>NW_028262347.1:10651666-11310833 GCF_047370975.1 Nipponia nippon
AGACGGATGTGCATCATCTATAATGAGATCTGATCTGATCTAAGTAATCCTTTTATAATATAAACTTATGGTTATATGCCCTGTTTCTTTATGAAGCATTTATGTTTTTCAATTCTGATGTTAAATCTCCTTAGTTCACACTATCATTCATACCAAAGCAAGTAAAAACCGATCTGTTTCATGAGTTACCGACATAGTAATCACAGTAGGGATTAGCTTGGTGGATATGGCAACTCACAGAAAAGTTCCTCACTGATAAATGCAGACAGACTTCAGCCTCATGGGGATATCAGTGCAAAAAGAGCCTTGCTCTCTCTCCCACGTATTCAGTTGCCCATGAAAGGCAGGGCTGTTTGGATGTGACTCCCTTTCAAGTTTCTGCTAGTTTCTGCTTATATAAACACCCAATTTATTACTCTTGTAGGTAGATCCTCACCTGTACCATATCACAGATATCCGTACCATATCATCATATCATCTCAGGATGGAGCCATTATAAACATCCCAGGATAATTATATCTTAATAGATTTTTGACATCCAATGCAATGTAGGTGCACATAAACATAGTGAAACACAAGTAACAAAGAATGAAAACTGCATTACTAGGAGGTGCGAGTGTTCCCCAAAACATCATTTTAGTCTTGGTGTCCAGTCAACTTACATTCTTTCTGTGGGTAATGTAGAAAGACAAACTCCTCTGATGGTGATTCAGAGGAGGATCTTAGGTGTAAGTATTCTGAATTTTTTCCTAGATCAATCTAATTTTTTTCCATGTGAAAAGTAGCTCTGGATTGTCTAACACTGCACCTAAGTGATTTTTTGGAGAAAGACTTCAGTGTCATTTCAGATATTTGCTTACCTTCAGCTCTCAGTAAAATGTCATGGTAAAAGGGTTGTGTTGAAAGAGTAAGAAGGAGATACTGTATAAAAGTGAAGTGCTCTTCCTCCATTACATCCAGCTCCAAGAGGGCTTCTAACTCTACTAATTCAAGAAGTATCTGGAAAATCTGGAGAGACTTGTAAAAAAGCTGCCAAAGCAATCTAGCAGTTAAAGAATAAACCTTCTTGTGAGAAGTAAAAGTAGCTTAACTTTTTCAAGATATCAGAGAAAAGACTGAGAGACAACAGGATACCCAAATATAAAATTTTACCCAATGAAGTGACTTCCTAGCATATGTGTATAGGGATTCTTCAGTGTTGATGGCAAAGCAATATCAAGATTAAATAACCAAGTTCAGCTTGTTGAATGTGGATAAACTTAATTTTGAAATAGGATGCAGTTTTCTGGTACTGAGGACAATTAAATGTTGCAATACATGTTAGGGACAGGGTTGGCACCAAGTCAGTTTGTCTTTAAAATGCAATCTGTAAGCAGAAGTATAACTTAGTTGAGTTTATGTGAAAAAAGTTACATAGCTTCTCTGTTCAAGCATTTTGGCTGGTCTCTTTTGACCTTGGAGTTTGTGAGCCTGTGGAGACCTCCTTGCTAGCTTTGTCTCAATATCCTTATAACACTAACCAGTCTTCACTAAGTCAGCAGTACAATAAAATACCATGTTTCAGGGCTGAGCTAGTTATCTGCAAGGGCTGGGAAGGAATGTTCTTCTTTGATGTTCAGTTGGCTAGGTATCGGATGCATTTGCTCTCCTCTGATGAACCAAGACTTTGAGTACCCTTTACCCCTGCTAAAAGATGAAAGAGAAAATCCCACCTCATATGTCTCATTGAGCGTTGTTCATGTCTTCTGTGACAATCACACTGCAGCCTTTGCAGACAAGAAAGAATTCCCCTCAAACAAGGATCCTAGGTTTCTTCTTCATTCTAGTTGGCAGATTGAGTTCCTGTTACTATCATCTGATTTACCTCAGCTGAAAAAGTCTTCAAGCATTACTGTTACCAGCCTCTCCCACTTTTTAAATTTCATGTTTTGTGATAGGCAAGCCAGACTTAATGAGCTGTCTGTATTTTCCAGCTTTAAGAATTTTAAAGTATCAGATTTTGAAAGCTTTTAAAGTGGGAATTATGGACTAAGTTTGGCCATTAGGATAAGCACAGCTTAAAGTGTTCGTTAGGAATCCTTTTTCTGACTGGTAAAACCATGGAAGTGAGCCATGCGTAAGCAGTTCCTATGGCAGTGCACACTGCATATTTCTGTGTTCACTCCATTTACATTCACCAGCAACAAGATTTTTTCTCAAATCCCTGTGAATTCAATCTATTCTCTTCTGAATTTATCATGCCAGCAACTCATGAATCAGACTGATCATCTTTCACTTGATTTGAAAAGGACATTTATGTGAACTCAGGATATTCAAAGTGTCTTAGCACTAACGCTGAAAAAAACCTAACCCCCTACAAATAAATATTAAAGAAGTAGACTGTGACCGGTTAATTTATAAGGAAAGACTGCACAGTACCAGGAAAAAAAAAAAAAATCTATCTCCTGTGCACTGAGGGATAATACAAATCATAGTACTACTGTGCATGTGTACATGTGACCATATTGTAAGTAGCCACATCAAGAGTTAAATTTACTTGATAACTCCCATTTTAAGACTGAGGTTGCTTATAACTTTTGCGGATTTGAACTTCTTTGTTTAAAGTCTTTCATGTCAAGCTTTTTTTTCTCAGATCAGTTAGGTGACAGAGAAGTGTAAAGAGGGAGGCATTGGAAACTATCTTGAAGAAGAAAAAGAAACTTAAACCCCTGCCTATTCAAACACAAAGCTTACAAAGCTGAAACTTCAGAAGGGAGGAAATGCCAAGATAAACTTGTTCATTTTACCTTCTTTCTCTCCTCTGTCCTCATGCAGGAGAGTTTAGACTGTAATCAGATATTTTCCTACAGAGTAACTCTGCCTCCCTCAGGGCACAGGCTGGATGCACAACTGGCATGCAGCAAAAGCTAACATTTTTTAATAACTCCATTGGTAACAGAAGTTTTAGTGCAAGTTCTAGGACTTTAATCATACATGGTGTATTTTTTTCCAGCAACAACTCTACGTTGGATCTGAGTCGGTCATAGCACAAGTGAAGTTCCACCAGTGTGACATGTACGGCACCGCCTGTGCGGACTGCTGCCTTGCTCGAGATCCATACTGTGCTTGGGATGGGATCTCCTGCTCACGATACTATCCCACAGGAATGCAGGCAAAGAGGTGAGAACTGCTGCTTTCTGTGATATCCTTTTTGCAAAATAGCTACCACTACAGAGTTCCTACTGCAACACAAAGTACTTCGTATCTCCCCTTCATAAAAATAACTGAGCAGTAAAAAGATATGTTAGCTGCTAGTTTATTAGTGTAACCTTAGGGGATTGCAAAGGACCCAAATTAACAGGATGGCATAAACTGCAGTACCAGGAATATTTTTATGAATGAAGCGAAGTCACTTAGTAATTATTTGCAGTAAGTTTTAAACAAACCTCAGTTTTCTTACACATCTTTAGGGGTGCAGAGGAAAGATTCTTTACAACATCAGAGACCTATTTTGGTAGTATTATCCAGCAAATATATCACACTGCAATAACATATACAACAGATTTTCCAAAAAAAGCAAAGAAGAATCTGTGTTAATAGTCAAATACCTTCACCAGCCAAAATGAAACCAGAGTATCTGCAAAAACTAAGGTTAGGCTTAGGCTTTGTCCAGTGAATTTACAAAGACAAGTTTGTCTTTTCTAGAGGCCAGTTCAAAGCATGAACTTAATTTGGGTGCTTTAATTCTTCCCTTGGGGAGACTTCTCCTTTCTATCACCATTCACTTATTCATGGCTCTTGGCCTTCACTCTTTTGTGCAGTAATTTCCTTCTCCCACGTAACAAGCGATAGGACAAGAGGCAATGGCCTCAAGTTGCGCCAGGGCAGGTTTAGGTTGGATATTAAGAAAAACTTCTTCACTGAAAGGGTAGTCAGGCACTGGACCAGGCTGCCCAGGGAAGTGGTTGAGTCCCCATCCCTGGAGGTAGATGTAATGCTTAGGGTCATGGTTTAGCGATGGACTTGGCAGAGCTAGGTTAACAGTTGGACTTGATCTTAAAGGTCTCTTCCAACCTAAACAATCCTATGTGATTTTATGATTCTTTCCCCTTTCCTCTCAAACCCAGGTTCTCCAATTCAGCTACACAGATACTTGATCAAGCATCTAGAACATGCATATTTTAATCCAGACTTTTTCACAAGACTTTGAGTCAGCTTTGCCACTAGAGAGAGTAATTTCTAGCCTTAGTCAGCAAAACTTTGGTAATATATAATTCAAATCCTTTCTGTGGCTTTTTTACAATTATTGTTTCTGCAAATATATGCTTATATATATTAGACCTACATGGACTGCAAGGGTTAGAATGAATTGAGTAACTTCTGGAGACAGTTTTGAAAACCAGTGGAGATGGTTCAGTCAAAACCAAGTCACAGTGTTCCAAATTGATTATTGTTTCTTAAGGAAAAACATGAAGTTTTTTGGTTTGTTTTTTCTTGTCCTGCACACCTTATCTTTTCATGAATCCAGGTGACCTCAAACAAATACACTGCTGACTATAGTCAGGCACAACAGACATTCCTCTGGATTTTTCTAAAAGATAATAAACAGCGAAAGCATTGGGTAACCCAACTTTTTGGGTAACGCACATTAAAATGTAAAAATGAGAAAGACAGCCAATGACTCAGCATAATTAAGAATCTCTTGGACTTATTACACTAAGGCATAGTTAAACCAAGTCAGAAATGTACACTACTTTTACAGGCAGGATTGCACAGTCTTCTCATGCCTCTTGCAAGCAGATACAAGGGAGAAAGTGGGCTCTGGCTGTCTGCTCAATGTGAGAAGAGTCTGGCTAAAATTTTCAGGCTCCAGATTAAGAAAGATGAGCAGCTATATAGGGGGCCAGGGAGATTAATTTCCTTCAGTATAAGTAGAAATTGGATTACCGTAATTATAAAGCATATGGGTTACTCATGTAATGATGTCAAAGCCATTGGAGGAGAAAGTGGGGTTTAAAAAATTTCCCAGCAGCCTGCTAGGACTGTATCAGCATTTACGTTGTTCTGCAGGCTACTTATTGTCTAAGAAAAGATAAGAGAAACTCACTCGGTCCTGAACTCTGTTGTACATTTTTAGCATATTTCTCACGTAAGACAATTTCCAGAGTAGCAGCCCTTAAGTCCCCTGACACACGCATTTATCCAGGGCTGAGTGATATGGGCAGCACCCCAGGCACCTTCCTGTGCCTTACCTCCCCAGCATTCAGCAGGTCAGTCTCTAAAAGAAGAAAACGTTGCTGTTATCACCCTCCTTCTCTTAAGATAAGCACTGCAGCAGTGGAGAAGGGATTTGCACTCAATTGAGTGTTCTTGAAGTCTGCAAAACTTGTTTTACATACAAGAGTTCAGGGAACAGCCAGCAAGAACTAATAATGTTGAGAGGGATGGATGGCATTTGCTTTGTTCACTTTAGCGCATAACTGAAGCTCAGAGCATTTTAAACTTGCAAGCTTACACTAACTGTGTGGTACATGGAGAGGCAGGGAGAGCTACTCAGGACATGTGTATGGAAGTTGTTTTAAGTTGCCTCCCGCTGGGTACCAGGTGGAGAGCACTGCTGGAAAAGGCAGGTCTCAGTAGACAACAAGGAGTTTTCTGATACCAGGTGACCCTGAGCAGGCAATAACCCTGCCATGGCTGCCCTGGGCTCCACATACAATTAACGTCCCAGAGCATACATGTCTTCATTTGGCCTTGTCTCAGGGCTCTAGATTTTTGCTCAAGCTGTACAGGGTAGTACAAGTAATGTGAGTACAAGGGGCACTGGAGAGCACTTGTTCCCCCCATTCCTGGCAGCCCTTACTTCATCAGGACTTATGGAACTGTGCCTTACATTACAGCACACTGGAGCTGGCTTTAATACCACCACTATCATCTGCTCAAACGTGACCTTCATACAGTACATCTAGGTGGGATTTTGACTTGTAAAAGCAGCCCCGCTAGTGCAGTAAGAGCACCGCTAAGAGCTCTCTTTTTAATTCCAGTCCTACTGGTGAAGAGTTGAACTGAAGCAGGGATGTAAAATGTGTCCTCCCCACTTTGATTCAAGTGATCTCTGCTTTAGATCCTAATGCCTCCAAGGCATAACAAGTGTTTAGAGAAACATGAAATAGAAAAACTAAGGTATGTACAGGATATAGAGAGAACTGCAGCATATATACAAAAAACCCTCTGCTTGACAGCTGGTACTAATTTGTTGAATTGTGAAAGCCTATATTATAATTCCTTCTGAATGCATAGCCTGGATAATTAGTTAGGTATAGGATTTAATTAAGGACAAATAAAAACTGAGCCCAAAATTTCATATCTTGATGCCGGCAGTGCAGCACACTACAATGTGATGGTAGTTACAGGTGTATGGCTCCTGCATACTGCAAATACTTAAGACGCTAGAAGGAAATTATATTGCGTTCAACTTCCATGAAGTGCGCTTGAGAAAGCAGAGAGGTCCAGGACTTAAAGAAATGCTTTAGTTCACTATTACCTCTGCAATCTGATTTAGGCAGGTTCAAGTTTTATCTAAACAAGCACTGAATTCTACAAGTGAGATTCTTTGCTGTGCCAGCTCACAGTTCAGGCTGAAAAAGAGCTGAAGTAATTTTAAAATGTCTTTCAGCTTAGGTAGGTCTGGTAACCTGTGATTCTTCAGCTAATTTTAAGCAGCTGACAGTCACCCTCCTGCCTCCTCTCCCTCTCTGGCCTCTTCCTCCACCACCCACTCCACCCGGGAGCACACAAATACACACTTCCTTTCTTATAGTTAGCAAGGGAGCTCCTAATAGATTTTTTTTTCCCAAATCTATGTTTTTTTGCCCCAGGCCTCCTGGCCCTCCTCACTGCCCACCTCCTCCGCCTCCCTGCACTGACGGCAGCCTCCCGCCAGGGGGCGCCACGGAGCGCGGCCGCCGAGCGGGGCGGGGCGGGGCGGGGCGGGGGAGGCGGTTAAGGGGCTGCTTTCGCCTAGCACCTACATCCCGGTGCTAACCCAAATGTCACTCTGTCGTAACATTTGATTCGGCAAACCCAAACCCAGCCTGATGATTTACTTACGCAAACTGCAACGATGCCTTTTCTCCCTGAGACTTTTCAACTTTGCCTCATCTCTCCCTGGGAAACAATAAAGAAACATGAGGATGATGGTGATGATGATGATGATGATGACTGTATTGCCTTCTTGCAGATCATTTTTACTAAGTTCCTGGAAGCACAGAGTTACAGACTGAAATCTAAATTCATGAAGTTATAGATGGCAAAAGACACTTCCATAAATTCAGTACATTTGCGAGTCACTGAAAATTGTTTCTTATAGTAGTTTATCTCAGGAATTGCCTGGTACTCTATTATTCCTGGAATTCTGAATGAAATCATTACTAAGAAAACATAACAAATACCAGGCTTACGTCAGTATTTGTGAAGTAAGTTCATCTCCCAGCATCTCCCTCTCTTTCAGCACCTCTCCCCATTTTTTACTTCTCATCAAAAAAGTAGCAAGTGAAGGCACTGGTATATGTATCTTCCCCAGTCTTCACACTCACGACAGTAAAATTCCATCAAACAAATGTTTCTTTTTCTTGAATGGTTCTAACAACAGGAGAAATATCCTATCTTACAGGATCAGGATTTTTTTAGCTTTGCAATGATCTTCAGGAACTGAAGAGTAAATAGTATGTGCCTGCTATCTGTCCTGTTCCTGCTAGATAGGGCTGCTGGGCCTGACAGCAGCCGGCTTTTCTTGTTTGTTTTTTTCATGGCTAATGTCTACAGTATTTATGTGTATTTGTGCAAGAGAATGTCTCTTCTGAAAAATCTGTATACACAGATATGCAAAGCTGGTGGCAGCATTATTCAAAACTGACACTTTGCAGAGTTATCAGTAAGCACGGCTGCAGCATCTATACATTACAATGAGAACTCCCAGGGCATGATAAAGCCCTGTTGCTATCTCAGAATCTCAGGTTTTGTTTAATAATATGCACATATTTTTAGTGCTTCTGCCTAAAAGGCCCAACACAGTCCTCACTGAATTTGCAGATTCCCCTGAAACAACAATGTCAAAACATTTGTTCTGGTCTGAATATCAGGAAAGGTTAAAGCTGTCCTCTTGGTCCACCAGCACCACTGGATCAGAAGTCCATGTGAGTGACAGAACTCAGAAAATAATCACCGTCTACTGCCAGTTTAGAAATACGATGAGTAACATCCATGGGCAAGATCTTTAAATAGTGTAAATCCACATAGTTTCAGTAAATTCAGTTTGTGCCAAGTAAAAATTCTGCATTTTGTGTTCACATGGCACTGGAGAAAAGCCCTATTTAAGTAGTAAATGCAAAGAACAACAAAACTGCTTGGCTTTGCTTGTTTCTATCATATATGACATATACTATACACATACCTGCTGTGTAAGATTTGCTGCATTGCATATTTCTGTTCATCTGTTATGTATGGCATTGGTAATACTGTGTAGAACTACTCTTTATGCCAATATAGGAAAGGTATCCTCAGTATAACTAAATTTCAGGTTGTTGGAAATACTACATCTGGCAAGATATGACAGTCCAGTAGGCTCTTTCAGTTCCCTAGTAAGCAATTCTAATTTTATTTATCAGGACAGTCAGAGAAAAAAATTGCCCTATAAAAGCACAATTATTCTGGGAATGCACCGTACAATTATGTTTTTCATTATTTTTCTGTAAATTTATATAAAACCCCCCAAAGCCCAAAACTCACAACAATTTCTCTCTCAAAAGCAATTGCATTATTTCCAGGTCGCAGCCAGGGCTCCCAGGTTCTGACCACGTTTCCACCGCTGCCTCACTTTCTAGGCATGGGAAAGTCGTGAACATGTCTGTTTCCCTATTGAGAAAAATGAGCTTAACAACTGTCTGCTACACAGACGTAATAAAATAAAGTATTTGCTCTGTGCTTTGAGATTCCCAAGTGAAAAAAATAACATGAGAGTGAAGGATAAAAGAACTACCATTCACATACATGGCAAACTGCTCTAAACTAAAAAAGGAAAATTTCCTTGGCTTCCAGACAGAGAGAACCCAAAGGCAGGCTAAAGGTCCCTTTGACTCTTCCCAGCACTGAACGTTGTTCAGTTGGTTCAGAGGATCGTTTTAGTATTCATAACATCAGTGTAGTTATGTATAAACTGGATACGTAGTTGTGCCTCTTCCCCAGATAAGTGTGTTTCTTTTTTTCAGACATATGATTCCCAATAGATTGAGAGAAAACACTGATGCATAAATGAGTACTTCTCACAACAGTGTTAAATTTTTAGGAATCAAGATTAGCTCCTTATGTTTTAAATGAATGCCACTTTAGCATAAACTCAACAATCTGTAAGCTAAACATGTTATCTCAAACAATTCCATTTTTTCCCCTCCAGACGTTTCCGCAGACAAGATGTTCGGCACGGAAATGCAGCGCAGCAGTGCTTTGGCCAGCAGTTCATTGGTAATCTACTCACATGTTTACAAATCACTAGCAAATGCCTGGAGCAGAGAGCACAGACTTTTCCAAGAGTGTGAGCCAGACCATGATCTCACCTGAGTTTTATTACTGGTGTATTCCTATAATAAATTACAAAAGTCATGGGGATGGGCCCATGTCATCCCAGGTCTAAGAAGGTCTTTGTTTCGATGGCAGTTCAGGTGCATCCCATAGCGTTCATGTAGTGCTGCAGCCCTGTCGTTCAGACTAGGGATGTGGCTAATGCATCTCAAGGGCTTCCAACAGAAACACAAGTGGAAAGACGGGGCAAGGATAAAAAAATAACAGGGCTGCATCCTGAAATGAATATGAAATACTGCCAGGACATTCAGCCAGAAGGTGGGAATTGAAAGAGCTCCCCAACGCAGACATGGGCCATGACATGTCAGGATACAAATGTGTATTTATGATCATTATCAAGATTTGTCCTAAAAATAGACAGATTAGTGTGTCTAATGCTGTTGTGCAAACCTGGGAAAGTGATGATTTCAAACATTGGTATTGGGAATGGCAAAACAGATAGAAAACAGTTGCCTGGACTTCCTCAATATTTTGCGGGATAACACTCAATGCATTTATAGAAGGAAAAAATCAAATATAAAAGGTTCTTTTAGATAGATAGTCAGAGGAAAGATATTTTAGATATTAAATATTAGATAGATATTTTACCAGAGAAAGCTTCATTAAATTTGGAGTCCATTGGAGAATATAGTAGATTTTGGAAAAGTATATTCCAATATTAAATATTAATTATACAGTAAGTTTGAAATACAACAGAGAAATCACAATTATATCAAACCCTGTATTTTTTAGGGTATAAAACCGATTGGTCTCAAGAATATTTTTCACTACTGTGGAATAAGATGATTTCATTAATGAGGCAATTGGTCTCCTCCAGTGAAACATCTAGCTTATCTTCCTCCAGATGTTTTGTTGCATGGAAAAGCAGAATTAAGTTTTGATTAATTTCACTTACCTTGTTTTTATTAGCACCCTTAGGCCAAAACTATACATTCATTTTACATTTGTATAACATGGATATGTATAATATTAGTTAGGGTATTTACAGTTTTAAGAGTTTCATTCTGCAAAAGGTTATGTGCTCTCATTTTTACCCCTAAAAATTAAAATTATTTATTATATTTAAGCATGTATTGAATCCTCCTGTTTCACTGAGTGAAAAAGAAATAGATGAACTGTTCATAAGAACCAGGCACAAACAATTAGCAGCGTGAAAGGCTGAGATCTGTTTCTCTGTATGTAATCTTAGCTGAATCATGGCAAAATTTGGTCCATTTATCTTATGGTCATATCCTGTGAGAGTCTGAGATGATGGGAAAATTCACTTAGCAGGTCAGACCTTTACCAGACACTACTTTTCAGTCACTATCTGGTTGGATCTGAATTGAACTTCACTCTTAAAAGTAAATATACCCTGAATATGGAGTGTAACAAGTATTGGCAGTAACATATATTTTTAAAACATGTCTTTTCCTTCCAGGTGAAGTCTTGGAGAAAACTGAGGAGCGACTTGTTTATGGAATAGAGTACAACAGCACCCTTCTGGAGTGCACCCCTCGGACCTTACAAGCAAAAGTAATCTGGTTTCTCCAGCGAGCGCATGAAGCTAAGAAGGAAGAGGTAAATATTCTTACAGCCTAACCTTTTAACTAAAAGAGCCCGTGCTTAGGAATATTACATCTTCAGTGAAAGGCCTCTCATCAGTTGCTGAAATGTACATGGGTGTAAGGGAAAATTGTAATGTTCGTCTGCTCTCTTGAATTAATAGACCTGATAATTTCATCTGGTGTTTGCATTCAGCATCTTGAATGCAGATGTTAGAAATGTAGCAAAACTTGATTTAAGATCTCAAAACAAAAGAGAATCCAATACTTCTCTTGGTATGTTATTGCAGAGGTGAAATGTGTACGTATTACTCCCAGTGTTACTCTAGTTTAACATCTATTCATTCTTGCTGCCTCATCCATTACATTACAGAACCTAAAAATGGGTGTTGGCGGATTCTCTTCCTCTTTTACATATATTTCCCTATTATGAAAGTGCTTCATAAGTGTTATTATATTTATTCCTCAATATTTCTCTGATGTATGTGAGTGTAGCTATCCCCACTTAGTATGGAGAAGGACATAGGGAGAAACGCCTCAGACCACCAAAGGATAAGAAGGGTTCCCTTACTGCCTAGCAGCTAGGCTCTACTGTGAATGTGAGACTCCAGGTTAGCCATAGACATCTGCAGATCTCTGGAGTGAGACTCACCTGACAGTAAATGTGGACATTTATAATAAAGAGATCTACCTCGGAGCTAGTTGATGTAGGCTGCTTTTGAAGTCAGACTAGATGGT
This sequence comes from Nipponia nippon, assembly GCF_047370975.1. Lineage (NCBI taxonomy): Eukaryota > Metazoa > Chordata > Aves > Pelecaniformes > Threskiornithidae > Nipponia > Nipponia nippon. The sequence goes on from NW_028262347.1 coordinate 10,663,564, forward strand.
GTTGCAGTTATAGCCAGGTATCACCTCATGCTTGACTAGACAGCTTCATCTGGACAGGTAAAAAAATGACTAGCAAATCACTGAATACAAAAATAACCAAGGATGCCACATTCTGCTTGAAATATCTAAAATTAAGCAAGATGAATGCCATCTCCAATTCAGGCACATTTTTGCCTGAAGTTTTGTCCAAGTCTCAAATCTCTACATGGATTTTCACATTTGGTATTCCCTCATGTATTTAGCTGGAAGATCCCTATCTATGCATAATCATTCTATAATAGAACTATTAACCAGGTCTTTCACAAAAGGTAGTGAACTGTGAGGGAGGGAGGATGTCCTATTATATGGACATCCCATTAGACCCAGTAGCTCAGATACTGGACACCAGGAATTTACATTTGAACAGACTCTAACCTTCCAGTATGTCTTTATACTACTAGGGTTAATTTGTTTTAATGTTTCCCCCTGCAAGTTATTCTATTTTTCATAAATAAATATATAGTAATTAGAAAAAGACAATTACAAGCAGAGAAAATTAGAATAATATAATCGTAGAATCACAAAGTGGTTTGGGTTGGAAGGGACCTTCAAAGGTCATCTAGTCCAACCTCTCTGCCAAGGGCAAGGACATCTTTCACTAGATCAGGCTGCTCAAAGCCCCATCCAACCTGACCTTTAACTCTTCCAATGATGGAGCAGCCACAACTTCTCTAGGCAACCTGTTCCACTGTCTTACCATCCTCATCGTGGAACATTTCTTTCTTATGTCCAATCTAAATCTACCCTCTTTCAGTTTAAAACCATTGCCCCTTGTCATATCACTACAGGCCCTGGTAAAAAGTCTCTCCATCTTTCTTATAGACCTCCTTTATGTATTGAAAGGCTGCAATAAGGTCTCCCCACAGCCTTCTCTTCTCCAGGCTGAACAACCCCAGCTCTCTCAGCCTTTCCTTGTAGCAGAGGTGTTCCAGCCCTCTGATCATTTTTGTGGCCCTCTTCTGGACCTGCTTCAAGAGGTCCATGTCCTTCCTGTGCTGAGGACCCCAGAGCTGGATGCAGTACTGCAGGTGGGCTCTCACCAGAGCAGAGTAGAAGAGCAGAATCACCTCCCTCGACCTGCTGGCCACGCTTCTTGTGATGTAGCCCAGGATATGGTTGGCCTGCTGGGCTGCATGAGCACACTGCCGGCTTATTTGCAATTTCCCATCCACCAGTATCCCCATGTCCTTCTCCGCAATGCTACTCTCAATCTATTCATCACCTAGTACTTCTCTTCTGCTTTATATTCAGCATCTTATTGTTAAATAGAAAGGTGGAGATTCCATTCTCCTGGGCATTTCTGCTGGCTGGATTCAACAGCTCAGTGCTCCCTGCTTGCTAGCAGCTGCAAATGCATCGTAGCTAATAACCTAGCCCTCAGGAGCTGTAGGGAGAACTCAAACACCAAACTCAGAACTGAGGCTTTAACAGCTCAGTGGTCCTGAAGCTAGATATAAAAATATCTGAGTGTCACCTCAAGAACATTTGTCAATATATAAGAGCATTCACAGGGACAGTTATTACAGGTCATCTGGCAAATGCCCATTTGTTTTCCATCCAGTAGTTTATTTGCATGCCTCAACCTTATTTCCCTCTATGACTGAGCCACAAGTGACTAATCCATGCTGGGAAAACAGGAAACTATCTGCTCCACTATCTGTTCTACCATGCTTGCCAGATTCTCTAGATCGCTTTCCTTTCACAGTTCAACTTCTTTACTTCAAATAAATATTTTCATTACTTAAAAACTGTGAATTAAAGGGTCATGGATCCCTAATCTTCCTCTCAAAATGTAACATTATATTCATGAAATTACATTTCAGAAGTTATTGCACTGATTTAATGTAATAGTAAAGGCTGTGCTTTATAAGTGCGTCAATTTGTTTTTTAGGTGAAGACAGATGATAGAATAATCAAAATGGACCTTGGCCTCTTATTCCTGAAGCTGCATCGGCTGGATGCAGGGACCTATTTTTGTCAGACGGTGGAACACAGCATTGTTCACACTGTCAGGAAAATCACCCTGGAAGTAGTCGAGGAAGAACGTGTAGATGAAATGTTCAATAAAGACTATGAGGAGGAGATGCCTCACAAAATGCCATGCCCAATGCAGAGCAGTATACCTCAGGCATCAAAGCCATGGTACAAGGAATTTCTTCAACTAATAGGTTACAGCAACTTCCAGAGGGTGGAGGAATATTGTGAAAAAGTGTGGTGTACAGATAAGAAGAGAAAAAAGCTGAAAATGTCTCCATCCAAGTGGAAATATGCCAACTCTCAGGAGAAGAAGGCAAGGATCAGGCCAGAGCATTACCGGTTGCCCAGGAACATAGCTGACTCTTGATGGACAAAAATCCATCTACTGTTTCTGGGCAAAATTTTATTTGAACTTAAGTAAGAGGGAGAAATCAGTCTTGGGTTTGGTAAATGACGCAGGTTTATATATATATATATATAAAATATTGGGACTGAAAATGAAAATGCTATGGTAAGTTATACTGTACACTCATGATGACTGTTTAGAAGCATTTTAAACAAAATCTTCTTAACTATCTGATTCTAAGTAGGTCAATGCAATCAGAGTTTTTGCATTAGGGAAGAATTGACAATCTTCAGACTTTGAGTGCTTGAATCAGTTTCCTGTGTGGACCATGCTTGCGCTGTATATTGTTGCATATGATGGCATATTTAAGCAAATTCAAATAGCTAAACATTCACAAGTGGATGAAAAATATAACACATATATTTTCTTTGTTTCACAAATTTCTCATGCTTCTGAAAGTGGCACATCTTAAGATCTTTCCTTTTGATTGTGACCTGTCTGAGTTTATCACTGAGAACAATGAGTTGTGTTAATACAGTGTACTGCTATTTCTAATGATAATGAAGGGAAATCCTATTTACTTCCCACCATTTTTTGTCTTATCAGTCATTTATGAAGCACAGTGTGCTCTCACAGCTAAATAATACTGCCTAGTAACTTGATGTAAGTCAAATGCATGCTGAGAACACAAACAGAATGAAATTCTTCAACTTAGCTATATAAAAAGTTGGAATAATGGTTTAGACAGAAAACGGGTCTATCCTGTCGCTAGTAATGGACATTGCCTTAGTAATGACACGAATTAAGGGGGTGCCCTCTTGTGGCAAAACAAAGCAAAATCCGATATTATCATTATTTTCTGAAGAAACGTGTATAGCGAAGAAGTATTACCCAGATCCACAGCTGGCTTGTTTTCAGCACACACTTCTATTCTCCATGTGTTAAATCCACACATTCAGAAGGCAGTGTTGGAAGTCATTTATGCTGGAAAGACAGCATTTAAAGTAAGTAATGCTTTATGTTGTTAACATGCTTTGGGGTAAAATGCAGTCATAAAAAGTTAGGAAGTAGATTAAAAATAACAACAGCATTATGCAGCTGTGTTTCTATAGTTTCAGGGTCTGCTCCAGGTAAATCTTTTCCTGATATGTGATCTCTGGTGAAAAGGGCTGCTTTTGCTGCTCTTGTGAGTGATACCAGGAGAGGAGATCAAAGAACTAAGTCACTTACAATCTAGGTCTTTCAAGACTTACTTAAAAAAAAGAAGAAAAAAAATATCTTTAAGTACAAGAAACCAGATGCAGAAAATGCAGAAAAACTAGCATTTCACTACTTTAGAAATCTGATATAACAATATGAATTGGATTTTTTTTAATTGGAAATTAAAAAAAAAAGATAGAGAAGTTATAAACACAAATGAGTCACAAATGAGTTAACTCCTTAAATGAGAACATGATGCCAATAGGGGAAATAGCCAAGCTGATACAGATTTTGATGCCACCAAGAAAATATACAAGGGATTCACCAGCCACGAAGAAACCAGGAAACAGAATTTAGACTTAGTAGGAATTAACAGCCTGGATAACAGTGATTTACTAGGTTTGCTGTGTTAACAAACGCAGCAATCAATGCTAACCCAGTGTCTTCCAAACAGGCTGTGCACACAGGAGAGGATCTCGCAGTTGCTGGCAGCGAGCTTTGCTGTGCTCCTCTGGGAACAGAGACTGTCCTGGTGTTTGAAAGAAGCCTGTGGGCACACTGTCAGCAACCGGAGTACAAGGGAACCAGGGTTTCACCTTGCATCTGTGTAACAGCAGATAAACCTTCCCGTCAGCCGGTTGTGTTAAGGAAATCAATTTATCTGAGGGTTTGCACTTTGTTTAGCTCGAATGCCTGTCTAAGAGATGGGACTGGACACTGTGTGCAGCCTTGCATGAATTCACTCAGTTGCTAACTTTGATCTGATACAGGAGGCTGGATAAATTCACTTTTCCATGACAGTTTAATGGAACTTAGTTGCAGTTAGGATCCTCTGTTTACTGTTATATGGAAAGTGCTAGCACTGGAGGCTGTGGCAGAGAGAACATACACAGAACAAGCATCCCTTATTTATACTTAATCCCCTATACAATCCTCACTGGCATCCTTGATGGAAAACTGTTAAGCCACCACTGAAATCCTTTTCTAATGAATTACGGAGTCCGATTCTTTTCAACAGTAATGGGACTTATATTTTGCTTTTTCTGAATCATTTGCTTGTATCTAGTCCCAAATGTACCATTAACGGACTATTAGAAAGGAATAACAGTTTCTCAGCCTGATGGGACAAATATAACTTTGTGTCTCACTCTGAGATTTCAGGTGGAAATCATGTGATATGCAAATCAGGACTTCTGATTTAATACAAGAGTGTGTATTGCTAGCTCCCCATCCCTTTAGTGGCTACATGTGGAGAATTGCATTAATTTTTTATTTACCTTTTAAAGTTTAAATTTCTAGCTCACACCTTACAACTTTCATGGCTGCAATGCCTGTGAGAATTCAGAACTACAAGGTCTTGTTCAAAGAGTGCTGTGACATCTATGGAAGAAGAGAAAGAGTGACAATGTATTTTGGAAGGCTACGCACAAATGTGCTCGTACACAGACAATGTTATTTAAAGTGTTTCTTTGTATATTTGGGGGGCATTGTCTGCTTCTTTTCATTATGAGTTTGATGTATTTTGTATGTGCATGAAGTGGTCAAATTATAAATAAGAACCATATTTGTCTGAAATAATCTGTATTATTTCTCATAATTTATTTCCACAAGACAATAGGATTATGTGCAGATCACTAGTCACACACTGCTGTTTACAGGTGGCCTTTACTGTGCATTTTATGAGCAGATCTCAGATCAGGACAGAGGGATATTAGTATACAATTGCCAAGTGGGAAACTCTGACACAGGGTAATGAATGGATTTGGTTTGTTAATGTCAGGTAGATTTGGGAAAGCTATGATTATAGCAGCATCTGCTGTATGAATGTATTTTGAGAGTAGAACATGGTCACTTAAACCCAGAAGATTCTAACTGATAGAAATTCACTGAGAAACAACAATTTGGATAAAGCTTTGAACTCTACTCCGCTGCCTGATGAGGGACAAGCTGTATCGCTTGGACTAAACACTTATTGTTCTTTGCTCTTGCTCTTTTGTTGTCAAGGAGATTATTGTCACCTTGTACAAGCTACTCTGGTCTCAGACTCTGCTGGGACATAAGACAGGGGAGTGCTAGCCTGCTGTGAAATTCCTGGCTTGTATATCTCAAAATAGGCTTTTAGGGTCTACACAACCTTTCTGTGACATAAAACAGATCTCCTGATGAAGGCAAGAGAGAAAAATAATTGCCCTACATCCAGGTGCCTGAATAGCAGAGGTAACAGTCATATTGGAAGAACTGCTTGAATTAACATAACTAAATTATAAAGGTTCTCTTCTTTAATTTTATTTTAATTTGGGGGCAAAAAAAAAATTTTCTTTTCCCCCAAAAAAGCAGTCAGTCAGTTTCCCTTTCAAAAAGTCCATTAATCTCCTTAGTCTACCTTGGAGCAGTGAAGCTGGAGTTATTTATGCAACTTTATGTCTCTGGGTCCAGAAGGCGCAAATGCCTCTGAAAGCTGCACTGTCCAGATAAGAGGCACTGAAAGTGAGCTTTTCTACATCTGTAACCTAGCAGGATGTCTGCAGTTCCTATTGGCCCTGGAATCCTGTTCAGTTCACCAAATTACTGCTTTTAAAGAAGAATTCACGTCCAGTTAACACGAGTATTTATCGTAAACGAAGCCATGATTGACAAGTCTTGCCTTTGGGTGATATTTACTTTCTCCACTAGTGATGAGCGATTTTTTTTTTATTTTAATTTTCTGAGGAAATGAGTTACCTGACTAGCACTATGAACAGAAAAATGGCAGAGGTAGCAGTGTCAAGTAAAGCTACTAGTCGCTATGAGTTAATCAACATTTTACAGTGATGCACACAATTCTGAACAAATTTACGAAACATCAACCTAATCCATCACCGTAATCCCATTTTGCAAAACAGCTTTGCCCCTTTGAGATACGACTCTCATGTAATGTTGAACCAGGAAATATATTGTTAAGCCTTTGCACACACGTGCTCATAATTTGCTGAAGTGAGAGGTGCAGGACTGAGCATAGTTGAATGTAGTTGAAGCACGGGAGCATTAGCTGCCCAATTCCTAGATTTCCTGAGATTCTTACCCATATCTAGAAAGAGCAACTTTAATTGCAGGAGGAGAAGCCTGGATCCATGAATGGTTTGGTGAGTCACAGATCCTGTTTCAGAACATCTGTGGGCTAAAAAGCCATTGTGAATAACTGCTTTCAGTAGACTTCCCCAATGGCAACACCCAGAAAACTCCATTGAAACAAAATATCTCTTTACTTGCAATGTCAGTTAATTCAACTGCAGAATTTCACGCCTTTGAGACTGTTTTTGCACATCTTTGAATAGCCGCATTTGAAGAAGTATGGTCTAGGATTACGCTTAATGTGGGTGCATTTGTACATAAATTATGAACTCCCTGAATATCTCTAGTCAGTTCGAAATTCAGCATATCCAGCAAAATCACATATATAGCCCATGATGATTTTTTCTCACTCTGAAGAATCACAGTCACCCAGTGCCCTCAACAGGGATTTCAAGCATGTCTGTGAAGGCACATAATAATGTCAATAATCATCATCACCATCATAAGCTGCAACAGCAGTAACTCACTGTTTTCTCCTCTTCCCAATAATAAGAGATGAAATTTGCAGACCACTGGGCATGATTAATGCACCATGCACATTTTCTGCATTTTAATTTGCTAGATGTATTAAAAGGTGCTATTAATAATCAGAATCTGAAGAATGTGCTGTGGACCTTGTCAAAATTAAGGTAATGGAAGTATTCCACCTGTAGCTTTAACTCAGGCATGCAGATCATTGGTATTTCTTTTACTGCATTTTCTTCTGCTTAAATGTGTTAGTTACTACACTATTATTTTGCAATCATTAAAAATAACAAATATTTGATAGTGCTTTTTATGCTCAAAATTTGTTTAATTTCACAACAGCCACCAGAGGGTTGAAAATACATTTTAGCATCCCTTACTCTGTTGTTTACAGGAGCAGAAAAGGCCTGTGGCCAAAGCTCCCCCATGACACAATGCAGTGTCGTGCTGCAGCCATGTACAGAGTAGTGCCAGGTGAGCAGGCAGGTTAAATCAACACAGTATGACACCATGCAGAGACCCCGGCTTGTGCTCCAAAAGCAGTGTGTAAGGGGATGTTTGTACTAATCCACATTTTTTTCAGGCAGCTTCAGTTTATGGTAGCATAGGCTAACACATCCTGCTCAGTCATTCCTACTCTAGGGTGGAAACTTTTAAAAGAGGGTCAAAGTGAAAAATCAGAGGTTAGTAAGTCTATCAAGGAACATAAAGCCTTTTTACTGTGATGTCCATTCATGGTCTTGTCAGACTGAGTCCAGGCTACAGTCCATATTAATATTTAAAGCACAAAAGCCTGTGGGTCTTCAAGCTTCTTCGGGTTTTTGGGGTTTTTTTGTATTGGTTTGGTTTGTTTTTTTTTAGGGGGGGGAGGGAAGGAAGGTGTTGGGTTTTGTTTGTTTGCGTAGGGTTTGGGGTTTTTTTCTTTTTTTTTTTTTTCCTTGTAATTGTTGGAGAAAAATAGAAATTTTTAGATTGCAATGTATCAGGTCCTTTTTAGATGTGTTCATTAGGATGAGATGGTTCGTTAGGTTAATTCCACCATGATGTTTTAAGGCAATCAGAAAGACCATTTCAAGCTAATTTTTTTCTCAAAGTAAATACTCCAAAACATCAGAGCTATCAATATAGCTGAAAATATGGTAACTACTTCTGAGCAGTTTTGTCTTAGAGAGCTAGCAAATAAAGCCAGTGGGGAGGATGAAGTTGGCAGCATTCAACAAGAAAATATACGTTGGGGAATGGTTTTGGACAGAGGGATTTTTTTGTTGTTGTTTTTTTTAACAACAGAAATAATTAAGTGATGTACTCTCATTTATTCAGAGGTCATGTTTCATCCAAGACTAATTTTAATAAGAAATCATTATTACTTAGATTTGCTTGGAAAGTAGGGGAATTAGGTGCTCACTCACTTTCATATCACATTTCTGTGAAAAAAGATAGTCATAAACCTGAAATATAACTTTCAAAGAATCCCTGCCTTTCTATCTTCCTGCCTTTTAATCATCTTGGAAAAGAGCAAAGATGGGTTTTTTTAACATCTAAAAAATATGGCAATTTTTTTATGTGCACTGACCTTTTAAGAGTGTGCACATGGTAAAAAACTCATTTAACCTCCAGAATATAAAATATTCTCTTGAAATTAAGAATGTTCCAGCCTAGAACATTACCATTTCTGTTCTGCGCTCGGGCTTTTTGACTGTTTTCCACACTTTCATGGCATTGTTTTGTGAAGTTCATTAAATGTTACACCAGGCACAGAGAACTGTGAACTGTTAGATGAATATTCAGCTGTGAGTTTTTTATATAAGTGTGGAGTTAGTGTCTGTAATGATTTGAGAACTGCTTACCCGCAGAAGCTTTTAGAAAAGACCTTGAATTGCTATTTGTTATCATAGCTCCTGTGCCTGGGTGGATTATGAATTGTGGGCAAATTTTTCATTTCACAGAGAATGTGCTTGAGAAAGGCAGAAACACATTTTTTACCTTAAAAAAAACCCAAAACCAACAAAACAAACAAACAAAAAAACGCCACAGCCTAAATATTTTCCATCTCATCTATCTTTTTCAAAGCACTTAAAATGCACAAATTAGGAAACCGCAGAGTAGAAGAAACAGTTGCAAGGGTGCCCTTTCTGGGGCTTCCTCGGTGCTTCCTGGCTGGTTAATATGGTCACCTGTTGTGTCTTTGGTGGTGAACATAGAGTCAGTGCGAGTTAGAGCCCTCCCTGTCCTCTTCTGTAGCTGTCAGTGAGGCTGAAGCTGCCAAAAGGCTTGCCACTTCTACAGCCTGTGCCAGTGAACATCCCCCAGTAGACATGACTCTCACCACTGGCTGTTTTCAATGTGCTCAAATGCAGCCCTGCTCTGATCCAGGGGATTAGACAACACACAGATTGTGAAGTCTTGTGGGGGACATTGCAAAAGCTATATGGCAAGAGCAAAGGGTGCTAGATTAGAGGATGCATTGGTGGGAGAGGACTGGGTGTAGGGTGACTCGTAGGGAAGTGGATGGAAGATGTGGGGAACCACTTCTCATTCACAATGACTACTTGCATTTCAGTGCATTTGATATTGTACAATGCAGGAGAAAGAGGCAGGAAAAAGAAGGATTTGTTAGTAACTTCTGTAGTTTGAATTTTCCCTCTTGGAAAGCTGGTTTCACAGAATTAAAATTAAGCAAATGGCACCATTTGGTCAGCAGATGCCATATGCTCCACAGAGCTTTCAATTGCAAAGCAGTCGGCACAGAGGGCCATCATCACTGCAATTACACAAAGCCCTCAAAAAAAAAAATCTATTAGCCTGGTGGGACCTGACTATGTATGTAGGCTACACTTTCAAAGGCATTTTGGCTATAGGGGAAGTGGGTTTTATTCTGTCTTACTACGCATAAGGCTATAAAAGACTTTCAGAGGTGGGAGAGCTGAAAAACAAACTATGATCTTTTTCTGGTCCCACATTCAGTCCATCTCCTACATAAGAATTGGGGTTTTTTAAGCCACATTAAAAAGTGTATCAAATGAAACAATTAGTCTATTTTTGTAACCATAAGCAAAAGCCATGTTGTGGGAAATCTCTTCTTACCTGAAACTGAATCTTCCTGTTATCAGCACAGCAAAGGCTGTTCTCCCCACACAAGGTCTGGACAGGCAAATAGACCAAGGTCTGATTAATCAAGGACATAGTCGTGGCAGTGATTTATGCGGCACAGATGGTGTGCCTTTCTTTAATGAATACAAGACTTTTACCTTAAATAAATAAAACTAACCTACTGAATCTGAAATCATTGGATATTTTGTAAGAGATTTAAAGAAGTTGTTTCTAACTTTGCTTCTTTGGAGACAAACTATTTTGATTCTTTCAGCAAGAGTCAGTTATCTCCTAACATGACAAGTTTGAGGGCACACAATAAGAGGCATTTGTACTGACTGTAGTAGTAAGAAGAGGTTTACCTCACATATGTTCACTGCTCTTGCTGTTTTTTTCTGGCGTACCATACAAGTGCCGCAGGAACAGAAACAAACATCTTATTTTCATGTGCTTTGTGTGACAGATATGAGACTTTACTGTGAGATGCACAATGTAGGGATTATCAAATACACGGCGAAAGAAGAAACATTTCCAAGAACATAATTCAGGCAATTGAGCTAGGTCCTTGTGGCAAAGCCTTCAAGCTATTTCACAATATTGTGCAAAGTACCAGCTAATTTCCAGCCTCCTCTTTAATGACAGGAGCAGATGGCTACCACACAGATCTCCATGCTAAGCAATCTCTCCATATTTTGATTCATACTACTCCAAGGATCAGATTTCTGTCCAAAAGAAAACTGATTTTAAATCAGAGGCAGAATCTGGTAGAGACTCAACATCTTCACCACTACAAGAAACGCTTTGCTTTCCATTCTACCAGGAATTCTTTGGGACTTTCTAGCACAAATAAAATAATCTCATCTAAGCAACTTTTCCCATAAAAGGTTGGATGAGGTGATCTTTTCAGGTCCCCTCCAACCTGGGCTGGTCTGTGATTTTGTGATTCTGTGAACATCACAGTTCAATTAATTGCACCACATTTATTATGTGTTGAACACAAAGTAGAACTACTTATGTCTTTCTCTGGCTTCAGATTTGTGTGCCACTCAAGTGTAAAATCTTTCTATTACTTGGTCCTCAAGGAGAGATGTCATGCCTCAACAGGGACATCTATCTTTAAGAGAAAGTACTAGGTGAAAACATGTTCTTTGGTGCCTCTTAATATCCAGATTAAAAACTGAAGGTTTCTCTGCTGTATGTTTTTTGCATGTTTAGTAACTTGTTTCTCCAGTTTCTTACCTCACTATGGAACTGGGTAGTAGGGAAAAAAGTGCATACAGATTTACTTGTTGATTGAATGAAATTGCAGCCTTCAAAAAGATAGAGTTAGAAGAAAATATTTCACACAGGTTAGTAACAGCAACGACAGCTGCTGAGTGATCCACACGATCCAGATAGGCCTTATCCATGTATTACTTTCCCACCCCTCTATGGGATTTAATTGGAGAGCTGCTCCTGACTTGTTAGCTCCACTGCTAATTCTTTTGAGTTCAGAAGATGTCCAGAATAGAAAAAAACTCACCTCCTGGTAGGCCTGAGTCATAATGATGAAAAGCTGATACTGCCGGTAGCCCTGGCATACATACGTACTACAAGACTTGAAAGCAAGCCCTGTGGCAGCTCCAATTATGAGCTTCCCAGGCATTAAACACCTGATGGCTCTGCCCAAGAATAACATGAACAAGATAGAATTGCATCATTAAAGAAGAACATTACTCTGAATTGGGAATGCCTGCTGTCTAACATGTAATGCAATTAAGTGAAGTTCACCAAATGGATGAACTGGAAACATGATGATCAGATTAGCTGATGCCCATGTGGCATGCTGAAGGCTAATCAGTTTCCATGTGAGGGCTTAGAAAGAAGGTTCTCCCCTCACAACTCTGATCCAGACTTAGCCCTGTCCTGCTTTTCTTCATTTTCTTTCCCCCCTAGAATGGGATTATTTCCACTTTCCATCATTATATTATCTAAAATTAAAAGCTTTATGGACTTCATAAAGTCCATAATTCCCTGAGTAATCCAGTGGCTGCCTGCAATGACTGTGTTGGTGGATAAGGGAAGAGCCATCTATCTTGACCTCTGCAAGGCCTTTAAAAAGACCCACACAACATCCTTATTGCTAAATTGGAGACAGATGGGTTTGATAGATAGACTATTTGATGGACAAGGAACTGGCTGGATGGTGACATCCAAAGAGTCGCAGTCAATGGCTCAGTGTCCAAATGGAGATCAGCAACAAGTAGTCTCCCTCAGGGGACTGCGACTGGTACTTTTCAATATTTTTATTAATGACAGACGGCAGGACTGGTGCACCCTCAGCACCTGTGTGACACCAAACTGAGGGGTGCAGTTGATTCTCCAGAAGGAAGGGATGCTATCCAGAGGGACCTTAACAGACTGGAGGAATGGGCTCATGTGAACCTCATGAAGTTCAACAAAGCCAAGTGCAAGGTCCTGCACCTGGGTCAGGCAATCACCAGTATCAGTACAGACCAGATGTTGAATGGATTGAGGTACACTAAGACTAACTGAAACAAAGGACAAACTCAAAACAACTTTATTGCACAAAACAACCAAAACCACACAACAGAAACCAATGAGAAACAAGGATAAACTGAAATCAGTCAACACTCCAACAACATTTCACACATAACACGTTCAAGGTGTCAGTCGGGCAGGGTGTGGTTACCGCACAGCAATGATGATCCCCAGTGTGCACACACGCACTCACTCACATGGGGGGAAACTCTCTCCCTCCCGCGGGTACCCAGAGGATGGAATCGCTCACCCAGGTGGGGAGGGGGTGGGTGTGTAGGTGTGTGAAGGCTCACACAAGGATACCCAGAAGAAACCACTCACCCGAAGCAGGCGAGGGCACTCAGTCCCGGGCAGCCTCCTCAGGCGCCGCCCCAGCCCGAGGGGAGCGGTTCCCAACACACACACACGCTGCTCTCACAGGACCACGCCAAGGGCCCCTCTCCGCATCGCCCCATTTATAGCCCGGGGCGGAGTTGAGCTGTGGTCCTATTGGCCATGATCCAGAAGCTTCTCCGAGTCCAGGTGCCTCATTGGCTGCGGGCCCCGCCTGGTAACCGAGAGGCCCCGCCCCTCCTGCTCCCCCTGCCGAGGGCTGCGGGTGCCTGGGGGCAGGGCGGAGCACAAAAGGCGCGAAAATGAGGGGCGGAAAGCAGGTGATTGCTGTGTCAAAGCCCCGCTCTTCATGGGGGGCAGTGTACCTGTCACAGTGCACCCTCAGCATCTATCTGCATGACATCAAACTGAGTGGTGCAGTTGATTCTCTAGAGGAAGGAATAACATCTAGAGGGACCTTGACAGACTGGAGGAATGGGCCCGTGTGAACCTCATGAAGTTCAACAAAGCCAAGTGCAAGGTCCTGCACCTGGGTCGGGGCAATCCCTGGTATCAGTACAGACTGAGTGTTGAATGGATTGAGAGCAGCCCTGCAGAGGAGGACTTGGGGGTACTGGTGGATGAAAAGTTGGACATGAGCCAACAGTGTGCATTTGCAGCCCAGAAGGCCAACCGTACCCTGGGCTGCATCAAAAGAAGCGTGGCCAGCAGGTCGAGGGAGGTGATTCTGCCCCTCTGCTCTGCCCTGGTGAGACCCCACCTGCAGTACTGCATCCAACTCTGGGGTCCTCAGCACAGGAAGGACATGGACCTCTTGAAGCAGGTCCAGAAGAGGGCCACAAAAATGATCAGAGGGCTGGAACACCTCTGCTATGGAGAAAGGCTGAGAGAGCTGGGGTTGTCCAGCCTGGAGAAGAGAAGGCTCCAGGGAGACCTTTTTTGTGGCATTTCAATTTATAAGGAGGGCTTATAAGAAAGATGGAGAAAGACTTTTTACCAGGGCCTGTAGTGATACTAAAAGAGGGTAGATCTAGATTGGATATAAGGAAGAAATTCTTCTGTTTGGTGAGACACTGGAGCAGGTTGGCCAGAGAAGCTGTGGATGCCCTGTCACTGGAAGTGTTCAAGGTCAGGTTGGATAGGACTTTGAGCAACCTGATCTAGTGAAAGATGTCCCTGCCCATGGCAGGAGGGTTGGAACTAGATGATCTTTTGGAGGTCCCTTCCAACCCAAACCATTCTATGATTCTATGACTCCTAGTCCTACTGTATGTGTAAGCCACATACATGGGTTGTGCTTATGACAAAGATGATATGAATCTGCTTCAGATAGTCTGAAGCTTTTAGAGTTAGAGTTTGCCTATCCAGTTCTAAGGAAAGTACAGTCAAAAGTTATACGTATGAACTCTGAGCGAACTGCTGAACTAACTGATAATTACTACACATGGTACAATAACCTTGCCTGAAGACATCTGCTATTTCTATTAGTACCTTGACATTTTCATACTCCTGCCATTTCTGTTTATATCATCAGTTTTAAACATTTTAAAGCTATCTCAAAAACTAGTCTATAATTTGGGTTTTCAGAGTGAAAGCCTGCATTCTTTTCCCAGAAAATGAGGATTTTACACTAGGAGTTTTCTGCTTAGAATCTTCTATCATCTCTGCTATGACTGCATTCTCAAATCTCTTGCTATCTCCATGAGGCTTTTCTTGCATCAGAAATCTTTTGAGTTCCCCTTATTTCTCCAGTGAAGATTTTTTTAAATGATTGTATTTAAAAATGTCATTTAGATGCAAACACCGTACTAGGCACTTCACAGAAATCAGCTGTAGACTTTCTTCTTAGCAGAGAGTGAGTCTTCTTCAGACTGGGGATTTAGCTTGAGGAACTTGAAACTGATCTTTTAGCACACTTGGTATGGTTATATTCTTAAAAGAGAGATATCAGCAGTTGATTAGTTTTACATAGCAATTTGCCTGGTCATGTACAAACACAAACTGTGAAACAGTTTTAGAAAAACTCATTGTGGATTCTGAAAGCTAGCTCATATGCCTAAATTATCATCTTTATTAAATGATACCGCATGCTAATAGGCTGCATGCATACATCATTTGGTATTTAACTAGATTTCAGGGTTAAAAAAAACCCAACAAACACTTAAATATCTATAGAACTATACAGAAAAGGAATGTGGACAAACACATTCAGAGAGAATTTGTTTACTGTATAATTTCTCCAGAGTCTCATTTCTGAAGCACAGCTTAATTCCTTTGGATATGCCTGAGATAACTGGTGAAGATGCAATTACGTTGCTCAGCAAATAAGCACCATATGTCCTACTTCCTGAAAAGAACTAAGAATGGCACTTTTGTTACCTGACATTGCAGACCAGGACAGCTGTAACACACAACACACTTGCACCAGGTACACACATCAGAAAGAGGGGACAAATAAGCAGAATAATTTATCAAGTGTGCTATTTTAGTTAGGAATTGAATTTTGTCCCCATTTCATTCCATAACCATGTTCTTAGCTTGAGTAACTTTTGCCTTCCAACTACACTAGTCCTGGCCCCTCATTACTTCCTCTATGTCCCCCTCTCAGCTGTACCTGAGCAAGAGTTTTTGGGGTTAGCAAGGGAGACCAGCGCAGGGAATTTAACAACTGATAGAGCTGGGCAGCAGGCACAGGAGGGCAAAGGACAGCAGGAACAGAAAAAAAACAGCATGACAGCTGATACATAAGCTGGATTTGCTGTTACAAAAAGCATCCATGACCATTTTACATATTCAATTGCATCAGAAACAATTTAAAAACTCCTAAATTTATTGAAGACTATTTGTTTTCCAGAATTATTTCAATTATTTCCATGTGTTGCCCTCCATTTATGAGTTAGGTACATATCTGAGGCTTTGCAGTCACATAAACATGTGCAACGTACATACAAAATATATCTCTTAGCAAATAGTGGTGTGGAACATATATGTGATTTGCATAAATGTAAACACTTCATAAAAACTAAAATAGTGGGGAACTCATTCATTCTGGTCCTGATTCTGACAACCAGAACCTATGTGATGTTCCCTCCAGTACAAACTAAGCCTATGCAATTATAACTTGTCTAAATAAGTGGAAGTATCTAACACTTGGTTGAACTGGCCTGGCTGCTCTCATTCGTGCGTAACTGGGCACCCTAAATAGCTTCATTAAGAGATGCAAAAACTCCAACACCTGGGTGACAGTAAGTCCAGAAACTGAGAATTCAGAAAGCCTTCTGATACATGGCCCCTTTACACTTCTATTTTTATAGCCAAAACGTGACAAACCTGAATAAGAATCAGATTGCACATCTTTCAAATAACTTTTTATCTTACAAATACTTAAAGACCTAAAGATGTTGCATGAAAACTTGTATCTGTCAGGAACAGCTGAAATTTATGAGCAATTAAACACAAAGGAATGTGTTTCCACCTTGGACTGGAAGTAGAGGAAGACACAGGACTGAAATTTTCAGAACTAGAACTTTATACAGATATATTTAAAATGCAATATATCACAAATCTAGCCTCAGTAAAGAGGGTACAAGTCTACCCTTACCCCACCAGCTGAAAATCCACAAAATGGGACACTTGGTCTGCCCAGTTCCACCTCCTCTTGCTAAGGTTCGAGGTCCTCTGGTCTGATTCTTACACAGCCTGCTCCAAAATCTTTTACCTCTGACAACTGCCCTGCAGCCATCTCACCTCCCCAGTGAAATAATTTATTGTCTTACAGTTATTTACAATCTGTTGCTAGGGCATGAAAAATAGTACTCGCAGGTGACAAACTCCAGGAACAGCTGGAATCCATAGGCAATTTCACATTAAGTACTGTTTACTCTCTACTCTCACAACCAACCCAAATGTGTTCAGATATGTTTTGCAGTGTTTAAAATGTGAGCATGAATTGTGGGAAGGTACACAAGGCCCCGGCTGGCATTCATATGAAGAGGGAGAAATGTGGAATAAAGGTGCCAAAGAACAAGCTATAGCTATGTTCCTGCTGCCTTTATCAGATCTGTGTTTGAGAGGCTTAAGATGAAGTAAAGACAGGATGGAGAGCTAGTATATAAGTTGCAAAACATATTCATGGGTGAATTCTGATTTTAGAGTCCATTGAACACAAAGCAGCCATAAGATAGTGAAACAGCCTTTAGAGTGCTGTAGAGGAGCCAGTGGTCACCGGTTCATGAGGATACCAACAAGGCACGTAGCAGTGGGAGAGAGGGTTCTGGTGGTAGATGTAGACTTTTGGCTGGAGGCTTTGGATCAGAACTTCTTGAACAGTGTTCTCCAAAATATCTTTAGTTCTAAGCACAGGGATATATACAGACAGGCAGGCAGAAAGACAGCATTCACTCACATAACGAGAAATGGTTTACGGTAAAAAAAAGTGAAAGCTCTTCAAGAATCTGAAGAAAAATATGTTAAGTTGTGTGGTACTTAAATTTTTTTTAAGGAAGTTTTAGAACTGAACATCAATAAAGAAAAAGAAGAGAAAAAAAAAAGAAAAAAAAAGAAAAAAAAAAGAAAAAATGGTTTGAGATCTTTCATTCCTTAAGAGTATTCTTAGAAAAAAAGATATAACAGCAGTAAACAAAATGTAGGCAAGACTAAGAAAAAGCTAAACATATAAAATTCAGTTAAATGGGGAAATAAAAATAAGCAGTTAGATGAGGACGATCTGTACTGATACTTTTACAGGAATTCACTTTTTATATAATACTTCTATGTAATTATGCTTTTACAAAAGTCTGGAAGATGAAAATATCCAGTTTTGAATAATACATCTTTATGATAAATAATATATATTTATAAGACATAAATATATATTTAATATGCTGGTTGGAACCTTGATAGAAAGAAAATATTCATCATACTGTCTATTATTATAGTCCAATTATTTAGGAATGAGAGAGTATATTGTATATATTGCACTTGTGAAAGGGAGGGAGGTTTATGTTAAAAAAAAAACAGAGTCAAGTAAGCCATCGCTGTCACATTATGTCACATAATCTTCATGGATTGAAATTCCTGGTTGAATTAGAAGGAATGTAATAGCAGAGTTATACATGGACCAAATCATAAAAGGAGAACTATGCTCTGAAAATGATGAAAAACATTCAAAAAATTATGAATAAAAACAAAAATAGTGTAAATCTTCAGTTAACCCTCCATAATCAAAGTGAACATGTGGAACGTGGTGTATAAGCTACACTTTAAAACACCTTTGACAACTATTTATCGGAGTAGTTAGCGCATTCACAAGGGACCCACTGACTTTTACATCAATAGCATCCTGCTTCAGGACAGAAGACTGAAGTGGCAATAACGTATTCAACAATTTCATATTCGGGTAATGGGAGCCATACAGCAGAGAAATCTGACATCCTCGTGGAGGATACACCTCCTTTAAAAGGGGAATCCATACATATAGGATGAAGAAAGTTAGAACAAAATAAAGAGAGCTGCTGATAGTATGAAACACTTCCAAGACAAGATTGGTTAAACTTGTCTTATCAGATGCTTAAATTAAAAAAAATATACCACTAATCAGAAGGGAAGAAACAAAATGTATAAGGAACACACACACACAAAAGAACTATCACAGCTAAATGGCAAAGAAAATAAGTATTAGAAACAAAAAGTCATCTTTCCAAAAAGGGAGACTTTGTAAAACAAAAGCACAGAAAAGGATAAAATGTCAAGTTAAATACAAAACTGCAAGGAGATAAGCTAGAATAGGAAAAAAAGAAAAAAAATATTTTAAGGAGAGACTTGCTAGAGGCATGAAAACTAATAATGAAAATTTTCACATACATCAGAAGAAGGAAACCTGTTACAGAATTCACATGGCTGATAGATGATAACGATAAAAGAAGCATTCAAGGAGGATAAGGAAAACAGCTAAATCAAATTTATTTTATGTGCTGTTCATTAAACAGGAGTTAGAGAGTTTCCTAAACAAGGTTCATACACATTCTTCATAGGATGAGCTGAAGAACTGTTCCTAATAGAATTGTCAGTATACGAGATTTTGGAAGAAATGGGTACAAGGAAGAGTGACAAATTTCCAGGATTGGATGGCATTCACCCCCAAATCCTGAAGGGACAGAAATATGTAGCTGAAGAACTGCCACCTGTGGTGTGCGATTTACTCCTTGAATCAGCATCTGTGTCTTAGGAAAGCAAGGCGGTAATCCAGTGCGTATGAAACCAACCTTATTGTTAAGAAGGGCTGTAGAATTCTGCATAGTCTATTTGGAAAAAAAATTATATAGTGAGGAGTATACAAGATGCACCAAACATTATCTTTCTTTCATTTGAAAAAAAGAATCTGATTTAATATCTACAGTTCACAATTTGAGTTTTCAAAACTGTCACCGGTTAGATTCAACAGTGTCGTAAATGGAGTGCTGGACCAAAAATTGCCTTGGGAAGTAGCAATGGCCGTGCAAGCTCAGCGCACCTGCCCATCAATGAAAGAATATAGGAATAGGCATTGCTTGGTAAATAAAGGAGGTACAAAAAATCTGCTTCTTTCCCATCTTCTATAGGTTGAACATCTTATAATGCTCTGAAATACAAAACTTTATCCCTCTCTTTAAACTGCAAAGCTACCAGAAGTCAAAATTTCTTGTACTGGGCAAAGAAGAACCTTTTGCCTTTCCGTACAGTACTCCAAACAAATGGATGTTGGATGATGAGGAAAGCAAAATGAAGTCAGTACTTTTACAGTTTTTTACCTAAATTGGGGGATTTTAGACTAATTAGTAACCTTAATGTGAAAGAATATGCTCGTGAGCTATTAGCACTGTAGCAGCCTATGAAAGAGGAAGGGAAGGGAGTTACATCCATGCTATAATCATCACCTTCACAATTTTTCAGAAGTGAGGTGAACAACAGCTGCCATAAACCGGTGCTGTAAGATTCTCCCTCATTCTACTTGATCTAAGGAATATCACATATTGCCTTTCTCGAAGGAAAAGAAATATATAACATGGACAACATATTACATAAATTTCAAGATGATTATTCAAGAAAAACGTTATACATACACAGACTTATATTTGTGTATGCATAAATTATAAATAAATATATGAACATAGTTTTATATACCGTTATATATTGATATATAAATATATGAGAGAAAAATATATATTTGTAGAGAGGGGTCCTAATAAATCTCCACAATGTATCTGAAGAAAGCCACTAATTTTTATAGATAACTCCAGAATATGTATTATTCTCATCAGACATGAAACAAAAAGCAAATCAAGGAACAGAACTGTCAGTAGCTTAAATTAATCTGAATATGATAAACATGCATTAGGTTGTATCTTCTTTGCTGAGGATAGTTCTTTTATATGAAAGCCATGATTATGATAAATGGCAATTTAAAAAAATACTTTTTAATTACAAAAAAAAGCCCAACACCCTGTGCATTGAAAGTTATAAATGGCACGTAAAATATCGGGTTAGTCTACTAACAACTAGCTACTAACTAGTCTACTAACTTGCAGCTACTGCTGCAAAGAAGGAATGTCCTGACAGTCTTTCTTTTTTTAAAACCTCCTATCAAACACCAAAAGGTAGCAAGAACTCTAGAAGTTTGGTAACTACTTAGCGAAAATCAACCTAATGGTGTTGCTACATTTGCTCAGAATTAAGAGGGAAGGTAGGATTTCTATTCCAAACTCTGGCTGGATGCTATAGGTGTGCAGTGATCCATAGTGTGCAGCTGCTGAGGCACAGCTGCTTGGAGTCATTATTAATGAGTGGAAATGCCAAGATCTGTTTGCAAAGATGTGACTAGCTACAAAGACCATAGTTCCCCTAAATGAATGAAAAACTCTCCCACTTCATGTGGAAGTCCCTGCCTTGTGGATGAGAAACAGTGGCATGCATGTTCTGCAGGTCATCCGGCCTCCCTCTGGTCGTCTCTCAGAGAGCCCGTGGATCATGGAAAGATGCTGACTTTACCATGCTTCTTCCTCCTTTGCCTCTTTAAATTTACCATTTACAGGGATGAGTATCTGAACTTCAGGCCTGTAAGTGGTCCAAATTCAAGTATCCAAAAGCAGATACTCTTGTGGGAAGATAAAGAGCTAAACCCATCTATTCCAGAGAAAGAAAAAAAAAAGAGTTGAAAGAAAGTATAGTCTGCCTGAGGCACAGAGGTACACATTTTTGGTGTATAATGCTGTGTTCAGGGCTTGCGTCCTAGCAGATCTTTGGGTCAAAGAATGAACACCAATTCCTTTTCAAACCCACCAGTCATGCTGCGACAAAGCATAAATATTCACTGTCGTTTCTCTCAGCAATTAGAAAGGAATCCATCTTAGTCCAAGTTCCTGAAAATGCCAAACTGCTTGTCAGCTAGACAGACTCTCTTCCCTCCATACAAACTGCAGGGAGGCATGCTTAATCCTTGAATTGGAAATCACTGCACCACTGATCATAGTAATAAATTTATTTCTCAGTTCACTTACTTCTGTGCCTGGCTGAGCTTAACTGGGCTGAAGGATTTTTGCCAAACAAGTCTTTGAAGCTTCTCCATCCAGGTCAAGGTAAAAAAAAAAAAATAAAAAAAAATAAAAAAAGACATGTGAAGAAGCTCTGCTGACATTCCTCATTATGCTAATGAGCAGTGTGGTCCCTTTTGCTATGAGTTAGTCATTTCCCCAGGTGACTGACGGAGAATAAGAGCAGTCTGCCATCCCACATGGGCAGTAAAATAGGGGACATTATTCTATGCTTTACACATGCCTTATCTGACCCTTGAACAAGGCCTACTTGCCAACTGATCGGCTCCCCAGTGTTGGGGGCATTTTCTTATAATCAGAAAAATGGAATAGATGGTGGCTTCTTGACCAATGTACCAATGCACCTATCTTTGGGGTCAGGTCTTAGACTACTCTCTTCTCCATTTCCCACTTGCTGCTTAAGGCATGTCTCTGTTCAATCGGTCTCTGGCTTCCTTTGCTCAGGTACCTAACCCTCTGCACGCGTGATTTACTGAGCCTGGCCATCTCACCGAGAGGTATGACAGGGCCCTTGTAGGATTTAGATCTCTTTGGCAAGACTAGGACTTAGCCACCACAATGTAATGCATGACCTGCAGTTTTGACAGTGTGAGCATCCACTGTTCCCACCTAGGACCTATACCAAGTTTTATTTGAAAGGCATTGCATAGGATTGGGGTGTGTCCCTGTCATACAGAGGTGGGATGTTGCCATGGCACATATGCAGACCTGTGAACTAAAATGTGTATGGTCTCATACAGTCTGGTATAGTCTGTTCCTCACATACCTATGTGTAAACTAACTGAACTGAAAAGAAAAAAAATAAAAATAAAAGATGTCTGTACTTTGGCTCTTTTGTGCCTTGAGAGATATGGTGAAATGAATCACTTAGCATTTATTATGCACTCAGAGGTCAGAACATCAAAGAAATTAAACATTCTTTTGTTGGAGGTGTGTTCAAATTGTACACAATTTAAGGCATCAGGAATAACGGGTACAAGCATAAAGCAAAGTACTGAATAACTTCTTACTGTTCATTTGGTGCCCTGAATGCCCAGGAATCCTATTGGAAGAGCTATGATTCCCTTTTGTTACAGACTGTGAATAATGTACATACATTAAAGGATCAAATTAAAGCTGCAAAAATAACTAATTGTGATGTCTCTTAACTTTGGAATGATTTATTTGGCAGACTTTACTAATATTTTTTTAACAAATTTTTTTTTTTGCTTATGTACAAGATGTGATCTAGTGCAACTGTCTGTCTCTACTAGAGGTGCCTTTCAGAAAAGATTTTTGATTTTTCAGATTGATGTGACTAATTTTTTTTTTACTGTGAGCTGTATTTGATTTCTTGTAATAATAATAATAGTAATAATAATAATAACAACAACAACATCAATAGAATATGAATGTTAAAACATAAGCTGTGAGAATAATTCAAAGTATCTGTGGAGATTCTAGATGAACCTAAAACTGTACGTAACCATCTGACAGTCAGAAACTTAATTTCCATAGTTTTCTTCTATAGTCAATGTAGAGAACAAGTCCTCTCTTTGATCCTGGCAAAAAATTCTCATCCTCAGAATTAAGTGTATGATGGGATAAATAGTTATAACAAAATCAGTTATGCGACTGCTAACTTTTACATTAAAAAGTAGCACAAATGAATACATAAAATATATATGATCGCTCCTTAATGAGGAAAAGTTCATAGCTGCATACATGTACACTCATGCTATACTGCTCATCATAATCTGCCTTTTGATTTTTGTGGGGAAAAAGTCATATTTTGTTGGGTTAGGTTTGGAACAGAGATTCAGCTTTCACCTTCTAAGTCAATGTTGATTCTAGAAATGCTTCAAAGTATTTAAACTGATAACTTCATTTTATCACTTCATAGCAAGACTCTGATATGTCATTAATACTTTTGAGATACAGAGGAAAAGTCAAAGTCACTCTCTCTTTCTAAAAAAAAAAGCTTAATGAATAGCTTCAATATATATATATATGTATAGATATATATAGTATTTTTTTAGCTGCTCCTGATAATTTGGGGAAATCTTCCAGAAGGTGTCACTTTATCTCAAACATACTCCATGACCTCCAAGCATTAGCTAATAAGTCATCATGGGGCAGATAGATAGAAACTAAAGAGGATTTAAACCACTCCTTTTTATTTGCTACCTTGGACAAATAGTATAGCACAACGGGACCTCAGTCCTAATTTCAGGTCCCTGTTATCTCCAATACAGATGGCTCAGTGTGTAATTTTAAAAGATTTTTCCTATTATTATTTTTTTCTTACTTTTTTTTTGTAGATTTGAAGAGAATGTGGGAGGGGCCAGACTGCCAAGGAGCAGCAAGGGATGGGGACTTGCTCTCTTCGCTGGGAGGGCAGTGGCCTCACCGACCAAGGCCAGTCGCACTGCCCCTAAGTGAGGTGAGCTGGGCAGGCTGGGGATGGCAGCCGGGCTCAGCCCAGAGTCCAGATGACCAGACAAGTCCATAGCCATGAGGCAAGTCCAAGGCCCGGCTGGGAAGTCAAGCCTGTGGACTCAGCAAGTCCAAGGCATGTTTGCAGTATAGCTCAGGCAAGGACCAGGCAAGGGCCTGAGCTTAAATGCAGCTCCAGAGCAAAGGGCAAAAGGAACTCATTCTTAAACAAGTCAGCAAGGTTCCACGGCTGCACCATGTCAGGGCTGACCAACACCAGCAACCAAACCTCTGGCAGAGGGAGAGGGCGCAGAGATGGCGTCTGCACTCACGTCCCTGACACAGACATTGCTATACGGGTCATTGCTATACGGGTCTGTTATGCCTGGCACAGCCACGTGCCACCTTAAAAGCCCTGCCAAGTAGCTGTTCATACCATGTGAGCACAGAACAGCCCTGCAGCTGGACGGGGTGAAAACCTGGTTTTTGTCCCCTGGCTGTAACCATTTTTCTCACTCCGGCCGTATTTGGATGGTGAGTCATCCTCTGTGCTAAAGGTGTAAGAAGCACACACAGGGACATAAGGAACAGACATTACACAGCTGAATTGTCAAAACTTCAGTGAGTTTCTGGGATTTTTGTGAAGCAAGAATCACAAGTCTCATATTTAGTGCATGAAGTGAAATAGCTTTGAATTCCTTCTATGCAAAAGCCTTAGAGTAAACATGTGATGTACTAAAGGATCATGTACTACAGTGAGGACCTACAAAAAATTCCTGCATCCATATAACACACGTGGAGTTGATAGGGCTGTGAGGCAGGGTTAAGAGGCAAATCCAGCAACTCTCTATATTGGCAGCGAGCCCTTGGAGCACCTAGTTCTGTACCTGCTGCACTTGGCAGTGGGCAGCAGTGTTCTGACCACATACACTCCAAAGACTCACTGGAAGTTAACAGATTTAGGCCGCTAATTCATTTTGTTACTTCTGAGATAATAAGAGATAATAAAATGCTGCTTCTGAAAAAAAAAAAACAAAACACCAAAAAAAACCCCACATCATTCCCGACAGATTTAGTTTTCAATATGTATGACTAACTTTTCTTGTTCTCTGGCATCTGAAAAGTTTAAGGGCAGTACTTGTTTGGAAGAATGGTTATGAGTTGCTGATATCATGACACAAATGGAGATTAAACCAAAATGGATGCCCAGAATGCCTAGCATGGTCTGGTGTTGCTGGAATGCTTATGGGCATCTTCTGTTTATACCACTGTAGAAGCCCATACATAATGTTAAGTCTAACAGAAAAAAGTACTCTTCTGTCTAAGTTTTAAAAAGTCTAAGCAATTTAACCATACTGTTTCCTTTCCAAAAAGGCCTTGGTTCTCAAGCCAGTCTTGGTGAAAATCAATGAGTACAGTTTTCCGTGACAGGAAACGACTTCTATGATCAGAACATCCATGTTTACAGCATTGCGTTCGTCGTGGTTTAACCCCAGCTGGCAACTAAGCCCCACACAGCCACTCACACACTCCCCCTCGGTGAGATGGGGGAGAGAATCAGAAGAGTAAAAGTGAGAAAACTCATGGGTTGAGATAAAGACAGTTTAATGGGTAAAGCAAAAGCCGCGCATGCAAGCAAAGCAAAACAAGGAATTCATTCACTACTTCCCATCGGCAGGCAGGTGTTCAGCCATCTCCAGGAAAGCAGGGCTCCATCACGCTTTCACGGTTTCTTGGGAAGACAAACGCCATCACTCTGAAAGTCCCCCTCTTCCTTCTTCTTCCCCCAGTTTATATGCTGAGCATGACATCATATGGTGTGGGATAGCCCTTTGGTCAGTTGGGGTCAGCTGTCCTGGCTGTGTCCCCTCCCAGCTTCTTGTGCACCCCCAGCCTTCTCAGTCAGCAGAGCATGAGAAGCTGAAAAGCCCTTGACTGGTGTAAGCACTACTTAGCAACAACTAAAACATCAGTGTGTTATCAACATTATTCCCATACTAAATCCAAAACACAGCACTATACCAGCTACTAGGAAGAAAATTACCTCTATCCCAGCCAAAACCAGGACAGTATTTTAAGCAGTAGTACCTACCTATCGCAGGGACTCTTGAAAGTCTAAAGAATTATGATCTTTCTCACTTTATCAACAGCCACAAAAAGACTAAATTTCTAAAAAGTAACTTGAAAGCTGTGATGCAACATTTTGTCACAGGTGATAACCCTATGGGAAGGGGTTGTTTATGCATATTGATTTTGCTGAAATCTTTTATCCTTCCATGGTTGCCTTCTTCTGCCCTGAAAGTCTGATAAACTTTTTAAAAATAACCTTTATTCATGCACTCATACTGCTTACACTTCAGCTCGTTAAATATTTTTAAATGGCTTTAATTATACTATGACAGAGTATTTTTGTGTCTGAATTGTTGGGACAGTGAGATGTGTGCAAGTGTGAATTGCTGTATTTTTGGTTCTAGAAAAGGAGGACATTTTTAATGGATGACACGTTCCAGCCTACTTTGTTCCTACATACATCTGGAAACATATAGCTGTTTGTGAGTTCTTCCAATATTGAGAAAATACCAAGATGGTGTGGCATTCTTGTAGTCTGCTGGTGGTTGTACTCCTTGCAGTCCCTGATTTTGGGACAGGGGAGTAAGACAAAGAGGAGAGATTTGGCTTGTGCAGACCTGGATTATTTGTTCTCTCAGTTTCCAGCACCTTGACCTTGAGGTCAAGTATAATTTGAACAGAATCAGAACTGCTTGGATGTATTTTAGGAGCTGATCTGGTCTGAGGACAGAAATTACCATTCCTTTTAAGAGGTTAGAAGAGCTGCTTGGCTTTCAGCTAACTGACCACTACTCAGTACCTATTTCAGTATAGCACTGAGAACACTGTCCTTCGTAGCAGAAGCACCCTCTAGTTTCAAGAGGCAATGCCAGAGCATTTTAATACTGCAAACAGGAGTGTATGGGGAGAGAGCTATAAGTCATTTCTTCTATTATCTGCCATTACCCTGCATTCATCATCATGTCGTCTGAGTTTTGTTTGCTTTCCTTTGCAGGTTTTGTGAGCCACTCAGGTTATTTTACTCCTCTGATTTAATATTGATTTCCTCCATTCTGTTTTCTGTACTAGCCAGTTAATCATTAACTCTGTGTAGAGCAATATTAACGATTATAAATACAACAACAATAATGAGAATTCTATCACATGACTACTGTGAAAAATAAACAGATGATAGTTTTAATAGTCTTCATAAAACAAGGCATCAGGGAATCCTGAGAAAAGAAGTGGTGGTGATAAAAAAATGAAAGTCCATCCAGAAAATTTATTGAAAGTGCAGCAATACCACAAATACATTTTTCTGCACTGAAAAAAAGCAAATTCTAAAATTAAAATAATTTATCAGTCTATAGAATGTCACAGCATATTTTAATTGGTTACATAGACTATACATACAATAGGACACCAGACTTTCATGGCTGTGTTAAGGTATGAGTTAGTGCAGCCTGAGCTATAGTTCCCTGGCTTGAAAAAACCCTCAGATGTGCCAGGTAACTTCTTCTTCTTCTATACCTTTGCACACCTGCCCTTTACATAGGTTACATAGCTGGAAACCTCCTCCTGGAATTACAGACTACAGGCTTTAGCTACAAAATCAAGTTACTAGAAAGATCTAGATTTACCTGTTTGGTGACTAAAATGGCAGCAAGCCCCTTTGTAGATATATGTCTATGGCTGTTTCAGTGATTGTAAAAGATAAACCCAATATAGTTGTTGATATTAGCTGTGATTTTGCTGGTAGCCGAGCAAAGGAAATCTTAGTGATTGAAGCTGTTGCCCCTTATCAGCTGAAATGCCACGGCTGACTCAGTGCTTGCTCCCAATTCCTTCTGGTGGTGGGGCAAAACAAGTTAGTTTATGTAGCTGTCAGAAAGTCTAAACACATCCTGCTTCATAAATGAGAGAGCTAAAAGCATGTACAAAAGGCCAGATAGGCAGCACAGCTGTGAAGAGATAACTTGCTAAGCTGCTCTAAGTCACACTCAGGCACATAACCATAGCCTAAGAGCAAATGGTTGGTATGTCACCTCTTCGCAACACCGCCGTTGCTGGCTTTCAGGAGCAGTATGAAATATAATGCATAATTTCTTGTCGCTCATTCTGCTCAGCGGATTGTCACGGGACATTTCAGGCTATTTTTGGCCTCCTTCTATCTATCACATTGTCAAGGCAATGGGAAGACAATGTGCTTTTCTGTTCTCATTCCCATTGTTATAATGCAAATGAATTAATATTGTGCCATTCTCTGTTCTCATTATGATCCTTCTTAGAGAAACAGTATAATAGGAAAATACACCAGTCAGTAAAACCCTCTGTGACAACTCAGCATTGTGATAAAACGTGCTGCAGTACAAGACGTAACACGTATGTGCTCATTCTGAGGAAATGGAAGACAGGAAGAAGAGGATGAAGAACAAATTAACCCTTTCTGGTAACTGAAGTTGTTAACCCTCTGGAAGCTTCTCTGCTTCTCTTTGTCATAAGACATGTGACAGTATGGGGCACTATCTATATTAATCCCCAGGAGATATTTTTCCCCTTTGTAGCAAAACAACCCATTAGGTAAACAGAGCTTTGTTGCCCATAGCAACAGAAAATTGCATTCTGGCAGGATAACAATGTATTTTAGTTTTGCTTATTTCTTTCAAAGTTAAAGATCAGCAGGAAAACAGAAGTACAATTACAATTATGCCTTGCTTAATAAAGACTGGACAACTACAAGGAGAAAGAACAAGATTTATCAACAGAATGCTGAAAAATATAGTATAATTTTGTAGTATTTACCTGCTGCTTACTTTATTTACAGCAGCGCGAGCCTGGCATTCAGTTATTCCCACCACTGCCAGACAGCTTGCCACAAAGAAGCTGACATCATTCATGTTATATTTTCAGACATTGCCTGACTTTTAGCTTATATGAAAGTATATTCCAAAATACATTTCGTAGGTTTTTGCTGGCTGTGGTATAGAACATGTACTTTCCTGTCAGTGCTGTCCCAAGGAAATAAAATTACAGATTAAACCTAGGAAGGAAGGAAAGGCCGTGTGCCTGATGCTGGAAGTGTGTGGGGTCAGCTAGGAAGAGCTATGAGAATTCGGTAAAGGGCCCTAAACAGGCAATCTGAATCAGACCTGGTTGCCCAAGCTCTAGTTTATGGAGTATAATTGGAGCGTTATTAAAATAACGTAATCACTATTTTTCTGAAATCTAAAGAAAGGAATAAATGCTGAGCCTTCATAATGGAAGGAAATCACTGGTGGGGTTCCTCAGGGAGCTCTGCTATGACCTGTGCAGTTCGACAAAATCATAAAAAGAACTGGAAACAGGAATGGGATGAAGAAGTTTCCCAGTATTAGTAAGCTATTCAAAGCAATAAGAACAAGGGCAGGCTGAAAACAATATGAGATTAAGGGACGGGTAAAACAGTAAAAAAAAAAAATCCACTGGAAATCAATGTGAAGTGAAGAACAGGAGAAAAAAATCTGAATCTTATGTATCAAACGACAGTCTCTGGACATTTTGCTGCTATACAAATACATGGTTTATCCACGCCTTAAATATTCTTTCAACCTTTTTCAAATCTAGTGTATCTTTTTTAAGAAGGTTGGTCCAGAAATGTGCAACCTCAAAGAGAAAGATGAAAGGTATGGAATGGCTTCCATACCAGGCAGAAGGAATCAGTAAATAAAGCCTCTTCAGCTGGGAAAAGAGCTGAGTGAGGGCTGTACAACGCAGAACTGCAGAATTGTGAGTGGCGTGGAGAAGATGGGTAGAGAATGATTAGTCACTGTCTGTAACAACACAAAATCTGGGGGGGAATCAAATGAAGCTATTAGGAGCCTGCTTCAGAACAAACCAAAGGAGGTGATGCATCATGCAACAGGTGAATATCCGTGAAAGTATTCGAGGGTATTCACAGGCTCAAACAAATCCTGAACTTGTGTTCAGGGAAGACAGATTTGTCGTGTTCTGTGAAATACACATCTGGCTTAGGAAGGTCCTAGAGACGGAAAAAGTTAGAGGATGGGAGAGCGTTAGGGGAAATATCACCATCCCATATTGATTTGTCCTGGGACTGGAGTCTGGAATCCATGGCACCAAACTTACTGTGTTCTAATCACTTACGCTACGGTGAGACTCAAACATGCACTGTTTATTAGATTTAAGATGATAATGTGTCTGCAAACTTTTTGCATCAGAAGAGTTTAGTATCTGAAACTTGTCTACCAAGTTAGTCGGAAGCACACCTCTTGCATTTAGGAAAGGGTGGATATAGGATTTGGGTACCTGGTAGATTTAACGCGGTGCAAAAGAAGAAAGGGGTGAGGCTCTAAATTTTCTAACTTTGTTTTTACTTCCTTTAGAAAAGGCTTTGGAAATCTTTCCTTTTTGTCCTTATATCTTAACAGCTCCTTTTCTTTCTAACTGTCTTTATTCCTTGGCTGTCAGACTTTTTTTTATTTTTTTCAAGGAAAGATATGGATAGCATTGGTTGAAATATGACTACAAAGAAAATACTGCACTGAAAGAAAAATAATACGAGATTTTATCTAAAAGAGTGAATTGGGGATACTTTGTAATCGTCTGGGTTTCTTCCGTTTTTATTACGGCTGAGTTACGAGGCTTTACTTTACAGTGGGGAATAAGCCTTGTATTTTAAAAAAAAATCTACAGACGTGGTTATATAGGTGGTAGGTAGTGACACAAATCGAGATGTATTAATGCTGCAATGGGGAGAAAGTCTCCAGTAATTCATGTCAGGAGGGAATTAGAGGCAGTTTCTCATACTTAGTTTAGCAGTAGGAACAGGCCTGAGAACCTTTTGGTCTGTTTATAAAAACATATACAAATATATTACAGCAAATTAGTTACAGAATGATTCTTGTTCTGTTTTGTTTGTGAGAAGCTCAGAGACCCTTTAAAACTATACACAGAGATCTAATAAGTGTTGCAAGGCCCATCATTTGCCGTTTTTAAAATATAAGCTCATGGATACAAGTTATTATTTTAGACTATAACTTTTTAATATTCTTTTAAAAATGTGTATATATACCCCATATGACTCTGAAACAGTACGAAAATGTGGGACTCAAAGACCTTTTTTAGAAAGTGAGGGGCAAATATAGGTAACAAATATTTAAATATTGATGTATTTCAAACAATTCATTATTTTAAGGATAAGCTCATGATTTCCTGGTACTTTACATTATTTGAATGCCTGGTTTTATTTTCCTTGGTTGCATATTATAATATAACTTCCAGAATCACATTTCTAAAATAAACGCTAGTGCTTATTAATTCAAAATGTGCTTTCTGTGAATATTCCGCAATAATAGCTTAAAAATTGATACTTCATTGCAGTATTTGCCAAGCAGAAACCATGTCGATGTGAATGGTGCAGGAGAAATGGAGAGTGAAATTAACTGGAAACTGATGAGACTGTTTTCAGCTAAGAAATGCAAAAATCACACCTAGTGGAAAAGTAAAACCCCCAAAACCTGAAATTGCCTCTAAACTGACTTTAGGGTGATTTTGATCATGATCGAATATGCACTATCAAAAACACCTGAATAGGTTTTATACCACATAAATATTAAAAAAGCTTTTCTGAAATAAAAAGATCTGTAGGCCTATAATCTCTCCAATAATTTATTGGTTTGTGATGGTGTCTAATTAATGCAGTGTCTTCACACATTTTCTTTTATTTCCTAACTTTTCCTTGACTGATCATATTACCAATTTTTTCTTTCAGCACTCCATCTTGCAACTGCCAAAGTACAGAAATGCCTTTTTTGTATTTTCAAGGGTTTACATTTCTTAGACACCAAAAGTTTGGTTACATAGAGTCTGCTTTATTCAAATCTGCTTGTGATTCCTTTCATATTAAACAATCCCATGACTTACAGAATATTTTTGCAGTCAAAGCACCCTTCACATAAAATACAAACTAATCAGTTTTCCTAATTTTTAACTGATTTACCCCAGGGAAGTGAGGAAATAGCTCTTTTGAATTAGTGGCCATTAACGCAATCATAGGCAATTTACCTGCCAAGAGTTAGAATCAGTACTGGCCCACCGGATTTTCTGGTTGCTGGCCTGCACACAGACTTTGAGATCACACTTGTCTCTACTGCCGATTGAAACTCTCGGAGTGCTTGTGTTAAAGAACGTTTAGCTAAATAAAAACTGTCAGAATTATTTCATCCCAGCCTTATCCATGTCCACAAATAGTCCAGTGACAGTTTTATTAATGAGTTAGGCAGTACAATTCAGCTATATTCTTTCCTAATTTTCTTAAGTAGAGCATTTCACTTAGTTGTGACTTAGTTGTGAAAGGCTGCATTCAGCTATGATTACAATTCAGAAAATATACCTGGTGGCCTAAAATATTGTCCCCAAATAACATCTGAATTTGTTTAGAATGTGTCCCTTTCATATTCATTTTCTAAATAATTCTGTTCACAGGCAAGAATTTTTTATCCATGCAAACAGTAGTGCCAGATCAAAACCACTCATGGCTTCTCTGAACATGACAGAGGCGGGAACTGGTTTGGAGCCACTATGAAAAAATGATAAAAAGGGACTTAGGCAGAGCTCAGGAAAGAGCTGCTGGGATTGTAATCTGATCCTTTAAAAGGAGTAATCCTTGCTCTTCACTAAAGATAACTACTATGGGCCAGCAAAAAACCAAACCAACCATGTAATAAAGAAATTATGCGGTGGTGGAAGGTGGAAAAAACCATAAAGGTTGAAGTGTGTGTGAGTAGCAGGAAGACATTGGGCAAAGGAATAAGGATCAGTCCCCAAACAATTAAATGGTGACAACTGAATATGGAGGTCATTAAAGTTTGATTAACTTTATCTTACAACCTTTCTGAGATGGCATTTTCTCTCTTCGGTCTCTGTAATAATCATAATTGTTTGCCATAGTTATCAATGTGATTTTGACCTAAGAAGTTGATAGCCGGTATGATTAATAAAGACACCGTACAGCTAATAGTCAAGAATGACCAGGCTTGCAAAACAGAGGCCAGATGCAGAGCTGGAAGTGACTGATTGCAATGCCTGGAAAATGCAAAGGGCCTATCATTTAGTATGTAAAGGCAGTCACGTAGAAATCTGGTGAGGCGTGAATGTACATATTAACCTTGGTGGTGGGCTAGAACACTGTATTTCAAACAGGGTTTTGTGTCACTCAGATGACTGACAGTGAACACCAGCATTGTCTATTGCACTCAAATGCTTTTTTACACAACTTTGGGTTTTCATATTTTACAGCGCTGTAATGCACTCTCAAGTTAACTGGATTTTTTGATATAAAGTATAGATGCTCTTGAATTTTAATGTGAAAAATATCACTGGCTGAACAGGTACAGATTAGCTTTGATCACCATAGTATACATGTAGTGATTATAGGACTGGCAATTAAATAATCATACAATGATTAAATATCATATTGTGATGATTTATCATTTCAGCTGTTCAGTCCAATCTACTCTTAAAACCCAGTCACTTGAAATCAAATCTCGTGAAGCTGGTGGAGCTTCTTTCAATAATTTCAGCAAGCCTTGAAGCAGCTCCAAGGGTATTACTGTGACCATCACCTCCTACTTTGGTACACGAGTTATGGTTGAGACTTCCCAACATAGGTGACATATTAGGATCTGGTATATGTTGCTTAATCTAACTCTATGTGCACGGGATTATGGTAGATTTTCCTTCAAGCAGCTATACAAGCAGTTAGTAACATGCTCAGATAAACCCACTGCAGGCACATACTATATAATTTTGTAAATTATCTACCTTTCTTCTGACAGTAGGAGGTCAATCCCAAGCTTCTAACTGTTAAATAATTCATATTAATTTCACTGTCTGCTTATCTAGGATTTGTAGCAGAGTCCCCTATTTAATCCTTAAGGTACTGCAATTGCACAAAACTATTCAGTATTACTCAATTAGGTAAAATGTAAAAAAGCAATATCAAACACATGAGAATCATAAAATGAATCACAGAGAAAACATTATGAGCTACTTTCCATTTGAAATAGCTGTGTTTCCAGGTTCTCCTATTAATTATCAATTAACTTACTTACTTTTATTTCTTTACACTAGAGCTAGACGTGAGATTTTCTTTTCCTTTAATGGCTTTTTTGACCTGCATTTTGTATATTTACACATGAAAGCCACTTAAGAAGAAACATGTTTTTATATCCTCAATATATATAAATAACTTTTTTTAATAAAAGGGAAAAAATTCTTCTTGTGCAGTTTAAAACTCCAGAAACAGTTCTAACACTTTAAAACAAAAAGACAGATTTTTTTTTGTCAAATACAGTAAAGGTATAATTTTCACTTGATATATTTCAACTGCTGCCTATTCTGCCAACAACTTTTCTTCATCAAGATAGGCCAAGTTTTATACTAAAATCTAATAAACTCCTAATCTTCTGACTTCATCGTACTCATGTTTGACAGCTCCCAGCAGTTCAGTTTATCAAAAGGTGAAGACCCTCAGTGTTCTTCCAAAACAATATATTCCTGGCAAACCTAGGAGTTACACTGCTCCCTGCAAAAGAAAACAAATTATCTAAAAGAAGTGCCCTGTACTTCTGCAGAACAAGAAGATCTAATAACCAATAACTGGGACAGAGCAAGATGGTCCTCTCTGCTTAATAATGGGCTGAGATGGCTTTAACTGGGCCAAAACGCCTGCTAATGCGGCAGCCAGCAGACTTATGGTCAGAGCACAAAGTTATAGACCAGCTTTAATTGACGGTTAAACTCAGCTCTCCTCTCCTCAAGTTTCTCTCTCTCAAGATCTAATCTTGATATGTCAAACTATGTGAAAAGGGGAGAATGGCACATGATATGGTAGAAACTAGGGCACGTGCCTTCTAATGGGCTCAACTGCCCAAAGGATCTGAAAAGCCGCACTCCTCCTTCCCAGTTGTTGACGACCAGCTTTCCCCCCAGGAGCAATGTCATATGGCAGATACAGCTGCTCAGCAGAGCATGGATCTGGTTGTAACTGCAATATGGGGGTCACAGACTGTACTGTTTTTGGCTGGGATAGGGTTAAATTTCCTCGTAGTAGTTTGTATGGGCCTATGTTTCGGATTTGTGCTGAAAATAGTGTTGATAACACACTGATGTTTCAGTTACTGCTGAGCAGTGCTTGCACAGAGTCAAGGCCTTTTCTGCCTCTCACCCCACCCCACCAGTGAGGAGGCTGGGGGTGCACAACAAGTTAGGAGGGAACGCAGCTGGGATGGCTGACCCCAACTGACCAAAGGGCTATCCCATACCATATGACGTCATGCTCAGCAATAACACTGGGGGGGACGTTGGCGGGGGGGCTGCTCCTCGGGGACTGGCTGGGCATCGGTTGGCTGATGGTGAGCAATTGTTTTCATTTGTATCACTTGTTTTTCTTGGGTTTTATTTTCCTCCCCACTCCCTTTCCCGACTTTTGAAAAAAAAATTATTATTTCTTTGTAATTATCAAACTGTTTTTATCTCAACCCATAAGTTTCTCTCTCACTTTTACCCTTCCAGTTCCTCCCCATCCCAGGAGGGGAGAAGGGAGTGAGCGGCTGTGCGATGCCTAGTTGCCGGCCGGGGTTAAGCCCCGGCACAGACTGAGCAGAAATCTGGTGCTGCAGTGCTTATCAAGCGACGCACAAGCCTGGCATGTGAGTCTTGCTCCCCAGCTGTGAGACTTCACATCTCTGCTTACACTGAATTTTGGAGAAGGGTTTGGGGAAGATGGCTGTCAGAAAGGCAAGGCATATAAAATCAGTTTGATGTGACAATCCTATTGTATATAACTACCTGATCAGCAGATGCCAAACTAAGGTGGAAGTGTTGGATCTTGCAGCTAGACAAAGCTTTGGCTCTCTTAACTTCAAAAATAAATGTTAAGCTTGTAATGTGTATAGGTAGGCTTGGGACACTTATACTTGTCACCTCTGGTTGGAACTGCTGTTAATGGTAATTTATAATGCTCTGTGGTGCACTTATTATGTATTGTCTTGTTGTCAGTCCCTGTCTGGCTATACCAGCAGCCTACCAGGAGTCTGAGCTTTGCAACATCTGTTGTCTGAAAAGAGAATGAGCCTAGATCTCCTGAGGGGAGGACAGCTCTGAAGCATCATTGGATCCAGGATTGTACAAAACTTGTATTTGTACACAGTGCTCTTTTGCTGCCTTATAAATTCAAGGCATTTGAGAGTGGTAGTGTTAAAATATTTTTTTTTAAAAAAGGTCAGGTTTGGAAAAATAAGCTGAGAATGTGAGACCTGTACTGCAAAGGGACAGACCACTGCAGCAATAGGAATACTTCCAAGCTATGAATTTAGGATTACTGGGGGTGGTGGAGATTAATGTTTTTTGATTATTTAAAGGGAGCAATGCACTGTCCTCAGGTGCTAATAAATTGTTTATATGGCAGTGCCAATACGAGACAATATATGGAATATGAATATTGGTTATCTAAAGAAGTATATGGTAAAGCAAAATTGTTTAAGTTGCCTTATCTCATTACTACTAATTCTGGGCAAGCTATATAAATACAGGTTAATGTGCTTAATAGGTTAGCTCTCCTTTACGTGCCATCTGTCCGCTGTTTCTTTCCTCTCTAGCATACCCTCTGGTCGTACAGCATCCAAGTTACAGCCTTGTTTGCTGTTTTGTTTTGTTAAAAAAACCTGTACCGCAAACAACCAAATCCATGAAGTTAATGTTCAGCAGTAAAAATGTCCTTGTTGTGAATGTCATTCTACTAATCCAAGACTGTCAGAGGAAAATATATGGGCTATTTTAGCATTTTCAGACTTTATACCTGCGATAACAAATAGTTTGCATCACAAAAAATGATGCATTTACATCTCCCCACATTTCATTTACTCCCGCTAAGTATTTCCCGATTTACATGTTAATGCAGCTTAGCCAATAAAGCTTACAAGACCACCTGGGAAAAATTCCACTAGATAGGTGGTCACTGCAACATTGGAAACCCACAGTTCAGCTGGGTATTTTTCTCATTCCTGTTTAAATAATTGTAAAATGACTGTGTTAATGTCACATATAGGACTGAGTTGCAAGTTCAGTCCAGAATCCAGGATTGCCTGAGTGAGGTCCCAGCAGAATGTTTCCACTTTTTTTCTTTTGGGCCAAATAAATATTGCAAAGTGGCCCTGTTTGAGCACTGGACTATTGTCATATACAGTTATATGAAAACAATGTCATTAGGAGATTTTAAAATGAATATACCTTCTACTTTGAGATTTTCAAGTTATTCTGGCGTATGAGTTCAAGTTTTCTTTCAAGAAACCCCTTTTTCTAAAAAAAAAGAAAGCTACTTTTTCACCTTATAATCTGACTGTGGATATTTGGAAACAAAGAAAGATATCAAATATCATTAATTTGTGGGAAACTAGTGAAAATTGGCCAGGTGATTTTGAAAAGACACTGTTATTCTCAGTGAGAGTAGCAAAAGCAGAATATACAGGTACTTTTTCCATTAATAGCTTCTTTAATCTTTTCTTCTGCATTTCAGAGCTATAACACAGCTTAGAAGTTACAGAGAAAACAGTCCCTTTTTGCAGGACAAACCAAATAAGTCACAGTGCATGATGGTGACAGGACTTTCTTGCCTAAGAAGCCAACGCAAACCCTCTCACACAGGCCTGACACCAACTGACAGAAACAGCCAGTTCACTGCAGTATGCCCAGTATATTTAGACGGCAAGTTGCTCGTCCAAACATGTCCTTTTCCTGTTCCTTCACAGAAGTCTATATAATGTATTTTTAGCAAAAATTAGAACCTGCAAAGAATAGTCGGGTCACGCAGTCTGTTTCATAAACACGGTACTCTCTCCTGGGGCATACTCTCCAGCAATCTCCAATTCATCAGGATGGCTTTGATGGGCTGCCTTGTTTTCCCTCTCACTCCTTCCCTTTTCCATGCTGAAAAAGACAGGTGTAACCTGCAGTTTGGATCAGAAGTATTTATCCCTAATTTGCTTCTGCATTTCTGTCCACAGCTGTCCCCAGGTGAACAGATGGATGACTTTTCTTTGGTCTGATAAACTGTCCTTTCCTAGGTATGTTAGAGTTGAAATACTCACTTCAAGAATATCCCCAGGAGTGTTATTTCCCCACATACACCTCCAGTTATCCCCAGCACGTTCTGCTCTCCTACTAGTGCTGCCGTCATGCCACATTATTGTGATTCATTAAATACGTAGGCAAGTGTTACACTGACAGTGACTCAGCAGCAATAGGGAGATTACTCACTTTTTTGCACGTCTACGCAATAGGTGTCTGGGATAACGGCAGAGAGAAAGATGCATTATTTGTGTCGCTAGGATAACGGGAGCTGGAACTCCAATTTATAGTCAAGTACTTCTGTACACATTTGCACCCACTTTTTATGTTTTAATGTGACAAAACAGCTGTATGTTGAGGCTGCCACAGTGCGTGTGTGTGTGTAGTGTAAATGCTTGCCCAGACCACAGGGTTATTTGAAGGGGTGTCCGTTTCCATCACAGAAAGCACAGACACCGCCAGTGCCAAAGTCAGGCTACCGCAGTCACCTTTATGACCATACAATCTTCTGTTCATGAGACTAGAAAAAGTCTGACAGGGACAGCAAGAAAAATGGGCTTCTAATCTGTTAGTCTACTACCAATTTTCCATGTGGCTTTGGGCATCTCTTGCTACCTCTTTTCCTAGCTTGTTTTATTAGCTCTTCGGGGAAGCACTTTCCCTTTCCACTTGTTTATACAGTGGATAGAGTCTAAGTGGGGTCCTGCCCTCAGTTTCAGCCTTTAAGCTCTGCCATGGAACAAAGACCTGTAATAAACACATTTACTGGCCTCTCCATTGAGATGCCTTTTGTGAAATCCATTTGATGGAATTGTTTCACAATTACTTCACAATAAAAACCCAGGGCTTTTAGAGAAGGAAACAAGCTGACATACAAATGTGTTCATCTGTATTTATTTTAAAAATAAAGGCACTTTGACTGCCTTCACACATTTTCCTACACTGTTCTCACTAATTAATGCTTTCAGTACAGATAGCTACAATTAAAAGTTGTTTTAGTATCTAAAATCAAAACACCAATCTAGGATTGAAATGAGAACTCCTAAAAGAAGTGTGAAAAAACGAGACTCAGCTGTAAAATCATCTTATTTGTTTGACTGTGGGGTTTTGTGGGGGAGGCAAAAGCAGAGGCTTTGTTTCTTTTCTTGAAGTAACAAAAAAATGTAGGAAACTAGAGTAAGAATCAGACTCTAATGTTAGCTGCAGTGAAGGCACTGGTACATAATTCATCGCTCCACTAATGCATTCTGGCAGATGATTATTTCACATGTATGGCAGGATGTGTCAGACACTTTGATTTAGAGTCTTTTCTAACAGACTCCATTTTCAAAGAAGCGTATGAGGGTTTTTCTTCCTCCCCCATAACCGCTATTAAATCCACATTGAGAAATCTGACTTAAATTATACTTAAAGTTCCTGACACATGAAAGGAACCTGATTCAGAAAAAGCATGTAAGTTCACGCTTGTATCCTCCTGAAGATGGTGGAATTTGGGATGACAAAATGTCACCACCTGCCTAGTAGTGAATCAGGACTTGAAGCACCTTTGTTGGAGACTTCTGTGTCAGGTGATGGCCTGGGACAGATGGAAAGTTGCCTGGTAAACTCCTTATGTGGCATGGAAAAAATGTAACATAAGACACAAAAAGCAACTAAGGTCCATTACCTTCCATCTTCTAATTGACACAGTTGTCTATGTACTCAATCAATTCCCTAAATATGCAATGTTAGTTGGACCTTGTGTTCTCTTACCTGAGATTAACATCTGCTTCATGGTACATTTTAAAAAACTTTTATATCTTTATCATTCTGATGTTTCTGATGATATGATGTTTTGGAAATGTGATTAGGCATATAGTAACAGTAAAAATTAACAATACATATGGGAAAGGTGACATAATGGTAGGTCACTCAAGGAACTCATGACGGCAGCTATTCTTTATGTTCTGGATTGTTTGAGAGGCTGCAGTGTCAGCAGTGGTAGAAACTGGTTCGTGTTGGGCCTCCAGCAATGTTCTAAACGATTGACTCCACCCAAGGAATGTCAGTTAGGTGTAGATCAAGCAAATCCTGTACACCAGATATAAATTAACTGAGTTCTTTGAACCAAAAAGATACATTCAAGAAAATTTGGCAAACCTGCTCTTTAACATTCTTGTTGAGAAACCCTAGTGTGGATCTTTCTATTTATATTTATATATTGTAGTTTACCACTTCCTATTCTCATATTGGAAGTTCAGTTAAGTAGCAGTTTTTGTTAAAAGGAATAAAATTCCCTGTGAGTAAGTCTAGCTAACCGAGAAAACATTTGGATTGGCAATGAATGTGATTTACATTCGCTCTGTCTTCTGAATTGCACTATTCAATCTAACTCTGAAGGATTTTCATTGCTTTCACAATATTTATGACTTGAGCTGAGCATGCAACTCTTCTACTCCCCACAGATCCATCACCTGACCAAGAATCAAGCTCCAGGAGCCAAAGTTATCTAAATAAACAAATAAGTAGTCATTCTAGGTTTTCTGGTTTTAGCCATTTTCATAGATAATCCACATCAGGAAAATTGGAAAAGATAAAATAGACTTTGCAAAGTATGCCCATTGGCAGTTTATCTAATTGTTATTAAATTGTTAATGATTAGGTTAGTTACAAAAATGCTGTCAATGGGAAGGCCTTGATTCACCCCTTGACTCGCAGCTAAGCTAGACAGCTTATTTCCCTGAGCTCCAGCATAGTCAATG
The DNA here is from genome assembly GCF_047370975.1 of Nipponia nippon. Taxonomy (NCBI): domain Eukaryota; kingdom Metazoa; phylum Chordata; class Aves; order Pelecaniformes; family Threskiornithidae; genus Nipponia; species Nipponia nippon. The sequence continues at coordinate 10,704,585 of NW_028262347.1, forward strand.
GTGAAGTCTTTTCTCTCTAGAGGTTACACAGAGGATGTAAGATGACAAAGCTTCCAATTTAAACCCCAAAGTTGTTTCTTAAATAAAAGGTCAGAATAGCTTTCGCCCTCTTCCTTGATGCACAAAAGATTCATAAACACTAAGTGTTCGCTTCAAGTATAAAATACTTTAAGACTGCTTTTAAAGCATACTGGTTTAAAGCCTGCGGTAGGAACAACTCTACTTGAAAATTTACGACTTACTGTATGAGGCGGTGTAAGGCAGCATGATTTAATGATCTTCTCTAATCTTGAAATCTGTCTGTATGAAAGGTGTTTTGAGGAAGGAGAAACTATTCCTTGCATCTTGACTGGATTTCCAGATCTGAATACACTTTGTGTTCCTTAAAGGTTCTGAAAACTTTCTTACTTAAATTTATAGGATATATATATCTCCCCATGCTCTGTTCAGGAACTTTGGACATGCTGGCCAAAATTTTCAGAATGACTTGGTTTTGATCCTTTCGGTCTTCAAAATTCACTCCCTTTGCATCTGTCGTTAAGATCTCCCAGATTTTCTGTTTCCTGTTTTCACTTTTCATTGACAGGCATCTGGAGGTTTTTACAAGCCAAGTGCACATTCTGTATCCTATAACATTAGAAGCTGAGATTCTCCATCTTGCTCTAGTTTCTAATTCCCACTCCCGCTTTCCTCTTTTCACATTTTGTAACCAATTACAATAATCATAATTACCATAACCTATCTTGCATAACATCAATTTACATTTTGTGTAAGAGCGACCATACGAAAGATGTAAATGTCCTGAAAGCAGATCAAAGCTCATCCTTCCATTGCAGAATGTCTAAAATTAATCAGGAAAAATGACACAAATTGTACTGTGGGGCTGAATCAAACTTGGAAAAGAAAGAAATTTTGGATTGAGGCTGGCCCTCTGTTCTAAAGTCATTGGAGAAAAAAAAAACAGGTGACTTAAGAACAGCATTTTCAGTCTGAATTAATTTCCTTGGGTTCTTGCAGCTTTAAGACTGTTAGCTAAGGTATCCAGACTTATTCTGTATATTTTGTAGCACTTCTCCCCCACTACATTTTTTTTATTTTCCCAAAATAGTGAATATGCTTGTTGGTACTCAGTAGTTAAAAGTGAGTATTAGCCCCAGAGATATTCGGTTAGAAAAACACAGATTGACAGGCAACCACAGGGATGATTTCATTATTTTCTTTGGGTTATTTTTAATTATGAACTACTCTTGGGGGCGGGCGATATTTAATGAAGACGAGGAATCACTGCAACCAGTTGGGCTTCCTTAATTTCAATGAATACAGTTAGAAGGCAATGGATATGAAAGGGCAAATTTTATGGCACTAAGCCTAAAGAAATTTAAAGAAAAGTAGTAGTAAGAATTAAGAGACATAAATTGTGTACAGTGACGGGACAGGTAAAATATAGTTTATATCAACTTCAACTCCCTTACAATTGTTTAAAGCTGGAGGTCAGTATCTAAGGAACTGTTTCTTGTCCTGAAACAAATATATAGGGAAGCTTTCGTCAGGTGCACTGTGCTAGCTCATGAATACTGATGCAAAAGTCTACTGTGGATCCTAGTGCATACATGTCTGAATTTTGTCTCTTAGTTTCTGTTATATAAAAACATGCTCCCTTGCACTCAGAGTTGTTACATTCAATACCTCAATGTTAAGCTAGTAAAATTTTTAGAGTGAGTTTTTAATGGGTTTTTCATAACTGACTGTTCTGGTACCCTGCTTCCTCTGCTGGCCAGAAGCAGATATCCAGGGAAAAGTGTAAGAGCAGAGGAAGCGAATGTGCATTCCTCCTGGTCACAATCTTGGAAGCTCCATCCTTTTTCAGCTCCCACTCTGCTCCAGCGATATGTGGCTTCTCTGCATTTCGTAATCCTTAGTGGATGAGCTTGTCCAGTCTCAACTGCAATCCATGTAAACTTTTAACATTCACAACATCCTTTGGTAATGAGTTCTACAAATACAGTACCTGTTTTGTTAAAAATCACCTCCTTTTGTTTATTTTAAGCCTGTCTGACTTCAAATGATGGTGTTTTTGTTCGGGAAGAGACAGCAAATACCTACCTACCTTTACCAAGCCACTCATGACTCTATGGTTGTCTATCATATACCCCTCATTCATAGATTTTCCAAGCTCACGATGTGACAGGTACACTGCCCCCCCATGAAGAGCGGGGCTTTGACACAGCAATCACCGGCTTTCCGCCCCTCATTTTCGCGCCTTTTGTGCTCCGCCCTGCCCCCAGGCACCCGCAGCCCTCGGCAGGGGGAGCAGGAGGGGCGGGGCCTCTCGGTTACCAGGCGGGGCCCGCAGCCAATGAGGCACCTGGACTCGGAGAAGCTTCTGGATCATGGCCAATGAGGACCAGAGCTCAGCTCCGCCCCGGGTTATAAATGGGGCGATGCGGAGAGGGGCCCTTGGCGTGGTCCTGTGAGAGCAGCGTGTGTGTGTGTTGGGAACCGCTCCCCTCGGGCTGGGGCGGCGCCTGAGGAGGCTGCCCGGGACTGAGTGCCCTCGCCTGCTTCGGGTGAGTGGTTTCTTCTGGGTATCCTTGTGTGAGCCTTCACACACCTACACACCCACCCCCTCCCCACCTGGGTGAGCGATTCCATCCTCTGGGTACCCGCGGGAGGGAGAGAGTTTCCCCCCATGTGAGTGAGTGCGTGTGTGCACACTGGGGATCATCATTGCTGTGCGGTAACCACACCCTGCCCGACTGACACCTTGAACGTGTTATGTGTGAAATGTTGTTGGAGTGTTGACTGATTTCAGTTTATCCTTGTTTCTCATTGGTTTCTGTTGTGTGGTTTTGGTTGTTTTGTGCAATAAAGTTGTTTTGAGTTTGTCCTTTGTTTCAGTTAGTTTTAGTGTACCTCTGTGACACAATCCTAGCATAGTTACCCACTCCTGTCTGGACTCCACTGTGTATTTTAGAGAGATGTTAAAGATTTATATCTGTTGGCCAGGAAAAATAACAGAGAGGAGTAAATAAAAAATGTGAAGATAACAGTAAAATAATGGTTGTAATTTCCTGCTGTTTAAGACTTAATTTCTGCATTGTCTCTCTCACTGATTTAATCTGTGCATTACTTCTGTGCTTCCTAAGGGTTCGCTTGGATTGGTACGAAACATTGAAGTTTTCTGTCTTACCTGTTTTGACATATTTCCCAATGCTGGAATAGCTTGAGGTTGCCAGGGACCTCCACCTGCCCTGCACAGAGAAAGTTGAGCTAGAGCAGGTTGCTCAGAGCTTTGTCCAGTTGCGGAATGTTGTCTCCATCTCCAGGGATGAAGGCTCAACTTCCTTTCTGGTCAAGCAGTTGGGGTAATGGTTATACCAGAACTGTGGAACTGACTGCCAGGATAGTGGAGGACATGAAAATTCCAAACCACACTTTGCAGTAGAGTCCTTTTGTAGCTTTTGAATACCTTAATCTGCCATTTTTTAGCTTAATTGCTGCATGCTACTCTTTTCCAAAGCTTTTGACTAAACCTATTGCAATTTCATATTTTCCTTACCATCTTCTAAATGTGCTCATAGAAAATTGATTACTTCACACTGTTACACACTTGAAGTTGAATTTAAAAAATTATCTTTGAATTTTGTGGTGGGCTTTAGGACTAACACATTTGGTTTGAATTTCTTAAAGGCATTTTCTTTTGGGGTTTCTTGATTGTCTTTAAAATAAATACAGTTAGAGTTTGTGCTGAACTAAGTCCAAGCTGTGACTATATTAGAATGCTCTTAATGAATAAGCTATTGAGCTGCCTTTTCTTGCCAGATAATTACCTCGTTAATTTTATTAGATACTGAGGGTGCAGGACTTGAGCATGAACAAAACAAAAAAAGAGCTTACTAATGCATTCCTAGAAATGCAGAGGCAAAGTACGATGACTAGTGCAAATAATCTTTCAATGCCTCTTTTAAGTGATTCCCTCAAATTAACTCTCCTCCTCGCTGTATTTACATTCTGATTTTGCTAGCAGGTAGGTTTGTACAATTACCCTACTTTTACTGTGTGTTAGTGGATGCGTGAAAAGTGTACTCGATATCTGCAAATAGTCACACTCCATTTGGCAGCTAAATGAGCAAAAGAAAGATGTGCTTTGTGGTCTGTGTCCAATTGACACAGCCTGAAAATTGAAACGTGTTATTTATGAGCAGCTATTTGTAACAGTTCCACTTACAGGATGAGAATTATTGCTGTGCTCTGGCCGGAGTCCTGCAAATGCTAATTCAGATGCATATGGACAGATTAGTTGTTTTGAGTTCATTTGGGCAGTTTACTGATGTAAGCAAAGGGGGCTGTTGAGAGCTCTGCGGCCTTGAAGTAGTTTACGTGAGCTGCAAACATCAGTGACCAAATGCTGTCTCTGTAGAGCTCTGCGAAGGGAGTTCACCTGGCTGTGGAGCACTGCCAGGGAGGCTCTAACAGATGCTTCAATCAGTTGGGAGTTTTACTGACTTCTTTCTCCCCTGTCCCTATCCCCTTGACGACCTGTGAGGAAAATACCGGTGTGGAGATTATGAAGAAGGATTACTGACAGAAGAGAGGCTGTCAGGGCCCTCACAGCACAGCCCCTCCCAGAGCCTGGGCTCGGGGCCAGCTCACAGCCTCTACTGTTTGGTCCCCACCTGAGCTGCAGCTCCCACAGTGCCATAGCCATGTGAGCGCCTGGCTCTCCTGGGTCTGGATCCTGACCCCCACCTGCTGGCTGATGTCCCAGACTGTCCCCATCCCCAGGAATGTGCCTGAGACCTGGGCTGCCCCCCAGCCTGCCCTGCCCTGGCTGCCAGGCCCTGCCCTGCTGCCCTGGGGAGTCCCTGACACCGCTGGTCCCCAGTCCAGGGAGCTGCCGGCTCTCCCAGCACACTGCCAGATCTGTTGGAAACTTGGCTCTGCCTTTAAAGCATTGAGAGTTGTGATCTTAATACTCAAACAGAATAAAAATGCACTTTTTTAATTCAAGAAGGTAAGAGACAGCTCACTGAAAAGTACACATGTTCACTTCTTTAACTTCCTTGCTACGGATACAGCGGAAGTGGAAATTTGTAGAAATAACATATGCACAGCTCATTTGTTTCCAGTTTTAATATCTTATCCATTATTCAGGATGAGTATACTGATTGGGAAATCAATATATATGAACATATCCATCTTCCTGCCCGATGAATAGGATCTAACGCAATACATATAACCCTGTCTGTGCCAACTTACTGTATCACCTGAGTCAGCTGCAGAAAGACCTGAGCTATCCTTAGGCTCTCATATAAGATAGAAGAATTTGGTTTAGTCCTATGGTGAATGGAATTTACGTTCTTGTTCACTTACGAGCAAGTATGTCTGCTTCCTTGCTCTTCAGTAGAAACTCCTTGCAGAGATAGATCTTAAAAACTGAAAAGCATTTTCAGTTTGCAGACAACAATTATGTGTGTTTCCATCTTATTTACTTTTCATTTTCAATCTTGCATATTCTTTATTGACACTCAATATCTGCACTCACTTTTTTGCACATTGTTTATCACACAGTGTCCTCCAGCTGTGGACTGGAGATAAAATAGTGTCTCAATCTGGCACAGATGTGCCTACTGAGCAAGAGGGACCATTTTCTCAACTTAGAGATTGCATACCATGTGAAACTCCTAATCAGATATTTCATCTTTATGAGTAAATAAAATGCTGATCATAAAGATTGTCAGAAGTGTATGCATACAAGCTAGTAAACAAGGATGCTGTGTAGCTCAGGAAATACGATTTTTGCCATAACCAGTAAGAGGCTTGGACTGACCTGACATTGCAGGGTGTCAGAACATGTCTGGGTTTGTCTTGGTGTGATTTCAGCTGATTTTAACATTCATCTGGTGGCAAAGTGACTATTGCTTCATATTTGTATGAGCTGAAGCTTTGTGAACAGCAAGAATGGTAAAGGTCTGGGGAGGCCCTGCCTTGCAAGAAACAACCCTTGATATTAGCTGAGGCTGGGGGAGGCAACTTTCAGACTTCAAGAGGGAGCAAGTGATAAGGAGGCAAACTACAATAAGAAAACATGTAAATATAACTCCAAGTGGACCCCAAGAGAGAAAAGGAAGGAACCCCTACCCACTATGAACATTCCCCTGACAAAGGGAGGGGAGGTAAGGTTCAGACTTGACAGTAGGAAGCATTACTTTACCAAAAGGGTAGTCAAACACTGGAACAGGCCTCCTAGAGGGGTGGTTGATGCCCTGTGCCTGTTAGTGTTCCACAGGCAATTGGATAATGCCCTTAATACGCTTTAACTTTTGGTCAGCCTTGAAGTGGTCAGGCAGTTGGACTAGATCATCGTTGTAGGTCCCTTCCAATTAAAATATTCTATTCTAAAGACTTCACATCATCATAACTGACAAAGAAAGACTGACAACTCATCATAACCACCACCCTGACTCCTGCTTGAAGAAGACTGCAACTATTGACCTTAGGAGAACAATAACATGGGAGGGATGATCATAATGCCAGATAAAAGGGAGGACTATAGGAAGAGGTGTTCTATGTAATGATTTTAACTGTATAGTTAATATGAATTACTGTTTCAATTAGGTAACTTGGACAATTAGACTGTTAAAACATTAATTCAGCTTAAATTCTTTAGCTCTATATAGGCAGTGTATCTCTCTTGTGTGTAACAATGTTTTATATAACATGCACCATACCTTGAAATCCAGCCTCAGACCCAAGCTGAGATATGGCTGTAGAACATAGCTGTATTTGTTTATATGATGTTGAATTTCAGTTCTTATCAATATAATTTTAAATGGCGATGCTCATAACAAACATATTTCTGCTAGGTTGGCCTATTACTCAGCCAGTTTTCTTGTTCCTAACATATATAGAGAACACCCACATCTACATTTAAAATACACTTGATAAATACAATATCATGAGGAATGAGGAAGTGATTTGGTAGCGCTTGCCCTTTTACTCATACTCAGGATGGGTGGGATGACTGAGTGGGTTAGACCATTTATCCATCTGTCTTTATTTTGCAGGACTTATGTTGTAATACAGCAATTACAGTTCTCTGCCATATCTACTCTAGCTAGATGTTCTCTTGTCCTTTTATAAGTCCAACTCTTGGAAGCCCTAGGCAATCATTTTACTCTTAAAGATAAAGGTCTTTTTTTCAGAATCCATTATTATCATGGAGACAGTCATACAACTGTTTAAATGATATGACTGAGACCAGGGAGGGTTAACATCTCACAAGATCAAACAGTCAGATGTCATGCTAGATATAAATATGGACCCTTGTAAGGACTTAACATGCTAAACTCTCAAGCCACCCAAGAGGGAACTTTTCAATACTTACAGGTTAAATCCTGTGAATTTAACCTACTTTTATTTACTAAATTTATAAAGATATCCACAGTTTTGCTTCTGTGTGTGGCTAAAAGTTGTATCTTTTTGGTAGGCCTGAGCAGCTTGACACTCGTTTCATCTTGTTTAAGATCTTTAAACTGGATGCTTACGTGTCTACTAAGTGTATCAATACATTAGATGTCCTGAAAGTTCACTTAATGTGCTGATTGTATTCATTTCTACACAAAACCACTTCTATTCAAATCTGATCATATGGGTAATATTCGCCATACATTTCTTAATTCAAAAGCTTCAGAGTTAAAGGGAGAAGACCAGATTCTGTCTCATCTCAGCAATTCTCATCCTTAGGAAAGCGTCCTGTTCTAAGGAAGAGCTTTCAGCCTGTGTGGTGAGGTTGGGTTTGTGTATCAAAAAATCTAATACCTCTTACTTCAGGGAAAGAAGACATCTGCCTTTTCAGGCAGCCTCTTGGGTCTTGAGCAGGGAACTGTAGAAAGTCCTAGTCTCTTCTCCCAAGAGTCAATTAAAATATATACACAAACAGTTATTGAAAAAATTGTTCTGGAGTGCTTAAAATCCTGACCTAGTGGATTAATTATGTTAGCTTCTGGGTTTTATGCTTTAAACCCCTTAAACTTTAAATAAAAACTCCTGCTCCGTTTTTTGAAAAGTGGTCATAGTGCCTCCTGGGAGTCAGAGTAGCTGTAGCTGTGATTCTTATCTAACCCAGGAATCCCCCTGTAATCCTCAGTTAGTTGCCACACCACCACAGAGGGACTCAGTCTTAGCTCCACCCTTCCCAGGTTTTCCTATTAGCTATTTTAGGCTTCATGTTAATTACTAAGGAAATTATAGGAATCCTGTTTTGTGGTACTTAATTCCCTTCAGGCACTGATTAAGGAACATTAGGTGTTTAACTCAGTTGTAAATCAAAGCTAACTTGAAAATTTAGTTGTAGGTTTGTTCAATGTCACTTGAAACTTGCTGTCTTGTTGGCAAGATTCATGGAGGTCATGAATTTTCAGCAGTTCTACTCTTGAGAAGGAATGCTGGAAGCTGTAAAAAGTAAGCGTAGTCTTAGAAATGTGTTTTTTTCAAATTCCTTTGTCTCTGGAAGGGGAAAACAGGTTCATTTGATTTGAAACTATATTTAAAAGAAACTATATTTAAAGCAATTCCTCCAGCATGTGGAAATTCTGCTTCTCAGCTAGTTCTACAGATTTTACTCAAGGCTAGTTGCCTAAACTCTGGTGTTCAGCAAGTACCCTGGTTTTCAATCCTTTGAATGACTTAAACTTGCTTAATGTGGAGTCTGCTATTCCAGTTAAAAAAACTGTTAAGTGTCCACAAACTGAAGAAAATAGAGAAACACTGGTAGAAAACTTGTAAGTTACGATTTGGCACCTAAATCTGTTACAATTCCAGATAGCCTCAAGGGTCTTAGCAGGTAATTGGTTCTTAACTGGAAGAAACATTCCTGTTAGGCAGAGCTGAATTATTTTAATACCCAATTTACTCCATTTTTTTTGTGGAGAAAACTGCATGAGGGACAGGCCTGGTGGCAGGGATTAATGTTTTCCTTCAGGGGAAAACTGGCAGAATGGTGCCTGCATGAAAGAAAGTTAAAATTCTATGTATCACTTAGATAAAACTATGTCTGGTAGGTTTTAAATTAAACCCTGGCTTCCCTGAAGTCCATTGCATATTTCAGTTGATTTCCTTGGGGACAAGTTTTCTATTTAATTTTTCTTCACCTAAATTTATGTAGTCAGACTGTGTTAAGCAATTAATGAGTAGGACATCCGCAAATATAAGTGATGAGTATTTATTTGAAAGAGAACTCTTGAAATTAGCCTTATTTTATCTTAGCAAACAATAAAAACTTCATTACTGTCATATCATTTGTACTCATTTACCCACAAACCATCAAATTCTACCTATAGATTATTACTGATCTCTTAGTACTGAATACTACTTTAAACATTTGCAAACCTTAATTTGCTCCTTGAGCTTTTTTTATTATACCACTGCTTCCCTGAATGAAAGCACTAAAGACAGATTGGTAGTGTGAGCATAGTACATAAACCAGGCTAGAAGGACGACTAATTTTTTCAAGCTGAAATTAATGTTATCACAAAATGAGTTAATTTCCCTTAAATGAATCACTGTTAAATTCTGAAAATGTCTGTTCAGTAGCCATTCTTATGAATCAATATTGCTCATAAGAATGAATGTGAAAAAAGTTTTGAATGTACCAAAATATAAATAAAATGAAAATGCCAAAGGAAGGGTGCAGGAACTTTTCTTCAGTCATTGACAGGGACTGGAAAGGCAAACTCGCTGAGGAATATTATTCTGTGGCTTTGATAGCACCGAGTCTCCTGCTTTCATAAGCATCAAATTCATTATGCTCAAATATCTACAAACTGCCTCATAAAGATGCACTCCAGCCACCTTATTTCTTGAAAACACAAATGTGAAATCTGACATGAGACCTTGAAATATTGTTTTATTGAGCCATTTCTAGTCTGTTACTATACTGTGTTCCTTTTCAAACTGCTTTTTAAAGTACACATACTGGTACAAGGTTAGGACTTGAGATTAAATGCAGCCTCTGTAGTGCTTTTCCAAAACAGTTCCTCCTTTGTCAAGGAAGTGTCAATTATTCTAAAATACAAATATGTGAACAATATGAAGACTGTTAGCTCCTTCTTGATTTAGAAGGACGATATAAATTTAGGCATTTTTTTCCTTTTAAGCTGAAAATACATAGAAATTCTGCTCAAATACCTGGTGGCCTAACATAAAACACCTGTAAGGACGTTGGTGGGGCTTCCCCAAAGATCCTGTTCTAAGTGGCACTGTAAAGAATTTGTGTACAGGATTTATTGCATCAATGTGAATGTGTGCAGAAACAGATTGGATTGTTTTGCTCACTTTTTCATTTTTCACTTCATTCTCAAAGAAGATAGATTATTCATGCAAAACTCCAGGTGCCCCTAAGGTCTTCACACTTCCCACTGAATGTATAATGTTTTAAAGAGGACAGGAGGGAATGGAAGACAAACAGATGGAAATATAGCAACAAGTTTATTATCAGAAAGCAACATAGAAAGGTAGAACCCCAGTAACACCAATAATCTTCCTCTGATTATTCTCCAGTTAACAGATCTCATTAAACAAATATTGCATTCTGTCTTTACATCTGCTTGCTGAGTCTTACCTTTCTTCCTCTTGACTCTGACTTTTATTATTAGAAGATTATTAGGAGCCTAGAGTGAAGAGTTGACAGATCTGAAAGCTGTTTTCTGGTTTAAAGTTGACTAATAATGAAGCTTTTCTTTAAGTCAATATGTATCTCAGTGGAATGTGGCTCATATGCACCTAACTTCATAAAGTGCTGTAGACTGAAGTACATTGTAATTGTATTGATAATTATTACCATAATAATACAGTATTTTCTGATTCTGTTCTTTGCAACAACTAAGAGGCAAAATAATTCATGTTTCCCAGGGCAATGCTGGTTACTGTATCTTCTGAACCAGTTTTCATCTTGATTAGGAAGAATATGCATTTATTTCTAAGGAGTAAAATAATTATCATGTTATAATAATAGAACAAATATTTACTCTAATCACCAATCTAATTAACCAATAATATTAATAAAAGGAGAGCCACTCAAACTAGCTTACTAGAGATAAGCCAGAATTTTTAACATCTAAGGAACATCTCGATAGCAACGCTGCTGTCATAACCCACACACCTGCCCTGCTCCTTATCCCAGATAAGGCATATGTTTGAAAGAAGGGAAGATCTGCATCCTCAGAAGTCATCTGGAACAGGTCTTCCTGCTGCCTGTAAACTCAAGCTTCAGAGGACAGCTCCCCAAATGTTTCTGTGTGCTGAACATTACTGAGTATTTTTAGTGCTGTCATTGTACCGTCTTCCTCTGGAAGGAGAAGCTGATAGCTCGGAGAGGCCGGCCGAGGCTCACTGGATGGTGCTAGGCACAGGCCGGTAACGGCAGCCAGCCACCGGCGAGACACCTCTCCTGCTGGGGGCCTGTGTCCTACAGAAAGCACAGAAGCATCTCTGCATTTTCAGTATTGCAGCAGCTGGCATGAAAATGGTGGGCAAGAGCTTTGGAAAAATGACTCATATGCATCTGAAAAAGGAGCAGTGGTGTGCCTTTTTCAGATCATCCCAGTCATTTAAAAGCAGCTTTTGCATCTGATAATGAACAGCTTGTTGCAGTTGCATCATATTGCCCTTTCTATCGTACTTTAATACTGTCTTCTGCTGTTCTGATCCACTTTTCTTCACTTCTCCATTAATTCATTATTTTTTTATTCCCAGTTCTTCTTTTAGTAACAAATCTATTGTCTTACCAGTAGGTTGTCTTCCTCAGGTTTGCTTCTTGTGTGTAATTTTCATCCTGCCAGGTTTCCTTGGGGACTGTCTCTGGTTTCTCTCTTCCACCCCACTGATGTCTGCAGCTGAGCCATCTGCAAAGCCAGTTTGTGCTGAACTGCAGATTGTATCATGCCCTGGGCCAGGGAAGGTGAAGTGTTTCACACCAGTGTCTCTATGGTCCATCAGAGGGTCCCTGCCTTGGCATGGGCTGCCTGTGGTCCCCTCAAGGGTGTGTCTGCCCCAGCAGCTGCCACTTCTCTGACTGCCCCCGGGGACTAATGTTTACAGCCTGTTTCACTGTGGTTTCGGAGCTGCTTAGAACCAGCTGTGAACTGGCCCAAGGTGGTGCTGGATCCCCCCTGCAGCCCCGCCAGCCCTACCCTGTGGCTTTTGGTCCATGCAGCCAGAAGCAGCAGTGTACCGTCTGACCCCTGGGCCTCCCACAGCACCGGTGCCTCATCCCCCTCAGATGACTTTTTTTGACTAAAGTTTTGGACATAGACACATGTATGTTTGAACAGTGTGTATGTAAGTAACACCTTAAAGAAATGCTGTGTTGTCAGTCAGCCCCAGCACCTCACACTAAACCTGATGAGCCTATGTAAAACAGTGCAAATGTTAGGTTTTCCTTTACAAAACCCACAATCCAGGTGTGTTTTTAAATAGATGTGTGTTTCTGTCTCTTAATTGACTATAACAATAATAGTTACTTGCTGCAGGATAACATGTAACTACTGTAATGTTAATACTCTCTACTTCAACAGGTCCTTAACGTGCTGTCTTGTAGGACAAGCTTACTCCATGTTGAAGGTCAGCTGGCAGGGACAGGCAGGTATACATTGAGCACGGGCTTTGGTAGAGGGAATCAGATTTGCACAAATTTGTAGTTTAATGGTTGTTTCCAAGCATGATTGTTATATAGTCCCTGTGCAACTTTGAGATTGCATTCCTGCACAACTCTCTTAGTGTACATAATCTTTCTGGATAATTTAGGATTGATTTTATGTGCAGTAGGTGAGCCTACCAGCTTCCTGTGCTTCTGACTGTATCTTCATGGAGTTTCTAAACTGCAATGCTGCTCTGGGTTGAATAACAGTGATAATTTTCCTTGGCTTAATGAATACTAAGCTTGTCACAAATACTCCTTCACTCTCCACTACAGCTGTGTCTGTGATAAGGCAATAAATACTTGGGAAAACAGAACTGACTCTTCAAATACAAACTGATATTGTTTCTGTAGTTGTCTCCCTCACATTAGTACAAATAAACCAGTGAAACTGAAGGGCAGAAGTAAAACCTGTAGCATGCATTCAACTGAAGACTGATCTGGTGGTAGAAATCAGTGTAATTCTCTCAGTGATGATGATGCTGTGCACATTTGCAGCAGCTGGAGATCTTAACCTTTACTTGTGTAACCACTTGACTTACTGCTAGACCCTATGAAAACTTTGTTCTGTAGCTTTATACTTTGTAGATGTATATTAGGTCTTTTTATTTCTTCCATCTGAAGAATGGAATTATATTTTGGACTCGGATGAGAAGATTAAAAAAAAACCAAAACCACAAAAAACCCACTGCAACACAGCATAAATATCCCAGAAAACGATGTTACTTCTAGGATCCATAATTGCACGTGATATACTGGTTAAGTAGAGTTGGTGGTAAATGTATGTACGTTAAGGTAACCCCCCCATTGGAAATGCAAAAAAACCTAATGGGAAACTGGTATTTTACTGTTGCATTAATTGATAGAATCATAGAATTGTTAAGGTTGGAAGGGACCTCTGAGATCATTGAGTCCAACCTGTTAACCTAACTGGTCCACCTCTAAACCATGTCCCTAAGCACCACATCCACACATTTTTTGAATACTTCCAGGGACTGTGACTGTACAGATATAACTGATATATTAAAATAGAGGTATGTATAATTCAAATGAATACTGCGACTACTAGCATGCATCACCTAGCGTTCAGTTCCCTTCCACATGTGTTCAGTGGTGGCAATGAAGTACTTGGTTTTCTCTATGGAGTTGTGACAGTCTCCTTCCTTGCGTGGAAAGAGATCCATGTGATTGAACTGTCAAAGGGCTGTCAGCATTATGAGCCAGTCAGAGGGAAGGAATTGCTCAAACCTGCTGTCGGTCAAAGAACACTTTCTAAGGTTGGATCAACATCTATTATATTTAAGAATAGCCATGTCCTGATGCTGCTAATCACATGAGGATCAGACTATGCTACAGATTTCAAACTAAACTGAGAGGAACCTTCTCTGCAAGGCTGCAATGAGTAGCCATAAACAGCAGTAAGTAATAAGGAACCTAGAGTAATAAGAAATAGGGGTGAGGAAAATGGAGGAACATGTTGTCTGTCTTCTAGTTGCTTTTGATGGACTGAAACACATGGTCTCACTTGAGATTTCATAGCTGATGGCTCTGAGAAAAAAATTTTAGCCACAAATGGAACAAAATGACAAGTGAGAGGGATGGGTTGGTTCACACTTTGGCTGAGAAGGCCAGAGAGGAATCTTATTGCTGGTTAAGCTACCTACTGGGAGATCACCAAACTCTTTCCAGAGGTACACCACAAAATGATGAGGGACAGAGGATACAAGGTGAAACAAAGGAAATTCTGATTATAATTAGAAAGGAAAGATTCTTTACAATGGAAAGGGTCAAACTTTAGGGCAGGTTTCCTAGCAAGCTTATGTGATCTCTACCATTGATATTCAGAAGTTAGCTAGATATATGTCCCTGAGAGGCCTCCTTTAACATAGAAACTAGCTCTCCTTTGAAGGGGTTGAACCAGACCATCTCCAAAGATATCTCTGTGATTATTTGCCTTTTTTTGAAGTAAAAAGGCTGCGTCTACACTAGCGTGTTTATACCTCTTCAGGCTCTGAAGAGAGATCCTTAAAATCCCAGAATAATTGACCATCCATTCTGTCAGTAATCCCATGCGGTTTCAGCAGAGGTTGCCCATGATGAGAGTTAATCCAGAATGTGTGAGACTGGAACTTAGCACTACAGCAGCAGCAGCCATAGCCCTTCTTTTTATCGGAGTATTTGGTGTTGCCCCCGGTTGCTTGTTTACAGATTGTAAAATGAGATGTGGCTTGGCCTCCCATAGAGAACATCATGGAGGTGGTCCCAGGGCTGTAGAACTTTTCTGTTCTCTTCTTCCCAGTACTCGTACTGTCAGCATACCTTAAAAAAAACCTGTAAAAATACAAAAGAGAAATAGAGGCAGGGCAGTTTCTGAGGGCCAGTGTGGTGGGTTAGGATGCTTTTGTAGAGTAGATGGTTTAAATGTGGGGTGGATGCTAGAAAGCTCCTATTAAAAAAAAAAAAAGTCATTGACTTGGTAAGCTATTAGATGACTCTTATAAGCTGTTGTATCTTTGCTGCCTGAGATGTGGCATAGGTATACCTCCCCTGCTCCATTTAAAAAACAATCTGTATTTTTTCTCCCTTTCTCCTATGTTTGAATAAATAAAAATAGAATGTAAAGCCCCATTAATGAACAGGGCTCTGATCTGCATAGTACTTTCCTTTAGTGGCAGACTTAGAAGGCCTCAGGAGATATTATCCAGATGCCTGACTTCCTTTATCTGATGAGAAAGTCTTTGATGTCACTTATTACTTGGAACTAATCCTGAGATCATAAATATGTGTTAAAGTATGCAAGGTGCATTCTACCCTACACAACTAAAAATAAATAAATATCATCATACTGCTAGGTTTTTTTTTAGATCTTGTATCCAAGTCTTCCTTCTAACTTGCATGTTTATTCCTTAGTCGTTGCACTGCTGTAATGTATGAGTCTCTCCACAGAGAGTAAGAGTTACTTCATGCCAAAGTGACTCTAAAGCTACAAAATGTATGTTCCCATAATCGCATTGTCTGCCATTTCCCCTGCTTTATGAAAACATATCACGGGGTGGGGGACAAGACACAGGTAATATAGTTCATTTATCCATTTGAAACAGAGGGTAGATTTAGGCAGGTAGAATATGTACAGTACATAAGAAAATGCAGCATATGAGTAATCTTCCCAATTTCAGCTCTTTACTCAACTTCTTGACAATTTCCAGTAAAAAAAAATAAAAAATGTCTTGGCGCAAAAAGAAGGAACACCTACTTTTTAGAAACATCCTTACTCAGCTAAGTGAACATGACTGTCATGGATAATGCCCCATTCTTAGGGCTAGTAGAGTGTCTGTGCCTTTCAGCATTAAAAAAATTGTCTTTGGGTAAAATTACTTTGAGAAAGGATGGGTATAATAAATTGTACTGAGTTTGTGCTCAGAAATTTGCAGTAGACCTCCCAGGGACAGACTGATCTGGATAGTGATATGATTTCTCTAATGGTATTAGAGAAACAAATCATATCAGAAATTCTGTCATAATGGGATAGTAGAATCTGAGATACAGATGGAAATGAAAGGCTGCTAATGCTGTAGGGCACAGATATTACTGGATGTAATTGCCGTCATTTCTTACTAAACAGTCATCAGCCAACCTGCGGTAGCATTGGTTTAGATTTGATTCTGCTAAAATATGAAGATACCTTATGAGATCTGGTTGTCAGAAATAGTCAGACGTTTATCAGGTCTTTCCAATGATTCAATTTGAGTTTAAATAAAAAATGTGTTAACTGGGGCTTAGGTATAAATAAATCTCTAAGTTAACTGATTAAAATCCTTGAATCAGAGAAAGGAAATTTTTTGTATGTGACACTGGTGCTGGTATTTGTTAATATAATTAAATGCTCAGCAGTTGTAGGTTTCAGTGTGGAGAAGGCTTTGAACTGAAATCAAAGCAGGTAAATCTACATAAAATGTGTATTCTAAATAAGAGGGAAAAAATATTGAAAAAATGCTCCCAAGCAAGTGGAGTAAATAGTTACACCCAGAGAGATATTAGGAAATCAAAAAGATTATCTGTGGAATGTAGAAATGCTCAATAAGAAAGTTCTGTCAGCACTGTAGGGATAAAGTAAAACTTGACAAAAAACATGTCAGTTTTGACTTTTCAATGGAAAGTGGAAAAAATAAAGTATCTAGGTACATAAATAAAAAGGGAATAAGAAGAGAACTAACTTCTATATAGGGAGAAAGGGAAAGAGAAAAAATACTTGGGTCAGCTCTCCGCAGAATAAGTTAATTTAGTGTTCAAAGACATAGGATAACAGGAATAACAATACAGTAGCAGGAGTTACTATGTAGCTGGTAATTCCAAGGTAGATAAGAACTCGGACAAAAATCAGAGTTAATCGGGAGCTAAGACACTGACATGACATCACAGAACCAGTTAAGCAACTGTGTAATGTCATTTGAATGAATTCTAGCAAGTGAAATATTATGATTACTAAAAATAATGATCTGTGAAAGTTAAGGCCTGAATATTTGATGTCCAAAGCGTGCAAACTTTTAGGGCAGATTTAAGGAATGGAAGATTAAGGATAAGTGTATATTCAGGAAATTGAGTAAAACGCATTCCAAGTTTGATCATAAGTAGATTGTTTAGACTAACTTATTACTGGGCTGCTTTACTAAGGATAGAGCCACCCGCTTGAGGCAAGTGGTCATTGCTCTCCAGTTTGGTATTTGTAAGATCATAACTGTAGTATTATGTCCTGGTTTGGGCTTCTTACTACAGGGGAAACTTCAGTAAGCTTAAGCAAGTCTGGCAGAAGGCTGTCAGCGTTGCCACTGGCTTGGAGCACAGGGAGTGTGAGCAGAGGTGGAGAGGGCTAGATTTATTCAACCTGGAGAATTCAGCAGGGATCGAATTGCTGTCTTCAGTGACTTAAAAGTTGGTGGTTATAGCGAGAACCACGTTCTTCAAGGCACATGTGAAAAGGGGAAGAGGCAACATTTACAGGTTACAGCAGATACGTGTACCAGAAAAATGCGAGGATTAATTCCTTGTAATAAGGATGGTCAGAAATTGGAACGGTTTCTCTGGGAAGATTTTGGAATTTCCATCCATGGAAGTACTCAAAACTCAACTGGACAAAGCCCTGAGCATCCTCTGCCTTTGAAGTTAGCTGTGCTTTGATTTGGAACTGGTACGGATGACCTCCAAAGGTCCATTCCAACTTAAATTACTCTGTAATTCTGCGATCTTTCTTTACTAAGGTAATTAGTTTTCTATAATTTTAAATGTGATGGATTTAATTTCCCTGGGCATATCAGACTTGATGGGAGTGACATCAGAAGTTCTTTCAATGTGGTATTTGAACTATGATTTGGGGACAGTTTACACATTTGAAATTCCAGGGCAGATTGGAAAAGAAGTGTTTGCACATCTTTCCTGGACGAGGAGTAACGAGTGGCCCCATAACAACTGATTATGTGCATGGTTTAGGGAGTGTTATTTCAATCCAAACTTCTTAGCATTGAAAAGGCAAAGATAACAACACCCTTTCTTTACTTGCTGGGAAAGATATAATGTGTCAAGATATCTCTTGCGGTCTCTGGCTTGGTCTTTGTTTTGCAGATCTTAGAGTTAACCCATGCATTTTAGTCTTTCTCTGAATTGTTTTGCCCATTGTGCTGTCAGATCTATTGGCTCCTCCACAACTTGTTTTATTTTAGGTTTTAGTGATGATGCAGATTCCAGTTCTTGGTGTTTGTTTTTTTTTCTTCCCTTTGTGTATAAAGCTGGAACCTCCTTATGTTTCATCTATATGGCTGTCCTGATTTGATATGATCTCCACAGGGTCAGGAATAAATTTACAAGCGCAGTCTTTTTAGCCACGGATATCTTACATGTTTGATCACTGCAAACGGTTTAGCTCTG
This sequence comes from Nipponia nippon, assembly GCF_047370975.1. Lineage (NCBI taxonomy): Eukaryota > Metazoa > Chordata > Aves > Pelecaniformes > Threskiornithidae > Nipponia > Nipponia nippon. The sequence goes on from NW_028262347.1 coordinate 10,723,201, forward strand.
ATGAATCCTTGTCATAGTACACTTGATTAGATGTCTTTGTTTTTCTAATATGATTTTATGTAAATAGGTAACCTGCTTCTAGGATTTCAATCAAGCAATGTTTCAGCAATTTCTATGCTAGTTTTCAGAGTGCTGATCTATAATGTAGTAGTGCCAAGTAGAGATCTGACTCTTCAGCTTTTTTCAATGCCTTTAACAACACTTCACACAAAACCATTAGGGAGTGAATACCAGAAACCAAAAGCAATATGCTTACAAGCATACTTTCTTGAAAAGGATTTAAACTCATAATAGCCACCCTGTAAGTCATACCACTGTTGCAGTGGGTATGTCACATCTCAGAACTGTAGGTGCATATTTAGCAATTGTATTCTTTAATGATGTTATTTATGGAGAACATTATGATGGAGTTGAAAAAATGGATTCATTTTACTGTATTATTTCCAGTACTACTTCCAAACATATGTCAAGAGCAGAGTGGGAAGCTAACTTTTTTACTCTTGAACTATTTTACAGGCAGTGCCTCGCTTTTTAACAATATATCAGATGCTGATGTTTTGCTTTAACTTCCATGGACCAGAAAGGTTCTTCCTTTTATAGGGCATACTTGCTGAAAGAGACACAGCCCACAGTTTTATGACATCTGGCTACTTCTGAGGTGGTTGCCTAGATGCTCATTGGAATTGGTTAAGAAAAACATCTAGGGCATGATTCATCTAACCTATTTGAGATGAATCAAGTTCTGGAGAAGATTTGTACTCTCGACTGACTGTAAAGAGAGCTTAAACAACTAACTCATAGGGAGATGTTTGTGCTGTGGGTTGCTGAATTTAATCTGATGAATCCTGGCCTTAGTCCCCTGATTTTAGACCTGAAATAACAATTCTGGTTTTTATTAATTTTATTTATGCTAAGTGATTACTTCAAAATAGTTTTATTCTTCCTGCCAGCTCACATTTACTCAGAATCATCATCCCAGTGATATAGTCATGCATTTACCTGCCTAGAAAACCTAACATGAAGTATCATTCTCAAACTGTTTTGTTGCTTATCAAAATCAAATATGTCATTGTAGGCTGAAGTCACAATGTTCTAGCACCCATCCTAGATGCACATTTTTCTGTTTGGTTTTTGGGTTTTTTATATGACTTTGAAGGAAAATTTAGAGTTGACTCAGCTTTGGCGAATTTTCAGTGTAACTTATATGATGACTGTGTAAATTTCAGTATGGTTTTTCTTACTGTTGTATATGCTTGAAGTACTACCTAGGTAAAACCAACAGCAGGGGACTCTTGAAGACAATATGTAACACTGAATTTCATATTAAATATAGTATAATGAATGCTTATTTAAGCTTTATCTTTTAAATATATTTTTATTATTGAGCCCTCTTTGACTAAACAATATACAAATAAATGTTATTCCAGCATTATAAATTGTAACTCAAATTGTACTATTTAACTTCTGCCTTCAACACAACCTTGAGTATTCTCTTTCCTCTCAGAAATTACTCTTTTCTGGGAATGAAGGCATTCTCATAAGAACATTTTTATTCCTGATTATTACTCCAAGGCATTTTTATGTGGATGTGAAGTCTTATACAAACAATGTAGGACCCAAGGTCTATGAAAGATAAAGTTTATAGTTAATCTTTGGAGTTTTCTTTTAGGTTTTATAAAAATTGTTTTCCAATTTAAATGAAGCATCAAAAGAATAATGAAATATATTTTATTCATTTCAAAATGAAGCGATGTGGTGAGAACAAATATTGCCTGGTGATGGTAATACAACTCTGTATATACAAGTTGGTAGCTAAGCGTTGTCTTGAGTTGGGAGAAACAGTGTGGAACCACAGGAGTTCATTCTCTGAGACTGTCCTACTTAGTCTTGTTTTTCTTCTGTTTGAGTCACAAAAAGATGCCAGTCATAGCAGCATAAAAACAAAACAAAGCAAAATTAAGACCCCTTTCTGTAAAGAAATAGGTAAAGGCATTTATTAATTTCACAGAAGCCTTCGTTTAGCCACCAGAGTGTGAGGCATTTCAGATTCAGCTCAGGTTAATAGTGACTTGAAGTGGCAGCTTAACATAAAGGTCATAGCTAATTCCTAAGCCATCTGAGAATGTCTGTCTTTCATTTAAATATAATTTAAACATTTACCTTTTAAATATCAGAATAATTAAACAATTTGAAATCACTATCATGGGTTATCATTATCTTTACCTGAAAATGTTTGTCCTCTAAAACATTTATTGCACATTAAGTAGATTCCACTGAGTTCAATTTAGAAATCAAGAAGTTTTGTTGGTTTGTGCAGCACAGAAAAAAACTAGATGACCATACTGATCCTTCCCATTTTTAAAATATATTTATCTGCTTCTAATGAGTAGAATATTATATTAATAGTATGACAAAATAAGTCTGCATGCCAATCATTGATAGTGTGATTTAAAAGGAAGATTTTATTGAAGGCAATAAAGACCACGAGTAATCAAAAAATCTTCACCTTTCCTCTTGCCCCATATCTAGTTAAAGAAAAAGATGTTACAATCCATCACAACTTAATTTTCATAAGCAGAACACTACAAGATCATGAAAATTTAAGTTAACTATAATTTTTAAATATTAGGGAAAAGACAGGGAATTAGTATCACAAGTGTGTTTAATTTTAAAAAAATGTCTTCTAAGGTACTCATGTTACTTTATCTAGAACTTACTGGAATTACTGACAGGAATTGTTAGTACTAGGAGGGAACTGGCTGATGGTAAGATTATAAATCTGAAAAATTTGAAGTTTGAAATGTCTCTTTGCACAAGCCCTGATGCAGTTCTATTAGCTCCTTCTTCCTAACCATATCAAGCTTTATAAAATAGACCATTCATTTACGTACCTTATCAGTAATATGTCTGTCATACACTTCAGAAAAATCTGTTAGGATCCGCAAATCTATCAAACCATCTATGCTGAAAACTCTTCTTAAAACTTTTGCTTTCAATGAACCATACAGAAAACTGCTATCTTTGATAGCCAGAAACTTAACAATTAAATTGGCTTTACAGATAATCCTGCCAAAATCATAAGTAGACTTAATGTTTCCTCCTCTTTCCTTCAGCCTTCCAGAAGTATTACAGTCAATGTCCTCAGAGTAGAGACCATCATTTTACTATGTTTGTGATAGGCACAACATAATGGGAACCTAATTTAAGGGTCAGACTTGCAGGTTAGAGACATAAAAATGCTGATAGGTGCCTTCTGTAAGTGAGATCAGACTTGGGGTCTAGTGTAGTTTGGCACTTCTGGAAATCCCCTCTGTCATTAAAATGTCCTTAGGCCATTAATGCTCCTAGAATAAAAAACTTAAATAGGACAGTAAAAGAACACCTAGCATTTCCTCCTATGTATAAACTTTTATATTTTTTTCTTTACTACTTAACTCTTTTTTTAAGGATTTAGGTGTTGATGGAATTAATACTTGAAATGTGGGTGCCTCAAACTTATTTGGAAGCAGGTTTCAAATCTAACAGGCTGCAATCTTTTATTTATAAGGCTGAACATTTTTTCAATATGAGAAAAATATTTGACAAATGTTTGAGCAAAATTAGGGCATATGTAATGTGCTGTGGAATATACAGGATAGCCTGGACCTATGTACAATGCTGTATCTCTTAGATTCATGTTTTAAGGTAAATCTAGGCTTCTCACATAGTGCTCCAGTGAACTATGTGGCTTCAGCCTCAAATGAGAAGGTAAAGCCTGAAATTTTACAGGGACCAGAGCTACAGAAATGGTGGTGCTGGTGTATGAGAACAATATGTAATGGATTCTGTTTCTCTGGGTACAGGTGAAGGTAGTAACAATACTAAGTTTGGTATTAGACATTTCACTCAGTACTCTGTTGTGTTCTTCAAGAAATAGGTAAGTGATGGTGGAGAAAAGGATGTACTGCACAAAAACGATGTGTTGAGAGAACAATTATCTTATTTAGTGTTTTGATTCTAACACAGACATAGTGGTTTAGTCTTTAGGGGGAATTACACTGTTTTCCTGTTTAGGGGTCTGTTTGGCATGGTACTAAAACAAGCATAAGCATTTGGGCTGCATGTTATTGTTTGTCGCAAACCTTCAGTGTTATGAGAGAATCTGTCAGCAAATGAGAGCAGTGTAAATTAATATGAGGTGTATTCTCTACTTCTTTTCAGCCAGCACTCTGAACCTCAGGCAAACAGATGGCTGAGGATTTCTCTGAAAGATTAAGCACTTCAATATGAACATTTCTCAGGCTGTAATTTAACATGCTACTTAAAGCCAGATTTTTTGTCCTTTTTTTGTAAATAGAAAGCATAAAGGAACAAAAGCCAATATGTACTCTTCTATTAAGACATAACAGTAATATTTAGATCACGAACTACTTTAACTGTGACACTAAGTTTACTTAGTTGTTATACAAGCTGCTCATTGTAGTTCCTCTTAGTATACTTAATTTTTTTGATCCATCAAAACAAATAACTGAATATTATGGTTCCTTAATTTTTAATGTAACCAAGTGTGTTTATATGGGCTATAGAAATCTCAGGGGTAGCAGTAGGCTTTTGATAGACTATGTTCTCCATGGCTACTTGTCAGCTGATCAAAGTTGCCGATTCCAGCAATAATGTAAGCTCTTGAGTACAATGATCCTGTATTTTTCTCAGTATGCCTACAGATACAGCAGTTGCCAGAGCTTGCATCGTCTTTCCTGCAGTGCTGACAAAGAGTGATCTTCCCTCCTAAAACATGAAGGGAAGAGGGATAGACTGGAGGCTGTTTTTTTTTCTGTGAAAAAGGAGTGTAGAGTTGCATATTCCCATTCCTTTTATAGAGGGTAGATTTGACTAATGACTTGCTATTTTTCTTTGATACCGTAAAAACCTCTCCTAAGATTGATTTATTCATCCTAATTTAATTCTTTGAGTCTGCTTACTCTAAAAAGTAATTGGCTTGCTATGTTGATTTTGTTAGCATAATTCAGTATTTGTGACTAAAATATGTATGATTTAACATCTTTGAAGTTGTTCCTGAGGTAGGATATCCCATAAGAACTCGAAGTCACAGAACTGGCCTGTGTTTCACTCAGTAATGCTAATACCAAGTTTACCCAGCATGTTGTGTAATCTTTTGTCTTTCTTTCATTGAATTATTTATTCCTTTCTGAAGAATTTACTGCTGACCACAACCATTTACTTAGGATCCTACTGGGAGGCTGGACTTAGCACAGAAACACTCATGACCTAATGTTTCCTAGATAGCGCTTTCAATTCCAACAACAAACTTAATTTTTCTTTTATTTTTAAACCACATATTTTTTCGACATTGAGATTTAAAAGCAGCTGACAAAATAGTTCTGTATTTCTGCAGTAAAAGATTTCATAGATGACTTTTCTCTTCAATAGATTCACATTCTGAGCAGGGCTCATTCCTTTGGAGCAAGAGACAAAAATATTCTGTAGAAAACAGACTAGGAGTCACTGCTATCTCGCTGCTTTTTCTCTTCTAGAGATATGCTGTGGTGCCAAAAGGAAAGAAAGAAAAGAATAAAAATGCAGCCTTTTGAATTTGAGAATCTCTGATTTGGTGCATCCTTGTTTCAGTAATACCTTCTTTTGACAGAATAATGTATGTTCCTAGGAATGGGCAGTTTACTTGTTGGGTCAGTTTGGCTTCTGGTTTATTGACTGCCTGCTTCAACCATTTCAAAACCTCATACCTGAGAAAGTTTTTAGATGTTAATATTTTGACATTGCTGTGAATATTTTTGTATTTTCTTTATATAGCATGTTTAAGGGGATAGCTTTAATGAAATGTATGAAGTTTGATAATTAAGACCCAGCCACAGCAGATGGAAAGGACATTATTATTTCTTCTTTACAACCATTTTATATAAGTGAAAATTGTTCTGTTCCTCTTCAGTCTCTATCTTTTTTCAAGATTTACTCCCACTGTCTAGCATATTATTTCCTGGACTTCTGATTTTTTTTTTTTTGTTGCTCTTCTCTGAACCTCTACTGAGCAGAAGGTTCAGCCTCCGCTTGAAAGGTGTCCTCTTCAAAGAAGTGGCTAAGTTGCAAAATGGAAGGAATACTCTACAGGTTATTTTCCTGATTTATGTGGTAGTATAATGGTTGGCTTAAAGACTGTGTTGGTGACATGGGCAACCTGTGATCCATTACAACCTCAAATCTTGGTCTGCTGCCTGCCTGGTCACTCGTCACCCTGTGTTTAATTAACTGAATATGCTTGCTCAAATAGAGTACATTGCATTTTTGTATGTACAGAATTCCATAGACATCAAGCCATTTCTCCAACTTTTCAATGTAATAAAGTTAGTCTTCAATATTGTCCTCCAGTATATTCATAGTCTCCTCCAGATTAATGCTGTTGAAGAAGAAAATAATAAAAGCTAACAAGATTTTTCCATTATCCCAAGACAGGTCCCTATGCAATATAACTTGATACGTTTTTCATTATTTGCCAATGAATTACAGATAACTGTTCTGCAGGCATGGCTAGCTATCTAGTTTTGCATCCAACCTGTAGCATTTTTATTCATGTTGTTTTCCTTCCTGGTTTATGAGCTTTAATGGACTCAAAATAGAATATCTACTGCTTCTCCCCGTCTGCAAGGCCTACTACTGTTCTAGGAGACAATTACATTCGTCTGATACATGCCAGATTCTACCTGCTATTCCTATTTAATTATTTCCCAGGTCATTAAAATACTTTGATTATCACTCCAGTGTTTTTCTAGTTGGCAAAAAAAGTTTCAACACCTAAAATCACAGCAAAGCAGGTAATAATTGGTGTGATTTTCAGAGGACTTACTGAATAAATTTGACTGTAGAGATACTCAAAGGTGCTCAAGAAGTCTGATTGTTCAGCCATCTAAATTTTCTAAGTAGACAGGTCAAACTTGAGGCATTAGAGTGTGAAAAAGATTTTCCTCAGAGTCATTAGTGCTAAAACCAAATAATGTGTTTGAACCTGAATTTATTTACAGCAGCAATTCAGCAGTACTTTACTGAAGTAATTGGAGAAAAGCATATAAAAAATGGGGTCTATGCTGTCTTCCACACTACAAAATTCTCTTTAACCTTGTACAGCCGCAAGCATGCTCTTAACTGTAAAATAACATAAGAAATATCTGTTTTTTAAATTATTTATTGGTGGCTCTCCTGGTTTTACTTTTTTATGGATTTTTTTAGAAGTAATTTTGATTTTTAATAAGTATATATTCTCTTTCATATGTACAGTTTATGGCAGTTTGCTTGTTTTGGAGAAGGGGTGAGAGATCTTGTGAGAGCGGGGGAGTTGTGGGCAAAATGTTGCTTTGTTAATAATTCTGATAATCATGTCTTCCCGAATGCTCATGTTACTTGTACCTTGTGAAAATTCAACTGAAAACTTAACTTTCTTCTTAAATCAGGGTAGCTTTTTTGTAATTATGAGATTGCTCTCCTTGTGTTTTAGATATGCTAAGTACAAACAATGCATTCAACTTTGCCTCTAAGCCATTATTGTCAAAACTGTGTAGTTTGGAAACTAAGTTAGGTGAAGTCTTTCTATAGTAATTGCTTGAGGCATCTGCTGTCTGCCTCAACTTCATCCTTTTTGAAAAATGATGTATCGTCACCTTGGCAAAGCTCTCAGATGCTGTGTTCCCAAAAATGAGTGTAGCATTTGCATTCATTTTGCCTGTTGCTCATGGGTTGCTTTTTTAATTTTCAGGTTTTTTATTTACTTCTGATAGCTCCATTCCCTCTTCCTCATCATAGGCAGTAATGAATGTATTCACGTCTTCTTTTCCATAAACAAGTGTGTATCAACATTATCAGTGCATAAATGGTTCAAAGGTGCTTAAATTCATGCCAGATGCTTCAGTGACTCATTACCAAATGGCGAAATGTCTGAGAGCTTAACAAGATATTCATTTTTCCTGCTGGAAATGTCTTTTCACAAAGGCCTTTTTCTGTTAAGAGCCGTCGTTGATCACAGTTCCTCAGTATGCAGAATCGACAATAGCAGAGCAGGCAGCTTACAAATCAGAGCAATTTGCTTCTACTATCTGCATCAAAACAGTGATTTTATAACAGTCGATTACTTAAGGAAAATTTAAATAAGATGCCTTTAAGAAAAACTTTCCTAAGAAAATGGTGCTAATATGTTGTTTGGGTTTTTTTTCCCAGCTGTAAAGGCGAAGTATTTGTTAGGACTGTGAAAAATCTGATTTTTTTTTGTTTCCTACAGCTTGATCAAAACCAAAATTAGTTGTCATGTGGAAAGAGGAACGACTGTGAAGGCTGTAAAATAACTAATAAGCACAAAGACATTTAGGTGTCATTCAGTCTGATCTGCTTTGGTTTTGAAGTTTGGTCAGTGCCTCAGCCTGATACCTGCTGCCTCTAACTCATTTTTAGCCCCTTTCCCACAAGACGGTGACTTATTTCAACCAAATTAACTCATCAAATATAGAAGAAATGTGTGTTCTGAAATGAAATGTTCATTTCCCAGTCTCATCTGCTTTACCCTCTGATATATGTAACACACTCATATTCTAAATGGAGTCATGTCCTGAGGTGTAACACTGAATATCACATTGAAAATTATTGTCATTATCCAATATACTGATTATTTAAACCTTTTTAGTCTGCCTTAGGACACTTGGATAGTTGAGGCTGAACACTGACTTCTTGAACACTGGTGTTGAGCTGCACACTTTTATTTAGATGCATTTTTCATTTCTAGTATTTGTCTACATGTGCAACTGATCACTGAAGTAAAAATTGTAACTAGTTGAGAATTTAGAGGTTTTTTTAATAGCTAATGAAATTAAAAGCCATAATAAAACTGATATTTTCTCTTTAGCATGTAGATACACACCAAGGTTACTATACATTTAAACTAAAAAGAACACTCAGATTGTATAATTATTTATCCATTTATTCTGTAGATAGTATTTTCAGTTCCCAAGCTAAAAGAAGAAAGTGAATTGGGTGGACTTCTGTTTCTAAGCAGTATCACCTAGTGGTCAGGCATTATCACAATGTTTCACTGTTTAGAATACAAATGCTATGAAGAACTGTACATCAAACAAGTTTTCCATTTATTGATTTTTTCTTTTTAAATCTAATGAAAATGTAATCCTCTGAATTAACAGCTTGATCTATAAGTCATTAAAATAGATGGAAACATATCCATTCATTTAACAAGTCTTTAGAGCAGGCACTTAAGTAGCTTTTAATGCTTCTCTCTGTAGCTCAATGAACATTCTTTGTTGTACAGATGATGCTGTGAAGTAATAGAAAGGTTAAATGTAGATTCCAAGGCCACAAAATGAGGCAGTTGCAAAACCAAAACTGAAATATTACAAGTTCTCTCTCTGTACTTTGTATTCAAGACAATACTGTTTTTCATCTAAATAAATGAATTAAGACTAATTAAAAACAAAAATGCAATATATTGTAAAATCTCTCTTGATATTGATATAAAAAATAACATTTAAACACTATGTAGAACAAAACCTATACAGTTCAAGAAAGACTTTAGTCAAAGATTGTTACATTGTTACACAACACAGTGGATAAGTCTGCATAGGAAACAGTAGTATATTGTTACAAAATAATCTGTTGACAGTGGTCCTCGCTAAAAAAAAGTTGAAGTTTTTCTTAGTTTTACTACTCAGTTTTATTACTCAGAGTTCTCTGAGGTGTCAGTGGGATAAATAGGAACATTTTCAGTGGTATTTTGACTGGATTGCTTAGCCTAATCTTTATATTGGAGAGGCATGCAAATAAAACTAAGTATAGAAAAATAAGCATCTAATATATAGACTTGCATGGGATTTAAATGCCCAAATTCTTTTTGCGCGTCTTAATGTTCCATATATGCCCAAGTAAATTAACAGATTGGTGATGAGCAATAGAATTTCAGTCTTTCATCATGTTGGACACCCCAAAACATTACAGTATTGGGTATTATTACAATGGTATTAGATGTTGGACAAGGTGATACTGGAGTTTTGGAAGAAAAAAAAACCCTTTTCCCATATGCTGCAGCACAGCTACCAATGTGGTGCCTTCATTGATTTTAACAAGGACATAAACACTTCTGAGGCACTACCTTAAAGAGAGGGAGGATGACCCCTTGCTGGGGAGGTGGGAGGAAGATAAAGCCTCTCCCCATTCCTCTTCATTGCTTGAGCAACACTGTCATGCTTCCTGAATGGATAGAGACCACTGTGGAGGCTGAAGGAGGGAAGAGGGTCAGGCCTTACCATAGGGAGTTAACATCAGGGGGCCAGAAGACTAATCTTGACAATGATATCGTTGATTTGATTTTGCACCAAGTATAGCTTTGATCCCAGTCTAACCATGGACTTAATGTTGAGGTCCATCTCCACAGCTACAGTCAAGGAACCTTTATGCAAAGGTAGTATCTGTGGTATTTGGAAGACAGTTTATAAGTAGACTTGCAACTAAAGAGAAATTGATTTTAAAATTAATAGTACTTGCATTACATATCTATGTAGCTATATGTTAGGTATTTTCCTAGAGTGCACTTCTGACTTGAGGCATCTGTAGGGAAAATCCAGCTTTTCCATAAATTATATTGGTTTTAAAAGACCAAAATACCATCTCCTTAATTTTGCACTCCACTTAGGTGCCCAAGTAAATATATTAGACTTTTCTTTGGCAACAGACACATTCTGTACAGCTGAGCTTTCAAAAGCAGGTTCAGAAGGTTCCCAGGATTTCAGACAGAAGCATAAATCAATGTTTAGTATAATTTAACTAAACTATTGCCACCAATTTGTGTTCAGATTCCCTTTGTCAATGCCTTCACAAGAAACAGTAAAACAAACCCATTGCCAAAGACTTGTCTGAACCAGAATGAGATGGCAAAAATTTCTCCATTCAGTTTCCTCATGTTCTTCACCATCTCCATATAGTACAGTGTATTCACATGAGAATAATATAAAAAAAATATATTCTTGGTTTAAATGATACAGAAGCATATTGTCAGTATTGCTTTATATGATACTTCAAGTCTAAATATTAGGTTAGGTTTTGAAGGTTTTCTGTGCTAAGACAAAACTCCTTTAAAGTTCAGAGGATTTTGCAGAGTAGCAAACCAGTGTTTAAAAGCTGAAGTCTGGTCCCAAAGCTGAACAGGAGTTCTAAAATGTACCTAAGATAAAATCCTGTTTTATTTTTGCTGCTAGTGACCCTTCACCTTTTCTTTTCAGTTTGTATCACAGAAAGAAGGCATTGCCAGGTGTAGAGAGAACAAAAGGACTTGTTTTTTTAAATAGTATTTTTTGGAAGGGAGGCAAAGGAATAGGGGTTGTGATTTTTTTTTCTTTAATGCGGATCCTAAGTCAGTATTGTGAGCAGACTTAATGTGTCTGTATTATCATATTGTTATTTATTTGTGTTGTGATTACTTTGAAAGCCTGAAACCTTACCTTGTGCTCTCTGAACAGGCCAACAGTACCAAACTCAGTTTCTAATGGATTCATGGGCCAAAGTACATGTTTTAGCAGTCTATATTTAGCTCAGTGCAGAACAGGTGTCCTTGTTACAGTAGGGAGATGGGATTAAGGTTTGTTTGGTTTGGTTTTTTCCTTTTCAGTTGCTCAATAAAAAAATGTAATTATCACATGGATAAGTTCCTGATAAGTTCCTTAGTATCTTACAGCACCCAGTTGAGAAATCTGGGGATTTTTGGTTGCTGCTTTGTGTGTGTGTGTTTCTGTGTTTTTTTGTTTGTTTTAAATTTTATTATTTTTTATTGTTTTAGTCTTTTTTCTCAGGATCTCTTCTATTTCTACCCTTTTCTACCTATCCTTCTCTATTTTTTTTACATAATTTCCATTCTCTGTCATCACTTATTTTTATTGCCACAGTCAGCCCCAAGATAGCTTACACTTTTGAACTAGAAATTATTAGCAGAAATTATTAACAGCTAATGCTCCTTGAAAATGGATGAGATGTCTCTGCAGGCTAAGACAGCTTTTGATTTGTTCACCTGCATCTTAACTCTGGAAGCAGTTGTTTTGTTTAACATTGCTCAATAAAGTACTGTACAAATACATGCTCACAATGAAGAGACTTTCATAAAGCTTAAACTATGGTCCTGGAGCTTACCTTGTTACATCCATTTATTACAGCAGTTTGCACAGCCTGCTTTGTAGGGCTAAGAAATAGGTTGCAGGATGACTGGGGAAAGGACTGGCCCGTGGCGTTTTTTCTTCAGCTTCATTGCTACATAAATGGCAAAATAGGGAAAGTTATTAAAATGATTGGCTACTTTTTCTTCTTGTTTTCTGTTTAAGCAGCTATCCCAGAAGACTGGCTGTCACTGAAAATTGACAGTTGATTTTCTGCTGAAGTGAATGCAAGTCAGTCACTCTCTGATAAATCCTCAGATAATGAATATAATAAAGTTTTCATATTGGCTTTGCAGGGATGTTCCTGGGCAGGTAAAGGTCCTGATCACTTTTGGCATGCTGCATGTTTCTCTTAGCTCTGTTCTTCTTTCTCTTACCCTGCATACACAGTTCTTCACTATATCCAGTAACTCAGTCATTGTATTTGTTAGAGATATAGGAATTCTGCTTCAGCGAATGTCGTATTAATCTTGGAGCTGTATTGAAATTGTTCTCAATCACCATCATCATAATCCTTGCGCACAGTAATTTACTGTGGTGGCTGTAGTCAGCAAATCTTCTGTAGCGTTTACATGGAAGAAGGCAATCTTACTTGCCTCACTATTGCATCCTTTGTTCTCTTCAGCAATTTAATTCCACGTATCATGCGTGAGAGGCCTGTTGTGCAGTGACAGTATTACACTGTGTTAGCTGGGGTATCTGTAAATTAAAATTGTGCTTCAGGTAATATTTTCCCAAGCATCAAGAGAAGCAAAGCACTATGGTTTGACTTAATCAGAGCAACACAAAAGACAGCAACATAAATCATTTAATGTAACAAGCCAGACAGTGCCAGCAAACCAGTACAGTTGTGGAGAGGAGAAAAATTTGCCCCCCCTCTTAAAAAAAAAAAAAAAAACAAACAAAAACAAAACCCAAAACCAAAAAACAAACAAAAAACCCAAACAAACATGCAACCCCCTCTACCTGATAGTCTGTATAGTGTATATACGTAGACATTCTTTGATTATAATACATTGACATAGTGAGCTTTTTGAACTTCAGAGACTGTAAGGCTTGGGCTATATTTTTTTCTCATTTTGTGTAAGAAAACTCTCAGAAGTTGCACTGCTTCATATCTGACTGATGATTTTGATTTACTCTACTGTCAGAGTTGATCATTCCATCACTGACTATAATGGTCCCTTCAAAACCATGACTGCTATCTTTCAAAAGTTGGAGAAACAATTTCACGTTACTGCCTTTGTACTAAGACATATCAGAGATGCACCTTGCTTAGAAATCCCAAAGAAATAACTAAACTGATACTTTTTTGGTTATTGCTTTTGCTTTACATATATTGTTTTCTTCATTTAAGTGTATTAGCAACTGCACAGAAGGAGTGCTAAAACTTCACAGGAAAAGTAAACATTTGCTGTTCTGCTTGGTGTCTATATTATGATTTTGTGCTTTGCAAATCCTGATCACTCGAGATGTGCAATGCCTTTAGGTTCCTGTAGTAATGTGTTTTGATCATCTTGGAATACCAGTCTGTGAATTGTCTGTTGTCTATTAAGAATCCATAATGGCAGCTATGAGATTTCAGTTTTGCCCTTGTTTCTGCTGGTGAGTTCCTATCAGACTGTAGTCCACAACGGAAGTCAGATTTCCAGATAAGGTTATAAAGCTATCCTGGTACTGCATTTGCAAATATCAGGAACGTCCTGGTTACCCTCTTACAAATTCCTCATGATCTGTTTTTAACACTAAGTTGGACCATGGGCTGTGAATTTCCCTCCTCCCACCTCCTTTTTCTTAGCAGCAATTATTACTATATTTCAAACAACAGCAGTAGTTAAACATTCAATAATGATCTGATTTTCAAAGATACTGATTTCATTTAAGTTACCTGTAGCCTATGTAATATGGTATTTAATGACCACCTTTAAAAAAAAATAATCCAAATGTAAAATTTGACTTTCTAGTATCAGGGAACTGCTCTAGATAATTCTGGGTTATATGATACTGTGTTTATTTTGTTGTGCTTGAAGTATGAATTTCCTTAAGGATCACAAGAAACATGCCTGCTCAGTACTTTGACAAGGGTACTTCTTAACAGTGCTTACAAAAGATAAATCAAGATAGTGTCGGTTTAGCCACAAATTTCATTAAGAGTTTTACAGGAGTTCCCATTCTTGCTTTTGAACAAATCTGCAGCCCATTAACTTTTTTAATACTGTTAGACAGTCCTGGCACACTGTCCTTTAAATGTAATTTATAGTACCTTGGCATCGGTTTCTCTGTGGTTCATAGAAACTAGAATCCCTTCCAATACAGAAACCATAATAATTTAAAGACTGTTTCCCCATTTCTTTCTTCCAAAAATTACAGTAGAAGAATACACATGGAAATTATCCCACTATCCATCAGATTTGAGTTCTAGTAGATGAACACTTTAGCTGACCTCTTTTGTAAGATTTTGCAGCCTTGGTGCACAGATACATTGTTCTGTGGCATTACACTAGCAGCTGTGTATATAACTACTGTATAAGTGAGCCACAGAATCGCAGAAAGGTTGAGGTTGCGAAGGACCTCTGGAGATTATCTGGTACAACTCTCCTGCTCAAGCAGGGCCACTTTAGAGCCAGTTGCGGGGGACCATGTCCAGATGGCTTTTGAATGTGTCCAAGCTGGGAGACTCCAAAACCTCTCTGGGCAACCTGTGCCAGTGCTCGGTCATCCTCTCAGTAAAGTGTTTCCTGATGTTCAGATAGAAACTCCTGTGTTTCAGTTTGTGTCCATTGTCACATACAGTGTCTGTTCGATACGTTGTATTTAAAACACCACAGAATTAGCTTAACTAATAATAACATAAAAAATATTTGTTGTAAATACTTTTAACTCCAAGGTGCCAAACAGGATGAAAATAATTGAAGTGGGAGTTGTGTAGTTTAAGTGTCAAAGCCCAACTTGATGACCTCCAAGCTCCTTCCTCAATTGTTACCATGTCCCAGAGTAGCACCACTTCTTACAGAGACCTAGCATTTTCATGTTCCCTGGTGCCTACATGTCTTTAAATATAAACTGTTCTTCAGTCTTGACAGTGTTGATCAGCTCTATGCATAGCTCATGTCTCAGTCTGATCAGGATCCAGAGCTAGACATCTGTTTTCCAAGGAGCTAGTTCTGAAATGGCTTCTCAGGGTACATCTGAATCAGTTTTTGAGAAATTAGGCTCCCTTGGAATGGGTAGATTTGAGAATCTCCTTTGAGGAAGAGAGGATGATGAAAAATATTTTGATGGCAAGAGAACTTGGTCAGGAAGTAGATGATAGGATCTGGTTCTCACCTGTTCAGAGGAATACAAATCCACATTTCTTTTCAAAGATTCCCTTAACAGGTGATAACCAACACTGAGGTAGGTTCAGTCTGCTCCCCTTTTGAAACCATATTGATGTTCAGGTAAGAATTCAATATTCATAGATTTAGAAAAGGTTATTAAGAGACCAAATATTTTGTGTAGTATTGAGGGAACTGGCTGGGAGGGAGGATGACTTGTTCTGATTTCTGACACTGAAAGCACCAAAACAGTATCAGGTGCAGAAATAGGATTCCAAGGATTCCTTCCAATGGAAGGAGAGGAGGAGAAGATAAGCAGCAATACTTGGACTTCAAGCTGTGTATTCACACACTGTGGTTTCTCTGTTCTCTTTCACTTGGATGCTATGCTTGCTTGTCATCTCTGGGCTTCAACTTGTGCAATAGATGTAACTAAGATTGTAAAGAATGGAGATCAAAGGATATGCTCTTGTTATTTTCAGTGTGGCCAGAATTTCTCTCTGAGTTTGTGAATAAAATAAAGTATTGTTTTCCTACTTATTTTTCTGATGCCTTACAGTAAAAATGACCAACAGGTGTAGTGTGATGGCCAGTGCATTCTGCCTTGCAACCAGTCTAAATAGCCTGGCAAGAGTGAGGGACCCTGTGGAGTGGAATATCATGCATGACAGGTCCAGCAGCTGGTCATAGCTGTATTGGACAGAGTCAGGACTCCTCAGGGAGATCTGTCACATGCCATCAACTTTAACACAGAAAATCATCTGCCTCAGGTATCAAAAGTTTGGGAAACATTACCTATAGTATCTGGATTAATTAATTAGTTTTACTAACATGGATTAAAACATATAGCTATGATTCTTTTCTTTGTGTAGTCAAGGATTTTTCTCCTTTAAAAGAAAGTTTGATGTATTATTTGTGTGTTAAAGTCTTGTGGGTATGTCTGGGCATGTAAATCTTTAAATTCCCACGCAGAAAACTTGACCTGTTTTTAGAAAGCCTTCCTGACCTCTTCTTGTCTGGAATTGGAAGATTTGGGTCAACAAATCTTGACATCTGCATTCAGGTTCTAGTCCTTAAGATCTGAAGACCTTTGAATAATTGAATTCCCACTATTCATCTCCTCCAGTGGAAAGCTATCAGCAAGCAAACATTTCTGATTAAACATGAGTTGGGAAAAAAAATAATTGTACCATATACATGCTGCTGCCAGTAAAAAACACCCAGTCAGGCCTTTGCCACCCCACAACAAGCTGAATATTCTGTAGTTTTGATATTATCTAGGCTTATTTACAAAATGTAGTGAATTAAGGATTCACTGGTATGAATAAATACATCTTCCCGTGAATATTTACATAACTGCAGAAAAGCAGGAGTATCTGGTGCAAGTAGAAGGCTATTTCTTCAATACAAAATCATTTAAAGCATTTTAAAATATCAAAGTATATAATTCTCAAGAAATGCTGAGTAAGTGCATGAAGGTTGATTATGTTACAAAGTATGAATGCACAGACTGCCACTAAAGTACATTAGCATTCTCTAAAGCTGTGATACCTAAATCTAAAACACAGCGAATTTGCAGAAGACTTCTTAATCCTAATTAGAACTCATGATAACTTAAAATGTTTGCTTTGCATCTAGCCTTATATTCATTTATTATTTTTCCTGAATCAGTTGCCAAACAATCCTTAATTGCCCATGCAACTGGATGGGTTCCAATAGTTCCAAAGTTGAGGAAACTTAAGAACATGATTTTGCACATTAAGCCATCAGCTGAGGCATTAAATATAACATATACATAATCATTCAGCATCATTAAAGCTGTTTTTAATGAGAACAGCTATAGCAATTGCCCATAGTTGTGACGACAGTGAAATTAAGATTGGTAGCAATACCAGCATTTTTTCATTGTGCTGCTATGCATCTAATGTCTGTTTTGTCACATAGATTTAAATTACTGAAATAAAATCTGAGATCAAGACACAGCTACTTAGGGGCATAGTAGGAAGAAGAGCTGAAGACTCTATAGCTCATGTGGCTTTTAAGTTATGTGGATCTCATTTTCTGGGAAGCTCTTAAATTCTACTGATGGGCAATTTAAAAAATTCTTAGATCTTTTCTTTGTCACTAATGGGGAGCCATTTAATTTATTCAGGCAGATAAGAGATGTGAGTGTGGGAATTGCATATTCTTAAGACAGTCAAGAATTAAGGCAAAGAAGTTGGTGAAAAAGAGACCTAAGTTTCCCCATGCCAGCCTGAGACTTCTTCAGGACTTTGGTATGTCAATCTCTTTGTTTTAATTTTTTTTTAAAACCAGGAATAATTATATTTCTGTAGGCTGGAAGGCTTCAGAGTTTATAAATCTAGTAGTGCTTGTAAAGCCTTTGAGAGGCTTCACTGGTAGATGTTCTGAATTATCACTATGTACTTACAAATATGCTCTTATTTTCTTAAAGGTTGATACTTCCTGGCAGCATTAACTCAATATTTTCAAGGGACAGATTGCTAATTAATTTCGTAATACTGTGGAAGCGCACTAAAATTAATAAGTACACAGTCCTACTTAGCAGAAATTACTTAGCTCTTAAGTTTTGCAATATTTTGTATTGATACATTTTTCATACTATAAATATCTGATTTGAAGTTTAAAAAAGATTACATATGAAGTCTTATATGGCCTGATATGGAAAATAGGCAGGAAAGCGCACTTCTACAGTTCATGGAATTCTAGGAACCAGGTGATGGTTCCCTTCACGCCACCTCTGTATGTTGCTTCCAGGAGAAAAAAAAAAAAAATAGCATGACAGTTAAGTTATAGTCCAAGCCTCAACAGTAAAGCCGTTTCGCCATTTCACCATTCTGAAAACTTCCTGTAACTTCCGAGTGAACTGTTCCTGTCGCATGTGGTTTACTTCCATCTTGTTCCTCCTTATTTAGACTCTTCACATCAGCTTTGTTTTGTAGCCTTTTTGTCTTCTTACTGTGTCCTATTTCTTTTTGCTTTTTTCAGCTGACTGGTAGCCCCTCCTAAATAAAATCCCTCACAGCTATCCAGTAATGGATAATTGGTACCTAAAGGAACTACAGTTGGGTTTTTATGCCATTCTTAATTTTCCATGTCTTCTGACTTTTCCCTCACCCTTCACCTTTAAAAGTTAGAATGTACATTGAGGTAGTAGGAGGAGCATCTGATACTTTACTGAGGTTCGTTTCACTTAAATTTAGCAGATGTTTGTCTGAAGTAGTTCAGAAGACTAGCAAACTCTTATCATTAACATATGCGGTGTGGTCTCTATGTGAGCTCACCAGAGATTGCAAGTTTGGTAAGACATAAGGTAGAGTGACTGCTTTTCAATAATATGCATTTAAAATGTAGCAGCTGCCTTGAAAAAGTAGCAGGAAAACCATTTAATCTGGGAGGATATGCTGAATAAAGAACAAATCAGGTTTGTAAACTGAGAGGTCTAGGGAGGGGGAATAGAAGTGTCTGCATTTGTGTTGCACGGCAATACCACTTCAAGTTAAGTGTAAAAATGTGGGGCAGAAAGGGAAGACGATTGATTTGGAACAAAGAGAGGCAGCATAGACTTCTCATAGGCAGTCTCATTAAAGGAGGTGGGAAGGTCTTCTAACTTTGAAACCTGAAGTCAGTTTCTGAAAGGCACTGCCTAGGGGTAGAGTGAACCTAGATAATTATCTTGGCTTCTGCAGCTGATATTAAATGTCAAGGAATCATAAACGGCATCTAAACCAAGATGTTGGATACTAGGATTAAATGACAGGATGTATTTTCTTCTTTTATGCTTCTGTAACATCCTTCCCAGTTCTGTAACCAAGAAGTTGACACAACTTTGCTAAAATAAAATGTCTCATTTAATTTTAAGCTTGGCTAGTATTTAAAGTGGATTCAGGTAAGTAACACACTTTTATGGTGTTCTTATTTCTCCAGAAGAAAAAAAAAAATCTAAACAGGATGTACACAAACAAATCATCTTGGTGCCTAAATTCAAGCAATTCTAAAATCTCAGGTGTTGTGTATATCCCATTAATCTGCAGAAGTCAGACTGGTATCTGATATCCATAGTGTGTGAAGGCTACTCCTGTATTTATGAGTTGCTCTGGCAAGGAACACATAGTGAAAGGACAGCCTATGACTTCAGGAGAGAGCACATTTGCTTTTCAGAGTAATAAATTACTGGCTAGAATTTCAGTATAGAGCAGCAGGCTCTATGGAGTCCTCTCTAGGATAGTTGAAAAATACCACCTGAGTTTATAGTAATTTCCTTCACTTGCCAAATCCAGACCACTGATCTGCATGCAAAATGGTTTGTTTGGGACTTGTGTACATAGGGGCTCTTCTGAACAATCATGTAGCAAAAAATTTCAATTACCATCACAATTAGCAAGAAAAGGCCATTTGACTTCTACTGACTAGAATTTTGCTTATTTATTTTTTTAAATGTCAGCTGTATCTTGTTTCCAAAGAATTACGCTATTCAATAAATAATCTCCATTGCAGTCTTATCTAACTAATAACCTGAAATACTCGGAGAAGGAACAGAAAAATGTTCATCTGATAATAGGGTTTTCTTTCTAGAGAAGAAAAAAATTAATATTTGACTGTAGGCTTGTTGCACATGGAGTTTTATTTCCAGAAAAAAGCAGGGCATGGTAGAAAAGCAGTTCAGAACCTTTAATGAGCTAGGTTATTCAGGAAAAAAAATTGGAAGATAGGATGTCAAGACCATAGTAAAAAAGCCTGCTTTTTTTTTTTCAGCACAAGTTCCTCACATCCTTTTTGAATATTGCAGTTTTCCAAGAAGCAGCCTTGCACTTCTTCTCCCAATCCCACTTGAGGACAGTAAAACCTGCCTATAATCTGTCTGCCATATCACCTGTGTAGCACCTAGTTTTCTTAAAAACAGTTTCATTTTGCTCAAAAAAATCTTTTTTTGCATGACGTTAACAAATATTTTCTGTAAATTCTTTACAAGATTTCAGTAGAACCATTGGACGCTAATACTGCTGTGGTACACAGTCAGGTTTTTTCAATTAGTGTTGTCATGCCCTCTGTTATGATTTTATCCTGAGTCTCATGCTTTTCAGTGTTTCATTTGAAGCTTCACCTCTTGAAAGAAATTTGTTGGACCAAATTCTTACCTTGTTCACGGGAACTAAGGTTTTAAATAAAACATTGCATGTAAAGAGATTCATAATGCTATCAGTTATCAGATTTTATCTAGTCCTTTGCCCTTCAGGTTGTGGAGAAAATCCCATCGTCATTCTTACATGTTCAAATCAGATGGGAAATAAAAATAATACAATCTGTAAGATGTCTTAAACTTGATGAGTTCTTTTTTTTTTTTTAAACAGGCTCATGATATATTGTGCCTGGCTTGTGATTTTTTTGTGTCTGGTTTTGACAGTACAGTTGAATATAGAATGTTCATTCATTTTATTCAATTTGGTTTCTAAAACTTATCTGTCAAAATCTTTCTGCCAGTACATTCAGGTTTCCATTTAGCTAGCTGACCCCTTTTCAGAAAGACAATCAACCTTTTACTTAGCACAGTGCTATAATTTAAGTTAATTGTTCTAAATATACTTTTTTAAAAAAAGGTATGGGTTTTTTGTTATAATAATGTTCAATACTCTTTGTAAAAAGATTTCTTTTTTCTTTTTTTTCTGTGTTGCTTTCTTCAGGCCGTATGCTCTACGTAAAACCTTCGTGTAAAACCTGCTAAGACATTTTGTACTTCAGTATGCCCTCATCGCTGAAATGATCTAGAGAAGATGAAAATATCTAGGGTGTGTTTAAAAGTGAAAAGTATATAGATCTTCCAGGCTTGTGAGTAGCAGGAGGGGCTACTCATGAGCACTGCTAAATCTCTGTAGGGAGGAAAATGTGTAGTATTTAATATCATATAGGGGGTAGCACAGTTTAGGTAGACAAGGCAGAATGTTTTCTTTAATTCACAGCTTGATATCTGATCCAGTAGGTATTCATCTGAATTGTAAAGTGCTAAGAATGCCCAAGGAAGGGGAAAAAGAAATTCTTATTGCTGCACTGAAATTACAAATCCAGCCTAGCATAGAGGGGAGTAAGATTGATCTACTTCTTCCTCTGCATGTGAAAGGGCTTTCTCATCATAGAATCATTAAGGTTGGAAAAGACCCTTAAGATCGAGTCCAACCGTTAACCTATCACTGCCAAGCCCACCACTAAAGCATGTCCTCAAGCATCACGTCTACCCATCTTTTAAATACCTCCAGGGATGGAGACTCAACCACTCCCCTGGGCAGCCTGTTCCAGTGCCTGACTGCCCTTCTGGTGAGGAAGTTTTTCCCAATATCCATTCTAAACTTCCCCTGGTGCAGCTTGAGCTTGATTGATCTCTACAATCTTTCTCTGTTTATTAGTATAATATTTGATTTTGGTACTCTGTTTGTTTCTAAGCTCATAAGTATCCTATTCTTTATTCTATCACTGAAATTGGAGTCTCTCTTATTCTGATCAGAGAGCCATAGCCATACCTTTACCCTTAATTGATCTCCTGTATAATCTATCCAACACAGAACTGAGGCCCATTAGTAGAATCAATCATGCAGTTCAACAAGGGGAAGTACAAAGTCCTGCACCTGGGGAGGAACAACCACCTTAGGCACTAGTGTATGCTGGGAGTTGATAGCTGGACAGCAGCTTTGCAGAAAATGGAGCTGGGGGTCCTGGTGGACACCTAGTTGAACATGAGCTAGCAATGTGCCCTTGTAGCAAAGAAGGCTAATGGTATCCTCGGCTGCATTAGGAGTCTTGCCAGCAAGTTGAGGAAAGTGATCCTTTCCCTTTGTTCGCTGCTAGTGAGGCCACAGCTGGAGTACTGCGTCCCGTTCTGGGCTCCCCAGTACAAGAGAGACATGGACATATTGGAGAGAGTCCAGTGAAGGGTCACAAAGATGGTTAACAGAATTCTTCTATAAGGAAAGGCTGAGTGAGCTGGGATTGATTGTTCAGCCTAGAGAAGAGAAGTCTTGGGGATCTTATCAATGTATGCAAATACTTGAAGGTGCAAAGAGAACAGAGCCAGGCTCTTTTCACTGGTGCCCAGTGACAGGACGAGCGGTAATGGGTACAAACTGAAACACTGGAGGCTCCATCTGAACATCAGGAAACACTCTTTTTACTGTGAGGGTGACCAAGTGCTGGAACAGGTTGCCTTGGAAGGTTGTGGAGTCTCCCACCTTGGAGATATCCAAAAGCTGACGTGGTCCTCGGCAGTCAGCTCTAGTTGATCCTGTATGAGCAAGGGGGTTGGACTAGATGATGCCAGAGGTCCCTTCCAAGCTTATCAGACTGTGATTCTCTGAAGTACTATTTTCAGCTGGTTTTATTGATACAATATTTCCAAAATTTCATTTTTAACTGAGTCTTGGTTTGGGAATTACATCCCACTGAATTTGAACAAGACTTACAAAAAGCATGATGAAAACCACTCTCCTATGCCTCAGTGTCAAAACTAAGTAAGACTGAACAGTGAAAGGTTTTTACAGTTGGTTTTGATTAGAGTTAGCTCCAATTCTATTTAAGTAAAGTAAATAACTGACGGATTTTTTTTTCTTTGAAGTGCTGGTTTTCCTTAGTAATCATCTGTAGCACCTGCATGCACATAACTTTTCAAAATAGATCACTTATTAGAGGGCTTATATATATTATCAGAGGTAGCTTTTAGTTACTTTATCTTAAAATAAATATCAGTGCCCAGTATCTTTAATGCTCTGTTGATTTATGGTCCTCAGAACAACTTTGCTGTCTTGCCAATAATTCATTCCTAGTATGGGTTTTAGGGGAATGTGTTTTAAAACATAACCTTTTAGATTAAAAGCTTCAATTAAATGAGGCAAATGTGCTATAATTACAACAGAGATACATGGATACATCTCAGAGAAGATTAACTTAAAAGCTAATTCTGAACACTTAAATGTCAGTTCAATTATTAATGGAAAACTTACTGTTTGTCACAGATGATGAAATACACCTCCTAGATTTTAGTTATTCCTGTGAAAATTGGAAGGTGCTGCATATCTTGCTATTCGATGTCCTCCTGATTATGTATCTGGTCAACTCCAATGGGGACTTTCTCTGAAGCTGACTGATCAGTCTTCATGCCATTTATTGTATGGCATATCCGCTTTGAATGCCGTGACATAAAAAGTTGTTTCTGTTCAAGCAGAAATTCATGCTATGCATATTTCTGTTGTGATGTATCTATCTTTAACTGCTGCATATCAGAGTCAAAAAAAATGTGCATGTTTATATTTCATAAGATTTAGATCCCAGCATTTGAATATGCAAATATTAATATGTCTGTATTGAGTTTACATGGCAAGGTTTTGGTAGTGGGAGGGCTACAGGGGTGGCTTCTATGAGAAGATGCCAGAAGCTTCCCTCATGTGAGAGACAGCCATTTCCAGCTGGCTCCAAGATGGACCCGCTGCTGGCCAAAGCTGAGCCCATCAGCAACAGTCGTAGTGCCTCTGTGGTAACGTATTTAAGAATGGGTAAAAACTGCTGTGCAACATCAGCCGGGACAGAGGAGTGAGCATGTGTGAGAGGAATAACTCTGCAGACACTAAGGTTCGGTGAAGAAGGCGCCGGAGCAGAGATTCCCCTGCAGCCCATGGTGAAGACCATGGCGAGGCAGGCTGTCCCCCTGCAGCCCATGGAGATTAATGGTGGAGCAGATATCCACCTGCAGCCCATGGAGGACCCCATGCCAGAGCAGGTGGGTGCCCAAAGGAGGCTGTGACCCCGTGGGAAGCCCGCGCTGGAGCTGGCAGGATCCGTGGACCCGTGGAGAGGAGCCCACGCTGGAGCTGGTTTGCTGGCAGGACCTGTGACCCCACAGGGGACCCACACTGGAGCAGTCTGTTCCTGAAGGACAGGGACCCATGCGGGATCAGTTCATGAAGAACTGCAGCCCGTGGGAAGAACCCACATTGGAGAAGTTAATGAAGGATTGTCTCCTGTGGGTGAGACCTCACACTGGAGTAGGGGAAGAGTGTGAGGAGGAAGGAGCAGCAGAGACATGTGATGAACTGAAAACAGCCCCCATTCCCCATGCCCCTGCACCACTTGGGAGGAGGAGGTAGACGAGCTGGGAATGAAGTTGAGCCCAGGAAGAAGGGAGGGGTGGGGGGAAGGTGTTTTACAATTTGTTCTTATTTCTCATTATCCTACTTGGGTGTTAATTGGCAATAAATTAAATTAATTTTCCCCAAGTCGAGTCTGTTTTGCCTGTGATGGTAATTGCTGAGTGAACTCCCTGTCTTTATCTTGACCCATGAGCCTTTCATTGTATTTTTTTTTCTTCCCCTGTCCAGCTGAGGAGGGGGAGTGATAGACCAGCTTGGTGGGCACCTGGTGGCCAGCGAGGTCAACCCACCACAACATCCCACAATTCTGTAATTTCATACCCTCCCTGAGGAGGGTAGCATTCTGTTTTTATTAGCAGATACCTGTGTGTTGTTTTTAGGATTCCTTTGAATATATATTTTGACGGGTGTCAGTTTTTCTTTTAAGGGTCCAAAAGACTATAGTAGCAAATCCATATTTTGAAAAGAAGAGAAGAAGCATTATCAGGTCATGGTCAAAGTAGCCTAGTAGACTGGAGTTTATTGAAAAGGATATTCTGAGTGTTCAAATCCAGCCCTTTCCTATCACAGACAACTGTATCATACAATCCTTTTCATTAAACAGATCAAGTTAATTTTGCATGCCTAGATTGTTTTTTCCCCACTAATTCCATTGAAATGTTGTTCCATAAATTCATTGTTCTCTGGCTAGAAACAGTCTTCTATTTTCCAAGCTAAACTTTTTTTAAAGACCAATATATCCATTTATTCCTGTGTCGATATTGTACTGTAGCTTCTCGCCTTTTGTATGTTTGCTTCTCTGATGTATTTAGAGAGTGCAATCATATCCCTTTCTCAGCCTTCATTTTACTATGGTAAAAAGGCCTAGGCTCTTTTAATACTCACTCGTAAAACAGACGTGGTAGTACTCTTGGAATTTTTTCTGGTTTATTTCCAGTTAATTTCTCTCGAACCAGAATGACCATACTTGATATAAACAGTATTGCAGATGAGAGTAAGACCTTAAGGTCTTTTATAGTGACATTAAAAATTCTCTTTCTTTCCTGAAAATATAAATCCTGAAACATTTTTAGATTCTTTGCTGTTTTTTAGAACTTTATCGCATCAGTGGTTTCTAGTCATCCTGTAACAGATATATGTACCCATGTTCTTTTCCTCTGCTATTTCAGACTCACCCTCTGGACTGTAGCATCAATTCCTGTTGTTTAGCTTTAAGTTCACAAGCTATTGAATTTCCCTTCATTTCTATTATTACCATCCTCAAGGTCATCCAGTTTTTCTTATATGGAAGAGAATTTCCCGTTCTTTTCTGTACAGACGACGACTCCAATTCTTTTTAATCAGAGAATCTTATTAACCCACTCCTCCACTTTGTGCCAAGGACATCAGAAAGCGTATTGAAAAGATTAACCTTATGACCAGTTCTAGAAAAGATCTACTTGTAAACTCTCCCCAAGCTTGTTCTTCTGCTCTTCAGTGTGTTTTTTCATATTTCTTGCTTTCTAGTTCTCCACAAAACCGAATCTCTCAACCTTATCCAATTTTCACCAGTGTGGCACTATCTCAGATACTTACCTGATATCCAGATAGGCAAGATGCACCCAACTCTTCTGGAAAATGAAAATGCAGTCTCTTATCAGTGGAAAGTTTTTAGGTTAATCTAAACTGGTAAATGTGTTCTTTCTCATTTACTTTTACATCAGTGTATCATGATAAATCCCAGTTCTTTTAGTGTGGATGTTTAAAGGTGCAAAAAGGTACTGGAATGGTAAAACAATTTGATAGATGAAAGGTAAACTTAGAGTGTAACCTTGCTTTCTTTCCTCCTGACAGTGAAACATGGGAGAAATATAAAAGGGAATGCCTGTAGGATTTTATTTGTTGAGAGGTAGAAACTAATCACTTGCAGAAAAGGTCTCATGTTGGGAACCTAAAATGAGACAACCAGAATATCCTTCTGTGTGCTTTATGCTAGTGGTCATCTTTTCTTAATCCTACGTTTAAAGAAAAGTCTTTGATACCTTCCCCCCCCCCCTTTTTTTTTTTGCTACTCTCTAAGGCCTAGCCTGATTATTGGGCTGAAATCAGTAGTAGTTAGGCATCTAACTTGCTACATCTTAGAAAATGTAATTCCTGCCTCTTGATGTATGTAGGTACCCATATGCTGTAGAAGATATGGCCCCTGGTAACTTATGGGTAAAAGGAATACCTCCTAATTTTCCTTTAAAAGTAACCAGCTGAACACATCTGAAGGGAAATCTTTGATTCTCTTGTTCAATACACTTTAACTATTCTCTCCTATGTGCTTGATTGGAAAAGAAAAACAAAAGAAAAAAAAACAAGCAAGAGGCAAAACCCCAAAACATTTATCAAAAATTAAATCTTGTGGTGTTTAGGCTTTAGCATTAACTTCAGCATAGCTCTGGCCATTTATGAGCTTCTGACTGCTTCATACTCGCAGCATTAAATCATTACCATTGCAAACTTTTATTCTGTAGTATCAGATATATGCAAACTAGCCTTGAAAGGCATCCAATCATAGAATTGTTTAGGTTGGAAAACACCTTTAAGATCAACAAGTCCAACCATTAACCTAGCGCTGCGAAGCCCACCACTCAACCATGGCCCTAAGCACCACATCTACACATCTTCTAAATACCTCCAGGGCTGGAGACTCAACCACTTTCCCGGGCAGCCTGTTCCAGTGCCCGAATACCCTTTCGGTGAAGAAGTTTTCCCTAATATCCAACCTAAACCTCCCCTGGCGCAACTTGAGGCTGTTTCCTTTCATCCTATCGCTTGTTACTAGGGAGAAGAGACCGATCCCCACCTCGCTACAGCCTCCTTTCAGGGAGTTGGAGAGAGCAATAAGGTCTCCCCTCAGCTTCCTGTTCTCCAGGCTAAACAACCTCAGCTGGTCCTCCTAAGACTTGTGCTCTGGACCCTTCACCAGTGTTGTTGCTCTTCTCTGGACACGCTCCAGCACCTCACTGTCCTTCTTGTAGTGAGGGGCCCAAAACTGAACACAGTACTCGAGGTGCAGCCTCACTTACTGAGCCTCCTCTTGTCTTTTTTTCCAAGGGCTCCAGTGCACAGCGCAATAGGTGAACCTATCCCCCTGAGAGTTTTCCAAGAGAAGAGGCTGTTTCTAGGTAAAGCAGGCTAATGTTCCATCATTCTTGTTCCATCAATTACCATAAATGACTAGGAGCAGGTCTAGGAAGAAAGCAACTTCTACGTTAGATTTTTTTAGAAGGTATTAATTGTTGTTTGGGCTGTTTGCATCATGTAAAAATTACTTTATCTGCGGTACTAAAATGTTTTTTTCACTGAAGCTGACACCTGTATGCTTATGGAGTTTTCTCTGAACATTAAGACGCTTGGCTGCCTATGAATAAGTAATGGAAGCATTTAGAAAGTTTGCTCAAGAAGCAACTGTCCTTTTGCTGTATGCAATACCTGAACTCTGTAAACTTACATAAAGAAATAGTTTCAGTAAAAGCTTCTGCATGAACTTTCTATCTAATGCAGCTGTCATGACCTCTATCTGCGGTTAGTATTTCTGTGCCCTGCTACAGGACACAGCTCAGGGGAAAAAGTATGGCAATATTGGCTTCCTTAGGGAAAGATAAGCCCTGGCACAAGGTAACTGTGTCATTTCAGTAATTTCTTTAGATAATGAAAATTGCAAGGGGTTGTTTTTCCTGCACTGTGAAGGACAAGATAAATAATTAATTACAGCTGGAAAGTAGCTACAAGAAAAACTCTTTATTAAGGTAAAAAAAAAGGTCCTGTTCTTTATGAAATTTTCCTTCTGTCTGCATTTGACACTTGCATCATTAGATTATAGAAGCTAAATACTTATGACCTTTAGATGGAGTTTGGAATAGGCAGGTTAAATCTACTTCTCCTGATGTTCCTTGCAAACTTCATTTTCTCTCTTTTACACTGTAACAATGTTCATTTTGTAGTAGATTGATGTTCTTATAAAAACAGGAGTACATTAGATGTCTTTTTAGCAAGCTGTATAACTATAAGCAATATTTCCAGTAATTACAGTTCAGTTGGATGAAAGGTTGAAAAACATGGCAGAGTGTATATAAAAGGGGACTTAAAACCAAACAAGCAAACAAAAAAATCTTCTGAACACAGGGAACTTTTCAGACCCGACCAAACCTATGCTCTTTTCTTAAGGGTAGAGCTCTAATTTTTTTTTCTTTCTTTTTTTTTTTTTAAAAAAAGTTTGTCATTATTTAAGTTCTTCCATCACTATTAAGGAACTGAACATACTGTTCTCGCAGATGACCACACAGCCCTAGAAATGGAATTACTTTTCTTGTCATTTATAACTACAAGACAATTAACAGTACTGAGTTTGGGAACATTCTATCTCCACAGCTGGGTAAACTAATATATTTTCTCCAGAACTTGCCAGATGAATCTCTGAATCACGTCTAGGAATATTTGGTATATTTTACCCCAGTTTGGGGCAAACAAAACCTTTTATTTCTTGCTTCTGATAGTATAGTAGAAGTGGGAGACCCATGCAAGAAATGGAGCTGATCCTGACTGAGATTAATCCACTGCATAATTTTACAGAAGGGATAAGTGAATTTGACAGGCAGAGGCAAAAGAACTTGCCTAGAGTATGAGGAGCAAGTAAATAAACTGCATTTACAGAAAAGTTTTTCCATTACAGGAAAATTTCGATCAAAGCTATATTACAATAAATCATAAATATGTTCTTATTTTTGGGAAGAGAGAAGGGGGCATTTTTTAAAGAGTTTGTTAACAAAGAGTTAAAATGTTCGGAGAAAGAAAAGCATTTGTACTAACAGCACAAGCAGTTGTTTTGGTTTAATTCTGTTTATGCCTCTGGAAATGTCTAGCAAGCTTGCAGGCAATGGAAAGAAACATGATTTATAATAGATATAAAAAGCAAAGTTCCACCTTCAAGCTTGAGGGGAGGAAATAGGATTGTGGCTGAGCGTAAATGTACTTCACAATTCGTGCTTCATTTCTTCTGGTACCGTCCTATTGGCATCAATGTGTAATCTATGGTGGAAGTTACTTTGTAACTGGTTCCTGCAAACTGTGTGATTTCCTTTGGAGCTGAGGCCATAAGGCTGCTGAACAGATCCCGGTCTGTCTCTGAGGAGAAATAATAGTTTCTTCTGTACCAGAGTTATCTGATGTTTTATCACTGTATAAATGATAACTCCTTCCGTAACTGAGTACATGGGGAAAGTCCGTGGACACTGGGTAGTACACCATGGCTCACAAGTCATGGCCATGTTCATGCGGTGTAACTCTTGATCCAGAGCTAAAGAGAGTCAGTGGGATCTTGCCACTCATCAATGATTTGCAGTTGTAGACTTCTATCACATTCAAAAGCCACCTGCTGGTGCGTCGCTTTTGGGAAGATGTGAATCCAATTAACTGTTAAGAGGTTCAGCGCTTGAGATATGAATGCATTTAATCAGCCTTATTTTGCTAGTACATATAGCGTCTGTGTTTTCTATTTTTACAGTTAATTAGGAACCGTTCAGTGATACAGGGTATGCAAGGAAGTGCACCATTCAAATATGCAGCAATGTCGGTTGGCATTTTTCTGATTTTTAAGTTCAAGTTCTGAGACATACTATAAGAATAAAACTACAGATGGATGTTTAAAAATAAATATTAATCTCGTTACAATTCTGAATTATTTACCAAAGTCATGTCTATAGGCTGAATGGGTGCTTGAGATACAGAAATAACAAATTAGAGAAGTATAAACTACAATGTCTTTTCTTTTTTTGCCAAAGTTCTTCAAAATATAGACTAATCACTTGTATAGTATGCTTATGTAGATTACATACTTCCTACCCTAAATAAGCAGAAGGAATAATAAATGAATATGAGGAGGCAATGGAAAAAATCCTGGATGCACACAAGTTAATGACAAAAAAGACTAACTTCAACAGGATAATAATTTCATTCACTATGCTTTCCAGCTTCAATGGATATTTGTGATTAAGTCTTGCTGAACAAGGATTAAAAATGGAAAATTGGTATTTAGATTAAAAATATATAACACTTAAAAATATTAAAGTGGTTGAAGTGTGAAATTTTATTTCACATGTTCTGATCATCAAAATTCTGAAACACTTCAACCAGCTTTATCACTTCATATGTTGGCAAGGAGATACCGCACTTTAAATGTTACAGCTACATTCTTAGCAGAGATATCTTTGGAAGCAATTATCAATGAATATTGATTTTTTTTTTTTAAATAAGATATTTGGAACATCATGGAAAAGGTACATTGTTCAGGAGAGAGACTCATTAGTGGAAAGAGGTATTTGGTTTGGTTTTATGCACATAACTAAAACAAACAATAGCCTCTGTTACTCGGAGGCCTGCAACACAGACTTTGTATCTGGTTTATGCAGTTTTCTGCCAAAGTAATCCAACAGTTTTATTGGAGACAATACTAAAACATTAAAGCTGATTCTAGAAGGCTGTTTCTGCCAAGTGACCCCCTACTTGTTCTGAAAAAACACTTCCTCAGAAGACACAGTAAGATCACTCAAGTACACAAGAATGGGAAAATGTCATATGAAGGAACATACAGGAGATGAAAATGAAGTTAGCTACTGAGATTTTCTTTGGTTGAAGTGCAAGGAGAAAGCAAAGTAATCACTGTTCCTTGTGAAGGTGAAGGAATAGTTATCTTGGATTGGAAAGGATGGTTTTTAAAATGTGGAGGCAGAAATGTAGCCGTTGCCTCTAACCTTGTATTCTCTCTCCATCAGTATCCAGACAGATTACTTTGCAGGAAGGTTAGGACAAACACCGAAGATAATGTGGAACAACATTTGCATACACAAAATTTCTGCTAATGTTTCTACCAGTAGCAGAAATCTTGTATTCAGATGACAGATACTTGAAAGATCTTCCTGTTTGCTTTCATCATTGATATGACAGCTGAAAGATATTATATGTATAACTAAAAAATAAACAGTCTGGTAACCCCCTAGCCTCACAGCCACGAACTGCTCACAGTAAGCGGTATGGGATGGCCACCTAGTTTTGGAGTAGAAAAGAGTTTACATGTGTGGACATGAGCCCTGCTGTGCCAATAGACATCAGGGCCAGGAAGCATTTTATTCAGTAATATCTATTGTGCATCCCACAAATTAATTCTAAGCAGTGCAAAATATCTTTCCATTAGTCCGGCAGGCTAAACTAATTGTGTGAACATAGAGACCTATTTTTAATACAAGTATTTCAGATGCAAGTCTAACCTTGGCTGCTTACAGTTTGGCTTCCATAGTAAATTTCTAGATAAACATAAATTGTCACATAATGAAGACTGAAATGTACTGTTATGTGCTGTAAAAAGTAGTAAAATACTGATGTTTAGAAGTATGAATGTTAGTGCTATCATTTATCTGAACAAAACATGCTATAAATTAATTTAAAATAATGCCATTTTTTTAGGTTACAAGTGGTATACCATACCAAATGTGTGAAAGCTGGCTGGTTCCATTAAGTTTTTTATCCAGTAACTAACAAATAGGTATCAGTGGAGCATTGCGGTGGGCTGATCTGAGCTGGCTGCCAGGCACCCACCCAGCCACTCTCTTCCCCTTCCTCAACCAGACAGGGGAGAAAATAAAAAATCTTGTGTGTCAAGGTAAAGACAGAGAGATCACTGACCAATTACCATCACAGTCAAAACAGATGTGATTAATTTATTGCCAATTAATATGAAGTTGGATAGTGAGAAGCAAAGACAAAAATGAAAACACCAACACCCCACCCCC
Organism: Nipponia nippon; assembly: GCF_047370975.1. Classification (NCBI taxonomy): domain Eukaryota; kingdom Metazoa; phylum Chordata; class Aves; order Pelecaniformes; family Threskiornithidae; genus Nipponia; species Nipponia nippon. The sequence continues at coordinate 10,755,681 of NW_028262347.1, forward strand.
ACCCCCCCCCCTTTTTCCCAAACTTTGCTCTTTCATCCTGAGTCTCCTGCCTCCCCGCACAGCGAGTGGCCTGGGAGGATGGGGAACGGGGGGTTGTGGCCAGGCCAAAACAGCTCCTCTCTGCCACTCTTTCCTCCTCACGCTTCTCCCCTGCCCCGGCATGGGTCCTCTCCCCAGGCTGCTGTCCCTCAGGAACAACTGGTTCCAGTGTGGGAGCAGCTAAAATGGCACCAGCTGCAGTTCCTGTCAGGAGCCTGCTCCAGTATAGGTCCTTCTCATGGGCCGCAGCTCCTTCAGGGAATATTGACCTGCTCCAGGGTTGAGTCCTCCATGGGCTGCAGTGTGGAAATCTGCTCTGGCCTGGTCCTCTCCGCTCTGGTGCCTGAAGCGTCTCCTTCCCTTCCTCCTCTGGTCTTGGTGTTCCCTCTGCCGTCTCTCCCTTTTTCTGTTCACTCCTCCTCTGCCTGTGTGGTGTTTTCTGCCCTTTGTTAAGCACGTTTTCCCCGAGGTGCCACCACCGCGGCTGCGGGGCTCAGCCGTGCCCTGCGGCGGGGTCGGTTGGAGCCGGCTGGAACCGGCTGTGTCAGCCCAGCCTTTCCTCACAGGCTGCCCTGTTGCCCCCGCTGCCAGCACATGGGCACCCAATACAAGTATGTATGACATCAAAAGGAAATCAAGCAATTCCTTTAAAAAAAATTATTTAAGGAAAATAAGGGTCAGTAAGGTGCTGGGGGAGAAGCTGACCTTTTAGAATTGATAGAAATAGTCCGAAAAGTGTACAGTGATAATACGGCTGGGAATGTGATTTACTCAAGTGTCACAATAAACTTGATAGTAAGAGAATTCACTATTTTCTTTTTCAACTTGCGCTTTCTTATGTTTTAATGGGCAGATGTGTTAATTTTGAAGTTAAATTTCTTGGGCACAAGTTACACGGAAGGTATGGAGATTCTGATCCACTTTTGCTAACACAAAGTCTTCAGGACTTTGAAGATACTGGACACATTGCATTTGCAAATTTAACATGATTTCTGAACGGCACGTTTCTACTGTGCATATACTATAGAAACAGAGTGAAATTTGTAAACAAAAGTTCTGAGCTGAAGAGAGAAACTTATTTTTGCTGTTCTTGATTTCAAAGTTTGGGTTTTTTTTTTCCCCACTTGTCTTAGTGGTCTGTTACAGCCATTGCAGGGAAGATGCAGACGTGAAGAAAATCGCTTTGACTCTGCAAAGTGTGACAGACTTGATAGCTAACCACAACGAATCTGAACGTGTCAAGGTGGCAGGCATTTCCCTTGCACTGTAGTATTGATCCAGACTTGAGTCCAGGAAAATGCATAAAAACACTTCAACAAACTCCAGAGACAGGAAATTGGCAGATCCTGAAAACCAATTTGAAGTTACTAGTTTCAACATAAACTTAAGAAACTGGCCAGGAGACTGTTGAGGTGCAAACATGTCACCCGAAGTTTCAGCTTTCCAATCCAAAGTTGATAGCTTCAGTCAATGGAGACAACTAATCAATTATCGGGCTTGTGGACTATCAGAACCTTTCTTCAAGCCATTACTCAGGTGCTGAACTGTGTTAAAACGTGACATTGCTAATGAATGTGGTGTGAGTGATTTGGAAGAGCTGTTGCCTGCAAGGACATCTCCCTTGCCCAATGTACATAAGTTTTAGCATTATTTATTTTGCATTTGTGGAATACATTGCAAGGTCACTATCAGAGTTAAAGCAAAACAAAAGTAAGTATCTTTACGTTGTAGTAGTCTAAAATAAGCTTCAACCATGTGATTATGTGATCAGGGAAAATACTATAACTTTTTCTAGGCATTTTCACAATATTTAAATGCTTTTTATGTATTAATGGATAATTTGCTTGCACATGTGTGTAGCGTGAGTTTTTGTTTTCTGTAGGTGTACATATATATGGGTATATCTGGGCATAATCCAAAGCAGGGTCAGACTTCAAAGGTATTTCAGCAGTAGGATATCTGTCTCTAAAGGATTAGGTGCTGGTCATACAGACAGTTTTGTGTCACAGTGGAAACAGAAGCCACCTCATTTGAATCTCAGCTTTGGGACTGTCATTCCAGCACTATCTGTTTTTCTGTCTATAGTAGCTTCTTAAGACCTAGCTAGAATGTGTAACACCTATTACGGATTTGTATGAGAGCAGTTGGTAGAAATAAAAAACCAACCATCACACTAAATTTCATTTCACTTGAAACGTGACATAACAAATGCACAGACCAAACTATGCATGCGAAAACACACTGAGTAAGCCCACCCAAATGCTAAAGTTACACTAAAGAAAAAAAAAAATCTGAAGTCCTTGTAGGCATTCGCATAATCAGCACAGTAATCTTAATCTATAATCCTCACGTGATGTAATCTGCTTTGGTCTATCGGAAGCAATCATGCCAGGTCAGCTCATTCTGGCTATGGTTTGGGTTTGTTCTTTTCAATTCTGCTAACTGAGAATTGAGGGGAAAAAAACAAAGTGGGTAAAAAATATTAGACTGTGAACATTAAAAAGCTTTTTTCCCCTTCAATGAATTTAAGAGTTTGCAGAACTTGGCAAATAATTTGGGGAATTTACTGTGAAGAAAACAAACATATTTTGCTACTTGTAGAGTTGTTAAAACTTTTTTTTTTTATATATGACACTGATAAAAACAGTCCACACAAATATGTTGCTAAATAAATGAGAAATTCTACCTCCTCCCTCCAGCTCATTCCCTTAGCTTGCTTGAGGGATGGTTATAAGAGAGCGTTAGACAACAGCTCAGACAGGAAAGGTAAGTGTGCACTGGCAGCTGTCCAGAATTGGATTTGTGTGTGTGAGAGTAGGGCACGTGGCAAAAGGGTTTTGGATTGGGGCCAGCTGTGTTCTAAATCTTTTTTGTTCACATGCTGCCTGTAACTGCATTAAGTATATTACTGATAGTTCTCTAAGTTAAAAAGGATTGTTTGAAACATTACATAATAAAATAGTCAAGGACACAATCAAAGGTATAACGCTATGGCATATTCCTGCCCTGTAAATAATGGTTTCCTTTGTAAAATATATCTTGAATAGGCTAAACCTTATATAAGACGGTGATGTTATAAAACAGTATGTGGAATCAAATTACTCTCCTGCTACGTTGAGTTGGAATCACTGATTTTGCAATCTGTGTTCAGTATTAAGAGCTAGACAAAATGCTCAGTTGCGCCAGGGAGGATATGAAGAGATTAGAGAGACCAATATATCACAGACTAACCTCTTTGCTCTGGACATTCACAGGGACACAGGCAATTCTCATTCTACTGCTACTTGGAGCCACTAGATATGAAGACAAAAAAATCAAGCTTGCAAGGAAAGTTGAAGTTTAAGGTAAGCAATTTTTTTATTAGTTATAGTTTTTCATGTTGAGCACCTTTTCCATATTGAACTGTGAATTTAAGTACCATTTATGATTAAAAAAAAAAAAAAAACCAAACAAGGAAAAGTATCTCAGGAACTGAATAGTTACTAATAGCAACTAACTCACCTTTTGTTTTAAATTTCCTTAGTGGAATTCCTAAGTGATAATACTTTTGATCCCAACTTTATTTAAGCTACAGTAAGAAAGATACTTGTAGCAAAGAGGTAAAAATTAGTGTATTATTAGGAGTTGCTTCTTCCTTGAAAAATATCAAAAGTCTGTACAGGTACATAAAAATCATATGATGGAAAACAGATAAGCAACACAAATACTTCTTCTCTTCATAACAGCATATAATACGTTAAAAGGCATTGTAGTCTTATAGAACATAATCTCTCATTATAATTCATTGTTTTATAAAATGGGTAAATACTAGTTATTAAGTTACAATTAAACACCGCTTGTATGGCTTTTTTGCTTGTTCCAACAGGAGATATTATCAGCTACATTACTTTCTTAGTATTCTCAAAATGTAGAGTAAATTTTTAGGGTTATGCTAAAATTTCTGTTTCTTGTGTGTATTACCTTTTTCTGTCTGTGTTCTCTGTCAGTGGGATCAGCCGTTCTGTGAGGGGTTTTAGAGCATCATGAATACTAGCTATACGCAAACAGTTAAAACGTTACTTCACGCTATGGAGAGAGTGATGTTTCTCAGAGGTGTTCATGAACAGTGAAATAATTGTCTTTCAAATTTTTATTTGACAAAGGGGAAAGAGAAAGAAGGAGCAATTATGAGGACAAACAAGGATGGGAATAAAAGCTGAATAACCACTTCAACCCTACTATTGCAGTCTTAACTGTTGTGTAATATTCTCTGTAAGTGTACACAGAAGGGCGCTATCTAATTAGTCATATTGCTAAATGCTACTGTTTTGCATTGCTGAAGTTTCATGTACGTAGGAAAAATGGTCTTAAAAATACCGTCAAGTAAGGTATTTTCATCTTTTGGGAAGTATTGCGAGCCTCATTGCTGAAGATATTTACTAACTCTAGAAATTTTGAGGATCTTGAAAACATCTGGTGAAGAAGTATTTCATTTGCCATTTATTGTATCAATTAAGTAGTAAATTTTTACCACAAATTCAAATTTGATCAAAATTTATTAAAGGCACCAAGCCTTAGACTACTTATAACTAATTTACAGAAAATTTTCTTAAATGCAAATATAAAATGAGAGTTCTTAAATAGAAATCAATAGAAGCTGAGTGACAAGAGTAGGAGTTTGGAATTGAACTGGCCTTCGAAACTCTTATTTTAATGTTATATACAAGCCTGTTGACCCTGTAAGGGAAATTTAATGCTTATGGCTACAATGTTTTGGCCAAGGATACTAATTTTTAGTTACTGCTTTTTTGTGTACAAATCACTTTTTTTCCCCTCTTTTTTTTTTCTGCTCAAACTTCCTATGATTTTTCTTGGTGCCTATAGGAAATTTGAGAATGAGAATAGATAACTGTTCAGTTGATGCCCTAGGTGGTTTAGGGCAAAAATGCGAAAAAATAGGCAAGGTGGTAGTCCTTTTGTATTTGTGTGATCCCCATGGTAGCAGAGAAAACATTTCTATCATCAGCTGAATAATTCAGCACATCCATAGCTTTACCAAAGGCAAGTGAGTGAGTCAGGAACTTCTGTTGAGGAGTTAGGGAGGGACTTAGCAGGGAAGGGATTTGAAAAAATAAAATCAGATTTTAAAATTTAGCTAGTCCTTAGGGAAGCACTGAGTCAGGATCATGGAAAGCTAAGAAGATACAGAAATAGCTGTAAGTTCAAACCTGAGACTACTGACAGTTGTTAAAACTTGGTCTCTTAAGAGTTTTGATTTACTGCTCTGGAGTTTTTTCTGGAACGAGATGTCTTTAACGAATATGAAATCTTGGCTATGTTGTAGATTTCCTTAATCTTATTTTATTTTGTGAATTTTTAGGCCTGGGATGCACAGTTATTAGCAAACATGGCTGTACTAGAATTTGCCTATGAAGTCTTGGTATGTAAATGGAACTGGGAGAGAGTTACCTTTTTAAGACAGAGGAAGACAATTAAATTTATAGGGCTCTTCTTCCATTATGCTTTTGCTGCAGGAAAACTCAGAAAGTATGCTACTGGAAGGCCTAAAAAACATCTAGATCATATTTTACAACGATGAAGCTTAGATTTAAAAATCACTGTTCTAGGTCAACAGGAAGAACGTGAAGGAAAGGAGAGAACAGTTTATTTAGCATAGACCCTGTAGGTGCATATTTTCTCTAAATCTTTGCATAAATCCATTATTTTCATGATAAAATGTTTTAGTCTTCTCTACAATCATAGGACTGTCAAAGACGCTGTGGTAATGGGCAAAGTTGAGAACTCGTAAGGTCATACCCCACCTCTCCCACCAGAACCTGGGGGAATGCTCTGCTACTCTGATTCTCTTCTTTCTGTGGCTTCTGAGTTATATCTGATTATTTTACTTGTATTTTTGTAAATGTAGTACGGGTGTTAAGGGAGTTACAGATAGGTAGAACGATGACTTCTAGATACTCCAGGGCAGGGGAGGAGGAGGGATAAGATGAAAGGGGAGAGAAGATCTGTGTGGGAGGGAATATTTGCTTGTTTTAGATGAAATTGTAGATTCATCTGTCTTCATATCCTCAGAACGTCTTTGTATGAATTAGTCCAAAAGACTTTAGGAACTGTTAAGAAATTTCATGAAATCTGCTACAGCTCTAAGCATCTCTGTGCTATATGAGTGAGTTCTGTCAAAGTGGAAATTCTGTTTCAGCTCGTGAGAGCTGATCTGAGAGGCTGAAATCGATGGATGCAATAGAAAAAATAGTTAAGCCCAAATGGGTGAGGTTTATTTTAAACTGGATTAGTTTGTAGTAGTAATTTAAAACTCTTTATGAGTTAGTTATGTTTTTAGCTAGATACTCTTCCTTATGTAACAGTCAAGCTGGTAAAAGAAATGAGATGGATATTTTTTTTCATAGCGTGTTTGCTGCTGTTCTATAGTCTAATCTCTAAAGTGAATATTTTTTTGTTGTTGTTAGTGCTTTGGGAAACCCTGTAGCTGAATCTGAATTAGATCATAGGCATGCTTGTGACTTTGGTGCTATATTATTGTGAAACATGAAGTTTTTTTAGTGGTATTCCACTGAACTACTGGAACACAGTGGAGTCTCCATCCTTGGAGGTATTCAAAAGCTGTCTGGACATGGTCCTAGAGCTGGTGCTCTAGGTGGCCCTGCTTGAGCAGGTGAGTTGGACAAGATGGTCCAGAGGTCCCTTCCAACCTCAGCCAGTCTGTCATTCTGTGATTCTGCAAACATTCCAACAAATCTGTAAAAATATGCTTCTGTCACCTGGCCCAGGAGTTGCTTGATCATTTTTCTGAAGTAGTATTTGAAACAGCTCACATAGTCCTTTCCCTCCCTGCCTCAAGCTGTTACAAGGACTTTTCCGTGAAGCTTAGAATGTGTTCTTGATCTTAACTGCAGGTGTTATTTGCACTGCATGTGTCTGCCAGGGGCTTGTACTGTAAGGGAAGAGAGCACTTATAAGAAAGGCTTATAAACTTTACCTTTCAAGAAGACATTTAAACTGAGATTCAGCTGAAGGCATGGGGACATCTAAATTTTAAGCAAGCTGGCTGTCTGGCCTCCCATTTAGTTAATGGAAGCTTATACCAAGCTGGTTAACTTTCTGAGGTATACATTGCTCCCTTGAGTCACGTGCCCACAGGTAGGTATGTAACGCCATTTAATATGCCTTGCAGTAGGGCTGGCAGATATGACTGAGAATTTGTAAAAGAAATTTTATATCTTACAGAAGATCTCTGTCTCTGCATTGGCAGCTGAAGTATAAGTAGCATGTAACATTTCTATGCAACTGAATCCCATCTGTTGTTCACCTGACTCCCCCTTTATGTTTTATGGACTGGCTCTCCTCCAGCTACAATGGGAGTCTGAACACTTTGCTCACATGTAGAGTCTGTATGTAGGTACTTAAATGTAGGCATCCTAATTTAGTTAAATCCTATCCTAGAATCTAATTGCTTAGTGAAAAAATGCTGGTAAGGACTCCTATAATCTGAATGCTTATTTATAGAGAGCAAAAACTGTGAAGAGAAGTGAACTTCAGGACCCAAGGGAGTTTTCCTTCCAGTCCACTAGAGCTAAAGCTGCTGTGGTACCCTGTTTGAAGTCCACCCAGTAGGGAGGCCAAGCATGTGTCATCAGTACACACACACTCAGTTACTCCCTTAATACAGACATGGTCAACAGGTGAACACAGACAGAAAGATAATGCCTTTATATATGCTGCATACATACAACCAGTGCTCATATAAACATGAAGAAAGGGTTTAATCCTGTTCTTGCTTGCCAGATAATGAGGTTTAAAGATTTCTAGCATATCACACAAACACCCTTGCACATATGCTCTCACACAAGTCTCCCATAGCTGGTCCAGACCTATAGACAGTCCAGTATCCAACCTTGGGACCTTCTGTTTTGCTTGACAGTGAGCCCATCTTGATGTTAGCTATTGTCTCCCACACAAAATAGTGCACTCACAAAGAAAAATAGTCAGGAATACAGTGCAGTAAGGTGATATCTCAGGCTGTGGTGATGAGGCACAGGGTCTGGCCAGACAAAATTACTGACTGGCAGCCTGCTTACATGCAACTGGCCACATTTTTATTCCCCCTCCTTTTCATTTTCCTATGTTTTTGTTCCCCTTCAACCTTGATCCTTCCCTTTCTCTGCTGTTGATCCTTTCCTTAAACATCCCATAATGTTTTGCGTGTTGCCACAGTCCACCTCAAATACTCCATACTGTTTGCTTTTTCTCATCACACTCATGATAACCTTGTCTTCATTCTTATAAATGACAAAATTCTGGTTGAACCTCTTCAAGATTATGTTTGAGTGGTTCCTTCAGTTGCCTATCTATCAGTGACCTTAGAGTTCTGGGTTCCCTTAATATCTCCATTGCCTACTGCTCATGAGAGTGTTTGTATCGGCATGTTCAGCTTATGACTTCTACTTCTTGTCATTGTCTTTTATGCTGAATAGTTTTAACTAAAAATCCTTACAAACCAGATGTCCTTGCATTTCAGGTGTCCTTAAAAAAACCCTAGGAATGGAAAAGATCTACTTGAAAAATGTTAACTGTCTTTAAAGGTCAGAAGCAGACACTTACCATTACACTAGAGAAAGTCAGAAAAAAAAACGCTTCATTAAGAAAGAAACCAACTACATCTTTCTCTTAATCAGATTAATTTTAGTTTGTAATTCAATCAGTTTATGCATTGGAATATATGATATAGTACTATGTATAACAGTGGAAAGCAAGTGTTTGCATTCCAGAATGAAGGCATGTCTACACTAACTCACTAGGACTTAGTGAAAATATTTATGAGTTAGCAGTTTTGACTAGCTGAGGAGCTAAGAATAAACAGCCAGTGACTTCTTTGCGCCAGCAGATTTATACAGTTTTCTTATCTAAATTAATACATGTGTGTCTATTAGGCAGTGTAGAATTAATTTGTGAATTTGTGAATTGTGAATCACAGAAAATTGTGAGATACCTTTATGGACCTCACCGCTAGAGTATTTGAGGTTTTAAAACCTTAAAGCCTTTAATTACCACTGCTGTTAGTGTAAGAAGTGTCACTGTCCCCATATAACAGATAAGTAAGCCTTCTGCACAAAGGTATGCAGTCATTAACTTCTAGTGGCTACCTACAGGTTTTCCCAAGGTATAACAAAGTCTCTTTAACAGCAGAAGATCTTGGTTTCCTAAGCCATGAGTCATCTTTTAAGTTTAGCAACATGGTGAGGAAAAAGGGACTGTTACACTGCCTGATGATACAAGCCGCTGCGACATGCTTAATTATCTAAAGAAAGTAGTACTGTAAGAGAGTTAGAAAAGTGTACTGACTGTAGTAAACATGAGTTTGTGGAATATACTGAATTTCATAGTAGTTTATTTCATTATAATAAAACTCACTGGGCACATAGTCAACAAATTATAAAAATGTTTTCTTTTGTGAAGTCACTAGATATTTAATATGACAAGTTCTTCTGAAATGGAGATTCTACCATGTGCAAATGTATTGCTGCACAAGTTGTAAGATTCTAATGAAAGCTGCAGATAGCAGTGATAAGTATTGTATAACCACTGGTATTTTATATTTTAAAGTACTGGATACTATGCAGTAGTATGATGTCCTGTGTGCTATTAGAACTATGGTAAATTAGAGAAAGGTATTGTGCTCTTTATGCACTCCGCTGCATGCTCATCCACATGGACACCAGTGACACTGCCAAGGAAGACCCTGAGGCTAGCAAGAGTGACTAGAGGGCTCTGGAGGCAAGGGTGAACAGCATGGGAGTCCAGGTTTTATTCCCAGTCCTGCTGGTGAAGAGGAAAGGCTTGGGTAGGTGTAGGTGTGGATTTCATGAGATCATGGGAACGTCTGAGATTCAGTGGGGTCACTCATATGCCTGGTGTGCTGAGATGGATGGAAAGAAAGTCTTTAAGAAAGTCAGGTAGAGGTGAAGCGAAAGGGAATTGCTGCCGATGTAAAGGAGCTGCTTGAATGTGTGAAGCTCTTCCATGGTACGGGCAACGGTGTAGTTGAGAGCTTGTGGGTCAGGATCAGAAGAGAAACCAGTAAGCATGACGTTGTAGTGGGAGTTTGTTACAGACCGTCTGAATCTGGGTGAAGAAATGGACAGGCTTCCTTAAACAACTGATGAAGGTCTGTATATTACAGACTCTACTTCTCGTAGGGGACTTAAACCTCCTTGACACCTGACAAAAGGGCAGTACAGCAGGACACAGGTAATCTCAGAAATTTCCGCAGGATGTAATGTGTAACTTCTTAATACAGACGCTGCATGGGAGGTGATGTTCTCCTGGACATTGCTACTCCTGACCTCTGAAGAGCTTGTTGGGGATGTGATAATCAGTGACAGGCTTGGCTGTAGCGACCATGAAATTGCAGAGCTTGAGATCCTGAGGGGAATGAGGAAGGTAAGCAGAAGAACACAGATCCTGAATTTCAACAAGGTAGACTTCAGCTTATTCAGAGAACTGGGAGATATAATCTGGTGGGAAGCAGTACTGAAGGACAAAGGAGCTCATAAGAGTTAACAGTTCTTTAAGGAGAGTCTCCTCCAAACAAAAGAATGATCCATCCTAGTACTCACAAAAATGAACAGATATATCAGGAGTCCATCTTGGGTAAACAAGGACCTGACTGGGGTCCAGTACAAAGAGAACATTTATAGAAGTGGAAGTGAGGGCAGGCTATGAAGGAGGAATTTAGAAACATTGCTTGGGTATGTAGGGATGGTGTTAGGTAAGCCAAATTGTGGAAGAGGAACAAGTCGGTGATCTCCTGAGTAATCTCAGTTTATACAGATCCATGGGACTAGAAGGGATGCATCTGTGAGTACTGAGAGATTTGGCCAATGTCCTAGTGAGGTCACTCTCAGACGTCCTTGAAAGGTTGTGGAGATTGGGGGAGTTCCCTTATGACTGGGGAAAGGAAAACGCCACAACCATGTTCAGAAAGGGCAAAAATGACAACAGCGAACTAAGGACAGGTCAGCCTCACCTTGGTTCCTGGAAAAATCATGGAGTGAGTCCTCCTGTAAACCATTTCTGGGCAAATGAAGGAGAAGGTGGTGAATGGAAATATCCAGTATAGATGTACAACATGTAAATTATGCTTTGGCCAAGCTGATTGCCTTTTATAATTAAAAAACTAAGTCTGTGGATGAGGGGAGAACAGTGGTAGAGGTCTTCAATCTTGATTTTAGCCAGGCTTTCAAGATGGTCTGCTATGAATCCTTATATCAATGTTGGGACTTTACAGTTTAGATGGGTGGAACACTAAATTGATGAAAAACTGTCTGGATCACCGGGTTCAAAGGATACTGGGTAATGATTTGTACTCTGTCTGGAGGTCAGCTCAAGTGAAGTTCTTCTGTGGTCTTACCCTGTTTAACATGTTAAGGTCCAGGAAGGGACCCTCATTAAATTTGTGCATGATACCCAACTGGCGGTTGAAGTCAATGTGCTCTATGGCAGGGCTGTCATTCAAGGAGACCTAGTCAGGCTGGAGGAATAGGGCGACATGAGTCTCATGAAATTCAGGAAGGATTTGTGCATTTCAGATGGTTAATAGTATATTGGGCTGTATCAAAAGGATCGTAGCCAAGAGACTGAGGGAACTGATTATTCCTTTCTACTCAGCATTTGTTATATTGCATCTGGAGTGCTGTGGCCAGGTTTTGGTTCCTCAGCATAAGAAAGAGATTGACAAACTGGAACATGTCCAGTGGAGAGTTGTCCAGACTGTCAGGAGACCGGAGCACCTGACCTATGAGCAGAGGCTGAGAGAGAGGGGTTTGTTCAGCCTTATGAAGAGAAGGCTCAAGGTGAATCCTGTTGCCATCTTCAAGTTCCTAATGGGAGGAGACAGAGAAAATAAAGCCTTACTCATCCCCGAGGTGCATAGTGAAAGGATGAGCGGTAATTGAGGCAAGTTGCAACAAAAGAAATTCTGATTAGATACAGGGTTGCCCAGAGAGACTGAAATCTCCATTCTTGGAAATACTCAATTTGACTGCAAATGGCTCTGAGCAACCTAATCTACATTGGACTTGTTTTGAGAGAGGGGTTGGACCAGGTGACCTCCAGAGGTTCCTTCCCACCCATTCTAAGATTGGTTTTGGACTAAAATGAAAATCAAGGCATTTGGGATGAAGCTCTGCTTTTGTATATTCCTTTACAAGCTAGGAGCTATTTCTAGTGTCAAGAGTATAAAGGCTCTAAGTACATACCTGAAAAGAAAGGTAAAATTTCTTAGTCCTGAATAGATACACTTTCTGGAAGAAAAGCTGTTCATTTTGCATGAAATGAGCAGTATCCAGAATCCATTCCAAGGAGGACTTTATAGATCAAAGATAAACCTTTTCTTTTTTTCTCTTTAATTCTATCACAGAGCCAGTTGGTAGCTCATGCCAGAAAACCTAGTTAATGTGTATTTAACATGGTCTACAATGCGTCACTCAATACAGGGAAAGCAACAGGCAATACCCATTGGAACTGTGTGCTCTGCATCCCTGTTTATCATTCTACATGTGAGCTCCTAAAGAAAGACTCAGGTGCTTAACTTTAATCTCTTATCCTTGGAAATGGTGGCCTTGGCCAATACTTAGTTATATATGTTACTTACAGTAAGGCAGGTTTCATCTTGAGAATCCTATTTTAAGTAAGCTTTCTATACAGAGTTCCATGTAAATCAAGTGAACTATTTTTGATAGTCCTAATGAATCTTAACATCCACTCCCCTCTTCCCCCAATGGATTACTAATTTAGAAGAAAAAAAAAAGATTGTGTTTAAAGTGAAAGCCTGTGTTCTGTGGCACAGGCAGGGCCTGAACATGTAAGCTAAATATGTGCTTCACTAACGAGACTTTCCTCTGTTTAGGCTATGCAGTTTTTAGTTTAAGTACCTACTGTGTTCTGGGCATGAGAGAGATAAATGATTTAAATTAAATTAAAACTTCCAACACTCTTATCTTACCAATAACAGTCCTAAGAGACAGATCCTGAGAATCTTACTGTTACACTTACTGATACAAACACAATTGAATAAATGGAACAGTTACTTTATTCTAATGTGATCTATCATAATTTGATGCTAGTGATGGTTCAAATCTTTCCCTAGGTTCTTCCTAATTGATTACTTTTGCTCTTTGTCGTGATTTAACCCCAGCTGACATCTGAGCACCACACAGCCGCTCACTCACTCCGCCCCCGGTGGGATGGGGGAGAGAATCAGAAGAGTAAAAGTGAGAAAACTCATGAGTTGAGATAAAGACAGTTTAATAGGTAAAGCAAAAGCCACGCACGCAAGCAAAGCAAACCAAATTCACAACTTCCCACCAGCAGGCAGGTGTTCAGCCATCTCCAGGAAAGCAGGGCTCCATCACGCGTAATGGTTACTTGGGGGAACAAACGCCATCACTCTGAACGTCCCCCTCTTCCTTCTTCTTTCCCCAGCTTTCTATGCTGAGCATGGCATCATATGGCATGGAATATCCCTTTGGTCAGCTGGGGTCAGCTGTCCCAGCTGTGTCCCCTCCCAGCTTCTTGTGCACCCCCATCCTACTCGCTGGTGGGGTAAGGTGAGAAGCAGAAAAGGTCCTGGCTCTGTGTAAGCACTGCTCAGGAATAATGAAAGCATCCCTGCATTAGCAACACTGTTTTCAGCACAAATCCAAAACATAGCCCCGTACTAGCTACTATGAAGAAAATTAACTCTACCCCAGCCAGAACCAGCACACTCTTGAACTGTAAGAATCCCAGCTATGCCTGTTTCACCATATGACCAAATAAAAATTGAGCTCTTTGTGATGATGTCTGTAACACTGCTAGTTGTACTCAACTGCTGCAGGTGGATAAACTCAACTTAGGGAAAGCAACTGGAGAAAAACAGGACAAAACCACGTATTGCTGTTGTTGCAGGTGGTATAGGATACAGGCTTAGAGATTAAGGCCTTTTTTGTCCCATTTTTCAGTTTAAGATGCAAATCACTATTTGTGTATTAGAAGCACTGATTGCAAATAAACATAAGATTTTTAACATTGTGACTAATGTATACTGTGGGACTCCATATTGTAAGCATATCAGCATTGCTGTGCTGTAGGCAGTTGGCAGACCTTCTTGTTTTGTTTAAGCAAGCAAATCTGGTTGTGAGATTGCTAGGATAACTTAGGTGTCTATGCACTGGCTATTCACTGGGATAAAGTGCACCTACTAATCCTGTTTTGATTGGACTGATGATAATGAGGCTAAAATATCTGCAGTGGCTGTTCAAAAGTGATTTGTTTAATAATAAATAGGATACTATAACATTAATGGTATTGTGTCAGAGTGCATGGTATCCCAAAAAAACAGACATTCAGGAACTCTGGAATACTGCAAATAATTCCGCCCAGGGTGTTTTTCCTTACCTGGGTGTTTTTATGCTATATTCTGGTTTGGGGTTTTTTTTTGCCCTTAAGTAGGTGTTTTTTGCAGGATCTTTGGAACTCACTATTCCGATGGTTCCTCAGCCCGCATGTACAAAGTGATGGAATACAAAATTCTGTGTAGAGAGAGAAGAGTGCTATGTATTTGAATAGAACAGCAATACACAATGCTTTGCAAGGTACCTTGTTATCATCCTTTACTGGTTGTTTTCGTGACTAGTAAGTCAGGTGAGACTGGAGATTCATTAAGATCTTGAAGAACATTTGTTGTGCAGTTCTCAGCCAAGCTTTGCTTGATATGTAGGTAAGAGTAGTTTTGATGCAGAATTAGTACTTTTGAGAGAGGAAGCCTTGCTCTCATGTGTTCTTGTTTTAGAGCATACAGCCATTTAGTGCAGAGTGTGTATGCATTTATTTCCACTTCTTAATAGGTATGTCATATAACCTGCACCAGTGAGCTGCCTAGTACACTAGTGCACCAGTGGCACATACAGGTGCACATATGAATGTGTAGTTTAAAGCATCATGTGCTTTTGGCTTATGCGCTTATATAGACATAGCTTCTGTCATATTTGAAATTACTACTTCCTAGGTGTTGCACAACATTTTTCGAGAAAACAGATTCCTACTTTCTTATTTCATCCTTTACAAAACTTAATCAGTTTTTTTTTTTTGTATTGGATGAATTCCATTCAGTATATTGATTCAACATGAATTTGGTGTGTCCTGCCCAACATTTAACCTCTGGTGCGGTGTGCTCGCTTACATTCTGTGATGGTGAATAGGAGAAGACGGCAAACATAGTTGTGCAACTGACTGCACTACGGTATTCTATTTTTATATATTGAAACCTGTTTATCAAATGTATTGTGTTAACTGTCTGAAAAGAGCTATCATTAAGAGGCATTGCTCATTCTGTATAGCAGATGGACTGAACTGCTGGATGCATCTTAGCCATGTCTTTTAAACTCAAAGTACCCTCCACAGTCTCTGTATCTCTGAAATGGAGTCAGTAAATGTGATAGGGGCACCGTAACATTTAGCTAGGTATTTGCACAAATTAGAATATGAAATAATTAATGTGTATAGTGTTATAAATATGTTTATGCAAATTCTAGCTCCTCTTTACCTTCCTTTGTGGTACTGATCAGTACAGCTTCTGTTAATCGTTAATGATTAACGCACCTTCTTCCTCCTTCACTTTTATCTGGGCATAATGCCAGGCGTATTATTAAGATAAAAGAGTTTTCCTTCCCCTCCCATTTTGCCAGCTCATGCCAAGGTGTTACTGACCTCTTATTCCTTTCTTCTGATGATCTTAGCATTACTTCTCCAAATTCTATACACTAAATGGCTTTTTCTCCCCTTTAAAATGTAAAGAATACATCTACACTAAGTAGCCTACTGATGAGAAGATTGGATGTCTTCAGTGTTGTTAATCAGTAAATTAACTTCAAGCACTCATTTCAGTGCTGAAGATGCACACTTAACTGAGATTCACTTCCCCCAGATCAGATTCAGCACTGGCAAAAGATGAACTAGCGTCCTTGCTGCTTCTGCCTACTCAGCTCTAACTTGGCCTGGCTCCTTTGGAGGTCTGTTGCATCTGGTTTGCATACCAAACTGGTCAGGCCCAGATGTAAGTACTGCTTTACTGACAGTGCAGTCATTCGTCTGAATGAAGTTACATCACTTAAAATATACCATGCCTGTGTTTTGCAGGGATAATAATACCATGCATGGACTTAATGTTGTAAAATACATAAATGTTTGTGGCTTGTGCTGATATATTTTGGATTCAAACAGATAAAATGAAAATTCTACAAAAACTGTAAGCGAGCCCTCAAAAGGTAGTTGGATTTGCCTGTTCATGATTATCGTTTTTGTATTACCTAGTATCTAAGGGAAGGCAACTTGCTTCTATATCTCCGCCCCTAAATTTACATGCAGAGTTCTAATCTGCATGCACTTTTTAAGAGGCTGTTTTATCTCTGAAGGGTTTTAATCATATTTTTCAGTGCTAGTGATTAAGAAAATACATTTTTTAAATAAGGGTATTTAGCCTGACACCACCAAGCTGTTTCTTGCAAGTTAGACATTATATCTTTTGAGAACAAGGCTGATTCATTTGGTAACTCTTCTTTCCTTGCTACAGCAGAATGTTATGCCTCATTAGCTCGTGAGTTTTATCGATAAGACCAAAATGAGAGAGTTGGTGTCACTTTTGGACAGACTGTGAAATGTATAGGGGGAAAGATGTGGAAATTATGGGATGTAGGGAAAACAGGCCTGCAGTGGGACTTCTGGGACAGATAACTATCGATTTCATACTGTTTCATAAGAAAAGGTAAATGTCACAGAACTGAAAAGAGCCAGTTTCCACAAAAATCCCTAAGATATTTGAAGTCATAATCATTTTAAGGTGACATCCTTGACTCCAGTGAAGCCAACAGTGAACTTCCCACTGAAGGTTGTATCTCATCCAGCGCCTCCATTCGGGCTCAGCTTACTTCCTTAGGCATTATATGTCTCTCTCCTCCTATCCTCTATCTCAGGACATACTAACAGGGAAATAGGAACAGTGTATATAGTTTTGATCAGTAAGCACTAGCAAAACTGCTATTTCCCCAGTTTTAATTGTTTTGTTGAGTGAATTTAATGTGTTTTGATCTCACTTGTTTTGTCTGCATCTACCTCTGACATATGCCATCTGTTTTTAAACACAAGATGACTCCTAGGTCTGAGTCAAAGGCTGTAGTTACTTATTTTGGCTTTGAATAAAGGAACATAGGGGGTTTGTTTGTTTAGAAAAATTGCATTTGGGAACTTAATAAACTTCCAGACTACCCAGCTAAAGGACAGGAATTCCACCCTCCTCAGAATGTTTAAGTGTGTCTGTATATGTATGTGCATATGAATGCTTACGTTAGTACGTATCAGAAAATCAAATGCTTTCACTGATTAAATCCCTCTTTCCCCATCTTTCTTGTGCATTTGCCTTCTTCCATGCAGCAGCACTTTGCACATCTATTCATGCCTAAGTACATGATGTTCACTTGTGCTAAATGAATAGGGATGTGTATTTGCCTCCCTCTAAAACCCTTAACTGAAATTTGTATCTGTCCTTCACATGGCAAGTGAATCCACCTTTGTTTAGCTGTGACCATGTTGTGTGTCACCTCTTCCACAGGCCCCTCCGACGTCTTTACTTAGAATGTGGTGTGAACAGACATCCACTTACGCTTGTGTCATGCTACTCCCTTTAGAGGATTTTCCCTCTGTGCTTTATCATGTTCTCTGCTGAGATGTTCTTTTGATGTGTAACTTAAAGCCACTTGAGAGAAAAGTAGGAAGCCCCCAACTGCTACTAGTTTCATCATTTATTGTGAACTAGTACTGGAAAAAATGGTCTCTGATTGTTACAATACAAGAATAGTATAAATATTTGGGTGGCATCCTTATGTTGGTCATTTTGGGGGCTGAGCTGCATACAGCTGCGTCTGGAGAAAAATAGTAATGGTGCTACAGAGGGAGACAAGCAAGAGCGTCAAATGCTGTCACATCCCTGTAGCTAAACCAACTGATATTTGTGAAGATCTAGCTGTTTAACAAACGCATTGGAATATCCAAAATACAGCCACAGATTAGTAAGATCTCTAGGAAGGATTTGGGAAAAATTTGGCCCCCAATCAATGAGGCAGGAAAACTAATGGCAAAGGACGGAGAAAGGCCAGGGTACTTAGTGGCTCTTTGGCATAGCTTTCATGGGTAAGGTTTGTCCTCTCGTCTCTCAGGTCCCTGAGCTGAGCATTAGAGTATGTGGGAGTGAAGCATGACCTGTAGCAGAGTAAGGCAGACTTAGAGAGCGCTCACAGCAGCTGGGTATGCAGCAGCTCATGGGACTAGATGGGGTGGATCAAAGGGTGCTGAGGGCGCTGGTTGATGCTATTGCAAAGTCACTCTGTCATCTTCAAAAAGTCATTAGGAAAGTTCCCTAATGGCCAGCGAAAGGCAAGCACTGCACCCGTCTTCAAGAAACGGGATCCACAAGAGAACTACAAGGCAGCTAGGGTAATGTGGCTAGTGCCCTTCTGGGGAAGGTTATGGAGCAAATCCTCCCGGAAGCCATGTCCAAGTAGACGAAGGACGGGAAGGTTATTGGAAACAGACAGCATGTATTTACCCAGGGCAAATCACACTCCATCAGGCTTTCAGCACAATCAACTGTAATATCCTTGTAGCCAAATTAGTGAGACCTGTACAGTGGGTGAAAAATAGACTGAACTGTCAGGCTCAGATGGGTTGTGGTTAGCTGTTTCAAGTCCAACTGGTGGCACGTTACTAGTTGCACCTTTCTGACTGATAATATTCAATGTCTCTGTTAACGATGTGGGCAAAGGCATGGAATACACCCTCAGCAAGTCTGTGAATGATGCCAGCTGATACACTGAGAGGCAGGGCTGCTGCTTGCAGGGCAAGCATGAAGTTGAACAAAGGCAAGTGCAGAGTTCTGTATCTGGGAGGGAGTAACTCCATGCACCAGGACAGGCTGGCCCAAAAGCAGCTTTGCAGAAAAAGTGCTGGTGGATGAGCAGGTGAACATGTTTCAGCAGTATGCCCTTGTGATGAAGAATGCCAACGGCAGACTGGGCTGTGCTACCTCAAGCGGGGCCAGCAGGTTAAAGGAGGGGATTCTTCTCAATATATTCCGCAGTTGTGAGGCTGCATTAGGAGTACTGTGTCCAGGCTGGGGCTCACCCATCCTGGAACGACACTGGAGCCAGTCACCACCAGGGTGGTCAGATACTGGGATAGGGGCCCAGAGAGGCTGTGAATTCTCCATCCGTAGAGACGTTCAAAACTGGGCTGACCTCGCTGGCTCCGCTCTGAGGGGGCTGCTTGGGTGGACGTCCTCCAGATGAGCCTTCCAGCCCCCCTTACTCGTGCTTCGGGCGCGCCAGGCTCGGTCAAGCTTTGGCTGCTTGCGAGCGCATCCTTATGTGCAGAGGGAAGGAGAAGGGAGGCAGCACCGCGGAGGCGCGGTGCGGTGCGGTGTAGTATGGTATGGTGCGGTGCGGTGCGGTGCGGTGCGGGCGGCGGCCGACCGAGCGCCGGGGGGGCTGGGGGTGCGCGCGGTGCCTTTAACGGCCGGGGCGCGGGGCGGGGCGCGGGGCGGTGGTGTGCGGGGGAGCCGCCCGCCCGCCCGGAGCATGCGCTGCGCGGGGCGGCGGAGCGCGGCGCGGCGGGCGGGTGGCGGCGCCGCACTTCCCCGGCAGCCGCGGCGGCAGCCAGCGAGCCCGGCCTCGGCGCTGCCGGTGCCGCCGCCGCCGCCGCACGGGGCCGCGGTGGCGGCCGCGGAGCCCTGAGCGCCCGCCGCTCCGCCCGCTGGGGAGCGGGGCTGCGCGCCGGCGAGCCGCCCACCCCCGGCCCGTTCCGCGCCCGAGGGGAGAGAGGCGAGCGGGGAGCCGCGGCGGCCATGGGCAACGAGGCGAGCCTGGAAGGAGGCGAAGGGCTGGGCGCCTTCCCCGAAGGGGCGGCGGCAGCCGGGGATGGCGGCGGCCCCGCGGCCCCCTTGCAGCGCCTGGTGCCGGCCGGGGTGGAGGCGGACCTGAGCCAGCTGAGCGAGGAGGAGAGGAGGCAGATCGCCGCTGTCATGTCAAGGGCGCAGGGGCTGCCCAGAGGGAACCTCGCCGGCGCGGAGCCGCCTCCCATGCAAAGGCACGCACGGAAAATCTCCCTTTTCCCACTCCTCCCTTCCCCCCTTCTCCGTCTCCTCGCGGTGGGGCGGGGGGCGAGCGGCAGCACGATCCGGGCCCGCTGCATCGGGAGCAGGCGGTGCGTTTTGCTGGCTGAGGGAGGGAAGGGGGCGGCTGCACGAGTGCGGACACTGGGATGGAGCCTGCACTCTCCAGCTTTTCCTACTCCGGTGGTTTCTAATAATAACGACGGTCCTCGCTTCCAGTGGGCTGCGCCCTCCCCTTCCCTCCCTTCGCACCGATCCGGAGCACGGGTAGCTTCTGTGTCTAGGGAGGGGAGAGGTTTGCAGGCAACGTTTCGGTTTTCTGTGTGTGTGTGTGTGTGTGTGTGTGCTTTACGGCGCTGGAGTGCCCCACAGCTCAGATAGTGAGCAGGGAACCTCTCCCCAGGGCTGATGGGCTCTGTAAGCTTCCCTTTCTGGAGAAAGAGACTCTTGTTCAATCTTTCAGAGCTTTTGGGTATGATGTATTTGCTAGTCATTACTGTGCCAGTTCCTAACCTCTACAACTATCATTTGGCTTCATTAAATAGTCATGGATTGAGGAGGTCTGTTTCAGTCTATTTTTCTTCCCTTATTTCTCTTCTCGATGTGTGTGGTTTTTTTCTTTTTTTTTTTTTTTTTTTTCCTTTTCTATTTTGTTGAAAGGGGAAAGAGAGGCGAAATAATTAAATTGATTGCCACGGGATTCCGTATCCTGGGTAGTGATGGCTTTACCTGCATCTGGGAAGGCTGGGGCGATTTCCTTCCCCCTTCTTTCCCTACCCCTTGGTGAATTCACTGCCCGACGTGCAACAAGCCCCTTCCCCCGCCCCGGGGCCGCCCCGCCCCTCTCCTCCGCGGTGCCGGTGCCGCTGCCGGTGCCGCTGCCGGTGCCGCTGCCGGTGCCGCTGCCGGTGCCGCTGCCGGTGCCGCTGCCGGTGCCGGCCTTCCCCGGCCGCTGCCCGCCGATCGCCGCCGGGCCCCTGCCGCTGTCCGCGGTCCTGAACTCGCCGGCGTCCCCCGCCCGTCAGCCAGGGCCGGCCTCTGTCGCTCTCCGTCTCCGGGGCTGGGTGTGTTGTTTGTCACGAAGGAGGATGCTCCTCGACTGACCGTTCAACACGGTTCTTGTGTATTGACCTCACCCCAGAGAAATGCATACTGAGTTTATATAATGTCAGGTTTATATAAGTGAATTCTAGAAGAGGAGCAAGGAGGGTGGGACCACATTAATCCTTGGGCAAACTACTGAAGTCATTGGGATTATACCTGAGATGATGGTCTCCATTTTTTAAAACTGGAAATCAAATCTTCCTATTTTATGTCTTGCATATTTATTAAACGGGTATTAACACTGTATGTAAAATATACTTTTCCATTCACTTCAGGGCTCTACCCAGCTTCTGTAGATGTTAATGGAAAAAAAAATCGTATTGGTTAGTTTGGTGAAACTAAGCTCAGAATCCCTTTTGTATAACAGCCTATGAGCAAAGACACAAAGACTTTAAAAGTTTATTGTTTCATGCTAGTGTTCCAGTAAAAAAGTAAGATAACTGCCCTTGGAATATTTTAGAATAGGCTAAACTCATTGCGGTGTGGATATTTCTGCATTTATAAATGGCTGCTTTCCTACAAACATATGTATGATATCAGAAGCTACTTTGATCTTGTTAACATACCATGCTTTCACTCTCCATTTAAAGTAAAGGCACTCGATATTTGTGAATTACAGGGTTTTAACTTTTAGTCAAAGTTCACATTTTAGCGTTCAGTGCAATAACCTATCCACTAGGTTCTTTTGTGGGGTTGTAGCAGTTCCCATCATAGCATCTTTGTGCCTGTCACATTGTAATGAGGTTACTACTTGTCTCTGCTCTTGTTTTGTGGCTTTACTTGCTCCTCTTGTGCACCTCTCTTGCTATTGAGATGTACAAAGAATGATGGGAATAGTTATTAAGAACCTGATCCAAACCCTTGGAGTAAGACTCTTCTAAGGACTAAGGATCAACCTCTTCCAGACTGCAACTTAAGTAAAGAACTAGCCTGCTGAGACTCAGATACCTTAGCTTCAAGCTTTTTTATTTTGGTTTGTGTAGCCAAAGAAATCAGATGCGGAAAATACCTCTTAACTGATGCTCTACAACTGTTGTTCCCAACAGCTTTTTTTTTCTCATGTGGTTATGCCAGTCCAAATGTTAAGTGTCTGAAATAGTGATCAAAAGAGGAATTCTGGCTTCCAGTTTATATAGCCGTGCATTATGACAGTGTCCCTATTGCATGATCTGTTAGTTTTATTCATGTTGTGAACTGGATTTTTCCTCTGTAATTTCCATTGCAGCTTTAGCTGCTAGTCTCACCTGAGAGACCAGTAATGAGTTCCTATTCTAAATGCTTTCATTCCCCTCCCAAAGTAATCCAAGTTTTGAAGTGTACAGATTCCTTATGACTCATGATATTCTGAAGTAACAATTTTTGTAACTACAGACTTTTTAATAGTAAGTAATGTATGTACTAGGAAACATAGTTGCACCTTTACCACCATAAAATACATGCTGTAGCTTCTAGGACTTTGAGCTTTTAAGTCTGCAAAAATGTAATAGCTAAATAAATGCAATTAATATTTATTATGCATTTTAATATAAACATTTAGATCTAGAGCACCTAAAGTGAAATGCCTAAATCAAATGTAACTTTTTTTGTGTTTGGGTTTTTTTTTTTTTTCTTTGAACATTTTATTCTCTAGGTTCCAGTCAGAGTTTGGGATGCTTAGCCCCTGTGGAAATCCCTCTATCCTATTTCAATTACCTGTCTTCAGAAAACTCATGGTTAGGAAGTTTGGCTGAAACACGCACAGTCAATTTGTAAGCAAGTTCCAGTTGTTCTAGCTTCATTGAATGACTCTGTAACTGTGTCAGTGTCCACTTGTTGAGGAATTGTTCCACATCATCTGAAAGGATTAGATGACCAAACTCAATATATGAACCATCTAATGCAGCTGTTTTTTTTTTTATTTTTTTTTTTCAGTTCATTAAGTTGTTCACAATAGACATTAACAGAAAAAAACTTGCTGCATTTTGAGAGGAAATGCTAAGAAGTCTTACTGAGTGTCACACTTCTAAAGTATGTTTATGGTGTATTTTCCAGAAGAAGTATGTATTTTTGTTAATGCCATCACTTTGTTGACTTAAAAAAAAAAACCAAACAAAACATTAGCCGCCAGGGGTATGCGTAAGTTTATACATATCCTGTCTGTAGATATGAAAAGATCTAACTATCCTGGAGTTGTGTAGTTATTGTACTTTTCTCTAAAACTATTTATACTGATGAATGGGAAAAAGACGTGCCTTTTTAAATAGGTTTTTATAGTTACGGCATTCAAGAACTAGACCGATAGTCTTTTTGTTAAGTCTCCTCTTGACTCCAAAGTAAGCTTTGATTTGGCTGTAATAGTCGTGTAAATGAATAAAGATGAGCTCTATGAATCAAGGCCAAAGTGAGGAGAAACATAGCAGCACAAAGAAAGGAATTAGGTGAGGGAGGGAGGACTAAATGATGTTGCTTGTTGAGTCTGGATTGAAGATTTTAAAACAATGGTGGGTTTTTCATGATTCAAAAGGTTTAAAAATAAGAAATTTTTTGTCAAATAAAGACAGAGTTTTTTTTGAGACTTTCTGATTCTCTAGATTAATTCAAATTGTTCAATGACAGTCTGTAGCTGGTTGTAAAATAATTCTAGAAAAGAAGGCTTCAACTTCCAGCTACCTAAAACTAAATGGAGCAAGTCCTGGCTTTTGACAGGGGTAACATTTCTCAAGAAACTTGTCTTTTCAAGTCTTTTTTTTCCACTAGTTAACTACGCTCTGCCTCCATTGCTTAGAAACATTGTTATGTATAAAGGCAAGACAAGTCTGGTCTTCAGAATACACCAGCAGCCTTGCAGAATCACCTGGGATTTTGGTCCTAAATTCATGGGTTTTAATCTTATTTCAGGTCCTGACATCTGATCAGGTGGAAATTTACGGAGCACATTATTTTGATAAAAATGAAAGCTGGAGGAGAACTCTGTTCCAATAGGGATCCACAGTTACTTCTTGTTAATGTCCAAGTTCAGTTTCTAAAAACAGTTTTAGTGGTTTTTTTTTTTTTTTTCTTCCATCTTCACACTGTAAGGTTTGGGCATGGTACCCTGTTTCCTGACCTGAGTTTTAATAGTACTATTGATCATTTTCTTTTTTTTTTCCCTTGTCACTCTTAGCATTGTGGAATGAAGCCTTCCAGCTTTTTGAACACTTGCAAACATGAATGCTGGAAGTGTATCAGACCACCACTAATAGAATAGTTGAAATGATTTCACTTAGTAAGCAGTACCTCTTCAGATAAACCTAGAGTGCTTATCTAAATAGCAAGAAACAGAACTGCAGGTAGACCTACCTAGTTGCTAAATAGAGTATAAAATTATTCTTTTAACATGCAAAAATGCCAAATATTTGAAGGAATTAGATTATCATTGAGCTTTTCTGAATTTTCCTCTGGATGAATAACGAGTTAATCAGTGTTCGCTGACACCAGTGGAAACACACCTACTCACTTCAGTGGGTTCCACATTAAGGTTGTAAACTTCCCAGTATTATGGCCAATAAATTTACAAGAATGGGGAAGGGTAAATGGAGTTATGGAGGGCTGGAAATACTTTGTCCTTAACAAGCATTTCATGTGGAAATTTTTAATTTGCAAAAACATCAGATATAAGATTGTGAGAAAATCACATGTTGCGAGAATTACGAGCACAGAAATGGCTACCACTTAGCTTTGTCCTTTTATATTGCCATTGCTAGGTATGTAATGAAAACTCTAAATATTAATCAGAAATAATAGTAAATCCATGGTAATGTTAACAGTGTAAAATGTATTTTTCAATGTATACACTATATATGATTTTGTAGACTTCCGGTAAAACTCTTAAACAGGATTGTGCATTTATTTATTTATTTATTTATTTAAGTTAAGGAGTGCAGTTAAATGTAATGAGTGATGATTTATTTTGCTCATGAATGCCCGAGAAGAAATGTCACATCTAGAAAAGCAAGATCACAGTTAACTGGATCTCTCAAAGTGAAAACTGAAAATTTTATATTTATAACTCTGTTGTGGCTCTGAAAAGAACACTGTATTTTCAGCAAAAGCATGGTGATAGCACTGTATAGAATATTTTACTACATCCTTTAGCAATAGCATGGAATATAATATTATTTCCTCCAGCTGCAGCTGATTATAGCAACGAGTAGAATAGTATGTCACATATGAAGACATGATCTTGATTTTGGTTCCTACATTCTTAGTTCTCTTTTCTCCTATATGAAAACACAGCAAAATGTTATTGTTAGAGAATTGGGAAAAATCTCTACGTAATGAGAGATTTTCTTTCTATTGCTGGGCAATGTGAGTTGGGATGGTGCTGGGAGGAAGCTCTATAATAGTTCTATTTAAAAAGAAAAAAAATGCTTCAGGACAAATTCTGTGAACTGGCATCTGTTTTATGTGCTTGAAAATTTTTCTGATTTGTGAGTGGATGGGTGGCAAAGTAAATATTTCAGCGAGGCATATACTTCTTAACATATCTGGATTTTAGGAGTTTAAGTCCCTGCTTGCATATTGAATTGTAAATATGTCCAAATTTTGTACAAGTAGCCCAAACACAAGTACATAAACATTTTGTATTGTGCAGTGTTTTTCTTGTATGGCTGTGCTTTGATCTGCTAATTTTCTGACACCTCTGTTTCTTTTAGTCTTCTCTGTCTCCCCATGTTTGTATCCCAAGCGATAGAGTGGAGAGTTAGTCATTTGGATTTAGGTAAAATAGGAAGTTGTAGCTTCAGATTTCTGAAGAGAAAATTATGTGGTTCAACACTGTTGTCAGATTAGATTATTTTCTAAATAATAGATATGTCTATGAATACTTGTATATGTCTTTATAGAACAATAATTTTTATTTAAATACTTTTTACATGCACCTTATGTTATAAGCCTTGGTCTTGCAAACACTTAAGCACCTGAGAAACTTCACAGTATTACCAGAGCACTTCCAGGGTCACAGATACATCTTATTTTATCTCATTTTTCTAGTACTCTGCATTATTTTAATTTTATTACATTTTCTGTCTGCAGACATCCTGAGCTTGATACAAGCCACCCTCCCAGGCAGCCAGGTAAGCCTCCAGATCCAGGACCACCAAGTTTAAGTAAAAGCAGAACAGTAGATGTGCTGAAGACAGAACAACGGGCACCTGGACGGAGCCCTTCTTCTATTAGTCTAAGGGAATCAAAATCCAGGACTGATTTTAAAGAAGATCAGAAGCCAAGTATGATGCCCAGTTTTCTCTCAGAAGCCAACCCATTGAGTGCAGTCACTTCAGTTGTGAACAAATTCAATCCTTTTGATTTGATATCAGATTCAGATGCAGCCCATGAAGAAGCCAGTAGGAAACAAAAAGTTACCCAGAAAGATCAAGGGAAACCTGAGGAGCAGAGGGGCCTTGCAAAACATCCAGCTCAACAGCAGTCTCCAAAGCTAGCTGTTCAACAACAAGGACCTGCCAGACCTACCCCCCAGCAAACTGAGTCTTCCAAACCAGTGCCTCAGCAGCAGCAACCTGGGGAACCAAAGCAAGTTCAGAAACCAGGCCCTGGTCACCCAGCAGACTCTAAGATAGAGCAAGCGAAACAACCACCCCAGCCACGAGGACCACAAAAATCTCAGCCCCAACAGTCAGAACCAACGAAGCCTGTTCAACAACAAACTTCTGCAAAACCTTCATCAGGCCCAACAAAACCATCGCCACAGCAACCAGACAATGCTAGAACGTCATCCCAAGCACCACCTCCCACAAAACCGTCATCGCAGCAGCCAGGACCTGTAAAACAACCATCTCAACAGCCGGCACGGCAAGGAGGTCCTGTAAAGCCATCTTCCCAGCAAGCAGGGCCTCCAAAACAGCCTCCTCAACAACCTGGACCCGAAAAGCCATCCGCTCAGCAAACAGGACCTGCAAAACAACCATCGCAGCCTGGACCAGGGAAACCACCTCCGCAGCAAACAGGGCTTGTAAAACAAGTGCCACCACAGGCAGGGCCTACAAAACCATCTTCTCAAACTGCAGGGGCCACAAAGCCCCCGGCACAACAACCAGGACTTACAAAACCACCAGGCCAGCAACCAGGGCCTGAAAAACCCTCACAGCAAAAGCAAGCCGGTGCAACCCAGCCCCCTGAGCCTGCCCCAAAGAAAACCTTCTGTCCTCTTTGCACAACCACTGAACTGCTGCTGCATGCTCCAGAAAAGGCCAATTACAACACGTGCACACAATGTCACACTGTAGTCTGCAGCCTGTGTGGATTTAATCCTAATCCTCATATAACAGAGGTGAGTAGTTTTTAAACTGTTGTTTGCTACCAGAGCACAAAATTAAGTTTACTTTCATTATGTTGAAACATCAGATGTGTTACAATGTATCATCATGATCACTTAAGGCCTTAACAAGTTCAGTGAGAAAAATCATGCTATTTGGGAAAACTGCTTACAAGTAAAAGGGGGTAAAATTGGGGAAAAAAAGAGGGTAATCGTTCTCTGTTTGCACAGTGTTTAGAAGTGTGTTCTCATTTCCTCATCTAAAAAGAGGAGGAACCCCAATGTGACTTTTTTGCCATTTTGCTTGATTTTAAGCATTCACTGTCTATGTTTATAATCTGACCACAATAGTCATGTGCTAATGTGTTTATAAATAAGTAAAATTTGCTGCTATGAGAACTAACTAATCAAAAAAATATAAAAATGAGTCTTCATAACCCCAGTGTGTGTTTTGGAAAAGGATGTGGGGTGGATTTACTTTGTAACCGTGTCAGTGTTCATTAGCTGAAAGCCTGAGTCATGAGTTTTGACTTGGTGATACTCAGGTTATTTAATTCTTGTGGGATGCTAAGAAAGAGATCTCTGTG
Source organism: Nipponia nippon (assembly GCF_047370975.1). Lineage (NCBI taxonomy): Eukaryota > Metazoa > Chordata > Aves > Pelecaniformes > Threskiornithidae > Nipponia > Nipponia nippon. The sequence continues at coordinate 10,783,915 of NW_028262347.1, forward strand.
GACTATTTCTAACCTTGATCACCATTCTTGCTGTAATTATATAATGTAGAAATGGCATAGAAAGTAATATTAGGACTTCAAATGAACTTCTTTTAACCTGATGTTTGCGGTAGCTTGATTTGTGTGCTTATACGTATCCTTTACTTGCTCTGTGTGGGAATAAGGCTTCGTACGAATGTCTGATCTCTTCTTATTGCTTGAACAGCTTCTCATACATCCTGATACGCTAATTTTAAATTTGCAATGTAGCTTGGGTTTGTTTTCAGTAACAACACTTCTATCAATTTATAGGAATTCAGGCATAGCAGACCTGGAACCGAAGACTAACTAGTGATAAATAGCCAGAAGGGGTATTTGGGAAGCTTATTTTTGTCTTGTTTTGGTATTAGTTTAGCTGATCAGAGATGCTGATAGGAAGAAGTACAGACTACTACTATATTCTGAATCTGACAAATAATATCCCTAGGTTTAAAATGGAATCAAAGAATCGCTGAGGCTGGAAGGGTCCTCTAGAGATGATGTAGTCCAACTCTCTGCTCAAAGCAGGGTCGCCTAAAGCAGGTTGCTCATAGCCAGTTTTGAATATCTCCAAGGATGGAGACTTCACAGCCTCTCTGGGCAACATGTTTACTCAGTACCACAATGACTTAAGAACATTGCTAGCAGTTAGATTTCTTTTCAGTGCACATGTTTATTAGTGATACTTTTAGGTGGGTACCTGGTAACAAACAGCAGGCTTTTGGCATCCAGGAAGTATATTATTTATTTATTTGTTGTTAAAATTGCAAATTTAAACCTGAAAGACTAATCACAGTAACCATTGGTAGCACGTTGCATCATTTAGGAGTGTACTCTCTTGTTTGAGTTTAGGGAAATTCAGGATTGAGATGGTTGGCATTAATGCTTGGACTGGAAAAGGAGTGATTTGAACAGCCGTGTGCAGAAATTTCAGAGCATCTGCACCTAACCAGGTGCTCAAAGATTGTGTTATCAGGGCCTATATGAGAAAAGGTCATAAAGCATGTCATACTGGACAGTTTGGGGTAAAAAAAGATATGTTTATGTATAATGGACAAGAAATGTGATTCATTGATGTTGAAGTCAAAGAGGAACTTTTGTAAAAAACTTTACCTTTGAGTTCTGACAGAATGTTTTTCGATCAAAATTTCTTACATTTTTTTGTGGCTGCTGAGTTGTTTATTTCTGTAGTGTGCTTCTGGAGTATCTTGGAGCTCCAAGGTTGTCTTCCTTTAAAACCTTCAGATTTCCCATGGAAATGGTCAACAACTTTGGTATGTTCAAATGAAATGGATTTTGAGAGAGAGAGAGTTTATGTAAGAAGATCTCAAAGTATTTGGAAATTCCATGAATACCTACTAGTTTTTGAAGCGGGTACTCTGTAAGTGTGAAATTCAGGACTTTAAGACAATAAATACAGCTGCATTTAAGACTAACTGATTGCATACATATGTAAAAGCAGATTTGAATTTCATATTACACATTGATATAAACACAGGATATGCATTTATTTCATGATGAAATCATTTCAGTAAACGAAGGTATTGGACATCTAATTTATTCAGCTATTAGTTCCAATCTCCTGACTCCCACTCAGACTTTTCTCATTTGCTCAGCTTTGCACCACCAGCTGTCTTGCTGAAACTTCATTGTGGGTGTCCTGCTCCAATCTGCAGTGAAGTGCAACGAAAATCACATCTGACTTTACTTTGCTCCAACTGTTCAGTAACGATAGAACCTGCTCTGGCACATATAAAAATTTGACTTCTTTCAGCTGCAAAAGTTCCCACTTGAGTTATTCTCAAACTTTCCTTCTAGTTTCCCTTTCCTTCTAATATTTAGATTATTAACAAAAGTTTCTTATTCCTCCTTTACAGTAGCTAACACATTTCTTCCTGTCTAGCATGAAAACCATGGTTTGTGTCTTAGCTGTCAGTTTCTTGATTATGTTGCAAGTTTTTTTCTTTTGGCTTCTCTTTAAGTTCTCCTAAAGTGTTATTGACCAGAAGTCTTTGTCTCTTACCCATGCACTTACTGACTATATCTTCACCTCTTATTGTTATACTTTGACTTTTCCTGCTGTTCTTTTTGCCAGGTTTCATGATTTGGTAATCCTGTGTTGTGCCTTTACCATGCCCTTTATAGCCGCTGTTTTTATTGCTTATGTTAATACACATTGCAAATCAGAAAGCAATAATTTCAAATTGTACGTGGGAAGAGTGAAAGGGATTTATTTAGAAAAGAATTTGTATTACTTTTGTTCTCTAACATTTTCCCCTGTACAGCTGCTTGAACTACCTTCTTAAGATCTTCTTCTTACAAGTTTCTTAAAGGGTAGTTCAGTCTTCATAACTAACAGTGAATTACTCTTCCAGTACAGATCTTCCTAAATTTCTGTATTCTATACTTCTAGCTGATTCTGGAAAGAATGGAGCAGGCTTTACAAACTGGCTCAGGAAGTAGATTGCATGCATTGTAAAACCATTATAAAAAGTACTGATTTTTTAAATTTTTATTCATTCTTTTAATTTAAACCTCTATTTAAAATGCACTCCAACTGTTTTAACTCACTAGAGAGAACTGTGTAACTAAGAGCAGAAAGTGATACCTGTGTTGTCACAAGGTCAGACCCCTTGAACTACTTCTCTGAACCATCTGACACTGTGGTCCCCTTGGGGAAAAGGGAGAGTCGGTATCTTGGTTTTGTACAGCAGTCTAGAGAGAAAACACACCATGCATAATGTGTTCAGTAACATATGTCTCTCTAATCTGTCTAGGTATTCACACTCCACTCATCACCATGGCACATGACTGCTTAGCAACAGTTGCATAAAGTAATGGAAAAAATTACATAAACAGATTTGATGACTGGTACTCTGTTCAATTTTCCTTTCACACATATAAGAACCTTGTAGTAGGTGTGTGTTTTTATTTTATTACATGGTGATTTATTTTTCTAATTTTTTTTAAATTTTATTTTGCCAAAGCCACTCCCATGAGCCATTAGCAACAGAAACCAGCACTTCCCAAAAGAAGATTCAGCCCTCTAGAACATTTGAATAGGAGTAGGCTTTCTGAAAATGAGCAAAGACGTCTGAGGCGCTATCCATTTTGTTCAACACATGTATAGTTTTTGATAAAGCTAGGCAAAAACCATGAACTACTGTAGTTAAATCTAAATGATGTGTGCATATGTTTGATAGCTGGAGTAAATTTTCATCCCAGTGAACTAGTTATTGGAAGATACACACAACATGGACTCAGCAAGGGTTTAAAGTGTAATAATATATCATTACATTCTTTATGATGGACGTCTGTAAAGCTGATGATCAGGTGGCGTGTTAAAGTTGTTAATGTTGGAAACTTGGTTGTAGGTGGGCTCTGCTCCATGAACCCACCCTTGATGAGTATGTGTGCATACGTGAATGCTTGTCTTCTAGGTAGTTTTTAGGAGGGATTATTTTTCATGCATTTTATCTACGCTAGTCTGTATTTCATCCACTGTTACAGTATGCTTTTGAGACACTATTTAAAATTAGTCTTGGAGCCAGGTATTATTTTTTACTTAGATACTTGCTGAAAATTGCGCATTAAGATAATGTGAAGATGTGTATATTGATGCAGGATTTGTTTACTTGCCAAAAGCTCTTGTGGATGGAGGCAAAGTGAGTTCTAAAAAATATGTTATTGGTTCTGACTGACTGTTTTTGAAACAACATGTCTGTATCAAAGTTGAGTTAATCCTAATGGAAAAAAGAGGAGGAAAAAAAAAAAAAAAACAGGTCGAGTTTCCCGAAGTGGAGTGTATAATTTCAGATCAAGTAGAACATTTTACTGGATTTAAACCTTTATTTTTCAATTCAACAGGAAAAATATTTTTTTTAACCCAATCTGAAAATATTTTCTTGTTGTTGTAATTTTTGGGGGGGGATATCTATTTTTGTTTGTTTTTTTTTTTTCTGCTTTTGGTAGAGCTAGGAATTTTCCCTATCAGTTGCTCTAGATACCGCAGCCTTGATTTTTTGCTCTTTCTTTCTGCTTCCATTTTTATGTGCAATCATATCACAACCTTTGGTGATTTAAGAGTGTCATGATTTGGTTCAAATTTTCGTAATGATTTTTGGTATTTGTGTTTATTTTTATTAATGTTCTGCATCTCCAAGTATCCTAAACAGTAGAAAATACATGGGCATGAAGTATTTTCAGTAACTAAAGAGAATTTAAGCAGTCAGAAATGCATTAGTTTTCTTCAGTTACTCTCATTATTACTAGCTTGCACAGGGAAAAAATATATATAATAATTTAAAATACTATTCATATAAGGAAGATGACTGTAATTCTTGTGGTGAGTCTAGGTAAGTTGTGCTTATACTTGCAATAAAATTATTAGAAATTACTCTATTAGGTATTTGTTGATTATGTGACAGTAAAAGAAGCTATTGAGTGAATTGAAATATTCCCTGCGGTTTACAGTCTAGACCCTGCTGTGTTGCAGTAATGCATAAGAACCAGAATGCAACATGGACTGGAAATGACATATAAACAAAAATAAAACTGCCATAGCTGTGGATAGTGACATGCCACAAAGTCTGAGCTTTATAATACCAGGAAAAATAGCTTTGAAACTATGTGCCCTATGTAAACTTAGACTTGGGGAGATATTCAGGCTTATATAGGTAATACAGAACAAAATAGAAAAAAATTAAGGACTTGAATCTGACCATCAGCTGTTACAATCAGAAGTTGTAAAGAAATGAGTGAAAAAAACCAAAAAACAACAAAGCTCAAAGCTTTTTTTAACTTTTTCAGAGTATTAATTTAGATATCAACTCTTAACTGTGTCGAAGTAAAGCTAGAGGTGTTCTGTAAAAGAGGATGGAGTTTAGTCTGGGTTCAAACTGATCAGGGAGCAGATTCAAACAAGCCTTGCTTAGTTGTCTTTTAAAAAAGATCAAAGTTTGAAATATTTCTGTGTGAAATATTTGGTTTGGTCCAAAGAGTAGTTGGGGTGTTCCCGTGTTACTAACACTGCAATTTATATGGAAATGGAGATTATTCACAATTTCTGTGATGAAATGAAGTTAGTATAGTTCCTTTAATTCTGCCCCTAGCTAGAACTGCAGGCATTTGGGAAAATTGTAAAGATCCTCAAATAGAAGGGTTATGGAAGTACAGAATATTGTTTCTCTCTGTGGAATATTCTTAAACACACTCTTGCACCTTTTCTCTCTCAGTGGAAGACTATACTTCTTGTATTTCTGCTTTACATTTAGGATTAGATGTATTAATAGTATTGATGCCCTGTGGATTATTTTTTTCTTTTAAGAAAGGGGCAGAACAGAAAAAGAAGCAAAAACCTATGCATGGCAAATAGTTTCTCAATATTTTAATTGGGCAATATTCTACAATATGTGGAGTGTTTTCTCATTAGCCCAGAAAACTATCCTGTCCAGTTTTTAACACAAGTAAATAATAAATTAATCTGCATAGCTAAAGATGTCAACTGCAGTGAGCCATCTGCGCCAGTATTGCTGTTGCTCAGCAACTGTAATTTACTACTATGTTAGGCCATGTGATGTGGAGATGCTGTTTGCTGGGTAATCACTGGGCAGGAAGCGTGGCCCAGCCCTGCTCCGACCAGACAGCATAATCCGTTTTCAAATCCCAGCGATATTCACTTGGATATGCTCTGTGCAGCACAGATGAACTTTGTTAACCTTTTCTTTGCTGCTGTCTTGATTTGCAGTTATATTTTTTGTTAATCATTCCCGTGTTTCCAGTGTGTTAAATCTAGATACAGTTAATGAAAGCCATCAGCATTTGTTGCAGTGATGCGTGATGCTTGATGCAGTGCACTGAGCTGTGTTTAAAAGTCTTCTTCCTTGTCCTACGCATGAGGCAGCTTAAACACATACTTGGCTGTAAAAACTAACTTTTAGATATTCTGTAATACTGGCATTCAACAAAAAAAGTTAAAAGACTATATGTTCACTATTTTGCTTTATGATTCTAATTATATAAGCTATAAAACAATAGTTCCCCAAATGCTCATAGTTCATATGCAAGCTATAGCTTTTTGTATTAGTAATTTTAGCGGAGTATGGAGTTTTAAGATTGTGATAACTGCATAACACAATTCATCCAGTAATGTTTTTTAGTATTTTTAAAATAGCTAAGTAACATTTAAAAATAGTCTTTTAAAAGGGTTATTTAAAAAGTTTGCTCAAACCTTGGTTTAGCACCAAGCTACAGTGATTGTAACCATTGCCGTGGTTTGTGGAATGGATACCTGGGGACCATCCTGCTGACTAGAACCCAGCATAATTTTTGTGAGCATCTTGAATCAGTGTTTCCTGATAAACTCCCTGGTTGCCTTTTATCTCTGATATCTGAAAGGAAGGTAAATATTTATTTTGTAGTGATAATCTGCTTGCCTCAAATGAGGATCAGTTGCATACTGTGTACAATAGTTAAACGTTTATTTCAGTGTAATTTCTTCAAATAGCTGAGATGTTATTCATGGAAGGATGATGTAGAAGGAAAACTTTGTCTCTAGTATTGCCCAGGCTTCATTAGAAGACCTTTTCAGTTGTATGTTGACATACTAATTCAGTTTGTTCTGTGATAGAAGTTCATCTTTTTTGTTCATTTTGTTCATTCTGACCTAGTTTCTTGTCTCTTACAGTATTCTACATGAAGCTGCATAAAATCATGGGCTCAAATGCTTTAGTTTTCATGTTTCTCTCATCGTCTTGGCAGAAATGTCTGCTAAGAGCCAAATCTGGATTCCTCACTCTTCTCTAAAATTGCCAGGAACCAAATAAGTTGATGTGTTTTCAGACTAGAAACGGGTTTTGTCGATAAAGCTTTGGGGCAGTGCTGAGCAATGTCAGCAAAGTCCATTTACATATCCATGGCAATGTAAAGGCTCTATAAATCTTTACATTTCTGTGGTGATGTAAAGGGATGTTAATTTTTTTATGCATATCTTAAAGTTCCTTTTTATAGTACCAAATGACTGGTCTAAATGAGAATGAGACCCATTGCCTTGGAGTGCAGCTCTGTTCTGCAAAAGGACTGTAAAACGGATTCCAAGAGCTTCATTCATATTGTGTGCCAGTAATTTTTACATGAAATATGTTCAATCTGCAAGTCAAAATTTCTTTCTCACAGTACATCTGGAATCTTAGAATCAAGCTGGATTCTCTTCCTCCCCTACATCATCTGCAGGAATAGACATTGAGAACAGCAGTCGATGCACTCACTTTCTGACAGTTTTCCTATTGCTTTTGATGGGTTTGCGTAGTTAGAACAAATGTGAACACTTTTGCAGAAAGGAGTATGCTCCAGATTGCCTTCGGTTGTGTTGGCTTTGTTTGGGATAAGGAGAACTGAAGTGTAGCTCATATTTGTTATTGGAGTCAACTGTTAGATTATGAATGAATAAAGAAAGGTGAGCTATGGAATGTGGTGCTATAATTTTCTTCAGTGTAATTCTCCATGGATGTTATTACTAAAACACTGTGAATAAATTCATTTGGTGCTCCCAACTAGTGAAGTCTTTATGATGCTTTTTTAGGATGTTATGGCTGATGAATACATAAAGTATATTTTAATTACTTGTTTGTTGTTACGAGGGCATGTAGTTTCTACATCAGTGAGTTAGAAAGCAGGCAGCACTTCTGTTCACTAGTTGAAATCTAAACAAAAATGCTGCATGAAATCTGTCAAATTTACAGTCCTAGTCATGACACTTAATGGCGTGGGTCTCAGGATGAAGAAGGTCACAGGGATTACTTCTAGAAATAAGATCCAGCCCCCACCCCCATCTACCAATGTAAAAATAGGCAGCTTGGGATCCTCAGCATCAAAGAAGAATCTCCTTTACAATTAGACAGGAGCTGGAAGAGCTCAGATGTTGCCCTGGAAACTTTTGCCTTTTAATTCTAGGTAGAGAGATGAGAAATGCCGAGAAAGAAACTAGAAAGTCACAGAACTGCTGTCCAGGAAGACCTTTAAGGATAGACAAACATTAGTATTTTAGGTATCTACAGCAGCAATAAGTTTTACCTTATCCATAATAACATGTAAGACCATCTGTATTTAACAGAAGCTTGCTCCCGTTAAAGTTTATGGAAAATCTCTGTAATTGCAGTTTATGGAAAATCTTTGTAATTGATACAAAACTGCATCATGTAGCGCACTTCATTTTGAACTCCTGCAGTTCCAATCACAGAACTACAGCCTGTGCAGTTTTGTATTTGTTTGAAGATGATGTGTGTAAGTTATAATGACTTGAGGGTTTTGGCACTTAATTCCTCCCACTAAAATGCATGGGAGGAATTTTATGTCTAAACCAGAAAGATTTAAAAAATAATACAGTGAAGTAAAACTTCCTACATTTTCCATTTTGAAGTTCAGCTGTAGGAGTAGCAAATTCATTTTTAGTTTTAAAGGCTTCAGTTTAATACCAAGAGTGTGTGTGTATATGTATATAGTTGTGGTTTTTGGTTTTTTGTTTGTTTGTTTGTTTGTTTTTTTAAGATAAGGAAAAAATAACAGTTGAGAGTTAAGGTTTTGTCTTCTGGACAAGATTATGTTGAAAACTGTCGTATAGATTTAACTTTTGTTTGGACTCCACTTAGGTAGTAGAGTCAGACTGGACCAGCTGCATGTTGAAAACAAGCCTAAATGCTTATAAATGCAATTGGAATCTGTACACCTTAAACATAAGAATTATTCAGTCTACTTATTATGTAGCCCCACCCAACCCTACAGCTACTTAGGTGTCATAGTGATTTAAAATTAGATTTCCTGGCAGCCAAATGAGAGCAGGTAGGCACCTGTTACTGCCATGCTTTCATCTGGTCATCTTAATTTAGAGCACACCATTTTCATTTAAATAAAGGGAAAAAAAAAAAAAAAAAAGGCAAGCGGAGGTGTCAAAAAGAAGCAGGAGCAGTGAATCACTATGAAAAGTACATTGTCCAAATATCTCTAAAAGTTCTGTGGTTAGTGGGGAAACACATTCCTCACTTAGGCCCGTTAAAAAGCTCCTCACAGGATCCTGTCTTTCTCCACCATAGAAGAGAGCCCACCTCCCTAATATAAGAAATCTTAATCACTTTGCCAAAGCCAGACAGTGGTGACAGCTGAGGTGGATGTTCAGAGTATGTGGCTTAAGCGTGGTCTTTGATTAAACTTAAACCTTCTAGAAAACCCTTAAGAATTAATCCAGAAATGATATTAATATGTATCTAATTAAATTAGGTTGCTAATATCTAAAATCAGGTGTTATAATTAAGATTTACGTATTGCAACTAATTGTCCCTCGAACAGGGGACTTGTAGGGGAACTGATCACCAATCAAACAACAGGGGGACTGATCACCAGTCAAACAATTTGGGAGTTAAGGGAAATGTAATCTTTGCTCAGGTCCTCTGTGCAGTTGTGAACTTAATTCCTTTAGTAATTCAAAGCAGAGCTTAAACACGTGTTTCAGTTTTGTTTCATTTGGTTTCACTTTTTAACAGTCATTTGCTTTATGGGTTGCAAATAGATCGGAGAATTGTTTAAACAATCTAAAAAAATTGCACTGAAAATGGGAGATAAAAGCAGCATTATTATGAGTGGTAACTTGATTAGTGTACAGCTGGGGCCAAAATTGGGCGTCTCTTTGTGAAGCTGTTATTAATAGCAAGCTCATATTCCAGAGTGTGTATGTACCATGTTTATCAGAATAATTGGAATAACTGTGTTTTAGGGAACTGCGTCCAACTGTTCTTTTAATTTTTGCTGCAGGAAAAATACAAGGCTGGCAAAGCACGCCAAAATAATGAATTCATTGCCTCAGTCCATGACATCAGTTTTTTCCTTCCAGTGAGCTCTGATATTACGCAGACAAAGTCTTTCTTTGCATGTAGTACCTCCAGATTCATCCCATGGTGTATGGTAGAGATTTCAGACCCGAGTGAGAAACAGGTCCAGAAATCTTTACCCTTAGGGGAAAAGATCTGAGTCTTATATTCTGTGTCCTCCTTATTGCAGTTTCCCTCTGTTGCAGTGGTGCGTGCAAATGCCACAGCTGGTACCCTGCGTTTCACACACAGCCTAAAGAATAGAAGTAGAGCTACAAATGACCTGCTTAAGTATCTCCTTGCAGGTGTAGGCCCACGGGACTCTGTGCCCTATTGAATGGCATTTTTGCTGCCTATAATGTTTCTGTTAGTGATGTAAAATGTGGAAAATAGCACGTGATGCTTCGTGACCACATGTTGCTTTAGCTTATTTGATTCTTCCTCAGATTGTGAGGCTTTACAAAAGCAAAGGTAGGGATGACCACTTAGGATTACTGGGGTTTTCTGTCTTATTAGAAAATACAGTTTCCCTCTCATGTAATACTTCTTGGGAAGGAGAAAAAATATTTTAAAGTTGTGAGGTACTAAAATTTATGAGAAACATGGGTAAATACATTATTTGCCTTATTCCTTGTTCCTGCATTAAAAAGAGGGACCCATTGTATACAGGCGTACAGGAATTACCCTGAGAGCTGCTTTTAATAACAAAGGAATTTTGGGAAACCTAATTATGGCTTTTAAAATACCATCAGAGCTTAGGCGAAGCTCCTCACTGATTCCAAATGAACACTTGTCCTCAAACTGGTGGTGAAGTGTGAGTCTGTGTAATATATGGTGTTCATTAACACACCTCTGTGCCTAATTCATTGGATACATGTATACTGCCAATACCTGCGCCCTGTAATTTAAACGATTACCAAAGCCATAAGCTGTACGAAGAGCTTGGTAGATATATGCTTAAAGGTAATGATGCATTTACTGTGTTTTCATTCAGATTAGTGTTTTCTGTCAGCAGACTTGATGTGTCAAACTATTTTAGCAGTATTTGTCTTTTTTCCTCTATTCTGGCAAATCATTGCTATAAATGAATCACTGCTGGGTCCCATGAAATTCCAATGCAGTTTTTCATTCTGCTGGGTTTTTATCCTCCAATATTCAGCTGTGTGTAAACTGAATGTGAAGTCATTAGAAGCATGGGCTCGGCAATAGCTTGAATCACAGGAATGTGGAGAATAATGAAAAAATCAGTTGGGCATGTTAACTGCAAAACAGTGTTAGTGGTAATATTTCTCCCTTTTTACACAGAAGTCTAAAGTATTGTAACAAGCCATACACTAGAATAGCCTATTATTATGTTGATTTTATTAACTTTGCCTTAATTATAACACCTTTAAAATTATTTTTTTCTGCAGATCAAGGAATGGCTCTGTTTAAACTGCCAGATGCAAAGAGCGTTAGGTGGTGACCTAGCACCAGGCCGTGGTCCTGGGCCGCAGCCACCTCCACCCAAACAGAAGACACTCATTCCACCTTCAACAGCTAAACCATCTCCCCAGCCACATCCAGTTCAAAAGAAAGATGCTTCTCCAAAACCTGATCCTTTGCAGCTAGCAGAATCGAAAAAAACCCTGCCACAGAAAAAGCAACCGTCCTTGCCTGGGTCTCCTCCTGTAAAATCAAAACAACCCTGCGCTGAGCCTACTGAGGTCTCCCAGCAAATAGATCCTACTCCAAAGTCTGATCAGGCCAAGCTAACACAGGCTGAAGATAAGCAAAAACAACCCAGTATACAGAAGCCTACGACGGATACTGTGCCTACCTCTGCAGCACCAGGGCCGAAACAGGATTTGGCAGGTCCCAGACCTCCACCAACTCAACAGAAAGTGACAGATTCCCCGAAGCCAGAGCTTGCCAAGCCGTCACAGGACACACAGGCAGCTGGGGATAAACCAGATTCCAAACCCCTTCCACCAGTGTCTCAGCAGAAGTCAGATCCCAAGCTTGCATCTCAGCCTGGGGCTAGACCAGATGCTAAAACTCAAAAGCCTGTTCAGCCAACACAAGCAAAAGATGATCCTAAGAAGTTACAAACAAAACCAGCCCCAAAGCCTGATACCAAACCAGCTGCCAAGGGCCCACAAGCAGGGGCAGGTCCCAAGCCAGCACCAGCACAGCTGGTGCCTCAACCCCAGCCACCTCAGAAAACTCCTGAGCAATCAAGGCGTTTCAGCCTTAATCTGGGAGGCATCACTGATGCCCCTAAGCCTCAACCTACAACACCACAAGAAACAGTTACTGGGAAACTCTTTGGATTTGGAGCTTCAATCTTCAGCCAGGCCTCAAATTTAATTTCCACAGCGGGTCAGCCGGGGTCTCAGACATCAGCCCCGCCTCCGCCTGGTCCTGCAGCGAAGCAGCCCCAGCCTCCGTCACAGCCTCCAGCCTCTCAGGCAGTCCCCAAAGAGGCTGGTCAGGCTCAACCGCTTCTGAAAACTGTTCCTGTAAAGAAAGAAGCCAAGCCTCTTATGACTGAAAAGTCGGAGCTGTCAAAAGCGGGTAGTGTTTTAACGACTAAAGGATCTGATTTAGAAAAGAAACCTGGTTTGGTTAAAGATAGCAAGCCTCAGGCTGCTGAAGCTAAGAAACCTGCTGGGCTGTCGGAACCGGACAAAGCCAGCCAGCCTAAAGTGTCTTGTCCCCTTTGTAAAACTGGACTAAATATTGGTTCTAAGGATCCCCCCAACTTTAATACGTGTACAGAGTGCAAGAAAGTTGTGTGCAACCTCTGTGGATTTAACCCAATGCCACACATAGTTGAGGTAAGGCGATCGAGCTTGTATTTACCCTGTGTTCTTACCTGCAGGCTCCCTGTGCTGTGGAGACCAGTCTGTAGATGATTTTTAGCTATTGAATTGCCAAGAAAGATTTGAATGTTTCATCAATCTGAGGGCTTTTAAAATTAAGTATCTGTGTTGTATGAAACTTGGTCAGTAGTCAGAAAGTACTTCCAATGAATTTTCTGCAGATTAAGGGAGTCTGGTATGGCTGGTAGGTTTTTGAGGCATAAGCAGATAGTGAATTATGGTTATGAACTCTTGAAATTGGTGCTACTATTGTAGTATTGGTGCAAACTACTGTACTTTCAGTCCATCATGGGATAAAGTTCTTTTTTATATGCTTCAGTATTGTGCGTTAACGTGTGTGCTTCTTTAATCAATGCCCCTGATTCAGACAATTGTTGAATGAAGGAATGTGTTAATGCTTAGTTATTTCCCTTCTCTCCTGTTTAATATATCCCTAACTTTATTCGATTAATATCATTCTGGCTCTGGAGTCTTTGCACATGCTGATGTACTCATTAGGAAGGCTGAAGTTTGAGTGATACCTGTGTGATGAATATGTAATTTTTTTGTGTGACTAATGTAAGGTTCACAAAGTCACTTCATTCATTAAGGAGCGCGAGTTTGAAAGTGCCTTTTCCATGATTGCCCAAGACAGGTCCAGTAGAGCCAATTTATATTTAAAAGAATTAAGCAACTTATTTTCAACAGTTTCCTCACATTGCACGTTTTTACCCTTCCTTTCTTTCTCGTAATTTTTTGGCAAGGGGATTGGAAACTTTATACTAGCTTAACAGAAAGGTGGAGGCACACCTTACTTGCCGTATCAATGTGGTCAGTTCAACTCAACAGAAGCAGACCACCTAAAAATAATTGTAAGTAATTTAAACGTGTAAGTTGGTCTGTGTAGCACATGAAGAAAGTGACTGTCAATGTTGTGGCTTTGAAATCTGAATGAATAAATTAGAAACAGCTCCTGGGGTTAAAGGTTATCACATCTCTGCCTTAAGGTGAGAACTAATGTTGGGAGAAATAAAGTTGCAGGGAAAATATTGCTTATGTTGTCTTCATATGCTTTATTTGTGGATTGTTTTCTGGAATATACTATCATTTGAAAGGCATTTGTCCTATGATAATAAGCACATTTTATCTAACTTACGAATATGTTGTTTACTGTCTTTGTGGTCATTTAGGTCAGACAGAAAGATCTGAAAACACAGGAAGATTGATCAGTGATTGAAAGCCAGGATTCAATTGACTTTTAATGTTGCTTATGCACTGAATTCCATCAAACACACGCATTCCTTCATCATGGTCCAGCCCCCTGCCCCATACATGCGCACACGCATGTGTGTATACACACACACATGCACATACACGCACACACTTATTTAGGTTTTAAATGTGAAAAATGCATATGACTTTCTCCAGAGGTACTTTAGTATGCATCCACAGAATACCACGGAAACAAGATGTGTGAGTTCTGGTGAAACGCTATGCTAAAATAACGACTACGCAAGTCCTGGTGCCTGAATTGACTTCTTCAGAGCTGACTTAGGTGTGATGGTGTGGGACTGCCTTGTGGTGTGCAGATTTATACACTCTGTATTTCTTCTGTTTAAGATGAGAAGGCTGGTATTCTGTTTCTCTTTTCCCATTGCCGTTATTACCAGAGGACTCTCTCTGTTTCCATTCTTTGGAATATGCAGAGCTTGAAATACTATTGTTCTTCTGTAGTCTGGCTTTCTCATACCTTTCTTTGCCTCTTTTTTTGTCTCCTTCTTGCATTTTCTACTTCCTTATACTACACATTTCCATCTCTGTCCAGTTTTCCATCTTATCTTCTTTTTTCCAATCATTTTTGCTAAGAATTGGCAAACTGCTTTTCCTTGACAACAGGAGGTAGCTTGCTTGGCTGAGGACAGCCTGACTTTCCTTTTCATGAAGATGGGAGACAGAAGAGGGAGCTCATCCTCTCCTCTCCCAAATGAGCTGTGTAAATAATGTATTTAACCTCAGATAGCAATTCTGTCCCTGTATGCACTGTGTATAGTGTATACCTGTTACATGACAGAAGCATCATGACAAGCAAATAATTTATGCTCACTAGCATACTCTTTTCCTCCACCAAACTTTTCTAATGTTTCCAGTACGGTCTTGGAGGTTTTATTTACTTGTTTCTATTTTTTGGAGGGTTAGGAAGGAGAAATAGAAATGCTTTTTAAATTTTAAATGCTTTTTAAAATTGGCCTTTCTGGTGGTTTTCTATCTAGTTCTTTTATTCCTATATTCTGCGTTCAAAGGAAAAATTATAATTCCAGAAGGCTATATTCCCTCTTGGCCCCAGAAAGTGTTTTAGATGAACAAACATAATGGGTATTATACAGTTTGGCTTTGGGGCTGCGGCTGTATCACAGTGATTCTAACAGTCACTTATGTATTATCTATATATTGTTGCCTCAGTAATGGCTGAAAGTGAGTTGAGTTTTATTGACTGAGTGGTGGCTGAAACCTTGTTGCCAGCAAAGCTCGTATTGGGCTCTATGGTAAGAATCAGTCCCAGGGAGCAGGGAAACCAGTGTTTCATTGACAAATACAGAGGAGCGTCTAAATTCCATGGGCATTTCTACCTTAGGATCTTTCAGCAGGGAGTGTCTTCCAGGCACCGTGCTGCTGTGCTGCAGGCATGGCTGAGAGTGCTTGTAAGGGAAGAAGGTGATTTCTTACAGTGGCAGTTGGTTGTTCTTGCCTGTATGTGACAGAAATAACTTTCAAAAAAGTCCTTAAGCTGCTGCAAACAGTTGGTTCTCTAATAACCCCTCTTCTGCAGGAAATAAGAGAACTAGACTTTTACCTAGTCTAAATCAACAATATGCTATTTACTTCAGTGAAATTATTCTGATTTGCGCAAGCTGAGAATGAAGCTAGAATACTTTTTCCTAAAATGGGCTGATTGTTCTTTTTCTTCCCGATTTGTTGATCCAACAGTCAAACAGTTATTTACTTAAGTAGTAATTTATCCATGAAGCAAACAGCCACAAATGATTAAATAAATGACACTTGATAGATTTCAAAGACCCACAGTACCATGTGCGCCCTAGTGCATTAGCAGACTCCTTATTCTGCCATTTGCTTAATAGGGAGGAGCACTGTTTACCAGCTCTGTAATTAGCTTTCCAGCTCAGGTAGTTGGAAGCAGCTCTATTTTTAGTAACAAAGCACAAGGTCGCAACTGCAGAAGCCAGAAATGAAGTGTGTGGCAACGACCATTTTGTGCATTTAAAACTCAGTGAAGCTGTTCAGAATATTGAACAGGAGCGGAGATGGTTGCCTATAATGTAATAAAGTATGTTGAGGCAGCAGGGTCAGGAATATAGAACCTGTGATGAATTAATGTAGTAAAATAAAAAAGAAAATTTTAAAACTACGCTACGGAAAACTAAGATATCTAAATTTGTAGAATCTGTATGGGCAACAAGAAAGAATAACATCTTAATAGAGTCACATGCTATGAATGGAAAGAGCTCAAAATGTAATATGTGTGTATGTGAGTGTGCTAATGGATTTAATCTAATAGAACTGCCAAGGGAACAACAGAAGCACTTTTTAGTCTACTGATAGCTATAAAATTATCTGGAAAGGTACTTGGAAGTAAAAAATGTTCCATGTGTGAAATAAATTACTGGGGCTACAGAAAGGACAGAATTGTTTTGAATGAAGGAGGAGGACAGGGAGGACTGGGGAAGGGCAGAAGAGACATCGTATCTCTGACTTGCTAAGGATTTCTTGTTTGAAAAAGATGCAATCTGTTAGAGATGTAATCAGAATAGATAATATAAACCATTTCACATAGAGAGTGATGTTTGTTAATATATTTATTACGGCGAATATTGTCTGTATGAAATTGCTTGACATGGGTGGATACAATAGCAGGAATCTATAAGCAGGAGTCTATAAACACTGAAGTTGATGGTTCCTGTCCAATCCGTATTCTTGTATCATAGATCTTTTTTAAAAATATATGTATAACCCACCAAAAGAATGTAGATGCTTTTCTGATAACTTATTTTCCCACTGTTAGTTATTAGACCAAACTAAATAAATAATTTTTTCTTCTCCTCAAATACTATGGAGAGAGGGAAAAGCAAAAAGATAAACTCATTTTCTGAGTAAACACAGTGCTAGTATTAAACTCAGTAGTATAACCAGGTTAAAAATGGTACATTGATCTTCCAATAAGAATTTCTAGAAGTCACAGTAAATAGTTTGGAACTGATATAAGCCTCTCTGGAGATGAGGGGACCTCTCTTATCATGGCATGTTGTCATATACCTGAATACGTCTTGGGTTCTTGTATCTCCTAAAATTCTGCAGAAAGGGTACTGGCACAGGTGAGTCTCTGATGTAAATAATTCTGGCAGTTTCTGTTTTTCCAAACTTTCACTGATATCTAATTGCAAATGGAGCAAGGCCCTCGGCAGGTGTGACCCATTATTCAGGCTTTAATATTAGGCTTTAAAAAAGAATTAAAAAAAAAAACCGAACTCAAAACTTATCCTAAATGAAACGAACCCTGCTATTAAATGCCCAAATGTGATTTGGACTTATTAAAGCAAGTGTGCAGGAACATTGTAAAGTAATGAGCCATCTATGACTGTAATGAAAATCCCTAAAATGGTGTACTACATCATCTGAGATGACACCCATTGCCTCCCTTTAATTTATTAACAACTCTGTACTATTGTGTTTTTCTTATTTGAGAAAGCTCAGACCATTCTGCAAGTTGGCAGGTTCAACTCCTATTAGAAATTCCTATCTCCTCTGTTATGTTTGGTGATGAGCTGTTTTGGAAACAGATGGTGTCTGGGAAACACAGTGAAGAAGAATTTGCACTTAAGATACAAAGAGAAAAACAACGACTCCTTTCACTTGCATAATTTATCTTCTCTGCCTCTTCCCTCTCCCTTTGTATTTAAAGCTCCTTTTAAAATTTTGATTGTAAGAAAGTGAATGCTGTTATTGTTTAATAACAGTAGCCAAATAATACAGAACATAATAGGCTAACACAATGTATTCACTAAAGTTTAGGGAAATTTTATCCATTAAATGATAAGTCTTTATAATGGAGAAAATGTTAAAACTACTACTCATTATTATTTTAAAAGATAAAATCTGGCATTGAAAAACAGAGTGCATGTTAGATGATTAAAAACCCCACTGTATTTCTTGACTGTCAGAATGAAATTATTTTAACTCCAAATGAGGTATCCTACTTCTCCTGTTTAACTAATTCAATATGCGTAACAGAAACAACGTTAAAATGGAAATATTTGTAACAGCAAAACGACTCATCTCTTCCATTTTGCCTGTAAAACACATATATTGTGTATATACAGAATAGAAGGGCTAATATGGAATGACCTTTGATGGATGATTTAGTCAAAATATTAAATATAAATATTTAAAAAAAATTTAGTGTCTGAACTCACCTTTGAAATAAGGCTGAAGAGCTTAAGCTTCATCAATAGAATTAGGCTTCTGGTATTCATATTTGCAGAGGTATTTAAATGCTTAAAGACAGAGACTTGAGTTGTCCATGATACTTGTAAGTATGTGTTAGGAGCTTCTGTCCTTCTCTGATGCCTCAGCTAAAGCTGTGGTCCAGAAAACCCTACTTTGACCTGATGATGGTTCAGAGGCCTGAACTTTGGTCTTTTGCACATGGCTTGAGCCATTCCTTTTGACCAGTGTCTAGCTTCTGTTTAAATCCCTTTGGAGTCTGTACGTTAGATGAAACCCCTTTTGGGATCTGATTTTGGCGTGTCTTTGAGAATAGTTCACCCAGAGGCAGTACTGTTTGACATTAAACATATCAGCTACAGCTACTTTATTTAATAGTAACAATAATAATAATAAAGCCTGCTCATGGTGAAGTACAATGTGGTGGTGGTTTGTTGAGTTTATTCATTCTCCAATAATATTATATGCAAAATACAGATCTGCAAATAGACATGTGACTTCAGTACTCCCATCCTCAGCTCAGGGCTGTTAACTGGGATGCTAGAGCCAAGCTTCTGGTCTCCTCCAAGACCCCATGAGTTTCCACTGAGTTGCAACAGAGGAAATGAAGCCCAGAATAAGCCGCTGCATCCGGATAAGCTAATTAATAGATGTCCTGTGGTGGTTTTGTTTGAATTACTTGTCACTGTAGTGAGAAATGAAATCATCTTTACTTTCTCAGAAGTTTCTCTGAACAGATGTCTTACATTCCAGTAGGAATGGTCGAAAGCAAGCTATACAGTAATGCAGTTTCATTTTTTTGGCAGTCAGGTTTTGATGGTTACTTCTGAATGTGATGATCTTGGGACATTATTTGAAAGCAAGGCTTCTTAGATCTCTGGGGTTACTAGTCAAGGCATTAGCTACAAGATTGCATTCTTGTTAATTTTTCTTTCCAGTAGTTATGACCATAAAGTTAGGGATCCCCTCCCCCCACGGAATTAAATTGGAGGAGTCAAGAAGATTCATATCATTGCTCAAAGTAATAGCGTCACCTTTGGAAGCACTATTACCATGATTAATTGCCTGCTGTTTGTTTTCTTTATTCAGGTCTCTAAAAGTTTCCAGATTATCTCTCAGAACAAAGAACTCCAGGGATGGATAAATAATGTTGAAAGACAGAATCAGATATAGACATAAAGCCATGCAAGGCCAGATGGCTTTTATTGATGTTGGTAATGGCCACTGATGGTGTGAAATCCAAAGGGATGTCTACTGCAGCACTGCCGCTGCCACACACAGTTCTGTCGAGCTGGCTGTTTTCCTCATCCAGTTGGAATTCATATGCAACGACTTCTTTACCTATATACATTTATTCCGCCTCTAGATGTCTTTGCACCTTGAAACATAAAATGCTTAGGTGAACGATTAACACAGAGTTTTCAGTGTTGATTCTTGTGTGTGGTTTACTTTTTTTCCTGTGCCATTAGGAAATCAGACAGTTTATAGACTAGTGTATTAGCGAGAATCAAGCTGGAGTCACAAATCTAGAACAGATAATCGGGAAAATTACTGACCTGGCCTTGAGCCAGGTGATTTTCTTCTCCGTTATTTCATTAGAAACTTGGTTGGTGTCCCATTTATTAAATGAGGAAGAAGTCTTCTGAAAGCTAAGCTGGTATTAGTTGCATCTAAGTTTGACGTTTTCTGGTGAACTTTATAATAATATTTTAAAGAGACTTTATTGAGATAAAGATATTTTATTTTTTTCATGTACATTACGGAATAATACATTTTTGTTCATGTTTTATTGAGAAACAAATAGACTTAATTTACAGACTTTAAATATTGGTGTGAGATTTAGTTAATTTGAAGATACGACCCAATGAGTCTAAACATTTTGACCTACTTCCAGATTTAGTTAAGCAACAGACAAAATCTAATGGATATTAAGTGCCTTGATTTTTTTTTTTTTTTCTGGTGCCCAGCTGAGGTACCTTAGTAAGACGTTACTTACTATCTGATCACATTAATGATATATGCAAACACTGTCAAAACTTCTGTGATCATAAAAATCTAAAGCATTTACCTTTTTATCAGAACCCTTACATGGTTTTGGTCTTCTGGTAGATTTGCTATAGGGGGAGCTTCAAATGAAGGTTTGTTTGGTTTTGGTTTTTTTTTTTTTTCTTCTTCTGTTCCAGCAATATGAAGAACAGGTTCTCTTTCTAGGAACAAATGCTGTAATAGCATTTTTTTAAATATCTCTGGGGCTTTTATATATCTGAGAACAGAATATTTTTCGCTGGATATTTGTTTATGTAATAGTTGGATTACTAGGACAGGTAGATATTTGAGTATTTAATAAAATTCTGAAAAGACAGCATACTGTAAATTTAAACATTTGCATGCATTGTGTGATCTTATTTCTTGCAGAATGAAACTGTCCGAGTTGTTAGAGCAGTTAATAAATTCCAATTACTGCATATGTTTAAAATTTCATGTCAAGCTTCTGCTGACCAAAAGGCTTGTGTTTGCCACACCATGACAGTACGCTAGTAAAGAAAGGTCAACATTTTTCACAAAGCAGGTCTAAAAATCACTTGTTTGCCAGTGCTGTTTGGTGATTTTAAACTTAATGGGATTGCACAAGTGTAATCAAAGGCATTTTGCAATTAACTTGAACTGTTTGCATGAAGTGTGACCATCAGTAAAAATAATTAATTAAACCTTAAGATGTAAAGAAAGAGAAGAAATGACAAGATGGGACACTTCTCTGATTCCTGTTTTGTATGCTATACAGTAGTACTTCTGCCTGAGCAATGGAAAGAATGTGCCATTTAAAATGACAGTGGCCAGTAATTATTTTTAATATTTCTGAAATGCATATGGTTCAGGGGACCAGAATGAGAACAAACCTGGCTTTAGATTTAATGTTATTAACATACTAAATTGATTTCTCCAGTATTACTAAGGGTAAGGATGGAGGTTGAGGGGAACGTAAACCATTATATAGTTGTGGAAAGGAGATTAGATTCATGCCAGTAAGCTGTTTGAGATGCTGTCTAGCAGCATTTGAAGCAGGAGGTCATGGACTGATGCTGAAGAGGGGGATTAGCTGCCTCTAAACTATTCTGACTGAATTTTGTACAAAATCCTGTTGAGTCGGGGGGTGCGGGGAAATATATTTTTGCAGTCACTAGAAAAAAACTTAACAGCCACTAGGCTGGATCAGACCAGAACACTCACTGAGAAGATTGATGAGGTATGTTGATTTTCCATCTGTGTTTTGGAGGTTAATGAAATTACTCAGACAGTGAGGTAACCTAGGCTTCTAAGGACAAGACTTGAAAGACCATATGGTGGTCTTCTGTTTTTAGTATTTCTAGGTTAGTAATCTTTTGGTTTTTTTTTTTTTTTTTAAATTTTTTTTCCTTAGCAAACAGCCTTCACATTGGAAACGGTCCAGTTGTCATGTACAGAGATTACAAATTGAGCATAAGAAATCTTGTCCTTAAATTTATTGTTTCAATGAATGTAGCTACATTTTTTGAGATTTTTATGGCCTAGCAGTTAGCTGAATAATTGGGCTAAAACCTGCAGAAGTATTTATAATATTTCAATTTTTTTTTTTTGAGATTTCTGAACACTTTCCTGACCTACCCAGAAGCACTATATTGTGATTTTTTTAGTTTGTTTGTTTTGTTTTACAATGGCATTCACTCATAATTGCACACATTTGTAAATACAGGAGTACATTGAAGATGATGGCATAACTCTGATCCTCATCAGCAGTTGTCAATACAAATCTATGATTTTTTTTTTTTTAAGTGTTACTTTTGTAATTGATCTTAAGTTTTGTATCTTCTCTTTAATATAAGAAGAAAACAAGTCTTGTGAGGAGTGGCTGAAGGAGCTGGGGTTGTTTAGCCTGGAGAAGAGGAGGCTGAGGGGAGACCTTATCGCTCTGTACAACTACCTGAAAGGAGGTTGTAGTGAGGTGGGGGTCGGTCTCTTCTCCCTAGTAACAAGCGATAGGATGAGAGGAAACGGCCTCAAGCTGCGCCAGGGGAGGTTTAGGTCAGATATTAGGAAAAACTTCTTCACCGAAAGGGTCGTCAGGCATTGGACCAGGCTGCCCAGGGAAGTGGTTGAGTCCCCATCCCTGGAGGTATTTAGAAGATGTGTAGATGTGGTGCTTAGGGACATGGTTTAGTGGTGGACTTGGCAGTGCTAGGTTAACGGTTGGACTCGATGGTCTTAAGGGTCTTTTCCAACCTAAATGATTCTATGATTCTATGATTCTATATTTCTTTGTGAATGCTGACAGACTCTTTTGTAACTGTTGTCTTCAAGGTAGTAGTTAGTAAATATCTCTTTGTACATTTAGAGCATGACGCTAAGTCCTTTACTGTCTGGAAAAGCTGTCGGGTACACCTGTTCCTATTCCCCACTCCTCCCCCAAACCAACACACCAACCCTTAAATTTCTATATAAATATTATTTTCCCAAAGGAATTCAACTGGAATTTTCACTGAAACATTGAACTCGACATATTACATAAAAACTAACCTGTGCATATACCCAAGTTCCGATGCTCTGTTCTCACTTTTGAACTATAGTAGGGGAAGAAAGGAATATTTGAAATATTTGATGTTTCTTAAATGTTTTTATATTGAAATATGCACCAAATATTTTGTTTGATCAAAAGTCTATTTTAGACTGAAAAATGGCTAAACCAGTAAAATTTCAACATGCTCTACTTTCTGGCTGGTGTTTTTGGTGTCTCGTAATAGAGGTGTTTTCCAGTTTTCTTTTACAGTCAGAACTGGACATTGGATTAATGTTCCGGCACTATCTCTAAAAGAATTTGCATTTTTGTAATATTTAATTTTAATTAGAGAAAGGCAAGAATTCTGATGAAAACAAAGTTTTGGTTTAGATTTTTAAAAAAAAAAGAAATTCAATTTTGGATCTACTTAAGGTGGCTCAAGATTGATGTCACGGTATGAATTCTGTAAGACTGAAAATGTAGGCTTTGTACTCATTACAGAACAAGTAAAACAGAACTACCTCTTTCGCAAGCTTCTGTACGTACACCTTTGTGCTGACCTACAGTGCGCTTCTGTTTTGTCCTGAATCATGTCTGAGCCAAGAACACTTGTATTGTGCTGTGTAGTGAATTTTTAAAGTCGTGTGCCCAGTATTGCTGTGGCTCAATTACACTGTTATCCCAGACCTCTAAAGAGAAAGAGCGCTGCCTTTTTTCTTCTATATCACCTATCAGCAGAAGGATCTCCTGATCAAAACGTAATCTCTCATTTGATTTCGCATCCTTTTAAATACTTTAGCTGTGCTGCTTTTTCTCCAAACTTGTAAGGATTGTGTTAGTCCTCCGTCATCCTTCAAATGACAAATCTGGTCAATGCTTTTTCACGAGGCGTAATGCACAGTGAAGCTAAAGGAATTTTTGTTTGAATCCATAATGTGTTATAATTAGTTACAGTCATAATTAGAGGCTTCAGTGAAATTCATGCTCTCCTCTTCCCCTCCTTTCTTCTGTGCGCTGTTGGTAACTGGAATTAAGAACGGTTCAGCTTCAACACGGTGAATTGTCTTGTTCCAGGTGTTGGTCTGAGGCATGATGCCCTTTCTCTGGTGATTTCCTTGGGCACATTTGAGTTTGCTCCTGGTTGTCTTTCCGGGATGAAATGCAGATACGTTTGATGTTGTAACTGGCTTTAGTATCTGTATTGGGCAGGCTGAAGCTCCCTCCACCTATGAATCACAGAATAGATTGTCTAGACCAACTCCCTGCACAAAGCAGGGTCAATTGGAGCAGGTTTCTCAGCGCCAGTCAGGTTTTGAATGTTTCCAAAGATTGAGACTCCACTACCTCTTTAGGCAACCTTTGACCACCTTCATTGTTTGTTTGTTTTTTGTTTTTTTTTTGTTTTGTTTTTTTTAAGTATTTTCTTATGTTTAAATGGAATGTCTGGTATTTGAATTTATGCTCATTTGATTTTTTGTCCATTCATTGGATAGCACGGAGAATACTCTGGCTTCATCTTCTTTTCGCTCTCCCATCAGCTATTTATGCACATTGAGAAGACGTCCCTGAGCCTTCTTTTCTCCTGACTCCTTTTCTCCAGTTCCAGCTCTCTCAGCTTCTCCTTGTATGAGTGATGCTCCAGTTCCCTAATCATCTTCATGACCCTTTGCTGGACTTGCTCCAGTCTCTCTCTGTACTGGGGAGCCCAAAACTGGACACAGCACTCTCCCACCAGTACTGAGTACAGGGCAATAATCGCCCCCCTTGACCTGCTAGCTACGCTCTTAACTAATACAACCCAGGATGTTGCAAGTATTCAAGCATGCCTTTTGCCCCATGCCTCCCCTAATTCTCATACCATACTCGAGGGCACAGAAGACACATGCATTGTGTCTTACAGCACCATGCTGGAAGAATGCAGTGGAGCACTTTGCTGTAAACACAATTATTATCTTATAAATGTTTCTGAAGGTGATGGGCTCCAGAGGAAACCCTGATCAGTCCACTCCAAGGAGTACTAACTTTAAACTGGCCATCAGTCATTGTATGTCAGTGGACTTCACACGGACAATGATTGTAGCCAAAGGTATAAAGTGCAGATTTCCGATTACTGTGATATCTCTAAAAAAATGTGTGTACTAGCAGGTCTTCTCCAAGGCAGGTGTATGTTGACTTCTCCAAGTTATATTAACAAGTTTAATAGTAAAACGCATAGATACCGTTTTGGAGGGAAGGAAGGGTTAGAACAGAATCCAAGCTAAAATTTCACATAATGTTCCAGGAATGGAATTTGACACTTGATCTGTATGTCTGGAATATTTATCATCAAATCAGTTCACCTAAATGCCATTTTCTGCTTCCTCCTCCTCCTAAATCAACCTCTTCTCCATACATCCTGAAAGAGTTGTTTATATTTGAACCTATGCTGTTTTCTTTTATTAACCATGGGGCTCCTTCCTCTTGTCATCTTTTACATTAAAGATTTTCATTTTTTAGGTGTCTCCTTTTGCTGGAAAGCAGTGGGGGAGAAAGAAGTGCAGGGTTAATTAGGTAACTTCATTAGTTACTAACTGGTTTTCCAGTTGCAGAACTTGTACTGTTGCATCTTGAAATAGTATATGCATATTGTAAAATATGAGGCCTTAAAAAACACCTTGCAATTTACAGACCTTTAAAGTGTGCTGAAATGAAAATTTATTCAGTAATGATCTGTTCTCTGAGCCTCCATGTATGTGAGAATGGTTAATCCCTATGTTCTAGCAGGATTTATGAGGAGTTTCATGCTCTTAAATAATGTTTTGTTTGGATGACTTGTCCATATATAATTAATAATTTTCTACAAGTATATAGTCTGTATTTTTTGATCTAAACTTACTATTCAAAAATAAGTAGTCATTTGCTTTTTAAATCCAGGCATATGGCATCAGAACTGATGTGTCATCACTAGAGTGAAATATTATAAATTCCATTTTTACTGTACATTTTTCATAATCAGTAGCAAATAATTGTTGCTCTATTATAATTATAACAGGAATCAGGATGAAATGTTTGGGTTTTCATCAGCATGCATGATATAATTTTCAGAGCATGTCTGGGAAAATTTACGCTAATTTTCTTTCTGAACTCTGAAGCTATGATGTGATTGCAGCACTTGGATGGCTTTTTCCCTCAGTTTGCTTTATTCCAATTGATTAGTTCTGCCCTTATAATTTGGATTAATTCTGTGTGTATTGCAGGGTATTAATATCACTTTTAATTAGTTTCCTATTGCTTACATACATTGTATAAAAAGTGGCTTCATTGTCTGTGAGGAGTCATTGAAAAATGCATTGAAAAGCATTTAATTCCTTTCAGTACTAAACTTTGTATGCCTATAATAGAAAACAGGAGAGATCAAGATGTCCTTGCAACAGCACATCAGTTTCCTCTGCACAGGTTCCTCTCTTCATGTGTTAGAATCTTATTTATCCAACTCCTTCAATAAAAAGGAAAAGGAATGCCGGTAGACTGACACTGTTTTAAGAAGGTCATACTTTGAATTTCTAAGTACAAAATATGTATTTGCTGATAAAGTAGGGTCAGGTACTAGTTGTTAGAAACTAGTTATTTCCCTGGTATGCATTCTAATTCCTTTCACATTTTTTGAACATACCTTTCCTGTACAGTTTCTGTTCAGATAAAAAAAATATTTATTTCTGTTGACAGATCTCATCTGCTGTTTCCTTGGCATCACTTATTTCTCTGCACTTGACTTCAAGTCTGTTGCACTGAATCTGTCTGAGAAGAGACACATCTTGAATTTTGTGTTCAAAATACTACTACTGCTATGGTCTCATTCTCTCCACCTTTTATTTTCAGCCATTCTAAAGCAGTTATTCTTATTGCCTATTTTCCACTTGATAGTAAAGTTAAACGTGTGAACATCTCATTTTATTTAATTACCAAAAAGTAAGATCCATTTTTTAAAACATTAAGAGAAATGAAACTAGACAAGTGGAAAGAAGAAGGTGCTGACAGAAAGATGATTATTTGCAAGTTAGTGTAATAAAAAGTAATAAGATCAGTTGTTAACGTAAGTGTATTTCCTTGCAGTTATATTCTTTTTGTCTCCTGAATGTACCAAACCTGAAGCCAGTGCTTCAGCATGGTAGAATACAGTAGATGGAATTATTTCTATGAAAATATTAGAAAGAAGGGCTCTTAAATTATCTGTGTCATGATTTAGTTTGGGGCTTCAGTCTCTATGCTATCTGTTCTTAGCATCATAAAAAATAATGGACATATACAGAGATTCAGATGCATAGGTTCATACTGTATATCACTTCCTTATGTATCTGCAGATGGTGTGTATTTTTGCATATTCTCTTTTAAAGGTTGGATTTTATGGTGGTTAGAATACATTGCAGACTCTTGTATTGGATGGGGTAAATGTAGGGGAATGCAAAGATTCATTGCAAATGATTCATTCAAAGATTTATATATACATTTTGTAAGCCATTTAGTTTCCAATGGAGACTCTAAATCATTACCTTACCTTATTGCTATTTCTTTTTAATTTTGGTGAAATTGTTTCCTTGTTCAGTCAAAAAGGCCAGGAGTCTGATCTATTAAATGCTTGAATGCTTAATGTTGAAGGCTTTATCTATATATAGGCAGAATAAAATCAAATAAGACCTTGCAGTGCGTAGAAGGAAAGAATACAGGAGGTCCATTTTTATAAGGTTCAGACCCCAAATGAGCACTCTAATATAATTTCAAGTGAGGAAAGTGAAAGCAGTATATGTTTGAATTATGCATGACCTACAAAGATAAAGATGGAAAGGCATGCAGATTGTTGGTCACAGGATTGGATTTCAGTGATCAGTTACAAATTGATCAATTCAATTAATCAGGCTTTTTCCCTGGGGTCCATAGAGTTGATAGGTTATGAAGTTCCTTCAGTCAACTCTTGAGGACAGTCTTCCTCACACTGTCCAGCTTTCAAAACTCCTCCTTCCCACAAGAAGCTACTGAAAGGGAAACGGCAGTCTGTAAGTGCTATATGGAGGGTCATCACCAGGAAAACTCTGTCTTTACTTAACTTTTGCAGTGGCCTTCAGTCTTCATTACAAGTGGAAACATCATGGCAACAACAGCTTCTAAACTAGACAGATGCGTTTAAGTTATTACAAGACGTGTAAGAAAGGAAAGGGAAGGCACAGAACAAGTAATTTCTTCTCCGTTCGTTGGTCCATGAGAAGGCAATGCACTTTGCCCATGGAGGAGTCCCACAGAACCTACTCCTGTGACAGGCTATCTGTCAGCACAGTCCTGTCAAGCCCGTTGAAGTAACTTGGAAGGTGAGATAAGGGTTAGGGAGAATTTTGGTTTGGCAAGATTTTTGAGAGTGTGATATGAGTAATATGTTTGATTGTGGAGATTCCTTGTATGACTACAAGTGATAGAACTTCCATAGACAGATTATTAGTAAAAATAAATAGGATGGTGTTATCTAATAAAAAGTGATAGCGAATTAGATTTCTGCAACCTCAAGCGTCATGTATTTTCTTCACCTAGTTCTGACTGATCAGGAATTTCTATTGCTGGCTTCTACTGATCTAAGCCCCTTTTGGAGACATCAAAGCTCTAAACCAGGAGAAAAAAAAAAGGTATTACAAAACACTATAAGATAAACTCTGTTAGTCAGCTGAACTGTGGGAAAAGAGCAAGACATTTGTAGACATCACTACCAGAAAGAACGTATCTTACTTTTGTCATGTAGCTGAAGCTCCTCAGGCTTTTAAAAATGTATTGCTCATGTCTATTTGAGAGGCAGCTGAAGTAAATTTTGAAAGTCTCAGTGATGTCTTTGAGAAGAAAAGAGTCTCAAAATTAATCAAATAGGTAATACAAATGTCATTTTCCTTGATTTACTTCTCAGGAGTTGCTGGAAATGACTCTGATTTCAGAGAGCTATCATTGGTCAATCAGCATCGTGTAGCGACTGTTCAAATCGGTAGAAATATGTTTCTTGGTTTTAGCAGATAGTATCGTCTGACAGGATGTAACTGAAACAAGTCAGCCTTGAGAACTAACAGAAGCAGAACTAAATACTGGTTTAAGTGCTTGCGTTCTGTCTCTGGGGATATACTTTCATAGCAGCATTCGAGATTTCAGAACTTCATCCTCTAAACTGATTAGGTAAGTGAGAAACTTTGGCTCTTGGTCGTAGTTATTTCCAGGTATGTTAAAAGGTGTGGCGCTAGAACCCTGAACGTTACATTTCCAAAATCACAATAATTTTCAGGAAATTTTGGAAGCTAACAGTTCAAGGCTTAGTCTTGTAAGTAATAAACATTCTCATGAGTAATCTGATCTACTTCAGCCTTCTACTTATGGGTAGGGTGCTGCTATGTTTCACTCCTTTGAAGGAGTGACTTATCCTATAAGGAGCTCAGTCCGCTTGACTGAGCTATTCAAAAAGAAAGAGAAAGCTTATTAGGAATGCAGGTGACAAATTTGATTACTCCTCAGTAAAGACCCTTATGATGAATGAAATCTTTTAGGAAGGTGACTAACATGGTACAATCACTTGAAGTGATTCATGCTGTTTTTTCATGGTACTGCTCTGTTTCTATATGCAATGCTTTAGTGCATAGATGAAGAACTGTTGAAAATATATGATTTGTTTATGGTTAGAAACTTTAGTCACGTACCCATAATTGCTAAAGTAAGAAAAGGAAGTATATCATAGGAACTTTTGGATGATTGCTCAGTACTTTTTGGATCTTGTCTCAAGCTTTGCTAAGTGGGTGATTAGATTTTTTTTTTATTTGAGGGTAGGGGGAGTTATATTTGAAGACATCACAGCATATTTCTTACAAGGAAATACATTAAACATGTTTATAGTTATGCATATTATTGCAAGGAGGAAAAAAAATAGAATTTGGGGGAAGAATTTTGAGGAATTTGGAGGAATGGCATCTTGAAGCAATAGTACTATTAAAGAGCATTCTGAAGGCATAAATTTTGAAGTAGCATTTGACCTATGGCTCCATGGATTGGTGAATCTGAATACATCAACAAGATGTCCAAGAGTCTGAGTCAGTCCTAATAGACATTTACCGTTTATGCTTCCATTTGTATTAGTGGTGATGCTACTGAATCCTTTGCTGTCGATTGCTGTCAGCAGTCAACGTGACCAGGCTCCTCAACAAGGGAGCTGAGGGTGACAGCAGGACAGTGACCTCATTGATGAGGTGTGCAGTCCCACAGTACCTGAACAGGACAAGAAGAGCAGGTTTGGTGACAGTAACAAAGTTCAGCCAACAGTCCGGTTGGTGATTGCCAATAAAGTCTGTAGTCATAAGGCAGATTTGAGGTTGAGCCAAGAAATCAAGTCATCAAGGAAGGATCACCATCAACAACGTACAACCACAGCACAGCGTATCTACAGCAGGGCAGAGGCTTCAATGCAGCACCCAACCCAGCGGGTGGAGGCTACATGGGTAGAAGCCACATTTGGAGCTTTTCACAGCAGTTTTCCCATACCTTAGCTCTCTTTGTAGAAATCTCATCCAAGGTTATACAGCTATGCCGTATCAAAGCAGACCTTTAATCCAAGTACCTAAACCTATGGGCAGGGGAAGAGAAAGACGTTTTAAAACTGGGCAGGGCAACTGGAGTCTGTTGGTGTACTCAGGGCCCTCACGCTTCCAGCTAGTATTGCTGAGAGTTGGGGACATCAAAGATGCTGACGAAAGGGATGGGAGCCTGCTCTTTGATCTGATCTTCCTGTCATATGACCCTTAATGCATACATTGTAACAGGCATTGCTAATTGCAGAACTTCAGCTCCCTTATTCCTCTAAGTAAATCCATACCGAAAGTTGTTCCTAGAGCTGGCGGGACTTTTCCTGACGAAATAAAGTGTGTACTTTCGGGGTTCTGACACTTCAGAGAATTTGGGTTTTTTTAGACTGTGAAGAGTTGTGTTTGGAAACTGATATTTTAAACCTAATGGGTGGAGTTCATATGACTGCGCATATGATGTGGACAGCTGCAGCTGGTCAGGTTCATGAAGGTTAACTTTACTCAACAGTGAGCTAATCAATATAGTTAATGAAGTGATGTGATTCATCTACATTTGGTCATATGAATTATTGACTAAACTTCATTGGTGATATTGACTAGATCTCCACTGACTATAATGGGATCTTAGACAACTAGCTCAAATGCAGACATGTAAATTGCAGACATAGAATGACTGATGTTAGAAGGGATGTCAGTAGGTTATCTAGTCCAGCCTCCTGTTCAAAGCAGGGTCAGTGGACCAGACCAGGTTGCTCAGGACTTTATCCCATCTAGTCTTGAAAGCCTCCAAGAATGGAGACTGCATAATGTCTGTGGGCAACCTGTTCCAATGCTTGAAAGTCCTCATGGTGAAAAAAGCTTTTCCTTATATTCAGTTTAAATCTATGTCTGTGGTATATTGTCCTTCCACTGGGCACTGCTCTGAAGTGCCTGGCTCTGTCTTCTTGATTACCTCCTCGTAAGTGCTGTTAGACTTCCGTTAGGGTCCCCTGAAGTAGTCTTCTCCAGGCTGAACAAACCTCTTTCCCTCATCTTCTCACAAGGGGGTTGCTCTAGCCTCTAACCATCTTGGTTACCTTTTAGAATAGAATAGACTATTTCGGTTGGAAGGGGCCCACAACCATCATCTAGTCCAACTGCCTGACCAATTGAGGACTGACAAAGCATGTTATTAAGGGCATTGTCCAAATGCCTCTTAAATACTGACAGTCTTGGGGCATTGGCCACCTCTTTAGGAAGCCTGTTTCAGTTTGACTGCCCTCTCAGTAAAGAAATGCTTCCTAACATCCAGTCTAAACCTCCCCTGGCACAGCTTTGAACCATTTCCATGAGTCCTATCACTGGATACCAGGGAGAAGAGCTCAGCACCTCCCTCTCCACTTCCCCTCCTCGGGAAGCTGTAGAGAGCAATGAGGTCGCCCTGCGGCCTCCTTTTCTCCAGACTAGACAAGCCCAAAGTCCTTAGCTGCTCCTCATACGAGATTCCTTTCAGTCCTTTCACCAGCTGTGTTACCCTCCTCTGGATGCATTCAAGGACCTTCACATCCTTCTTAAATTGTGGGGCCCAGAACTGCACGTGGTATTCAAGGTGAGGCCACACCAATGCTGAATACAGTGGGATAATCACCTCTTTTGACCGGCTGGTTATGCTCTGTTTGCACCCCAGGATGCCAGTTGCCCTCTCGGCTGCCAGGGCACACTGCTGACTCCTGTTGAGCCTGCTGTTGACCAGCAGCCCCAGATCCCTTCTGCAGGGCTGCTCTCCAGCCACTCCTCTCCTAGTTTATACCTGTGCCTGGCGTTACTCCATCCTAGGGTCAGAATCTGGCATTTTGACTTCTTAAATTTCATCCCCTTAATCATAGCACAATGCTCCAATCTATCTCGATCCCTCTGCAAGGCCTCTTGTCCCTCAAGAGAGTCAACAGCACCTCCCGGTTTGGTAACATCAGTAAACTTGCTAATGGTGCATTCAACTCCTGCCTCTCCAGATCGTTGATAAATGTATTAAACAGAACTGGCCCTAGAATTGAACCCTGAGGAACACGGCTGGTGACCAGTTGCCAGCCAGATGTAACCCCATTCACTACAACCCTTCGAGCTCTGACCTTCAGCCAGTTCTTCACCCAGTGCACCATGACCCCACTCATCCCACCATTGGACAGCTTGTCCAGAAGGGTGCTGTGAGGGACAGTATCAAAAGCCTTACTAAAATCCAGAAAAACTACCTTCTCTTCATCCACTAGGTGGATGATCTTATCGTATTTATATCATATCATATTTATATACTTTTATCATTTTAATATACTTTTAATATACTTTTTATTCATATTTATATACTTTTTAATATATATGTATATACATATATACTAGGTGGGTGATCTTACCATATTTGCGTCCAGCTCTGGGGTCCTCAGTACAGGAAGGACAAGGACCTGTTGGAATGGGTCCAGAGAAGGGCCACAAAAATGAACAGAGGGATGGAGCACTTCTGCTATGAGGAAAGGCTGAAAGAGCTGGGGTTGTTCAGCCTGGAGAAGAGAAGGCTGCAGGGAGACCTTATTGAGGTCTTTCAATACTTAAAGGGGGCTTATAAGAAAGATGGGGACAGACTTTTTAGCAGGGCCTGTAGCAACAGGACAAGGGGGAATGGTTTGAAACGAAAAGAGGATAGATTTAGACTAGATACAAGGAAGAAATTTTTTACAATGAGGGTAGTGAAACACTGGAACAGGTTGCCCAGAGAGGTGGTAGATGCCCCATCCTTGGAAACATTCAAGGCCCGGCTGGATGGGGCTCTGAGCAACCTGATCTGGTTGTAGATGTCTCTGCTCATTGCAGGTGGATTGGACTACATGAATTTTAAAGGTCCTTTCTATCCCAAAGCATTCTATGATTCTATGATGATTCTGTGATAGAAGGATATCAAATTAGTTAAACAGGACTTTCCCGTTGTGAACCCATGTTAACTGTGCCCGATGACTTTAAATGCCTTTCAGTAGTACTCGGTATGATCTTCTCCATAATTTTTCCAGGAACTGAGGTTAGACTAACAGGTCTGTAGTGCTCTGGGTCTTCCCTCTTGCCCTTTTTGTAAACTGGAATAACATTGGCTAGCTTCCAGTCAGTAGGGACCTCCCCAGACTCCCGAGACCTTTGGTAGATGATCGGGAGGGATGCTGCCATAACATCCACTAGCTCCTTCAGTACTCTGGGATGAATCCCATCAGGCTCCATGGACTTGTGGACATTCAGCTGATACAGCTGGTCCCTTACAATTTCAGTGTTGACAACTGGGAAGTCACTGTTCCCACACTTGTGGTCCTCAGACTCAGGGGAGTGGGCAGCCCAAGGCCTATCAATATTATTAAAGACTGAGGCAAAAATCGCATTGAATGCCTCTACTTTTTCTTCATCCCTATTAGTCAGATGACCATCTTCAACAAGTATCAGCCCAATGTTTTCTTTAGACCTCCTCTTGCTATTAACATATTTTAAAAAGCCCTTCTTGTTACCTGAAACAACACTGACCAGTTTCAACTCTGAGCTTTGGCCTTTTGTGTCTTCTCCCTGCATATATGAACCACGGCTCTGTAATCTCCCTGCAAAACCTGATGTTGCTTCCAGAGATGATTTTTTATCCTCTTGAGCTCCATGAGGAGTTGGCTGTTCAGCCAAGCTGGTCTTCTGCCCTGCTTGCTTGACTTATGATGCAGTGGAAGTGCCTGCTCCTGTGCTTCTAAAAGGTGGTTCTTAAAGACTGACCAGCACTCGTGGACTCCTAAGCCCTCCAAAGCAGATTCCCAGGGTGCTCTGCTAAATAGCTTCCTGAATAACTTAAAGTTTGTTCTCCTGAAGTGCAGGGTAGCAATTCTGCTGTCCTTTTTTTCTCATTACACTGAAAATTTTAAACTCAACCATTTCATGATCACTGTGTCCAAGACAGCCACCTGTCATCCCATCTCCCACCAGTCCTTCTCTATTCACAAATAGCAAGTCTAGGAGGGCATCTGTCCTCGTTGGCTCACTGAGTACCTGTGACAAGAAGTTATCTCCTACAAACTTCAAGAATTTCCAAGACCTGCTTGTCACAGCAGTATGATATTCCCAGTTGCTGCCTGGGAAGTTGAAATCTCCCGTAAGGACAAGAGCTACCGATTCTGAAATTTCTCCTAATTGCCTATAGACTAACTCATCAGCGCTTATATCCTTTTACTGAATTTGCTGCAGTTTGTCACTGTTTTTCTTGTATTGGGGGCACAGTACTGGATGCAGTGTGCTAGATGTAGTCTAATGAGTACTGGATAACAGTACTCACTTTGATCTACTGGCTGTGGTCCTTTTGAAGCAGCCGAAGATGCTGTAGGCCTTCTTTGTAGCCAGGGTGTGCTACATCCACCATGTTTAGCGGTGGGCCCATATTTTTCTTGTCCAGACTTTTTCTTGCTTATTTAGCGTAGAAGCTATTTTTGTAGCCCTTGATGTCCCTTGCCAGTTTCAATCCTAGTTAAGCTTCGCTTTTCCTAGGCACATGGCTGTGCAGTGTTTCTAAATTCCTTCTTTGTAGCCTAATTCGAGTGCTATTTCTGGAGTGGAAGTAGGGTTCAGAGATCCAGGCATCCTGTCCCATGTACGTAGCTGGTTACTTTAATGCCATACTGCAAACAGTATATGCAAATTACTATATATGCAAATATGTGGGAATATTTTGGATGAAAGCTAGCAAGTGCAAAGATATTTAGAAATATGCACTTTACAATGCTGTTTGGGTTTAGAAGCAGCGTATACTAATGTCAAACTTTTTTGACAGTCTCCTAGTCCAGGCATAGGCTGTGCCTGTTACGGCAGTTTATATTTCTGATAGCCATAAGAAATCATTCCAGTTCCCCAGAGATGAGAAAGCTCTTGCCTCTGTGAGTCAAATTTACTTGAATGTTAATGCAGTTGTCCATCTAAACTTTATGACAATGTCTTGTTTTTCTGCACTGAGCTACTTGACACCATTGTATCTGTCACATTTAATAAAAATATATTCCTCTTCAACTTTATTTTATGTAGGAATTGTCAGACTTAGCATATCAACACATCAAATTGTATCATTGGTATGAGATCGGGTTGGTTCACCATAGCAAAGAGTTTGTCCTTCAACAGTAAAAATACAGTTAGTGTGAGTTACTGTGTTTATCATTACTCATGGCAATGCTTATTTTTCTATTATAATGCCTGATTGGAATTGTGACAGATGTTCTGAGGTTGCCTGAAAGAGGCATTACTATACATTATTATTTTAAATGACTGCTTATTTGTATTTGTTCCTTCGTTATTTCTAATAGATGATGACATAGCATAGTGGGGAAAAAACCTACGTTAAACCAATGTTGAGAAAGAGACAGTTTTAATGTGGTAAACATAAAATTATCTTGACAAGCCAAAGAAAGACTCTGTAATATTCAACCCCATAACTCAATTTTAGGAAAAAAAAAAAGATTTTTTTTTTTAAACCCCAAATACCTTGACAATTAGTGAAGATTTAATTGTTGTGTAAGCTGAAGAAGAAAGGATCTATGTATTATTGGTCTGTAGGTGTAGTTTGAATAGACATTGTTATTTCTATGTGGATCAAATATATATTTTTATGTTGAGATATGAATCCTAGATTAAAATCAGTCTTGGGGGCTGAATTGTGGATAATAACCAGAAGCAGTGATGTCCATACTCTTTCAGTAGGAGTCTGTGCCAGGCCCAGCTCCACCTGGCTGAAGCTGTTGACTCGGAGTAGGAAGGAAATGTTTGATTAAGCTCAAAAACTGGGTGCCTTCCCCCACACCAGGACATAGCCAAGCACTGTAAAGGCGCTTTCTGCTACAGCTCAGCTGTTTTGGAGGAAGGGCAGGAGCTAAAGGCATATTTCCCACTAAGCCTGGTCACAGGCTTAGAATTGCAAATTGCCTTGACAACTGTTGACGATCCTTCATTTATGAAAGGTAAGATCACCCTGAATACATGAGTACCAGACACTGAAAAATTAGCTAGTGGGCATGACAAGGTAGGCCCAAATCTCTGTCCACTCAGTCATTTTTCCTGTTTGTTATGTTTATACCAGCTGGCAGGTTGGTTCCTTGCGGTCATTCACTATGTGTTGTTGGGAATAATGTCATTAGCTGATTTTTCTTTGTTCAAGAGGATGGTTATTAGAGTTGTTATAGTAAAGATACATAACATTTCCGTGTGAACCTCTGAGCTGTTATAAACCAGACAGCAGATTACAGCCCATCATCTGCTCTCATTTAAATCGGTATAAATCTGAAGTAGCTTCACTGACACAGTAGAATTTCCCGCATATGCACCAGTATACCCGAGAGTGGAATTCAGCTTTACAGTCATTTCTGAAGGCAAGCCATCTTTTTCATCCAAGTGACTGTCTGCACCCGTAATAACTCATAACACTTGCTGTAGGTGGACTTGAACTGGATCAAGAGCCCTGAATATCCTAAAACTGACCATCCGTGGGCAATGTTTTGCATTTCCCTTTCCAGTCATTGACGTGACCGTTTGATCTGCCAGCTCTGTTTGCTTTCCATTTTGCTCAGCACAATCCTAGCCGTGGTTTTTAAATGTTACTGAAATATAAATGATGACAACAGCTTTTAAAATGGGAATTATTAAACTCTAGAAAGTCTCCATCTGCTTGTATATCAGCATACAGAATATTTGCTGCCCAATTTGCATTGTGTTCTATAGGGCGAAGATTTTTTTATTGTCTCCACACATCCTGCTCTGACCCAACTATGAGTGTAAATCATCAGAAATCATTAGGCAGTCTGTCCTTGTGAGATTACTACCGACGTTTTGCAGAGCCAAGAGGTCTGTAGATTTTCAGAAAGGCTCGTTTTAGCATTTCATTATGTGTGTTTATCTAAAATGAATATGCAAATCCATTTTTGTTTGTTTATTTCTGTTGTAGGAAATTACAATGTTTCTTCATTAGAAAGAGATGCTGTATAACAGACTGCTGGCAAAGGAAAAGTGTGATCTTATGGTTAAAGTAAAAAGAGTAGTTTAGTTAATCATTGACTGTGCTATAAACATAAATCCTAGCACACAGACTATGGGATATGAAGTAGTGGGCATATGAATCCGGGATTAGCAAGAATGCTGGGATGCTGTAATGCTGTGGTGCTGGACTTAAAGGCCAAGAGGTATTGACAATTTATTCTTATTTTGTGTATAAAACATACATGTTTGTGACTGTAGTTCAAAAACATACTGATACATTGGAAAGGCACCTGAGAAGCTGTAACAATTACTTTATATGTAAATAAACAGACAACCTCTAGAAAGAGAGGGAAATATATTTTCAGTCTATTTTGATGAGGAAAAGTTTAAGATGAGCTTTTGTAAGATTCGTCAAGTACCTCATGAACATAGTTTGATAGCATGATAGCATACAGCTCTCGGGTAAACAATTCTAATTGCAAACCAAACATAGCTAATTTTAGACAATCAGAAATGGTGCAGGACTGAGGACAGCTAGTTATTGTAACGAAGTACCAAGAATTGGTGATAATACACTATTTTTCCATTGCATGAAATGAGGAGCTATTACCAGAAATCCCATGGAAATCAAGAAAAAATATAGATGCAGTCTGTGTAATAAATAGAGATTGTCTCAGTTTGGGTGGGGCTGTACAGTTTGTGTTAAACACTAAACACTAAATCAGACTAACTGAAAAAAGGGATTTCTTCTGCCTGTGAACAGTGCAATTGAAGATGAGCTCTCAGGTAGTTTAAATTTCCTCTGACACATGGCTGAGCAAAGAGCTCCTGCTCGTCACCTGTAGAGCAAAGACTGTTAGATTCATGAGCAACGCACTCTCTCTTTTACTGTTCCAAAGGTTCATATGCCACCAAATTTTGATCGATGACACATTTTTTTTTTCATTAATACTAGGCAAAGTCTTCATTTATTTCCATTCTCTTACCCATTAATCATCACATAGTCAAAGAAAAATTTTTCTCATTGAAAACATATTATGGTTACAATTCAGTCTAGCTTCAAAGTGATCTCAGACATGGAGAAAACAGTGTTAACTCTGAAAAACAGAACTCAAGGTTTCTGCAGCCAACCACTGACCGTTTCCAACATAGTGTATAGCATTTATCCTGGTACCATATTAACTAAAACATCTCAGAAAACAGAACTGATTTTTGTTGAGTCAGAAAATAAAGAATGACTTGGAAAAAACTCGTGTCTTAATATTTTTAGCTCTTCCAGAGGCTGCACTGAGTCTTGTCTTTGCCTTTTTTCCACAAAATATGACAAGACTAGGCTGCAGAAGGATTTTTGCAACTCCGGGTATTAAGATCAAATAAAATGAATCACTTGTGGAGATGGTCTTTAGCCGGATCGCTAGGTCTGAACCCTTCTGCCTCTTTTAAAGCTCACATGTAGAGCTAGATGCAAGCTTTGCGGTTGGCACTGCTTCTGTTCTTTTTTTTTTTTGTGGGATTGTGTAGACATGACGAAGGTCTCTTTCTCTAGACTTCTGTCTTTACAGTGTATGTTACGTTTTTCTAAGGTGGAGAAGGAAAAGATATCTTTAGGTTTATTACTTTCTCTTTTAATTCAGTGAATGTTGAGATTACAGCTGGATGAAAGCATTCCTATGCTAATAGCTACATTTATTGCACTTTTATGCATTAGCGATGGTAAATAATCGCCCCAAGACTACATCTGTTCTCATTTGTCTAGTTTCATTTATGTTAATATATAAACTGAGGTTTTGATAGTAACTTACCTACTTTAAAACTTATTTCTGTGTGTTATATTATTGGTTTTGGTTGCCATTTTATATATCCAGCTAAGGAGCTTTAACTTCTGGATCAGCAACAAAACCAAAGACAGTCTCCAAAGAAAGTTCTCTGAGTTAACTCTTCCTCTGCTCTGTCTGTGCTATGTCTGACACTGCACTATGTTCCAGCACAGAACATATTCAGTCCGTTGTATCGCATTTCTTGTAGCTACTGTTACATACTGTCAGATCTAGGTTTCATGATAGCACTTTTCCAAGTTTTTTATGAATGTATTAATTTGCTACTTGTTTCAGTTATAGCCATTGGCAATTTACAGGAATATTCTTTAACGCTTGCTTTCATTTGTGTACATGAATGGGGCTAAACTAAGTATCTCAGGGACTTGTCAGGTGTAGTAGGAGCTTCTTCTCTACCTGCTGCTCTGCCAATGTGTCTTAACTCTAGGAAAGTTAAGTGTGGGAGTGGATACTTTTTTCACCCTGCCATTTCTTTTTTTTTTTTTTTTTTCTGAAGAGACTCCTAAACGGGATCAACTGCATGTGCCTGTGATCATGCGCCTGGCTTCTAGAACTGGAGTTTGTATCCTGATTACCAAACAGCCTTTTCAAAACATCTTTTCTTTTGTGATACTCCTGATGTGTGGTAGGATGGGACAATGACAATTTATACCTAGTTTTACCAGTGCAGTTGTAAAAATGGTCTTTTTCATTGCAACTGAATTGCAATGAAATTGCAGTCTTTAAATTCAGCCATCTTGTTGGCCAATGTGGCAAGTGTGGCCTTCATCCAAGAACACCACTATGAAATTATGTCCTTGGCAGATGCTTCAGCGTAGTCAGAGTGACTAATCTTCATTTTAACTTAGCCGTATGCCAACGCAGCTTCATTACTGATTAGATAATGGTGAATGTGAAGTGAGACTTACGTTTAGAGAGAACGGAACACCTCTGAATGCATTTTGTGTATTTTCCATGCAGCTGAAGTTCTGACAAGTGGACTATTAGTGTAGCTGTCCTTGTACCCAGGGAAATGGTGTGGTTCACAGGAATTTCACAGATGGCTGAGGATCCTGCGGTTGTTTGGTTCCCTGCCTCCCCCGCCTTGCTTTAATCATCTGAAACATATTGACCACAATCTTACTTGTATGTAAATCAAGGATCTAGAAAAACATGGAGATGCCACTTCTCTCAGAAAAGTAACCTTTCCATGAATTATTCAATGTAAGCTTTTATTTTGGGATGTTTAATTTTTGCTTGATTCTCACTTCAAACATAGCAAGTGTTAATAACACCTTAAAAATAGTTTCTTATACTTTCCCCCAGTTTCTTTAATTCTATTTTTGTCTCCTCCCAAACATTCTCATTTCTTTTCACCCTTTGACGGGTCTTATTTTTAAATCTGATAACATCTCAATTCTTTCTCTTCCTGAATTTTTTTGTGCTGTCTTTCTCTGTGAATCAGTACCGAATTGCATTCTTCTTCTGGGTATGTGTCGGGAGGGCTGGTTATTGCTGCTGCTGCCAGACTTTATATAGCATTTTGTACATTTAAAGCTAAAAAGTAGTATGGACTTAAACTTAATTGCTTTTGCACTATCCTATTTATAGTTATTAATGTGTACCAGATGGGTAATTTCTCCACCTGTTCTTACTGCTGTATCCAGCTGTTTCAGTGATAATTATAATTTATCAACATGGGAATAAGTCACAGACAAACTTAAAAGTGTAAAACCCGTTTTGATCTGAATTGAGGAAAGAGTAAAGCAAAACAAAGATGCCCTGAAGTTCCACATCAGTGCCTTTTCCACTTGCAGTATCTCATCATATGCTTTGTGATACTGAAATCAAAACAGAGCTTCGGCTTCTATTCCCAGTGGTTTCTACTGTGGCGGTAGGCAGATGAGCTAAGCCAGCATTGCTGAGAGCCGTCTGAGCAAAGTCAGTGCCTCTTCCTTATATTTCACAGTTCCTGTATCATTGTGGCTTTTTGCAGCTCAGGAGAAGGGATGATGTGATACCTGGGCCTTCTCCATATCCCAGCTCTATCTATTTCCTCCTCCTACATTTCACCCCAGTCTTGAGGTTTTCTATGATATTGGGAGTCTAAAAGAAATAGCTCTGGGGTGAATCTCCCTTTCTATTATCCAAATGTATGGGTCTTATGTGTGGAAATAAAACTTTTATGAGCCTGCCTAGGCTCTGGGAAAGTGCCCATTCTCCTGCCTGTTACCCTTTGTCTCCAGCTTGGAACACAGTAAGTGCTGTGCGTGTCTTTTCTTACTTGATACTAACAGCAGTATCTCACCATTGCTGGATTAAATACATTCTCCTAGAAATCATTCAGGGCAGAAAGACTAAGATCTGAAGCACTGTGCATTGCTCCTGAAGACGCATTAAGATCGTAAGCTTGGACATCTAAAGCTTCAATTTAATTTTTAGCTGGAACCGTAGTTGCTGGTATCCATAAAATGCATCTAGGTGTATTTTCCATAATTCTAGGCTGTTTTCCTGAACTGAGATTATACATAACCTCTAACAGCATTGTGTGATAAGTAATGCTCACTTTACTATAGGCTTGAAGGATACAGGTGTAAAAGTTCTTTGCATTAATAAATTATAGATAGCAACCTTGTGTGAGTTGGAAGTCCACTTAATGCTGATTTTTATATTTATACTTCACAAATATAGATTTATTTATCCTGATTTTGTTTCTTATAGTTGTGCAGTGTGGTTGTGTTAATTTTATAGTGTTTTACCTTGTGGTATTTTTGTTCCTTTTCCAAGATAACTGATTCACTGGACTTGTGGGGGTGGGGAAATTCTTCTTCCTTACGTACAATGCAATGAAAACCTGTTTTAATCTTGTGCAACTAATGATTTTAATTGAATCATGAAAGTATGAACCAAGAAAACTTCAGTGTTATTTTACTCAATTTTTTTTTTGTGTTTCT
This sequence comes from Nipponia nippon, assembly GCF_047370975.1. Classification (NCBI taxonomy): domain Eukaryota; kingdom Metazoa; phylum Chordata; class Aves; order Pelecaniformes; family Threskiornithidae; genus Nipponia; species Nipponia nippon. The sequence continues at coordinate 10,826,016 of NW_028262347.1, forward strand.
CTAAGGTCAGGTTATAAAGTCTTTCATCAGATTTGTCCTTCTGTAGTAGAAAATAATCTGCCTTATTTTCCTTGAGGCTAAGTATTGCAGGAGAGGCTCCCTATCTGACGCAGTAATCCCTGGTTAAAAAGAGGTATGTATTATAGCAACTGTCCTGAACTCAGGCATTCTCTGACTCGCAGTGAGCCTCCCTTCACTGTGAGCACAGTTATGGATTTCTCATTAAGGTGTCAATGGCATTTAAATAACTAATGCCACCTGGGATTGATTTTGGGGATTGACATAGAAAAAGATGCATAGATGCAGACTGGCTAACGTGTGTTTATGTATGCATGTGCATAAAGGAGGAGGAGGACATTCTTCCTAAGATATTGTTAATTTGTATACATTTGTAATGACTCAAAAACCATGTGGAAGGAACATCAACCTGCTTAGTATTCTGTTGCATACAGACTACAATGTGCAATGTTTTGATTAAAAAATGGAAAGACACTTGAGGCCAAATGGGCAGTAGTACACAGATCTTCCATAAGTAAAATTATAAAATCCTATTGCTAGCCTATTTTGATGACAGAGTGAAATGTTGTTTTGAACTTCAGTGACTGTATATGACCATCTGTGTGTTTGTGAGAAGCTATCATCTTTGGTCAGATCCAGCAAAGCAGCCTCGGTTCCTAGCAAAAGCCGTGTAGTTTGATGCATCTCTCGGTCTCATTCTTAACAGCCTGAGGGCAGGGCCTGTTAGTGCTGCCTGGCCCTTCAATATGCCGAGAACCTCCTTCACTGTGTTTTATGTCTTAACAATTCTTGGATGTAACCAGAGTTTGAGAAACCTCCTGATCCCCTAGAGACACTCATCAGCTGTGGTAGCAATGATATGCAGATAAGCATTCAATACACAACTGGGCCTGAAAAATAATTTGTGCTTTTCCTCTTGCCATGTTTCTCACTATGTGTGTACATGTTTCTCCCAACTAATTCCCTTTCACTGCTACAATACTGCAGAACCAGAATGGGCAAGAGTACAAAGTAAAGTGAAAACAGAAATCTAGCCTTTGGAGAGCTGATGGGAATTAGTAGCAACTTCCAGCAAGTCTGAAGCAGTTCCAGGCTCCTAAAGCAGGAGACAGATGCTTTGCACCGTGGCGGTTTTAGGGCGGGGGAACCGGGTTTGCATCTCAAGCCTCGCCGTGGCAGCAGAGAAATCTTTCATCAGCTTCAGCCAAAAGTATGCTTCTACAAAAGCAGAGTCTGTTACCACTTATTTTTTTCATACATCTGTTTTTTACTGTAATTGAAATGAAATCAGGATATCAAAAGCTCAGGACTGTTTTAATCGGTGGGAGATAACTGAAGAGTTGACCATTAATTCAAAATTATAATGTTTGATTGCCTCAACTCTGTGAGGAATCAATGGGGTTGTGTTGGTTTCCGGAGATTGGAGGGTGGCTTTTAGCAGAATTTCCCTCAACTCTCATGCGTTGCTTGGGTTAAAGCCTTGTTGGGATTTGTGCTTTTGTCTTTTTGAAAGTCATGACAATTTTCAGTTGTTAAGCACAGCTTGAGGGGTGCAGGCCTCTGCTTGTAGTGACTGAATGAAGGTATGAGACCTGTAATAACTTTGGCTGCTTTGGCAAGGTGGTTCTGCCTTGAATCACCAAGTATGAACTTGCAAGTCTGCAGTTTTGTGCTCACTCTGTGCTTCTACATGGGGTCTTTCTCCTATGAAGCGCTAAGCGTCCTCAGCTTTCACTGGAAGAGGAATGGTGGCCATTAACAGACGTTTTTCAGCATTATACTAGTTCACATATATCAGTTGAATAAACACAATAAATACCAAGAACAGAGTTGGAAACGATCAATTTGACATAATGATCTGTGTGTGCAAAATTGGCTGGTTTGGGTTCCATATGCTGCATTTATACTGTCCTCTCCCCCTGCTGCAGCTTACTCTTGCTAAGGTGTCTTTCCTACTTCTCTACTTTGTTTGTTCACCTGGTGATGGATCTCTTACTCTGTTTATGCCAGTTCAAGGGTTTTTCCTGTATTGTTCTTTTTTTATTTCATTCTCTTTGATTTCATTCAGGATAATCTTATTCTGGATGTGGTTTTGGTCTAATGCATGCTTTCTTAGGACAGAAAAACCTGCTGTTCTAAACGATGGTATATTTTGAAAGAGAAGACTAAGCAGCCCTAGAGAAATATTACTAATGAAAAAGTTATTACTTTTTTATTCTTAAAATTTACTTATTTATAATATTAACTTGTTTTACTGATGAGCATTCTGAGTTCAATTTAGTTGCCTCAGCCGAATGTCCCTGCTGTGCGAGACAGTCACACGGGCTGGCAGATCGGGCCCGTGCTCTCTGCAACAGCAGTGTAGGGCGTCTCAAATACCTCCACAGGGAGAGCTGTACTGAAACGAGTGAATGAACCGCCTCCTTTTGCCTGATCTATAAAATCTCTAGATGTCCTGTATCAGTATTTTTTGTTTGCTTGTTTTCCTCTGATTCTTGTTATATTTTTAATAGTCTTTTCTGGTTCTTTGTTTTGGGGCAGGTTGAAAATGTTAGTAGTATTATGCCTGAAGAGCACCAAAATTAATCTGGTTGGCTGTATCCTTAACTGGTATCTCAGTTAACTACTTGGAGGGTCTTCTCTATGATATATGCATTAACCACATTTTATCTCCTGGCTGTGCTGGTCAGCACAGTGATGTTGCTTGGCTTCTTGGAAAGCTGCTGGCTGAGGAGATCAGCTCCAGGGTGAATCAGGCACCCCAGGCCTTTGGTCTCTCTAGCTCGCTCAGCGGGCAGCCAAGTCTTTCCTGATAGACCAGGAGTGTAAAAGAGCTTGAGGTACGCTGAGATGGGAGAGTGCCAGTGTAAATGATCGTGAATAGAAGCAATAAAGTGGGAGGGAATTGCGAGTAAGAAGCAGCAGAAAGGAAAAAGGTGACGTGATATCTGTGTGTACATCAGAGATTAAAAAAAAAAAAAACAAAACCCAACAAACAAAACCCAACCTTGCTCATGACTAACGTCTCACCTTGGCTACTACCAGGTATTTCAGAATGGGGTCTAAGAAATTGTGATGATTGTTGCAGAATTCCCGACGCACCAGGGAGGGATGACTTTTGATTGCGCCTGTTAGTGAAGAGCTTGGGGCTGAGCGATGAGAGTTTGTATCTTACTGTGCACATTAGTTTTCTAGTGAAAAAGAATGAAACATTCAGTGATTCTTTTTGTCCACGTAAAAATCTTCTTTGAAGCTTGATAATATGTTCTGCTAGTGAATTATCTGGATTATCTTTTAGAAATTTACTGATGGATGTTTGTACCAGGGGTACACTTTTTTCTGAATTTCATGAGGTGGCCCTTTATTTTTGCTTTTTAAAGAAAGTGTAAATTAGAGTGCATAGCATTTTTTTTTCCTCCAGAATAAGCTGCAGGCAGCTGTGTAGTATGGGTACAAACGATATTTGCTTCTCTAAGAAAGGGAGGCCAGAGGAAGACAAGAGAAGGAGGGAGGAGTGCGAGCAGACCAGCGCTGCATCCCCGGTGAGCTGCCCCCAGTGCTGGAGCAGGAGCAGGAGGAGGAGGAGGGCACCAGCTACTTTTTTCCCAGGCTGTGGCACAAACCCGGCAGGCAGGAGGACCACAGCCATTTTGCTGCTCCTGGCAGCCTGTTGCCAAGGGCAACTGTTTATTTTGCTTGTGGAGCCAGGTCTGACTGTTTCGTTGATCATTTTGTATCAGTTGCGAATGCAGTGTTATTCAGCTCCTTTTTAAGCAATCCCAGCCCATTCAAAGGCTCTGTGTGTAGGAGTCTTTACAACCACTGAAACGTTTTTTGGTTTGTTTTTTGTTGGTTTTTTTTTTTTTTTTTTTAATAACCCGTTTCTGGTCTGTTTTTGACTGTTAGTTCCCTGTGTTTGAACCCAGAGAGCTGAAGAGAATTTTCAGGTGATGGGCTTCCTTGGGTTTAATATGATAAACTGTATTATTTTCAGCTTTACAGTAGCTTCAGTATCAACCTTTTGGTTTTGCTCACTTTAGCTACGCACTGGTGGTGAGGGATCGATCATTCAGATGCCCTTATTAATTTTGAGGTTTATTTCTTGGGTGTTTTAAAATCAATTTGGAACCTGATAGTGGTTATTTATTTTATTTTACACCACCTTCAGGGATATTCTGGAACATATTTAGAAATCTGTGGTTTGGTTATCTTCACTTGCACCTTGCAAGCACTGTCCTTTCTCTTTTGACTAGTTTTGATATTTGGGCTCCCAATTTTTGGTGATGCAGTTTTCATTTGACATAAAGAGAACAGATGTGTCCTTGCACGTGCTCTGAACTTCATTTTACTTTGCATTCTCCATTCATTTTACCTTAAGTCCTTCTGCAATGCCTTGCAGCCTTTCCTTGATGTGATTAGAAGGGAAATAAAGTGGTGATATTTTGCAATCTCAAATCTCATTGGAATACATATTTCGTATTTGCAAATGTGAACAAAGCCGTATCAGTGAGCATAAAGTGTACAGTTTTATATTCCTTACAAGCTACTAGATGTTCCTTTTTTTACAACTGGGTAATGAAATGGTGGATTACCAAAGGAAAAAAAAAAAATAGAAAACATTCCTCAGTGGATTACCGTAATCTTCAGGAGTTAAATTTTGACTTTATGTATTACTTAAGTGTAACATCTATGAGTTGGCATTTAATAACATGACATAGACATTTATAAACCAGGTGAGATATTAAATGGTCATCCATGGAGTGATTGATTATTGAGCAACATCATCTGCTATTGGCTTTAACAGCAGAGTACAGTGATTTATACTGCACAGAGATATTTTTATTGGCAAGGAAATAGCCAAGGTGTCATGCTGCTGTATTTTGCTGTTCTTGATTTCTCAATCTGAACCATACAACTGGAGCTAGAAGTTCTTCTTTTAAATAAATAAAAATGGATGTTACAGATTTTCACTTGAAGCATTTATCGAGTAAATCGTTAGTAGTGCTTGCATAATAAATCAGGAAAGTGAGATGATCTACACTAAGCTAGGATTGTAGCCGGCAGACTGGAATTTTATATGCTTGGGAAAACAACAGTTCTCAAGGTACAGAAATAATGAATATGTAATGACTTGAAACCCCAGTAACACATTATATTCCAGTTTTATTAAAATATTATTTTTTGTCCAAGCTATTTTATGCCATGCCTTGTTCTTTTATCCATAAACATATTTTGTCATTTTTCCTTATGCTAAATCTTTTTACACAGTTTTCTCTGAGAAATAAGATAAACATTTGACAGCATTTGTATTTGCTGAGACTTTGCTTATACTTAGTATAAGATCGGGATTAGACAATACGTAGTATTCCTTCAAAGAGAAGTAAAACATCTCAAAATGTTAAAGAGCTGACATTTCTCCATAAACTTGCAGCAAATGAGATCGCGAATCTATTAGATGTTGTCGTCTTTGGGAACTGTTCAGCAGATCCAGTGTAGGTCTAATAATTTATCCAAAGAAATGTATGATATGAGTCACTCCAGTCCTACAGAGGATGAGGGGAGCCGTGTCATATATTTTGTAGTTGTTGCAGAGTTGTTTGGGATTACGCACTTGTGAGTAATTCCAGTGATGTTACTGTTGGCGTTAAAATAAGTTGTCATTTCCTACTAAATAGCTATACGTTGTTATACAAGTTAATGGCAAAAAATATACTGACTGTGTTTCTTCCTTAACTGAAATGACAGTAATGGTAATACACGTTGAATTGGGAAAACAGTTATGTGCTTTCTACTCAATTTTCAAACTGTGCCTGATAGGCTACTGGTGTAGCTTATAGGCTTCCCCAAACTCATGCATTGCTTGTGGAATATACTTCTGTCAGTAATTGAGAATTTGAAAAAAGAGAATGTTTTAACCAGTGAGTTTTGTAATTCAAGAAAAAAGAAAAAAAGCTGTCTCTAAATTACTAGCAGGAACCTTGCTGTATGAATGCGGTCGATTTGATGTTAGTACACCGATAGCTAAAGCATCTAACTGGAAGACGGATACCCTACTAGATGGAGTAAGGTGAAGGGAGATATATCTTTCCTGTAGACTGTACAAACTTTTGCATGAATAAAGCATTGAAGAACATGCAGAACTGAAATCTGGTGTGTTTTAGCTGGCTAGAACTAGGCACCTTAGTGCTTTACTAATTCTCTCTCTGAACATGAGATCAAAAAAGGAAAGATGATGAAATACGGTGTCACTAGTTTTACTAGAAATAACTTGGGCAAGCATGCAACAATTCATTAGAAGAGCTAGGGAGAGTAAGGTTTCCTACTATTTGATCAGTTCTGTAAATTATCAAACACCTGGTAGAACTCTGTCCTACCACTAAAATGTGTGCGTTAGCCTGTCCTTTTTCTTGAGGATCCATAGTTTTTTTGCTATTGCTTTTGATGAATCTCAAAAAAAAAAAAAACAAAACCAAAAAACAAACAAACCAAAACAACCAACAAAACCCCAGCAGATTAAGTGGAAGAGTAAGGTAGAAATTGGGAATGGTGTTATGAATGTTTGTTTTCTGTAATTCAAAGGAATACAGTTTGGAAACAAAGAAAGCAAAACTGACTCTAGGTCTGGGTGTTTCTGTAGGCACCTGCCTAGTGCAATGAGGAGAACAGTTTCAGTCCTGGAAACTAGCTGTAAGAATAATTTCCCTGGGTATGATAAGAGCTACCTTGATTGCAGAATGGCTTTCTAGATTTCACTTGTTAATAGATTGGTTTTAAGTAATCAAGTAGTTTGATAACTAAATCAGCCTCGATTGAATGATAAAAAGAAACTTGAACTCACATCAGGCAAATATCAAAAGCCCAGATTGATATCATTTGCATAAAATTGTTATATATGGGTAAAATCCAATGACATGAACAGCTTGTTTAAAAAGACTAGAAGGTCTGGAAAGGATGGTTGTAGTAGAGATGGCTGCATGTTTTGCTTGTGTCAGGTAAAGAATTAGCTGAACTTCAGCATGACATCAAAAGCTGTTGGAGTTGCAGTTATGTATTCTCTGGCTTTCTCTCTTTCCTTACTACTCCCAGCTCCAGGGATATTGGTTCTGGTTCTACAAAACTGAAGGGGGTGTGCTGCTTGTTCTGTCTATGAGGACAGTAACTTTGCTGTGGCTGTGAGTTTGGCTCTTTAAAAATGAGTTTCTAGGAAGGGGAAAATATCTAGACCAAAAGATCAGTATCTTTTCCTGCTATTCAATCTATGAAGTACTAATGAGGTTATTTAATTCTGTATCTGACAATCAGTATGATAACACTGAAAACAGATTAGGACCTTAATCTAAGAGAAGATTCCTCAGCAAATTTGAGAAGGAAGATAAAATCAGTATCTTCATCACAATCATGTATGAACACAGTTTAGGCAGAGCGACGCTCCACCCAGAAGGAGCTATAGGAATACTTACCAACCAGCAGAACTACACTGCATGGCATCCAGTAGGTGTCTTTAGATAAATTTCTGAAATTATTAGTTGATTTCATTTTTCATGGACGGCAGGCATAGTTATTCATTTTGACCTCTGTAATTCAGAGGTCAATTTGTTTTGAAGGCAAGAAAAAAAATTTCTGAAATGGAAATTTTTGAAGTTGAAATTACTTTAGAAAGACGTACATGTTAATCATAACAACACACAGGATACTGAATATAGACTAATGTTCTAATCTGGTAAAACTTATTTTTAGCCTTTATTTATTTACTACTTTATTTATTTACTACTAGTTTTTCTTCACTGTGTACCTGCTGAGTTGAGGAAGGCAAACATTTTCCTCTGGCAGCAGAGTTGTTAGCTTTTCAACCAATAATCTCTTTGCATATAGAATATGACAAAATCTAGAAAAAAATCAGTTTATCAAGTGAAATTACTTGTAATACTTGTAATAGAATGAGTATGAGTTAGTATTGATACATTCTGTTAGTGGAAGTGTTCAATAGGTGTTTACTTACTGAAGAAGGTAAGCAATAAGTATGTATATAGGAGCAGAGGAAAGAATAAGATGGAAGAAAGCTATCTATGAGATTTTGTGAATTAAGAATAAAATGAATTGCTAAATAATTTTAGTCAAAATGTAACTGTCATGTTAAACAAGATAACTAGATTAAAGAAGTTCCATCTTTTGTCACATAATGTAATGAAACTTCAATACGAATGTGATTTGAATGGCTGATAAGCACTTCTTTAGTACAAATTAGCATGTTCAAACCCCCCTTTTAACAGCAAATAAACACAAAAGCAGGCATTCTGTAGTAAAATAATCTTCTTAAAGTTCAGATATAATGGTGAGGCATCAGATTGCTTAGTGTTGTAGAATGATTTCGGGGTTTACCATAATCCAGTTATGCAAAAGATTATTTTAAAGAATGTCCAATGATTGTTACTGCAAGTGCTTTAATGAAGACTTCTCTTAATCTGTTATCAAGATGAGTACTTCTCCCATCAAAAGTGTTATATCAACACTTTATGGCAGGTCTTCTCCTGTCTTACTTCAAAGTTCTTCCACAGTGGCTTTAGATTCTCTGAGCAGTCTGACCTGTTCTTTGTGGAGGAAAGTTTATAAGCAGCATTGTGGTGAAAATGCTAAAAAATACTTCAGGTTTTTTTTTCCTCCTCAATTAAATGTTTTTTTTCCAGAACAAACCATTCTTTTTCCCTGTGTTTCAGAAGCTACTTTTCGCCAGTTGGATTTGTCTTATAAAGAATTTCAATGCAAGTATAAACTGTGTATTCCTGACCTATATTCATCCTGACTACTGAAACACTGATTTACTGATTGGAGTTACTCATATAAAGGGAAAAAGAAGTGACTATTTCATGTCACTTGAGAATTTGGGACATGAAAGTATCTTGAGTAAGTTAAGTTCTACACTGTCACCCAGAGAGTGTTGCCATTTTTGGAAGACTATTAACACAGTAAGTTCAGTGTGACTTTGGATGTTCTGTTTTTTAATTCCCCATAGCATTTATAATAGCACGTTGTAGCCTTTGTAGTAGCACATAAATACACATAGAATTATAACACAGACTGTAAGTTTGAAGGTTTTGTTAGTACATTGTTGAAAAAAAATTTTTTTTTGTTTGTCAGTATGGTTGATAAAATATCTAGTGAACTGCTAGGTAGTTACATAAAGAGTGGTAAAATCTCTTAGGGTGAATGTAACAGTATATCTAATGTGACATGCAGAAGAAGAAGCTGTGTTTTAACAAGAATGATGCTTCAGAGTTCAATTTAAAGTTTTTTTTTCTTGATTTAGATTTATTTGAAGTGAAAGATTATCTCAAGCAGTCACTTTCCCTCCTTTCTTTTGATGAATGAGAAGAGGCATTGGATAAAACGAAGCTTTTGATTTAGTGATACTCTTGGTTTTCAAAACTTGGAAGCCATGATTAATTTTTAAAACGGCTTGTTATCTGAAAAACAGTCTTCTTTCAAAGGAGGATATTCGGGACTTAATCCCATTCCGTATGAAGGCATAATGTAGAGACCAACACCGTACCATAATATCACACCTGTCACTATTAATGGATAGCTACATTCCACTCTTGCTACCCTTTCAGTAAATCCATGCTTGAGTTTAGCTGTTGCACAATCACGGCAAGATTTTGCCACCTCTTGACCCTATATGTAGCCAGTTGTGCCCAGGGCATAGAAACCTGACATCCTAGTGAATTGGGATGGTAGCATTTTTCACTCACTTCGTGGTAGCTTAAATTAATTGCAGGATTACACAAATTAGTATTTTATATGTTTGTTTTTTTCATTATTGCTTTGTGATGATGTCCTGCTATCTAGAGATAAAAGAACTGTCATAATTCATGAAATTGGCATCCAGTGGACAACTAATGATTGTTTCCCTCCTACCTCGGTAGCATCTACCAACCTCCTAGATAGAAAATTTATTTCACTGACTTTATTTCAAGACTGTGTGGCTGTTGGGAGTTGTTGCTCTCTCGCTCCCCCGGAGCTCCCCTGTTGTAGTGATAGTTTGCATTTTATGTTCGTGAAGAACTAGTTTATAACTGCAAATGCAAACTAGATACCTCATGAAACCAGCGATCAGAAGTTTTGTCATGGATTCTGTGATGAGTTGAATCGTTGCTATTTTCCTGTAGCTGCTTTACCAACACCAACCAGTAACAAGGAGTTACTGATCCTAATTCTCACATTTGAATTCTGGTCCATAATCAGAAAAGAGCTTGAAATGGCAAAACCTGCATGTCGATTGGAAAAGTGAAGTGAGAAAAGCAAATAACTTCAGGGTGTACCAACTCATTCTGAGGTTTTATGTTAACTTGCACAAGTTGTAGCTCTTTTCCATTACCTATGGATGCACTGAAGATGAAACCAATTTAGAGTTGCTTAAGCGTAATTACACCCACTTAGAAATCACTTCTGCTTTTGCATTTGTACCACAGTTCCAACCCATTACTGAATGTGCTTAATAATAATTTACCAAGTGTTACAGCAAACAAAACTCCTGCTGAAGGAGAACAAATGGCTGAGAGAGAAAATGGACTGGCTGTTTTCTTAAACAAACAAACAAAAAGACCACAACCTAATTGACAGAGCAGAGTTTGGATCCTAGCTAAATGACAATCAGCACAAGTGTCTTGCCAAATGAAAAGATAATTCAGGAAAATGTGTGCTTCAGTGTTTGGTCCCTTACAGTAGGCTCTATGTGTTGCCTAAAGGCGCAGAAGAAGGGAATCTACAACTGAAAGGAAATCATCACTATGTTTTTTTTGTTGGTTTTTTTTTTTTTTTTGGTCTTGTCTCTGCTTCCTATAGTAATCTTGCTGGCCTCCCGTTTACAACACATGCTCAGGTTTGGAGAACACCAAAGAGTCTGGCTTACACCTTTCTCCATCTTGGGGGATTTAAAATCCTTTCTCTCCAGAGACTATGTGAACAGTTAGATTATTCTTGAGTTCAATGGTTTCTGAGTTTTCAGGAATATGAATTTGGGCACTGTAATTTGGGATGGATAGGATTTAAGCACTTAGGTGGACTTCTGTATCTAGCTCAGGTGCCTAGTAAAGATAAGAGTGTGACTGGCTTACTAGTTTTGTGATTTGAAAATGAGTATTTCTTCCAAGAATATTGCTGCAGGTTTAACAGAGCAAGTGGAAACTACTGGTTCTTTGGATCCCCTAATTATCTGTTGTCAGTGGATGTGTGTGATAGTATAATGTGCACAACAACTGATATTAAGGATGAACAGGTTATTATGTGTCAGATACGTATTATCTGTGTTGTTACGTGTATTTACACATATAAGTTTTAAGTACTTCCCCTGTGTCACTGGTATTACTCTGACCTTACAATCAACATGAGAGGACAAAGAAGGGTTGTTATACCACTTACTATATCACACCTTGCCGCAGCAGCGTTTAAGGAAAAGAAACATTCTCCATAGCCTGGAGGTGTGGTTTTGGGCAGGTCATTAAAGATTTAAATATTAATTTGGCATGTACAGTAGGAAAATGACGCAAGCCCCTTCTCTGTTGAGCGTCCTGTACGGAAGTGGAGCCATGTCGCCATTGGAATCTTTGACTCCTGAAATTATTTTTCTCTACAATGGACAAACTCTAGGTGATGTAACCCTATACAGTCACTCAACTTTGTGGTTAGAGAATTTCTGTAAGCGTGGGTTTGAATCTGCTTGTGCGGAGAACAGAATTGAATCTGGGTCACCCATATCAAGTGTACAGGTGTTTTAACCAACAAGTTATTACATAAAATTGGAGACTACAGATTTTTTTTCCTCTTGTGGTCTTCTTATGTAAGAAAGCCCCAAATGCCACTGAAATTTGCATTGAGTTTTCCAAGCGCTCTGGGAAGCATACTGACTCAAGCCCTTCATGGGTTTAGATGGAGCATTGACTACTTTCTGGTCCCTTACTTCGCTTAAATATAAATTAGCTGTGCAGATTTACTTGCCAGTACTATTACAACCAAGACTCTTGGTGCCTGAGTATTACTCCCTAAAATGGGGGATTATGGTCCTTCAAGAGTAATGTTTGGAATATATGTTATGGACTTTGACATATTTAGCTAGTTTGATAAAAAGTCACTGCTTTCCAGGCTAGGAGTTTCTAAGCTGAATGCATAAGTTTATATAACTGTGATATGATAGCTGTGCAGGTAAGTTTTACAGTTATTTTGCTTTTGGGAAATAAGAAGTTGGGGCATGAGAGATTTAAAATTAGGGTACAAACTACTATGTAAGCAGCTGTATGCCGAAGAACTGTCTTAAGCTGAATTAGTGCTTTTGACCTAATTCTTGGTAGTTGTTAAATTTAATCTATATTTAATTGACAATTTTAGGTAAAGAATATCAGAGCTAACTCAGTTTCCATTCTATTAATGTGAATGTCTTAGGTCCTCAGCTGGTGTCACTCCACAATTTTGTTAGAGCTGAACCTGTTACATCAAATGAGTATCTTTTTTTCCCTTGATGTTTAAAACCTGTGATCATCCAAGATGAAGTTTCCCTGCTGTGTTCTCATTCCTCATCTGCCTGTGCCCAAAACACTTGTGCATTTAAAAAATAGTTAGGAAAACACTGTAGTGAGGTTCTTTTCTTGTCTGAGGAAAAACCACAAAGCCAAAGAAGTTAAATGTCTTAGTACTCCTACTGTGTGTGCATGTGTGTATATGCATATATATATATACCCACATGTGTACATACACATACATTACATAATATGTAGTAATGTATACATTCATAGTGTCTTTCATGTACTGTGAAAAAGAAGTAAAGAATAAATAAACATACAATCTGCAGGGAGGCAGCAAACCCGTTTTCCAAAATATACTGTTATTTATCCCTTTGGGAGACTGAAGGAAAAGAAAAGCTCAGATGCTAAATCATAGAAGAGAGCAGAATCAGCAACATTCTTAATAAAACTGGTAGGAAGTAATCCTGAAAACAGCTGCTTTGTACTTAATTCTCAGAAACTGAGATTAAAAGTAAAATGTAAAAATCTAGAAAATTGGTTTTAAATTAATATTGAACACTCTTTTGAAACCAGGGTGGCTAGTTTTTAAAGTACATTTTTTCTGACTTCCTGGAAAAGTTATATATAGGTATAAAAATTCTCCTTTCACTATACTTTAGTGAAAGAAAAGAAGCTCACCACCATGTAAAAATCAGCTTATTGCTCTGCTGAATCTTTTTTTTTTTAAATTCTTCAAATTGAGAAAAAAAATATGTAAAGCTGTATGTCTGTATTCAATTACATAATAAATATTTGTCTATATATGAAAGAGGGAGGATATAGATATAGCTACTAATTTTAGATAATTTACTTTCTCTCCAATTATTTTTGCAACAAAAGTGTGAACATAAAAACTTGCAAGTGGTATTAAAATAAACTTGAATATTTGCACTACTGATTGTGTTTAGTCTTAAAAGAAGGTGTTCTAGTGAAAAATGCAAGCACATGATACACACTATTTAGTACACATGAAATACACTATTTAGCAACTAAGGACTTTAATGAGGGTTTTTTTGTGGCAAAACTGATTGCTTACATGTTGCTTTGTAGAAAAAGCAAAAAAAATCAGTATTTTTAAAGGTAATGAGGATAATATGTGTTCTATTATGTCAAATACGTCTGCTTGGTTTTATTAGTAGGACTGATTGTATTTTAACAGTCTCAGTGGTGAACTACAGGAGAAGGTAGATAGCAAAATAAGTAACATTCACAAACGATTGTAAATTGAAAGATATTGCCACACCACAGAGGTCAGAGACGTGTTCAAACCAATTAAACATATGTGTATATATGCAATGTGCATATGTATATATATGCAAATAATGTATGTATGTGTTTCTGTGTACTCTCTAAGTGCATGTTTGTCAAAATACTTAAGAAAAAAAGACCAAATTAGTTATCCTGTATGAGGAAAAACACACATACACACAGACACAAAATCAGGTTTTGCATGCTCCCATGTAGTCCAAGGGATTTTTTTTTCCATGGTTTTATTTGAATCCTGACCTTGTTCAACATGGTTGCAGCAGTAGGAAGCGATACTGGCTTTCCTCTGACGAGCTACTTAGTGCTGCACTAAATCAGTCAAAGAAAAAAGAGTTTGGAAAGCACCCAGCGTATAGAAGGTCAGACAGTATAACAGGCATTTATGTTTTTAGTATTATTTCTGTCAACAGCAGGTTAGTCTACCAGAAATGTCTTCTCCTTATCCACGTCTCAGAGTCATCAAAGTAATCTGTTTCCTATCCAGCGGAGTTCCTAAGGAAAGCATCTCACAGCCCTTTTGAGTGCCTGCGCTGTGCTTGGATGAGCAGAGACAGCTGGAAGTGATTAGAATAGACTGACGTGAAATCATGTGGGAAGGGATTCATCTCGCTTAAGAAGAGGAATCAATGCTCCGTTCTGTAGGGGAAGAGGAGTTTAAGTACAAAAGTGAGCAGATTTTCAAAGGGGCACATGGGAATTGAGCTAGTGATTGCACTGATGCCATTTAATATTGCAAATCACATTCTACCCTCAGTAGATTATATTTAAAAACAGACTGATAATCACAGATGATAGTTTCATAAGAGCACAGGAACTGCCAGGCAGGAATGAAGCAGTTGTTCCTGTATACTAGTCCTCCCTCTTAACTCTCCCAAAACACACAGTGATATCACACAAAAAATAGAACATTAATAAGTACATAGCTGTAAATGTTACATTTATAATGTGAAAACAGTGACATTTCCCAGACATGCAAGTTTTGATGATTTCATTTTAAATGTGCACTTTATTAGGGATAAGTCAATTGGAAATTTTTCCCTCTTGAAAGAGAAAGAGCTTTTATTTTAACATAAGCAATATCCTTTAAAAAAAACCAAACTTGTACTACATCTTCATTTTCTCTCCAACTCAATGGATGTATTTTACATTTTGCACTTGCATTGTGTGTTCTCGTTAGTTAAGCCTCTCTATGTATTTTCAGTACTAGCATGACACATGTAACACACAGGTCTGCTGAGGTACCTTGCCCAGTATGTTATTTCTGCTTTTAATCTTAGTATCAGTGTGATATTGTAACTGTTATTAGATTTTTGGTGCAACAGCAAATTACAAGTTGAAGAATTTACTGTTTTACAGACATACAAACCTGTATCATTGGGGAGCCAGGCAGAGCTTTTCTTCTAATATCATAAGCTAGGTGATTTTTTTTTTTTTTAAATCCTTAAAAACTAGGTGAGACAACTTAAGTAATTATTGAATTGTGAGAATATTCACACATGCTTTAATCATCTCCCTGGAGAATTGTGTAATTTTGTATTGATTTAGGCCTTCATAGTCATGAAAACTGTGGATTGGATTCAGAGACTTTCCAGTTTGTCACCCATCTGAGGTGAATTTTTCTTGTTTTAAAATTAGGTAATGTTCTGGCAATGATGCCTTCATAGGAGATGGGCAGTGTTGTTGATGCCTTAAAGTATCGTGCTTGTCTGCCATCTAGAAGTGTTGATGAGTTGCCTTTTGAATGTCATTTCTCTGCGTGACATTCTGGCAGTCACGTCCACCCGCAGGTGTCCTTCCTTTTGGTTGTTCAGTTCAAGCAAACCCGGTGTTAAAAATTGTGTACAATGGCTGTTCTGGAAAGAAACAGAACCTTTCTTGTTCCGTAACAGCAGTGAGGAAATGCCATCCAGTGTAACAGCTGTGAATAACAGGTTAATAAAGGATGTTGTAAACTAGATAGATGATGTTATAGACATGGATGTTCACTTCTCTAGCCACAGGTTCCTTGAATTAAACTTTGATCTGGTTCTCCTCCCTGCGCTGTCCTGTTAGAACTAAAATATGTGCATTTCAGACCAGAGAAGGAACTGATACATTTCCCTTATTTAGCATCATGCCTACTCAAAGAACTGTATACGGTAATTTCTCCAGGTAGTAGAATTACTTCTTAAATTTGTAAGTTATTGTTATGAAGCTTGACAATTTATTAAACAGGCCAAAATTAAGTATTGTAAACGAAATAGTAAAAGCCTGCAACATAAGCCTGTCATATAAGGTGTTAAAAGAGGAACCTTTACCCTTGCGGACAGCAGCCATTCAGTAACTAGCTTCATACCACGTGAAACTCTAGTCTCTCTCACTCTCTGAAGCTCAGATTAATCTCTTCTGCCTCTGAAATGAAATGAAAAAGTTAAACATCTTGCCTAAATTATTCATTAGGGCTCTCTGTGTGTATTTAGTGGAGAGATGTTTTTGCAGGAAGTCAGTCCGTCTGCTTAAGAATGTCAGTATTGTCCATTGGAGGTGAATTTCTCCATTGACTACAGCAATAGCCATGATAACTGGCTTGTTATTAAGCAAGAAGTGCTTGTATGTTTAGAGGTCAGAAGGTATCCTGTGCTTGGAACAGCTGTTCCAGCCAAAAATGCAGCCAAAACCAGAGCAGGGCCTTTTGATGAACATTTTGAGCACATTGCCTCTCAGTCACCGAATGATCCTCTAGTAAAAAATAAATAAAAAGGAATTAAAAACAAAATAGTAACAGAAAAACCTGTCCGAATGGCAAAGAACGTAGTATTTTAAGTAGTTGCCTATTTCTTGATGAGAATAGAGGATTTTTCTATCACCTGTTATGAACAGGATGGCAGAAGCTGTCTGTCGGAATAGTGCCCAGTCTTAGTTGAGACAAACTGAAAGACCCCAAGAGTCTCCTAGCAGTCAGCTGGGAAAGTGCAACAACACCCACTTAATTGCTGTTGAGCGTCTGTTATTTCACCAACAGTGGGCACCAGGTGACCTTGCTAGAAATCCCATTCACACGATTTTAGGCTTTTTTCGAACTTTTGAGAATAATTTTAAACAAGTATTTTAAATATCTGATTTTATATAAGCATATACACACACATATATACATATATACACACACACACATATATATAATAGGGGGAAGAGTTAAGTAAAGTAAGTCACAGAAAATGGTGGAGGTTTGAAAAACATTTTTCATGTTTCCAGAGATATTCTTCATTCTCAAGCTAGGAAACTTGTTTTCTACCCATCTATCATATGCGTGCTTGTGTGTGTGGGGGGGTGCAAATTCTGTGTAGGGGTTTACATAGCTCTCAAGGCATTATTAATTCATCCCATGAAGAACTGGCTAAGGCAGTGTCAGGCTGGTTTGTTTATGGTTTCAGAGTAGGCTATAATCACCGATTCTGTATAAAGTATTCCTTTTTGATTTTCAGCCTGCACACAGGGGGATTGTATGAACATAGGGGTGTTGGTATTGAGTCAGACCAAGGTACATGGAGCAGAGTTCTGTGTCCGTCAGTGACAGATGCCAAAGGAAGAGTAAGAACAGGGAAAACATATATTATACTTTCTCCTGATACTCTCCTAGCATCCACTTCTGTAGGCGGACGTCCTTTATTCATATGTACTTAGGCTCTGCCGGCCTCCCTTGTGTCCAGTTTAAAGTTCTCTTCTCAAACTCCCTTGAGATTTCTCCGGCCTTTGTGTTTGTACCTCCTTGTACTTGCTTTCTGTTGCTGTTGCCAGTCTTCATGGTTTGTTTCTTCTCTTCATCTATGCCGTTGATTTTTTTTTTCCATGTGGCTTCCTTTGTTTTGTATTTGTTTTCAGTCCCTTCAGGTAATCCCTTCATTTTCTATAGTCAGAGCTTTCCTAAAATCAAACCTTTTTCCTGATGATTTTTTGCCATTTGAAGGAGAGCTATCAGCCAGGAATTACTGTTTTGAAATGCTTTTTTTTTCCTCTAGAACTGGTCTTGTCAGCAGGATTTTTGTCTATTTTTTAAATTAAAAAAAAAAAAAAAGTACATTGAAAGAATATTACAAACTGCAAAGTCAAGTGCTTAAAAATTGGATATGCAAGACTTTAGGTGACAACTGTGACCTTCATTTGCACCTGCCTGCCTTCCTTAGTATAAAGTGTTTTTAATTGCATAACAACTTCAGCTCCTCCCCCCCCCCCCCGACTAGCTATAATATTTCTTTTTCATTTTGAATGTTTGACCCTGTTTATTATTTATTGTATATTGGAAAAATCAGCAAGTGAATGCAAAGTTATTCATTTTTTCTTGCAGTATGACATAAAGATTAAAGCAAAACCATTGTCTGGGTTAATTAGAGAAACATTGGACCTGATTGTTTGGTGTATTTAGTATATGATAGCACTGTAGAGCTCCCAAAGTGATAAAGAGATCTAAGTCGCATTTGTGTCACACTCCTACAGCTTTAGACCCTGTTCTTCAGCAGCCTTCCATGATCTATGAACTGAGATTCCTGAGCAGCTGCTAAGATAACTCCAAAATGTTTTATGTAGGAAGACAAATCAGTGTAAGACAGTTCATCTCTTATGCTATGCTGTAATTAACTGTGCCTATACCTGTATTGTGCAGCTGAGGCCATACGCAGAGGAGCTTCTGTCCTTGCAATTAAAAGTCTTTTACCCTCTAAAATGCAGTGATTAAATTTGCAGCGCGAATTGAGAGCGATCCCTCGCTCTGCCTGGGAATGGTTTGAGAGTGGCCCAGGTCAAACCCACTGCAGAAACTGTTCAAGCAGTTTTACAGGGTGGATGAGTGCAGTCCAGGGAGTGTATGCTCTGGATCAGGTTTAATTTAGGCATGAGTCGCTATCCGTGGTTGTGTCTGTGAAGAGTCCCTTGATATATCCATTCCCAGGTGGCTTTGCGTTGGTTCTCAGCAAGCACGATAAGGGTGACCTGTAATTATTACACTGCAGCCTATGAGGCGAAGCCACGTCCCATTTCTAGGATGCATATTCAGTGCAAGGATTACGCTGCAGGTATGTTTCTTATAAATATTTCAGGGTGAAGTGTGACCTTTATTTGCTTGCCAGGCATCTCATGGCTCTAATACAATAACCTGTGACAGATTGTTCGAACTGAAGAGCCCCGGAGCCCTGCTGTAGGTGAAAAGTGGATGGTCCTTACTTACAGTGAAGCGTGTCAAACAAGGGAGCAAAGAGAGATCTTTTAAAAAAAGAAGAAAACAAACAAACAAACAAAACCAGGCTGTGAATAATAAGCAGTAAATAAAGGAAATATAGAGTTGGGAACCTATTTTGTTCAGAAACATATCTCCAAAAGGTTTCTGCTATTAGTGCTTCTGAGTTCATGCACATAATGAATGAGTCCAGCACCTTCTGGTTTGTGCCACCCATGCTACATTTGCTGTCCTAGGCTATATCACCTCTGCTGATGCTGTCTCTTTACTTTCTCAAAGGTGTAAACCAGCTTTCTGCTTTCTGCCAAATAGTAAATACTTGATACTGACTCAGCTTCACTGATTTATCAAGAGAGTATCTTCACTCTTCATCTCTGCCCACCTGCTATGCAGTTGTAGGCAAGAAACATTGTGGGGAACTCGCAGAGGAAATCTGTACAGGTCGCCTCACAAATGAACACATCCTATTTTGTCAGATTTATTGCTATAATTAGATTCTTCTAGACTTTGTGTTCTTCACACTCTCTGTTTATTTTTCTTAACAATTACTCAGTGTTGTGAAAGCTTTAGAAGCAATGTACATGGAGCTGACTAAAAAGGAATTAGAATAGGGCAAGATGCAGGTGTTTCTGGGAGAGAGGATGAAGCCACTTGAATGTGATTTTATTAGTGATAATAAAAATAAATAGTGATAATATTTTTGTCTATTTATATTATCACTATAAATTATGATATTATCACTTGTATTTATATCATCACTATAAATAGTGATAATAAATAGTGATTCCTAACTGAATGCAAGAAGAAATTGGATTCATAGCAGTTAAAGGAATTAAATACTTTGGTTAGCTACCCAGAATGAGTTACAGAATACAGGTATGAGCTGGTGGTTAGATGGGGTGGGAAGGTATCACTGCTGTCAAGAAGACCTGATGAAGAACATAATGGGTGTTGTACAGGGATGGGGCTAATGAGGAGGCATAGGACTACAGAGGAGAGGGGTTGTTGTTCCAGTTGGAAGAGAGGGATATGACCTGAGTATTGGATTTAATTTCAGCTCTGCCCATTAAGAGCAATTGGAGGCTCCTAGCTGTCTCATTACAACTTCTGACGCTGAAGTTCTGGCACAGATTATGGGTTTTGCTATAAACTATGCCTGGTAACTGTTCTCCAGAGGGGCATAACAGCTGTTACTTATAGTATGTTGTGTTTTGGCTATCGTGTCAGTACATTCTGAAGTACACCAGCACACTGCCTATTTTTGACTTGACAGTAGGAGCATAAAAATTCTCAATGTCGTCTTAATTCACCAGAGCACATTTCCAGGGAAATGTGAGACCCCACCTAGTACTCTGGAGTCAGTTTCTTTGCATCTGTTATGGTTTCTGTTTGGCACCCAGATCTCAGGAATCACTTCTGAAAAGTTTGGCATTAAGCTTTTAAGTAGCTTTGTCAGGGTCTATGAAAAAATAGTTTTTTCTGTATAGAAGAGAAGGCGTTTGGATTGTGCTGCTCTGTGACACAGCAAAGAGACCTTATACGGCATGACAAAAGGTCAGGATATAACATTTAGTGTGTCAGACTGAGAATCTGTGGATGGACACAGCTCTCAAGACTGTCAAGCAGATTGCCATGTCTTGTGTGGGGCGGGCTGCATACCTCACCTCTCTTCGTAGCACCATAGGGTGCTACAGGTTGGACGGGACCTTCACCCAAATGTTTAGAAGATAGTCTTCCAATATCATTTGCTTACAGTCACATAAAGAAGTTAAACTGAAGTTTTGATCTGACTCAATGCTTTTCTTATATGTAGAGACAGAAGTAGTTGGTCCTAGGTATTGCTAGGTACCAGCAACTTACTGCATGACAACCTAAACCACTGAAATTTCCCTCTGTATTGTACGAGCAGTGTATGTCCTAGTCACTAGACCACAAAGGACATAGCTATAGGAACATATACAAATGGATACCAGATGTGCTGTCTCATTCCCTGAGCTGTCCAGAGATAAGACATCTCCAGACTTGAAGCCAAGTATTCATCTTAAGTGCTGCCCCGTGCTTGAGGAAGTTTGACCTATTTCCTTGCTGGGACATACTGTGATAACGACATGGCTCTGTAGCATCGGAACTAAAGCTACCTCATGCTCATAGCACGGGCAATGCAAGCATAAATCTGTTAGCCCCTCGTCATGCTATCTAAAATCCTCCTATATTTATTTGGACCTAATATATATTAGTCTTGTTTTGCTGCTGCTTCTGGCAAAGTGGTCCTGCTTCCCTAAAGCCTAGAATTAGGTATTTGTAGGATTTCAGGAAAACCGAGCTTGATCTGGTGCTTTCTTTAAGCAGCTTTATCTTTTCATGTGGGCTGTTGTGAATCTTACTCTGAAGATCCTGCCGTCATTTGTATGCAGCCCTGCGTGACAGTAGCCTTGAGTCTCCACCATGAAACTCCATTTTTAAAGAGAGTCTTTCAGCAATTAATGCTTCTTTTTTATTAATATCTTTCATTCAGTAAATAGATAAAATAACTTCAGTTTTGAACACTGCTATCACTTTTCCTCTGGTGATAAACACTACTGTCACTTGTGCTGTAGCTGAATAATGATTTCCTTGAAAGTGCAATTAAAGCACTGCCTTCTTTATAATCACAATTTGTTTTATATGATAAACTTATTCAATAAATAGCTGTCTGGCACACACAGCAGTAATGAACACTTGTTTTTATGACTTCTTCTCAGTAGAGGCAGAAACAATACCTCTTATAAAGTGCTGTATTCATTTTAATGTGAATGCATCGGGTTGGAAGGCACCTCAAGCCTCCTGCTCAGAGCAGGGTTGGCTCTGAAGTCAGACCAGGTTATTCAGGGCTTTATCCAGATGCGTCTGGAAAACCTCCAAGGCCTGTGCAACCTCTGCACAACCTCTGGCTGCAGCTGATTGCATCTTAAAAAGAGAAATACTAGTGATTGAAAAGGGAATGAATACATTATAAAAAAGGAGTCTTGATAAAGCAGATGTTGCAAATCAGATGTCTTTTTACACATTTCTTTATGACCACTTACGTTCTTAACTACTTCAGTGTTTACTTCTTCTCATCCAGTGTTTAGAGTACGCTAATTGGCGTAGCTTATGTTCTAAGGAGATGTTAGGAAGCATATAAGGTAAAACTGCATTGGGTTAAATTAATTGCCTGTTTCCTGGCCTTGAGAAGCTGCAAATCAGTAATCAAAGTTTACTCATGTGCTTGCCTGATGAGAAGGCAAAGTGGAGCATAACCACCTGCCGATGTTATTTTGTGCAGTTCGGTTAGACTTGGTCTCGTCTCAGCTTTTCTCTTCCACCAGTCTTGATAAAGACCTTTATATAACCTCAGTCTGCTCCAGTATTGTCCAGAGAAAATGTGAAAATTGACACTTCCCTTATTCAGAATAAAGACTCTGAGATGCTTGGAAGTCATACCAATAAGCCATATATACCCTTCAGATGAGCCCTTTCCTCTTGAGCTGCACTATTATCCATGCATCGGTTCCACAGTCTGGCTCTGAGTTCTGGGGAAGCATTAATGAGTTTGAGTCGTAGGAGAGCAATTGTCTGCTCTTCATTGGAAAGGAAATGCAGTCTTTGATCATAATTGCAAATATAAATCGCCCATCCTAAAAGCTAAAAAGTCAGAAAGCTTGGTTTAATTTCTTTTGGAGAAATAGAGATGCTTCTTTGAGACATGATCAAGGACAAAAATCTCTGCAGTTTATTTACTTATCTTAGTATGAAAGACTCTATTACTGTGCATGAATTAAAAACAGAGATCATAATAAAAATGATGCTTGGCTACCTCCATAAAATTGGGTAGCTAATAGATGCACTATATATCTTTTTTTCCTTTCTATTTTTTTTTCTTTTTAATAAAGGGTAACTTCAGGATCATGGTCTGATAATCTCTTCCCTATGTAATCCAAGGAAAACATGTCCAACTTCAAGGGTTTTCTTTTGCTGGGGTTGGTCTGTTGACAGTATAGTGCTTGCTTGTTGGAGTAATTAATGAATTCTGTCATTAAACAGCTTTTCGTGCTGGCATTAGCTTTTTGTGCAGACATCTCTGGTGTTTCCGGTATAGCCATAGTTTTAGGGGTATATTGAAGGGGAACATTTTATATCTTTCAAGTCAGACGTGCTTCTTGGTCTTGTAATTCCTTTTTGCAATTTACCAGATGGCATCAGATTTAAACTCATGTTGAGACTTCGTACTATGCCGAAGCATCTGAGGATTGATTAAACCTTTTAACTATTCAGTTCAAACTGTGACAGAGGATTTAGTTAAAGATTTTTGTTTAGACCATTGCAAACAACCTGTTAAAAATGTCCTGAGAGGTATGACTGTGCTGGGAGGACATGAAAATAATTGGAAGTTTCTCTTTTGCAGTATTTTTATGCATTCAAACATACAAAATGTGGTACTAAAGCATCCTCATTTTATTTATGCAGATGAAAATGCTAGCTATCAACTGGGAATTTAGGACCATTATTTTTCACAGCAGAAGTAACGAAAGTAAAATTAAGTTCTGTAGCAGGGGCCTCACAGATGTGATTACTTTAAATACGTGATTGGGCATAGTGGCTGGTCAGTCTCTCTTCATATAGGCAGTTCCATTGTTTCCTGTCGCTATCAGTGGTGAGAGAGAAGCAGAGTCTGCCCCATTGTCTCCGTCTGGTGTCTGTCTTAGTAATGCTATGGTCACAATAATTAGGAGAGGAAGAAGCATGCTTGTCTCTGGGAAATTTAAATGCATGTCTAGGAAACCAGATAGTAGAGAATCATCATAGAATCATAGAATGGCTTGGGCTGGAAGGGACCTTAAAGATCATCTAACTCCAGCCCCCTGCCATGGGCTGGGATGCCACGCACTAGACCAGGTTGCTCAGGACCCCATCCAACCTGGCCTTGAACACTGCCAGGGACGGGGCATCCGCAACCTCTCTGGGCAACCTGTTCCAGTGCCTCACCACCCTCTGGGTAAAGAATTTTTTCCTAACATCTAATCAAATCTCCTCTCTTTCAGTTTGAAACCATTCCCCCTTGTCCTATCGCTATCTGCCCTTATAAAGAGTGTCTCCCCCTCTTTTATATAAGCCCTCTTTAAGTATTGGAAGGCCACAATAAGGTCTCCGCAGGACCTTCTCTTCTCCAGCCTGAACAACCCCAACTCCTTCAGCCTGTCTTCATAGCAGAGGTGCTCCAGCCCTCTGATCATCTTAGTGGCCCTCCTCTGCATCCGTTCGAAAAGGTCCACGTCTTTCTTGTGCTGAGGGCTCCAGAGATGGGTGGAGTACGCTAGGAAGGGTCTCACAAGGGCAGAGTAGAGGGGTAGAATCACCTCCCTCGACCTGCTGGCCACGTCTCTTGTGATGCAGCCCAGGATACGGTTGGCTTTGTGGGCTGCGAGTGCACATTGCTAGCTCATACCCAGCTTTTTGTCCACCAGGACCCCCAAGTCCTTCTCTGTGTGGCTTGCTCTCAATGAGTTCTTCTCCCGGTCTACTAATGTCTGGGATTGCCTCAGCCCAGGTGCAGGACCTTACACTTCACCTTGTTGAACCTCATTCGATTCATATGGGCCTATTTCTCAAGCTTGTCCAGGTCCCTCTGGATGACATCCCCTCCTTCAGGTGTGGCAACTGCACCACTCAGCTTCGTGTCATTTGCTGAGGGTGCACTCTATCCCACTGTCTATGCCATTGATAAGGATATTGAAAAGCACCAGTCCCAAGACAGAGCCCTGAGGGACACCACTCATCACCGGTCTCCACCTGGACATAGAGCCATTGACCACAACTCTCTGGATGTATCCATCCATCCAATTTTTTATCCATCTAATAGTCCACCCTTCGAATCCATATCTCTCTAATTTAGAAGTAAGAAATAATAAGAAAGCCTAGAGGACAGTGACTTTTTTCAGAGGGGAAAAAAAATGGGTAAACCCAGGAAAGAGCTAAGGTCTAAGGCTGGAGCATCCTTCATATGAGGAGAGGCTGAGAGAGCTTGGGTTTGCTCAGTCTGAAGAGAAGGCTCAGAGGGATCTTACCAGAGTGTATAAATACCTGATGGGGGGATGTAAAGAAGATGGGGCGAGGCTTTCTGAGTGGTGCCTGCTGACAAGATAAGAGGCAATGGCCACAAATTAAAACACATGAAATTCCATCTGAACGTAAGAAAAAATGCTTTTTTTCTTTTTTCTTTTTTTTCTTTTTTTTCTTCGAACTGTGAGGGTGGTCAAACACTGGCACAGGTTGCCCAGGGAGGTTGTGGAGTCTCCTCCTTGGAGATATTCCAAACCTGACTGGACGCAGTCCAGGGCAACCTGCTGTGGCTGATCCTGCTTGAGCAGGGGGGTTGGACTAAATCAACTCAAGAGGTCCCTCTCAACTTAAACTTCTGTGACTCTACCACTTAGATTTAACCTTTTTTGAAAGTGGACTGATACTTTAAAAAAGCAGCTCTTGTACGTGTTTTTGTACATAAAACATTTATTACCTTCTGTAACTCTAGTCACAAAAGCAGAATAAGGTATTTTTCAAGCTTTACGTAAGCAACTTTTCTTCCAAATTGCGCATGACTCTTCAAAACACTTTACTGAAATGGATTAAAAATAGGAATTTACATTTTGCAAAATGTACATTTATCTTTATTTTGTTGAAGATTAAACAATTCAAGAGGAGCAAATACAAATGGCAGATTATAGTACTCTAGGTTGTAGGAGATTTTGATTTGTGAGGGGACAGTATGTAAGGGTAGATATAGTTAAAAGACCACAATAAATACTTGTTTTAATTATTTAATTGGCCCACGTTCTGAAGTAGTAAACGCTTCGCTATGCCATGTTAGTTCATGTCAACTTCAGGTTAGTTTTTTATCATGGAAAAGTTAGTAATATCACAGGCAAGAGCCTTTAGCTAAGACTCCATTTTAGCACAGTCAGCGCTGAGCATACAAATAAGGCAAAGAAAATACCCTTGTCACTGACTTAAGTATCAAAGCCATTGTGTTCTGCTTAAAAGCATGAGTCACCAAATGTACACTTGCATGTAATTTAATGCCACAACAGATCATATAAAAATGGAATTCAGGTTTAGTTTTTCCTCTAAATGTGACCCATGATACATCGCTCAATGTAATATCGCTGCTGCAGGATAAGAAGGAGGTTAGGTGACAGGAAAAATAAAAATGCTGAAATAAATAGTCCTTTTTTCACAGTTCAGAGGAGCTGCCTGTTGATTCCCCCAAGTTTTGAGCTTATGTCCGTGCACAAATGACTTGTGTATGGTGTGAAGAATGAGTTGCTGAAGTTTGCAGGCACTACAAAACATTGCAGCAGAGTTTTCTTTGAAGCTAAAGGAGAAAAATAGCTGAAGGATATGAGAATACTGAGTGAACGGGATGTAAAATCACAGCTGAAATTATTTTTTTTCTGAATGAAATAACCTCAGTTAGTCAACTAATTAACTAGGTGCTGTGTTTCCCCACCCACCCCCACAAATGGTAAGCTTTGACTTAAATTTTGTCATCACAGAAAAATTTCTTGGAGTCATCACAGAGGGGTCTTTGAAAAAGTAAACTCTGTGTTAGAAGTCAAAAGATTAAATAGAATTTCCTAGGAGAGGAGTGAACAACACCACAAAAATGCATTATGCTTCTCTGTAATGTCATATTACACTCATATCTTGAATTCTTCTAGAATTGTTCCCAATCTGCAAGAAAGGTTACTCTGGGACCTGTAAGGAAATGGCAAAGGGTGAACTGGCAACTCAAAAGTATGGGAATACTTCTGTGCAAGAAAAGATTAAATCCACTAGGATGTTTCATCTTGGAAAACAGACTGTTCATAACTGTTATGACAGTTACATAAAATCACAAATGATGTGAGATGATGTGAGAACACAAACTAGGCAATGATTTTACTCAGAATCCAGGTATTGGGGAACAACAAAGTAAATCATTAGGCAAGAAGTGTAAAATTCAGAGGCTTTTTTTCTTTGTTAGTTTTACATTTGGTAACGAAACTGTGTAACTCCTTCAAAGAAAATGCTGTATTATTTATCCGTCATAAAAATAAGCTCTAAAAAACCCAATTAGACAATTTGTGGATAGAGTCCTTGTTCTCCTCTGAAAGAGATGGGACCTTTAAATATGTATCAAAATTTAGGAGCCTTAATATCAAAATTATTCTCACTTTTAAAAATCAGATTTACCGAGCTCCAACTTGGAGAGCTGTGCTTTGTTTTATCAGGGTTGTATCCCAAGAGGGTGAGTGTTCTTCGTTCTTACTCTGGCTGATAGGAATGCATCTTTACTGAGATTTCTACTGCTGGAGAGTTCTCTTTTCCCATTAGCATTAATGTTTCTGTCTATTTTAAGGGTTTCTTCATAAAAGAAGAAAAAGTTATCCATCTCTGAGAAAAAATACAGAGCATAGTTTATTAAAAATCTTAAATTTTAAGTCATTTTGTTGTGACATTATATTCTCTTGTCTGTTCTTTTTATTCCTTGTTGTATCTCATGTCTTTGACAGTCCCTGTTCTGAATAAGTTTCAGTATACATATTTGGTTTTAACGAGTGTCTAGCACAGTGAGACTGTAGTCCTTATGGATGCTGTGACTCAAAAAAATAAGTGATCCTTAAAACAGAAATTTTTTGGCCTCCACAAAATACTAGATTGCAAATTCTTTACTTATGGATGGTCCCATTGAAATAAATGGTATTACTCACCAGTGTTATCTTCTCACCAGTTGTAAATACAGAGTTCTGCCTTGCCCAGAGTGAAACAAACCTGCATGGAATTCCCTGTGAGGCCTTTTGCTCTTACAGAAGCTTTGGATGTAAAAGTTTTGAGAGTGAACGTGCTTATAACAACAGCCATTTTGGAAAGTAAACAGTTCCACAACTATGTAGATTCTCTTTCTGTTTAAGAAACTAAAAAAATTCCAAATTGTTTTCTATATTAAGAAGTTGAAACTTTTTTTGACCATTAAATCTTTATTATGTCATTTTAATACCAGTCTTTCAAACAGCTAGAGTTATGTTAGCATTGCTTTCTGGAAAGTTGGTTCTCTTGCACTTTGTTCACATCTACTGTAGAAATGAAAAATTGATTGCTGCTATAGCCTGCTCACTTGCTCTCTGTTAATCAGTTATACCTGTATGATGTGAATGCAAAGTAGATGTTAAGTGCTGCCAAATCAGTGTATTTTCCCAAATGTGCTTCCATTTTGTACATGGCATAAAGCAGTGAAGACACTGGTGCTCACTGCCTTTATTTTTCCTAACATCGTTTACTTATGAATTCTTGTGTCTGCCTGCTGAAAACACTGGTTCCTCCCTGGAATTTCTCATTTTGTAGTGCGTATTTCGGTCTTGTGTGGGGCATTCATTTAGCTTTCATCATTCAGAAGCTTTCAGAATACTTACGTGATTAAAGTTTGTAATATATATAATTATAGATATTTGCAAGAGAAGAGATTTAGGGTAGCATTATTTTTAAGGTTGTAATTAATGGACTAATCTGTCATCCTTGCATCAAGAAAGAGGATTTGCTACAAAAGAATCTGTAAGTCCTGAATATGTTCTAATCCACTCAAGTGTCTGGACCAATGATACCGACAGGCTCTTATAAGTGATCTACAGTATGTGACAATTGAAGTGGTTTTTGTTTGGATTTTTTTTTTTTTTAAGAAATCTTATTGTATTACAAAGTAGATTGGGAGCTCTAATGGTTTGTTATACAACTGACCTTCTATAAGGAGCCAGTTGGTCTCGCAATCCACAAGCCCTCATAGACCTTTCTAAAATACAAAATTCACTGTCTTGGAGATTTCCATGCTGTCCCTATCTGTAAACAAAAAAGTCAAAGCTGTTTCTTAGTTTTTTTCTGTGTATTTCAGTATGTGGATCTGTGTTACTGTGCAGTAAAAACACGTGATGATGGCTCAGCTATTTCTGGGCTTACGTGTCAAAATGTTGTGTATCAAAAACGTCTGGTTCAGAAACACACATCGTAGCTAAGACTTTACTGACTTTTTTTATAAGATGGTTGTCTTCTTCAACTGTGTGGATCCAGAAATACGTATGTTAGGCCTGTCACAATGAAAACTCGCCATTTAAAATCATAGGATAATTTGGGTTGAAAGGAACCTGAGTTTCATCTATCCGGCCTCTTGCTTAAAGCAGAGTCAGGTGTGAAATCAGACCAGGCTGCTCAAGGGTTTATCCAGTTGGTCTGGAAAACCTCCAAGCCTGCGCAACCTCTCTGGGCGGTCTGTGCCACTCCCTGGCAGGCTTGGTGAAAAAGTTTCTCCCTACGTCCAGTCTGAACCTCTCCTCTTTCAACTTATGCCCATTGCCCCTCACTTTCTCACCAGGCACTGCTGTGAGGAACCTGGCACCATCTTCCCAATAATCTCCTCACAGGTATTGGGAGATTGCTCTTAGGTTCCCAGAAGCTCTCTCTTCTCTAGGCTGAACAAGCCCCATCCCTCAGCTTCTTCTGACAGGGCAGGTGCTTCAGCCCCGACTAACTCAGTGACCCTCCATTAAAAACTCTCCCATCTCTCAAGATCTTCCTGTATTGCGCAGGGTGCGGCGGTCAGGGGAGACACTACAAGCTGGATGCAATAGGTATTATTATTGAAAGAACTTGTATGTGTGTCTCTCAGGACACAATCTTCCATGTACAAATTCCATCATAAAATTTAGGCTTACATTTTTATTTGGAAAACAAAGAATATTCATAATGTAGTTTGATTTGTATAAGTTATGGTGTATAAAACAAAGTATTGAGTGAGATGCACATTACCTGATGTAGGAGTATCCATTGTATGTGTCTCGGTCTCAGCTGGGTGCCTAGAATTCCCTTTACAGTCAGTGGAAAAAAAAATAAGAACTGCCAGGATTTTGCCTCATCCTGGAGTAAACAGCTGACATGGGCGAGATTAAATGTAGCCTTTGAAGTACCTGTTTTTACTGCTGACTGCAGTGGAGATTGGGGCACTTGCGAGTGCAGGTGGCTACCTTGTAGAGTCTAAGCTTAGGTAGCCACAATCTTTACCTTTGGCCAGTGCTGATTTGCTTGTAGACCCTACTGAAAGCAAGGCAGAATAAGATTCCAATCTAAACTATATGTTAATGAGTGCATAGATGATGAACCTCATGTGATTGCATGAATAGAAATGAGTGGGGATCTTGGTTCAGAGTGAAAAAAGAAAGGAAAGGCTATTAGTGACCGAGGTACAACGGAATACAGGTTGGGCTTCCTATGCATACTCTGTAAACTTCAGCAAAAATTTGCAAAATTATTAATAAAACATCCCAACCAAAGCACAAATCGCTAGCCTTTTAAAACCCACTGGCATTAAGTGTGGAAGATGTGTTTATGTGTTGGAATATTTTGAAGTGAATTAAATATTTTTAGGAAGTTTCACTTAGAAATTTCAGTTGTATTTTTGCCTGTTCATTTAGGTATAAGTGCTGTCAACTCTAGCTTGTTAATTGTTTATATTACTGTTTTGAAAATATTTCCACAATAGCTGTTGCATAGTCTTCTGTAGTCTTTACCTGGGTTTTTTGTTTGCTTGGTTTTTTGTTTGCTTGTTTTCCCCCAAGCTTCCCTCATAATATTTTTTAACAAAAATAGCAAGTCCTCTGTTCAGAGGACCTCCAAAAGATTCTCTTTAGAACTAATAACAACTTTCTTTAAAAGCACTAGTTTCTACTTCCCCAAAGTAGTTTTTTACTAAAAGATAATAGTCTAAGCAAAATGTTAACTTCCTTTTACTGCATAACAGTAATTTGATGTGACATTTCTGCATTGTATTATTATCAACTTCTGAAAACTTATTAAATCATGTTCCAAGTGATCAATGGATTTATCCTTTGCAAACTAAAGCGCTCATCATTCATGGCACTCCTCCTTTGTTCTGGCAGAATGGAGGACAGTTCTAATGCATCTTGTCAGGTCCTCATTTTCTTTGTTTCTTGGAAGATGATCTTTGCTTTTCATAAGAAATTGCATAAGTGGGCATTAGGTAACAGCTAGATACATTTTTTTTCTCAGAAATAAAGATAACTACATCTTTTTTTCTTTGAGGCAGAGCACAGTCAACTACAGCCATCCCATTTGTTCAAAGAGTTTCTTCAGTATGACTCCTTCGTTTTACAACTTACATAAAACTGACTTATCAGTGGAAGTCCAAAACAACAGAAATGCACTTTATGGAATTCATCATGTGGGATGGAGAAAACAATCAGATGTTGGACTTGGTCCACCCTGCAAATAGTTCAAACCAACTGTATTTCTATGTCAATTGTTAACACTTAGAACAAGCTTGAAGAGGTTGCTGCTGTACTCTGCTTGCTGAAAAACACCTTCAAATATACTCACAGGCAGGAATTCAGAACAAATGACCATGGGAAGAGGCAAACTTTTGATTCCTCATTGGGATCCATGTATAGCCTTTTCCTTTTGGCTTTAGAGAAATAACTTCAGAAAATATTTGGTGTAATAGTTGGCTCCAAACAAGCAATCAGATATTAATTTATGGCAGTTTACATGTTATAAATTATAGAAGTGGTACTCCCCAGTTTTTTAAAAACTAGCCATAAAACTGTGCTTTCTTTTGTTCATAATTCAGCAGCTCACAATTTCCCTAACAGTAAGGAGATGTGAGCATGTTGTAGAAAAAGAGGAAGACTCAACCCGCTGTGAAAGGCAAATAAAACAATATAATGAAAAATATATAAAATACTAGACAGGAGAGCTGGAATGAAGTCCTTAGTCTCAAAAAAGAATTGGTATAGAAGGACATATATTAGGGAGTGTGTAAGTAGATGACATACCTTGAGAATCATGAGTTTGTGTTATTTTGTTTGCAGTCCTATGGTTTCAAAGTTTGGTTTTATTATATAGAATCATAGAATCATTAAGGTTGGAAAAGATCCTTAAGATTATCAAGTCCAACCATTAACCTATCACTGCCAAGTCCACCACTAAACCATGTCCTCAAGCACCACATCTACCCATCTTTTAAATACCTCCAGGGATGGGGACTCAACCACTTCCCTCGGCAGCCTGTTCCAGTGCCTGACTACTCTTTCAGTGAAGAAGTTTTTCCTAATATCCAACC
The DNA here is from genome assembly GCF_047370975.1 of Nipponia nippon. Lineage (NCBI taxonomy): Eukaryota > Metazoa > Chordata > Aves > Pelecaniformes > Threskiornithidae > Nipponia > Nipponia nippon. The sequence goes on from NW_028262347.1 coordinate 10,858,231, forward strand.
TAAACCCCCCCTGGCGCAGCTTGAGGCCGTTTCCTCTCGTCCTATCGCTTGTTACTTGGGAGAAGAGACCGACCCCCACCTCACTACAACCTCCTTTCAGGTAGCTGTAGAGAGTGATAAGGTCTCCCCTCAGCCTCCTCTTCTCCAGGCTAAACAACCCCAGTTCCCTCAGCCGCTCCTCATCAGACTTGTGCTCTAGACCCTTCACCAACTTCATTGCCCTCCTCTGGACACGCTCCAGCACCTCGATGTCCTTCTTGTAGTGAGGGGCCCAAAACTGAACACAGTACTGAGGTGCAGCCTCACCAGTGCCGAGTACAGGGGCACTATCACCTCCCTGGTCCTGCTGGCCACACTATTCTTGATACAAGCCAGGGTGCCGTTGGCCCTCTTGGCCATCTGAGCACACTGCTGGCTCATGTTCAGCTGGCTGTCAACCAGCACCCCCAGGTCCTTTTCTGCCAGGCAGCTCTCCAGCCACTCCTCCCCAAGCCTGGAGCGTTGCATGGGGTTGTTGTGACACAAGTGCAGGACCCTTCACTGAGCCTTGAATCTCATGCAATTGGCCTCAGCCCATCAATCCAGCCTGTCCAGGTCCCTCTGTAGGGCCTTCCTATCCTCCAGCAGATCGACACTTCCACCCAACTTGGTGTCATCTGCAAACTGACTGAGGGTGCACTCGATCCCCTCATCCAGATCATCAATGAAGTTATTGAACAGGACTGGCCCCAGTACTGAGCCCTGGGGAACACCACTCGTGACCGGCCGCCAACTGGATTTGACTCCATTCACCACCACTCTCTGGGCTCGGCCATCCAGCCAGTTTTTAACCCAGCGCAGAGTGCACCCATCCAAGCCGTGAGCAGCCAGCTTCTCCAGGAGAATGCTGTGGGAGACAGTGTCAAAGGCCTTACTAAAGTCCAAGTAGACAACATCCACAGCCTTCCCCTCATCCACTAAGTGGGTCACCTTGTCATAGAAGGAGACCAGGTTAGTGAAGCAGGACCTCCCTTTCATAAACCCATGCTGACTGAGCCTGATCACCCGCTTGTCCTGCACGTGCTGCGTGATGGCACTCGAGATGATCTGCTCCATGACCTTCCCTGGCACCGAGGTCAGGCTGACAGGCCTGTAGTTCCCTGGATCCTCCTTCTGACCCTTCTTGTAGAGGGGCATCACATTTACTGACTTCCAGTCATCTGGGACCTCCCTGGTTGACCAGGACTGCTGATAAATGATGGAGAGTGGCTTGGCCAGCTCCTCTGCCAGCTTGCTCATTATCCTCGGGTGGATCCCATCTGGCTCCATGGACTTGTGCGCATCCAGGTGGAGGAGCAGGTCAGTGACTGCCACCTCTTCAACAACTGGGGCTTCATTCTGCATCCTATCTCCGTCTCCCAGCTCAGGGGCCTGAAAACCCTGAGGATGACCAGTCTGACTATTAACGACTGAGGCAAAGAAAGCATTAAGTACCTCAGCCTTCTCCTCATCCTTTGTGGAAATGTTTCCCTCCGCATCCAACAAAGGAGGGAGATTCTCCCTGGCCCTCCTTTTGTCGCTGATATATTTGTAAAAACATGTTTTGTTATCTTTAATGGCGGTGGCCAGTTTAAGTTCCAGCTGGGCCTTCGCCTCTCTAATCTTCTCCCTGCATAACCTCACAACATCCTTGTAGTCCTCCTGAGTCACCTGCCCCTTCTTCCAAAGGTGGTAGGCTCTCCTGTTTTTCCTGAGTTCCACCCAAAGCTCTCTGTTCAGCCAGGCCGGTCTTCTCCCCCACATATGTCACAGTGAAAAGAAAACCTTTCCCAGTGTTGGTATAAAATACAAATATATTGGAATTTCTGTTTTTCCCTTGAAATGGCCAGGTATCCTTCAGATCTGGGAGTACGCTGTATAAAAGATGAAGGGGAGAAAAAGTTCACAGTTGCATTTAAAATAGCTTATAATACTACAAGTTGCCACAAAACTCATTCAAAAAAAATACTTTTTTAACATGTTATTCTTCCTGCATTCCTTCCGTTGTTCCTCCGTCACAAGCTTTGTTCTCCTGTCATTAGTGCTGAGATTTTTAACCTAAAGTTCACTTTTTCTGGATTTTATAAAGCTGGTAGTAAGAGCTTATGCCTTAAAAATAATAATTCCTTTTTACCATTTTACCAAAATTACCATTTTACTAATGAAAGCTCTGTGTTGACTGTATTATCATAGCTTTGGAGTGCTTATTTCAAAAGAAATAATAGTATTTCAAAAAGTAATAACATAGTAATACAAAATTGGATCCATTTGTAATTTGGAATTTGCCTTTTTGTTTTATTTGCATGACATATTGACTTAGATAAATAATGTCATACTTCTTTCCTATAAATGAAATTTATTGTCTTTTTATCATCTAATTATCATGGGTTTTGTTAATATTCATTCAGAATTATACAGTGCTGTCAAGAAAATCAGTTGGGCCCATATGTTTCTAGTCAGAGGATAGGAAACCTAAAATAACGGATAGTGTAATGCTGTGTAAAAGTCATGAGGCAGGGAGGTAATCACTCCCAAAATATGTTGCCTAGACACCAACAGCACTTTTATCTTGTGAGAAAGAAAAATCCTGGTGGTGAGATTAAATATCAGGAAGAGAATCTATGGATTCAGTATAGGTGAAATCAAAGATTTTCAAAGGAGACTGTAATTGTCAAATAACCCATATGAACTGTCTTTGTGTACAAAACAGATGTATAATTTGGACAAAATGCTAAGAAAATGCGTAGAGGCATTTATAATTACTTTTTAGGATAAAAACAGTTGAATTGTTTGAAATGCTGAAATGGGCTAGTATTTCTTTTTATCATTGCCATTGGTATTGTCTTTCATAAACGTACATACATTTTTGAAGTGAGATAGAATTCGGGGTGAGCTCAGGTGTGTAGTGACCGTGTCTGCAAGAGGCCTCTTGCGTTCCCTTTGTAGCCAGGGGAGAGCTGTTCCGTGCACTCAGTGTGGACGTTAATGTGCAATCTCTTCCTCAAGTAGGCACCTACACTTGGTGAGATGGATAGTGCTCTAAATTTTATTGACTATATGGACTAGGGGCTTGGTTCAGTTGCCTGAACAGTGACATCTAGTACTAGTTGAGATGCCTGTGGGCATTGTGCCTAGCTTCTAGGCTGATCCAGAGGCTTGCAGATTGTATCATCTGCCACCATGCAGATGTCTCAGGGCATAGCAGTGGTTTAACACTGATGGTCCTCTGCTGACATCTGTTTTAGGCCACTAAAGTGAGATCTAGGTCTCCATTCACTGTAGTAGAAGTCTAAATAGCTGACTGAGGTATAGACGCCTGCTTTGTATCCATCTGCAGTTAGATGAGATAAAAGCAGTTTCTGTAATTCTTTTCTTGTGTCAAGCTGGTTTGTTCAGCAACACACAAAATAGTGTCTCTTTGCTTATTTCAGCTAGCTGAAGTCCTGCAAAGAAAGAACCAAAATCTAGCCCACTGGAGATGAAATGTATTCTATGTAAATTTGAATAAAACTAGTAACACCTGAACTATTAGGATACATACTTTTTTGTTTATAAATGCGAATGAAATTAGCCTTGCTTTGAAATTTAAGTCATGTATGATGTAGAAATTACCATTCACATAGAATCATAGAATCGTCAAGGTTGGAAAAGACCCTTAAGATCATCGAGTCCAACCGCCAACCTACCACTGCCAAGTCCATCTATACCATGTCTTCAAGCACCGTATCTATCCGTTCTTTAAATACCTCCAGGGATGGAGACTCAACCACTCCCCTGGGCAGCCTGTTCCAATGCTTGACCACCCTCTCGGTGAAGAAGTTTTTCCTAATATCTAACCTAAACCTCCCCTGGTGCAGCTTGAGGCCGTTTCCTCTCGTCCTATCACTTGTTACTAGGGAGAAGAGACCGACCCCCACCTTGCTACAACCTCCTTTCAGGGAGTTGGAGAGAGCAATAAGGTCTCCCCTCAGCCTCCTCTTCTCCAGGCTAAACAACCCCAGCTCCCTCAGCCGCTCCTCATCAGACTTGTGCTCTAGACCCTTCACCAGCTTCGTTGCCCTCCTCTGGACACGCTCCAGCACCTCGCTGTCCTTCTTGTAGTGAGGGGCCCAAAACTGAACACAGTGCTCGAGGTGCGGCCTCACCAGTGCCGAGCACAGGGGCACTATCACCTCCCTGGTCCTGCTGGCCACACTATTCTTGATACAAGCCAGGATGCCATTGGCCTTCTTGGCCACCTGGCCACACTGCTGGCTCATGTTCAGGCAGCTGTCAACCAACACCCCCAGGTCCTTTTCCGCCAGACAGCTCTCCAGCCACTCCTCCCCAAGCCTGGAGCGTTGCGTGGGGTTGTTGTGACCCAAGTGCAGGACCCGGCCCTGAGCCTTGTTCAATCTCATGCAACTGGCCTCAGCCCATCAATCCAGCCTGTCCAGGTCCCTCTGTAGGGCCTTCCTACCCTCCAGCAGATCGACATTACAGTAAAGGTGCACAATGTCAGTCATACATCAGCATTTCATCATTTGGGGTTTGTGTGTGGAATGCTGGAGGCAAGAAATACTTCGTCCATTGGTTACCAAGCTAGGTTTGCCATACCCAGTGCTTGAGAAGAGGTGGTCTCTGAACAGGTGCAATTACAGAAGAGGCTTCTCTCCCACTGGTGACTTGGAGAACCATACCAGGGGTGGACAGATTCCAGATCCTGGAGTTCCGTTACGGTCCATCATGCTGGCCCTGCCGCACAGAGTGCCTTTGAGGATTAGAGAGGGGGATTTCTTGTAATAGAAATGTAACAATTTTAGTTCATGTGCATAATGAACAGCGTTTGGCATCCACAGAATAGTATTCCCCTTTTAGTGATGATCTTAGTGTTATGAGTTCAGCATTCTGAAATGGGCTAGTATTTCGTTTTATTATTGTCATTGATACTGTCTTTCATAAATGTACATACATTTTTCAAGTGAGCTTCATAAATCCTAGTCAGAGTATAAACAATGTTCCAATGTTTGACCACCCTCTCGGTGAAGAAGTTTTTCCTAATATCTAACCTAAACCTCCCGTGGTGCAGCTTTAACATGCTTTATAAAGGAATTTGTATCTTTTCTAACCTGCAGAATATTTGATAACATTCCAGTTAATGTCTAATAAGTGCTCTCGGGGGTTCTAAAAGACAGAAATATTTCAAATATTTAATTGTCACATTTAATTTTCAGTTTTATTTAGATAGATATTTTACTGATTTTTTTTTCTTTTAGAAATATAAAAACAGTAAATACTTTTTCCGTCTGGGAGAGACAACGTAGAGATAAAGGCAAGGAGATCTAGAGATGAATTAAAGTTTCTATGCTTAAAAATATTCTGAATAGGGAGGAATTGACTGAAGTGTTTATTATGAGGTATTTTTTCAGCAAACTGGAAGTTCATAATCTAGTGTTTAGAGGTTGAGGCTGATTTCAGATGTATTTGCCATCATTTTAGGTTCAGTATAAATAACCCATATCAAGTAAGTTATCTTTAAAAAATGCGTACATTTTTGTGTATGCATGTATATGTGAAAAATTATGTCAGATCGCTTATTTCTTTTTCTACGTATGAAACCGCTGGCATGTTATTTACTTCTGGTGATAGCCAATGTGCAAGCATATTTAAAATTTCCCACATCTTGTGATGCTATTACTCAAGTATACTTCAAAAGATAAAATTTTGAAAAGCATAAGGAGCTCTTCCATGGGCATGTAAATGTGTAAGTCTAATCACATAGCACAGACTTTCAGAGCTGCCAGTTCAGAATTTAGAATCAATATGAGACAGAAATAGTCCTAACCATTAATGAGACCTTGTTGTTGTGCTTTTAAAGATGCTTAGTACTGAGGGGAGGGTCAGTTTTAGGCGTGGCAAAAGTAGACAGTGGCTTAGAGTTTAAAAAAATGTTGGCCTTATGCAAGAGAGAAGAATCATGGAATCATAGAATGGTTTGGGTTGGAAGGGACCTTAAAGGTCATCTGGTTCCAACCGCCCTGCCATGGGCAGGGACACCTTTCACTAGATCAGGCTGCTCAAAGGCCCATCCAGCCTGGCCTTGAACATTTCCAGGGAGGGGGTGGCCACAACTTCTCTGGGCAACCTGTTCCAGTGCCTCACCACCCTCTGAGTAAACAACTTCTTCCCTGTATCTAATCTAAATCTATCCTCTTTCAGTTTAAAGCCATTACCCCTTGTCCTATCACTACATGCACTTGTAAAAAGTCCCTCTCCTGCTTTCTTGTAGGCCCCCTTCAGGTACTGCATGGCTGCAAGAAGGTCTCCCCAGAGCCTTCTCTTCTCCAGGCTGAACAACCCCAATTCTCTCAGCCTGTCCTCATAGGAGAAGAAGATTTCTACTCTAGAAGAAGTATCTGAAGTTCTGTGCCTGGCTCAGAGGCAGCCATACCATTTCACTTCCAAATCCATTCAGTAGCTGTGAGCAGCAGCACTGAGCAAGCCCCTTGGCTCAGTCATAGGTAGAAGAGCCTTGTTGCCTGCACATCCAGCCCTGTTTTGTCCCCACTGTTTAGTGAAGAGACCCATAAAAAAAGTGAAGAGTGAGGTGTGTTCGGTCCAGTGAGCTTGCTCAGTCTCAGCAACCAAACATATTGGAGAAGATGATGGGCAGGGAAACAGCTCTGCTGTGTCCATGCAATGGAATGTTACTCTTGTTCCCGGGGTCTGAGATAGCTCAAAGTGTAGTATATCCTCATGAGGAGTCAGCTAGAAATGTTCTGGAGTATAAATAGTGATACTGTATATGTAAAATCCTAAGATGTGGAGTACTGGATGAATTCTTTAAATAGTGATCAAAAGGCTAAGTCATTTATTTCTTGGGGGAAGGATAAGGAGCCAGTTACACTTTTATAATGCCACTGAAGGAAAGATAAATAGAATGTAAATTTGTCTCTAAATGCAACAGAAGAAAAAAAAAAACATTAAATATATTACAGTTTTGAAATAGGGTAGGTTTCCATGTGTAATCTTTCACTGTCCAAAACCAAGGTAACTTCCAGATTTTCCTTGAGTATTCTCAATTGTTCATTTAAATTTAAACCTTTTTGCTGTTGAACTTTATGAGTATAAATCAACAAGAACAAACAATGTTGGCTGCAAGTTCCAGCTCCTGTGGTTGTATTTCAGGGGGTGTTAGAGTTCTTTCCCCCACCCTTGTCCTGAAGCCACAGTTTTAGGCAGCAAAAAAGAACCTTGATGGGATATTTTGCTGGGTCATTACAAGGAATATTACGGAAATTTGATGAGTGAGATCTTCATTTGGGTTTTGAAGATACTCAACAGTTCATTCAGGGATTCGCAATCCGTTCACAAGTCAGTGTCAGTCTCTGTTGCTTACTTGTGATTCACAAACATCTGACACCATGTATGCATCCAGTGAATATACGGTCTCCAGATTTTGAGTATTTTATTCAACCACCATAGTGATTTAAATAATAAACCACTCTACAGCAATCATGACATCCTGAAATAACAATTCGTGCTAAATTAAGCAGAGAAAAGTGGCAACAGCTGACAAATGTCTCATTTGGGAAGACTGGAGTTTTCTTGATCTTTCAGTACTGCTTTTCAGTTTGTTAGGCTTTCTTCAAAGTGCAGTTAATATTTTTAAGATATGAGTGTGATCAATTATATTGCTTTCTGTCATGTTCAGTGCAAACATGTCTATGGGACATTTTTCTGGTAATAACAAGCTAGCTAGCTAGCTAGTTAATTGTTCTAAGAACACTGTTTAATTTGATGAGATCCTTATGTATCTAATACAACATTAATATTTACCTGAGCTCCTCTGCATTTCCTAATGTGAAAATATCAAGGAGCTCTGGAGAAAACTCATTTTATTAATTCCAGTTTATTTTTTATAAATTCCAAAATCCTAAACCAGTCATTTAGATTACAAACAATTATTTTTCTGTTCTGCCTATAAATTTATGTTTATTCAAGCCTGTGTTATATTAAAGGTAACAGAACTGATTTTTGTGAAATCAGTGAACCATTTCAACATTATTTTTCTCTTAATAGAACCATTTTTATGAGACTGAATAGTAGTTGTAGGTATCTCCAGACAGATATGTGTTCCTACACTTACAGAATTAGTAGAGAATTTTGTGCATCAAAATGTTGCACAAATTGCTGTCTTTAAAAGGAATGCAGATGACGAAAGAATAGCAGCCTTAGAATTTTGTGATTAATTTTGTATCCAAGAGCAATTCTATTTGCATTACCCAGTACTTAGCACATTGCAGAAAGGTCTTTCTAAGACATTTATAACCTACTTGAAGGTATCATTCTTACCTGCTCTCCATAAAGAGGGAAATCTGGTAATGCATTGTCAAAAAAGTATGCTATAAAAGAGATTGGTTCTACACTCCTTTTCATCAGTGATCTCAATAGGAAAAAAAGTCAGACAATACTGCATTAGATAAATTTTCAAATTTAAAGGTTTAAGTCAGTGAGGATTGCTATAAAGATACAGAACTGACCTACAACACAGTGTAGATGATCAAGTTCCTCTAGCAAATTTTTTTGTGAAGCTCAGAATACCAACTAGGGAAATAAATTTTCAGTACAGCTGTAATTAAAACTGCCTGCCCACTTTTCTGCCACATCTGCGTGGTTAAAGGAAGAAAGGAAGATCTGACAGAGCTTTGTGTTTTTATTTCAAAAATACGTGATTTGTTTCCTTGACATAGACAAAGCTTCCCTGCTAGATTCCCTGCTGTCTTGTCTAAATTTCTGTGATTTACAAAGCGTGAGGAGGAACAACATAGCATAAATGGATCTTGCATCCAGAACTGGTATACATGCCTGGAGGCAACTACACTTAATAAATGGAGGTTATCTTTTAAGTAGAAAAGGAAGGAGGAAAGGGAAGAAGGTCAGAACGTTTGCTGTGTAGCTCTGAAAACATGAATTTTCCATTACTGGTAAAAGGCCAAAGGCGTTGGACTGAGTTGACAGTGCAGGGTGTCAGGACATGTGTGGGTTTGTGTTGGCGCAGTTTCAGATTGCTTTAACGATTGCCAAGTGGCCAAGTGACCATTGCCTCACTTTTGTGTGAGCTGAAGCTCTGTGGACACCATGAATGGTAAAGGTCTGTCAAACCTGGAGCAGCGCTGCCTTGCAAGTAACAGCCCTTGATGTCAATTGAGGCTGGGCGAGGCAGCGCTCAGACTTCAGCAGGGAACCAGTGAGAAGGAGGCAGAGTGTGCTAAGAAAACATATAAATATAGATCCAACTATACCACAGGATAGAAAAGGAAGAAACTCCCACAACCGTGAACATCATACTCCCAGCAAGGATCTCAGGTTGCTCACAACTTGCTGTAGTTTCCCCTCTTTCTATTTAAGGAAGACTGTAGCTGTCAGCCCGAGGAACTAGAGGAATATTGGATGAGCAAGCACAACGTCAAATGAAATGAGGAGATCCTAGAAGAGTTTGGTATAACTATTATTAATGGGGTTTGTTGTATTAATTAGATAATTTGGACTATGCAACTGTTTAAACATTAATTCAACTAACAGTAAATTCTTACCTCTTTATATATAGTATCTTCCCTTTCATCCATAACAAGATTTTGAATATAATGCTCTGTTCCATTTGTATGACTTTCAGCAAAGGGCAGGGGACAGTAATGTGGTAAACAGTCACAGGGCAATCAGCCGGGAGAAGCCCAATAAATCACTAAAACAGGCAATATGAAATGCCTGGAGAAATGAGAGCATTTCCTCCTCTTGTATGGCTGTGGCTGGTACATTCTGCTGGATTTGGGAGATAGTAGGCTCAGGAGGGTCTAGAATCAGGTTTCTAATCCTTTGCTAAGTGGTTTAATCCCTTTGATGTGCAAAATACCGCTATGTCTGCCACTGCTTCCTCCTCTGGGAGGTAAATGGTTATCCACCTAAGCCTCAAGCACTGTGGTGCTCAGGGTGGAACAGAAGCATCTGCTGCCCAAGGACAAGCTCATCTGAACATTGCATGTGACAGAAGATAAGCACAGAGGGAACTTCCAGGCAACCAGTTAAAATATCAAGAAAGTCTGAGCACAGGGTTGGAAACACTAGGTGAGCTGTGGGTTGAATTGCTTTCCACCCTGTTCTGTCACTGCCTTTTTAGTGGGATAGATTGTCTGTCCACAGTTAGTGCTGTGGGCTAGGAATTGCGCTGTGGAAGCCAGTGAAACCAGCCCATCTGATTGTATTGCTGGGGGCTGTGATCACGTAGCTATCGGTCTTCCTGTTCTCACACCTCCCTGGAATAAAGGAAAGCTGTGACTGCTAGATCACTGTGAGAAGTTTGTTGATGCACATCAGAAGGGATACCCAAAATCTTAAAACCAGAATGATGCTAAAGACAAGAAAATGTTTTTGTTCGTATTGTTGCAGCATTTATAATGTAGAACAATGGAAACAAAAATACTTTTAAAAGGAAGCAATAAATATTCAGTTCCACTGAAATATGGGAAAATACTCAACATGGGTCTTTTAGGAGCTGTGAAATGCTTACAAAATTCCCATGACAATATTAGAATAACACTAGCTCTCTACCAGTAAAATCTTTAGAGCAGCTTAAGTTATGTAGCTTGGCTAAATGAAATCTTTTAAGGCAGAAAAGGCCTCTCTTTAAGCAGGACTCAATGAAAATACGTTTTCTAGTTATCACAAGCCTATGACTAAGCTGGTTTACCAGGCCAGATTGTCACCTCGAAAACTGAGAGAAGCAATGTAATTCTGTAGTGTCACCCAGCATCAGTGGCTGCTTCAGGGCATGGCTATAACACAGTAAGGGGCGATGCACTGAAACCCCTGAATGAGCAACTATCACAAGGTGCACTGGTATACGACAATATTACATCAAATCTGAAAATAGTATGGTGAAATACCTGACTGATCCTAGTTCTAGGCATAATTCACATGAAGCTCACTCAGATATCAGTTTGAAGGTTGCTTCATAAGGAGTCAGCTGGTGTTTCTTTGTTTTCATGACATAGGTATGACCTTAAACCACAAACCCTGTTGTTGTAGCCATCTGGAAAATCATGCCATTTGACAACAGGTTGAAGTATTCATAATCATAGAATCATAGAATAGTTTGGGTTGGAAGGGACCTTTAAAGGTCCTGCTTTGGGCAGGGACATCTTCAACCAGATCAGGTTGCTTAGAGCCCTGTCCAACCTGACCTTGAATGTTTCCAAGCATGGGGCATCTACCACCTCTCTGGGCAACCCATTCCAGTGTTTCACTACCCTCATTGTAAAAAATTTCTTCCTTCTATCTAGTCTGAATCTACCCTCTTTTAGTTTAAAACCCCTTGTCCTATCGCAACAGGCCCTGCTAGAAAGTTTGTCTCCATCTTTCTTATAAGCCCCCTTTAAGTACTGAAAGACCGCAATAAGGTCTCCCCACAGCCTTCTCTTCTCCCGGCTGAGCAACCCCAACTCTCTCAGCCTTTCCTCACAGCAGAGGTGTTCCAGCCCTGTGATCATTTTTGTGGCCCTCCTCTGGACGCGCTCCAACAGGTCCTTGTCCTTCCTGTGCTGAGGACCCCAGAGCTGGATGCAGTACTGCAGGTGGGGTCTCACCAGGGCAGAGCAGAGGGGCAGAATCACCTCCCTCGACCTGCTGGCCACGCTTCTTGTGAGGCAGCCCAGGATACCGTTGGCTTTCTAGGCTGTGAGAGCACATTGCCAGCTCATGTCCAGCTTTTCATCCACCAGTACCCCCAAGTCCTTCTTGGCAGGGCTGCTGTCAATCCCTTCATCCCCCAGCCTGTATTGATACCGGGAGTTGCCCTGACCCAGCTGCAGGACCTTGCACTTGGCCTTATTGAACCTCATGAGGTTCACACAGGCCCACTTCTCAAGCTTGTCCAGGTCCCTCTGGATGGCATCCCATCGCTCAGGCATGTCAGCCTCACCCCTCAGCTTGGTGTCATCTGCAAACTTGCTGAGGGTGCACTTGATCCCACTGTCTGTGTCATTGATGAAGATATTGAACAGCACTGGCCCCAGTACGGACCCCTGAGGGACACCACTTGTCACAGATCTCCATCTGGACATTGAGCCATTGCCCACTACTCTCTGGATGCGACCATCCAGCCTATTCCTCATCCACCGAACAGTCCACCCATCAAATCCATATCTCTCCAATTTAGAGAGAAGGATGTTGTGGGGGACCATGTCAAAGGCCTTACAGAAGTCCAAATAACATAACAACTGTTCTGTTGCTTCATAGATGCTATTGCTCGGCGTTAAATATTTTGCTGGCAGTAGATCTGCTGTCAGATTGAGAGTCTGTATGAAGAGCAGAACTATTGATTCAAAATGGTCTTTCAGGCTTAAATCTGCAAACTATGAAATGAGTTCACATTCACTGAGAAAAATGAAGCCACAGAGATATAGAGAGATGCCGGCATCGCTGATGAAAACAGTTACTTTTTAGTTGCAATTGTTCGGCTTCAGACATCTTTTTTTTTCCCCTGTTAAAGGGAAACCATTAAGTAAACTGTAGCAAGACTTCTTAGACTCATTAGATTTCTCTAATATTTCTCAATTCTTTCTGAAGCATTGCTACATTAAAGATATTGCATTGATTTGTGCATGCAGACAGACTTTTATTGAGAGGAAACATTAGATGGCCACAGTGTTTACACGAGCTGTCAGTTGTGTATTACAAGGCTTTATGATGTGGTGTTTACACACTCAGATCCTACTGGCATAGATAGATTTACATGCTGCAGCTCTTTTCGTTCCCTTTTTAAGGCCTACCAAAGGTAGTTACAGGCAGGTTTCAAGGACTGCTATCAGAGACACACACAGTCCTTCATTCTCTTACTATTGCTGTATGTCTTGTGTGTGTATGTATGTATGTCTTTATCTTAAACTTAGTAATAAAAAAAGAAATAATCATGCTGAACCTGAAATTTTGTCAAAGTTTTCTGGTTGAGCCTCATCCAAGATAGATATGAGGAAAACTGTGAAGAAAAAATATTTTTATTTTCCAAATATATTTATCTCCAAAGGTGAGGAGTATATTCAGTACTTGTTATCTAGGTTCACGGTGCAGAGCGCTGATAGGTTCTGTGACCAAAGTGACGTGCCCCGTTTGGACTGCATCCTGGGCATCACAGGATTGCGGGTGGTGTATTCCAGGTGCATGCTCTCTCACATACCCCTGCACCATCACATGACATTAGAGCTCTCTTGAGTATTTGAAGCACTGATCTACAGGATATTAAGACCACTTGACTCTAGGCATCTAGCGCAGGAAGATTCAGAGTATGAAAAGTAAGCTGCTCCTCTGTGTCACCCTGTAGAGTCACTAATCTCTTTCCTTCTACTTCACAAGGAGGTGGGAAGACTAACTTCCTAGCTGTCATAATGAGGCTAATGATATGTATTAACTCCGGAAAAAAAATGATCGTTTGGGGAAAGTGGATAGTCCTTCAGTTTAAGATGAAGAATAAGGAGAGCAAGAAGATAAATTGCTTTATGCAAATCTAAGAGTGCCTCTCAACCCTCCCCAGAGACATTTTTCAAACTCCCTTCCCCATCAGGCAACATCACTAAGTAACGGAGTAGCTCAGACCTGTGGGTAAGGCAGATGCCATGGTAACAGCACCAGATGAGTACGTGTTTCTGTATTTTTTAATGAACATTTTACTTGAACCTAGACCACTGACTCTCTCTGAGAGTTTAGCTCAGGATTTTCACTTGTGTCCTTCAGAGCTGTGGGTTATATGAACACCAATACACAATTCGACCAATAATGGCAAGAGTGGTGTAAATCGGTGGTTGTCTGCCATGCTGTCTCTGTCTCTGTGTTTTTATTTTAGGTTTACACTTGTGGTTTAGCTTGATCAGGAAGCAAGTTTGGTTAGATGATAGTGAGAATGACACTGTGTCCTGTCCTGACAGATGCTTTGTAACCGTCCTGCAGATCTTAGTACAGGAGACAAGCATAGTGCAGCCTTAACTTTTCTTTTTAATGCATGGGCAAATGAGGTTAGTGTTCTGGCATCACTGGAGCCTTCCAAGACCGAGCCCTGGGAAGATTTTAGGGTGTTGTTCACTGGAGGCAAAAGGCTCTTGTGATATTCAGCAGATTTTTGTTTGGCTCAGGGTGCTGGCTGAGCAGCACGATAAAAGTCCTGTGGTACAGAGGATGCAGAGATTTGCATGCACATGACCTGCTTTCCTTTGATTTGTCTTTCTCTCCCTCCTGGTTGATTCTGCAAGCATGAGGAAATTTTTTAGCAAGATGCACAAACATCTGTTTAGCTGTGCAGCTTTTTTCCTCTTAGTTAGCATCTCTGAGATTCTGTAATTGCACTTCTGGGTAAAATATGCTGCCATGATAACTTATGCCTGGAATGCACTATTTAAAGTGGTGGGCCCCGTTCTGCTTGGATTTACACACAGAGTAGACGTATTGCCTGATGGAAGATAGTAAATTAGAGCAAATTCAATCTTCCTCTGAGAGAAACAGTTGAAGTTCATCAACTCAGCATAAAACCGACCAACTTCTGGAAACAATGTAAAAGGAAGATTCCTGCATGTGATATAAAATGGAGACTGCAAATTTCCGTGCTTTTTCTTGTAGAGTTGTGCTTTCTTTTAGACCGACGAGTCTCTTGTTCAGGTTGTGCTACTGACCTTTAAAAACTGTTACATTAGCAATAGGGAGGAATACAGGATTGGCAGATGCTGCGGTGCCATTATGAATTACTCAGCTATAGCAGCTTGAGAGTGAGATCGATGATCCTGTGAGCACTTTAAAGAGCATAACCCAGAAGATTAATCTAGTGAAATCTATTCCAGAGAAACACAACTGCTGAGAGAAAGTTAATCTAGTAAAGAACGCCTTGAAGTGTCTTTATGGCTTTCTTTGCAAAGTTGTCTGGAAAAGATTGTTTGCTATAATTAGTCTCCTAAGAAAGGGATATTTTTACCTTTTTTTTTAAAAAAAAAAATTGTGGAAAATTCTGCAACTTTGCTTCAGACATTTCATGCAGGATATTTTCCCTCCAGCTCTAACGTGAAACACTCAGGCATCCTATTGGCAGACAGGGAGGCTGTGTGCAGAATCCTATTGATTTCACTGATAGCTCAACAAACAGAGATCTCATAGAATGAGCCTTTGACTCATCAGTATGAGCTTCACTACATAAACTCCAAACTCCATTTGAAACCACAGCCCAAATCTCTCAGCTTTACACGAGTTCACAATGGATTTTTCAGTACGGTAACATTCTGACTTAGGACAGGATGGTGACCCAGATTACTAGAGTTAGCCTTTAGTTAGTTCAGCAATTTTCATGTCTCCCTTTGAAAAATTCAGCTGCATTCAGGTTTTGCTGTTAAATTCTCTACAGAAGGTAGTTTCTTACTGCTTTGAGTTTCATATGAAAAGCTGAATGTTATTAAGTGTTTTTACATTAAGTGCTGAAAAGGAACAAAGGCTAGAAGTGCTAGCATGTAGAGAAGACCTTTCCCCCCTCCCCAGCCTGTTTTTTCCAGTTAGTTTTATGCTACAGATACCTCAATATTTGTCTGTTTGAAAGAAAGAAGAGCTTTCCCCTTTGGGGCGGACCTGAATGCCTGGTTTGCTGAATACTTCCCAGCCTGATTCAAGGGTGAATAGGTTGATCCCGACTGGATTGAAACGGTCTTAGAGTAGGGCACTTGATGTAACCCATAAAATAGCTAATGTGAAAAATATCCACAAAAGCAGAAAGATGCTACAGCTTAAACAGATAAGAATTAAAATTTATATTATTTTCACACAAAGGGATGTAAATAAGAGAGGCCACGGAAGGAACTTCTTTGCTGGTGAAGATTCACTACAGGAGAAAACGGGGAAAAATACTGAAGAATGCTGCCTTGAATCATGTACATTGTTAGTTGTACTTAACTGGACAGAAGTTTTGTTTGTTTATTTCCCTGTGACTCTGGTGACAACAGTATGAAGAGGACTTACTCCACTGTATAGTCTTACAGGGATAGTTAGCAAGTAATTAAGAACTGACCTAGTAAGTTCCTT
The DNA here is from genome assembly GCF_047370975.1 of Nipponia nippon. Lineage (NCBI taxonomy): Eukaryota > Metazoa > Chordata > Aves > Pelecaniformes > Threskiornithidae > Nipponia > Nipponia nippon. Next base: position 10,874,329 of record NW_028262347.1, read on the forward strand.
CCCTTTTTTGCAGGGTCAGCATTTTGAGAATATGCTTTCACAGATTGCTTTTTTTGTAGATTGGAGTAATTTGTCTGTGGAGCCATCACTGTGTTGTGAGAGTGATCTGATGTGCTTGATGCCTTCCCCACCTCCTTTAATTACGGCATTTTGGATTTGAGAAATAGACAGTGGAAAGATGAAAATTAAAATCTGATACAGTAATATTAGTGTGTCTTTCAGCAAATGCTTTTAAAATTAAAAGTTTGAAACCATTTCTTTAATTTTGATATCTCTTCTTTTATGGGTTGCATGCACAGCCATGTCACTGTGAGTGCCTATATTCATATGCTACTCATTGATATCCAGAGTTGGACATGATTGCGGTTTTTAGTATAAATTTTCCTTAATGAGTGCCATTGGCTGTTGCTTTTTAAAATAAAATTGGGAAGGAAAAGAAGTGCTTCTGTCAGTCTCAGTTGTATCATCCTGAGTATTATTTCTGTTGGTAAATAAGATTTTCAAATACTCCTTCATGACTTTCTGTGAACCACCTCACCTGGCTGTTCATATTTCTTATCTTACGCAACAAAAATTTGATACAACTTCACTTCCCCACAGTCCCAATAATATAGAAAGCAAATCTTGTTTCTAATTACCTTAGATATAAAATTAAGGAACAATACAAAGAATGTATAATTAATTTCTATCAGGATGCCAATCTAGATATTTACATGTTCACATTACAAATACATAACTGAAGGCAAATACAGCCTAATTGCTGTTGTGATTAGCTTGTGCCTCGAAATAATAAAAATATGAGTACTAGTGTGTAGGAAAAAGATTAATTGCATATGGTTTTGTTTTGTTATTCCCGGTGTAGGAATTTGCCTGAAAATACCCACAATGGTAATATAGTCAGTATTTGTAAACTTTTGGTTGGCTAAACTACAGAAAGCAGAAATTATATCATTAATTTCATTAACAATTTTTCAGGCACTGATTCTAGTGCAAAACCAGGACGAGAATCTGCTAGTGAAAAGTCTCGGTTGACTTCCAGGAGAGATTAGTACCCGCACACCACTAATCACAGAACTGTAGATTTCATTATGAAGGTTACCACTCCTTGACTGTGATTTAAAATTTGGCTTGTAGCATTGATTCCAGTGTGCTGGTTCTCAATAACTATGCTATAACCTGTAATTAACACTTAGACATTCTGATCAAGAAAAAGTTATTGCCCATCCTTGTTCCAACATGGAAATATATCATGCCCTGAGCTACGGTGTAGTGGCATGTCATTTATGTGAAAACCACACAATGGCTTTTACGTGCTTCCAGCAACAGTGAATCGTTTGAGGGCTCGGTGACACGTGAGATGAAACTGTAATTCAGTTTCACCCGCCACAGATTTTTTTTTCTTAATGCAACTTAGAAGATTTGGGTTTTAGTTTGCTGATTTTGAATGCACCAACGCATTCACATTTTATATAATCTGCTATGTGATAGTGTTGACTTAATATAAAATATGGGATGGAATTGCTTATGCAATTGATGTTTCTATGTGTAAATTCAGTGTTGAAGATGATTTGCATTCAGAAAGGAGTTTATCAATATTAAATTGTTAGATCATTTGTGACTAAATCAAATACAATTTTTTTTACTTTCATCATGAATTCTGAGATTGTTCTTCTCAAACTATAGAATGCTATTTCCTAGATTTGAAATCTAGTGAGATACAGAAGTCCCTACACAAAGGGACTTTTTCTATATTCAACTGTTCTTTCACTAGTGTATCAACACTAAAAATAAAATAAGAATTAAAGAAGGTAACCTGCTAGGATTTGTTTCTACTTTAAAATGTTTGGTCTTCTAATTTATGCTTCTGTACATTATAATCTAATAACTGCTTCTATATTTGGAGTTTATAACTTTCTCAGTTTTCAATATATGTTAATAGAAAGGAACATGGAAGATATTTGCAAAATAGTCAATAGGTGTAGGGTCAACTAGATTACAGGATTTACATGTTGATATCAATACTCATACACTAGGTAAAACTTGTGTTATGGCATGCATTGGCACTTTTCAGACTGGAACTTCGTGGTAGTGTTTTTGCTTCCCTTTTGATTGCTCTTTGCTCATAGGCCTGTGTCTGTGTGTACATATTCATTATCTGTGCAGCCAGAGGAGGAAAGCTGTAGATGTCATAATGGAGAGCTGAATGACATTTTTGGCCTGGTATACAAATGTACCCTTGAGTTGCTCAGGAAAATGATGCAAGAAAATATAAGGTCTGTTGCAATCTTATTGTATAAATCAGTTAAGTATTTTGGCCTGAAAACATGTAGTGTTTTCTGGTTACTGTCTCAAAAATGTGAAATAAAGGAAACCTGTGGAGATTGTTAGGGGCTGCCGAATCCGGGAATCCAATAGGAAGGAGGCTGCCACGGCTCTCCCTGTCCCCAGGTCCAGCCAGCAGCGAGGCTCAGCATCTGTTCCTAATAGGTACATACACAAACACACACATGCAATACACACAAAAACACAAACAGCTGGACGCCCAGATCACCACTGACAGAAAGCACAGCACTCATGCAGGCACACGTGGCACCAGTGGCCTCATCCTGTTCCCCTCTCCAGCTGATCAGGGTGAAGGTCTGCTAGTGGGAAATAGATACATATATATGATATAGATCAATCCAGTCATTGATACCTCCATCAACAGAAAACAAACTGGAAAGAACGGCACTGCTTAGCTAGGTGATAGACAAAACTTTCTGCTTCTACTAGTCATACAGTTCAAGACTGAGGAAAATTTGATAAAATGGTAAAATGAAAATCTAAAATAAATTAGAAGAAATAAACCTTCTATAAAAGATTCATCCACAGAGCTTTTCTTCTGCAGATTCTGAGATTAGATTTGATATGTCAAAGGAGACACCATTAAAACAACTACAGTCTGCTACAATAAACAGTCAGGGTTATAAATTCACATTGTTCTCATTGTAATGTTGAGAGAACATCCCCCTCTGGAGACGCTCTCCCATAACTGTTCAGTGTTTTCCTCTACATTTCCTTTAGAACTGTTTTGGGAAAAATATCTGTTTTCTGTAGGAAAACCCAGTTCTGTCAAACTTAAAATGTCAGTTTGACTGAAATTTCAGATAGGCAAGAAGGTCAAGAGAAATCATTAGATTTTGTTACAGATGGTCTCTGGTGTGAGAGAGCGTGGTCAAGTAAGGTAATAACATTTCATTTGGAGTGTTAGCAGTAAAAAGGTGCGATGAAGATGGATAATAAAAAATATTTCTATTTCACAATAAATTTAAAAGTCTTGTCATTTCCTTTCAAATTTGCTTGAAAACAAATTCCCCAATGAGAGATTTTTGCTGGTGTTTTTTTGATCAATTCTAATTCACTTCACATTTTGGAAGTGGTCACTGTTGCATGCTGAATAGCAAGATAGGATGAGCCCACCTGCTTCTTTTGTAGAAAATTATGTACTCCTGATACCAAAATTAAAATCCAATTTCATTTTATGCCTGTGTATACACTGGAAAAGTCTTAGGAGTATTTTTAAAATTTAAGTTTATGCCCTGCTCATCAATTGAGCAAACTAAATTTACTGAGGGATGAGGAAATATTAGCAAGGTTCATAAGATAATGAGATATTAGCATATATTAAACAGATTTCATTGCAGACACTTTTGAATTCTTTGGTCATCAATTTTTAAAAATAAGAGTGCTCAAAAGACGTTTTGAATTGCTGCCACTTACAGATATCTTTTTCTCGAATGGCAGATTAATCTAGATAACCAGCGTCTGTCTTGAGTAAAGAACAGTACATTTCTGTATTGTTAAGCATAAATGTTACAGTGATGAATTAAAAATCTCTGTTTTCTCACACTCGTTCCCTTCCAATAATAATTATGATTCTGCTAGTCAGTAGAGATAAGGAAAGAATGGTTACTGCAGTGCTTCACCAGCAGGTGAAATACTTCTCAAGTTATGCCCAGCTCCAGTTAATTGATATTTTTGGCAGTTTAAAAAAAAAAATCCCAAGCATTCTAATTCTTCAGTGTTGGTAAGAGAAAATGGCTTCTTGGCAGAAGGACTTACCTCATTGACTTCACTGTATTGAATATGTTGTTAGAGTAAAAAACTTAAGAAATTGACCTTTTTTGCTACCAATAGCTGGAGGGAAGTTCAAACCAACCTTTGCTTACTCTGTAAGTCTTATTTACTTGTGGGCTTCTCTGTTAGTTTCCAAAAAGAAATTGTGGTACAAAAGGTGTAGGGAATAATGCAATGCACTAATTGAAATGGTGCTCTTGTTCCTTTGCAAAGTCTTTGCTTTGTTTATAAAACATCAGTTTGAAAACTAATAAAAGTCCTATAGGGACAAGACATAAAGTTGGACAATATATTTTTACTGCTTCTCTAATGAAGCATAATGTCTGTATTACTGCAAGTGCTCCAGGACTGGGACTTCGTTTTTCTTATCTTTTTGTTATTGTTTTAGTTTATTTTATGTTTGCTCTATGGATATTACCCATCCACATACATTTCCAGACTGAAGACTAGATAGAAAAGAGAGAAAGTTTCTTGCAAATACATGGCAAACGAAATCCATAAGATTCGGAGTGAAGACTAAAGATTGTAGCTGGAAATAAAAACCAACTTAAAAATGGAGTGTGCAAATGCTTTGTTAAATTATATGTACAAACTGATGCTGGTCTTGTTGGGTTGTACATTAACTATATCATTATATTTGATACATGGGAGTATCTCTGGTCCAGGATTTTATTAAAGAGATTTTGTGTGTTAATGTATATGAATAGTATATTATAGCCTGCAAACACACACACACGCACACACGCTGTTTGTGTTTGAATGTCTTAAAAATTAATACTTGCTTTGACCTGTAGTAAAAAGTACTCAATATACTTATTTTACCACTGAATCTCCAGCCAAGTCATATTAGTTGCCTCAAATCTTGTGTTCAGGTAAGGAAGCAGGTGGGAAAACTCAGACCAAGGTAGCCCCTCATGGACACATTATTTCAGCCTAAGCCACCTCAGAAAATCAAAGTACACAGCTACAAAATCAGCATGGAGATTATTTAAAAGTGGGTGTTACTATGTACCCTCATATTGCAGATCAGAACTGGAGTCCAAGACACTTGTTGTCTGCCTGAAAATGCTAACGGGTAACATCAGTAGTAATGATGGGTTAGTTCTTTGGTCCTGGAGATTACTGTGGAGACATCACTGAGCTACAGGAGTTTTTAGAGTAACAGCAGTAGAACAGATTTCAGTCCTTTCAGTTACCAAGAATGATTATCTGCGAACATTTATGTAAAAGATACATTTCCTAACCTAACCAATTTTACTGTCTTTGATAAAATTTTACAGTTCAGGACAATATTAGCAATAGCTTACTCGAGACTGTGCTAATACCTGTCCTTATCAAAAATTGAAATTGCTCTTCAATACATTAATTGTGGGGAAAAAAAAACAAACAACATATCGGTGTTTCTGTGACCTTCTAACAATTCTAGATTTGAATTTTCAGAAATGTAGTTTATTTTTAAGCACTTAAAAGCCACAGAGCTCAAAATTTCAGATTTCAGAGTATAATGAATGTGCTTAGAATAAACATTCTCAGAAAAAAAAATGAAGCAGAGTGCTAGTTCAGCTTATATAAAAGTACATGGTTTTGCAGACACTGGCCTTTTATTTTTACATATCACTAATTTTATTCAGTATCACCTTTGAAGGAGGCGGGGGAAATATACTTTGTGCTAGTAGTATATAGCAGAAGTACCATCTGGTTTTATAACCAATATGCACATTTGTCCAACTGAATTTTAAATAATTCAGTTAATGGATCTATTCCATTGCTTGTCTATTGTAGGTCTTAATATGATTAATTTCTTTTTTTTTTCCTCCTAAATATAAAAAATTAAAATTACAAGAAGATGTTTTAGATACATAAACTCAAGTTGTTTGCTTACAGTTTAAACAGGGATTTAGTTGACATCTTTGTACTTCTGAAATTCACATGGAACATTATTCTGACAGGATTCTTAAAAGCATCCTTCTTTTGTAATGTTACTCAAAACACAGATGCAGATGGGAGTTTTTTCAGTAATTTTTATTCATATTTATTTATGGAAAGTTATGAGCTAAAAATAATGCCATTCTGTTTTTTTCCAAAGAAAATGTTCAACTGGTGCTTTACTTAGTTTATAGTTTTAGTGAGAGTGTATAATCAACTGGAGGAATCACATACCATGTTGACCACAACGACCATTTACTGGTCTTCCCTTACCCCAGTGCTGTTGTTAAACAAAACCAAAAAAAACCCCATCAGCCCCTCCCCACCCTTATTTTACTCTTTCATGGGGGAAAAGAAAGCAAAATAAACTGAAATGATTAAATCCTGGAGGGACAGATGAATATCCAACTATTTCTCTGCAAATTGCCTCCTTGCAGAATTTCAGACAAATGCATCTCTAGACTATCCATCTTTAGATAATTTCAAATAATTCCTTTTGACCTTCTTTAATCTTCAGATCGAGAGGATTCTTAAAACTCTTTTCTGAAGAGCAAAGGCTTTAGTCTAGATGTTGAATTTCCATGTGTTATTTGCGGACTGCAATGTAAATATTTATGCAAAGGCTTTTCCTACTAAATTCTCCTTTTGTTTAATAGACACTGAAGGTATATTTTGATAAAAAGGCCAAGCTGTAATAAAAATAAGATTTTAATATACACAACTTTGTTTTGTAATGGATGGTAAAGGTTGGCACCTCTTGAGTTCAGGCAGATGATAATTTTGTTTTACTTTCCCAACAAAGACCCTGGTAGTTGCTAGTAGCTGATCACCGTTTCAGTTAAGGTGACAAATGAAGAAGGAAAAAAAAAAAAAAAGAAAGAAAAAGAAAACTTATATTTTATTACTTTCTAATAGATTGCATGTAGACAGAGATGTTAATGGTTTTGGCTTTGGAGAAGATGATAGACCAAAGCTGAAAAATAAGTAAGAAAAAGAATATCTGAGCACCTGAGGTGGAGCTACAGTAGTTTAGGCTCCACCTTGAGCTAGTATAGGCTTAGGAGGAGCTTTGCTTACTAAAGCAGTTTTCTTAAGTGAGAAAAGTCTCAAGAAAATATTTCACCCGTGAATGAATAGGTGAACCCCTTAAAAAAAGTGGTATTTGTAATAGAAAATGTGAGAGAGAGGTACAGTTATGCCAGCAGGAGTTACACTGTAGAAAGTACCAACAACGAAATATAAAAGAAAAAGCAGTAGTACAAGTTATTTTTTTGTCCAAAATGATGTACTAGTTTTACTGGTCCTCACTAAGTGTCTATGATAGTTTGTCTTAGTCTCACATTACAAGAATTATGTACTTATGTAGTTTTTCAGTAATTACATTAAGGCATGTGCAGGAAGTCTTTGAACATTTATCATCACAATCAAAGTCTAATTGATGTATATATGAAAACCTTTATTTCTGAAAACCTTTATTTATTACTCTTTAGTGAGTGAAACTAACTCCAGATCTCTAAGCAACTGGCATCATGTTGCTAACATCATCTCTTGTTTTAATTATGTTCTCCACAATTATTTTCCCTTACTAGATGTATCTGTATAGCTTTGCCATACGTATAATAACTTTTATTCTAGCACATAGTATATTTAAATATAACAAACATATGCTTGTTAGTGGCAATAACTAGATAGCTAAGATTTTATCAATGTTTTCTTCACATGCTTACATGCAAGTCTTGTGGGTTCTCCATTCTCTTAGCATTCCTCATTGTCCCCCCACCCCGCCAAAGTTCTTCTTACACAGCATTGTATTTGTGTTTAGACACTAAAGTTATTTCTGTTAATTGGTGTCCTGTCAGTATGTATCTTGCTCAATTGCCTTTTTTTCCCCTTCATTCCTCTTGTCTAATCAGGGAGCTAAGGTAAACTGAGCCACCTGTTCTGCACCTAGCTGATTCTTCCCCTTCATCATCATGGCTGGTTTGAACAAACAAGCAGAACTAATCTTGATCTTGCTTTACACAATGTATCTAACTCTCCTTGGCCTTTTTAGAATGTCTCTTCTCTTTTTTTTTTTTTTTTTTTTTTGTGTGCTCAGAAAAGCACAGAGATGTATTATCAGAGCACTTGCTAGTTATGAACTCAGCCAGTGCCTTGGATTACAGGAAATGTACCCAAGATCATGCAAAAGTTAATGAGAAATAAATCTCCCAGGAAGCAAAATCCATGGCCTTGCCATTCTGCTTTGGGCACTTGGCCATTATGAAAATCTGGTAACAACAGATACCTACCCATAAAATGTCTGTTTTCCAGAAACAACATAAAAGAAATTTATTTTGGAGGCAAAAATACCTGAAAGCAAATTATGAGGTTGGAAATCTTGAAAAGGGGCGTGTGATATAGAATCGTAGAATCGTTAAGGTTGGAAAGGACCTCTGAGACCATTGAGTCCAACCTGTTAACCTAACTGCCTGGTCCACCTCTAAACCATGTCCCTAAGCACCACATCCACATGTTTTTTGAGTACTTCGTGGGACTGTGATTGTACCACTTCCCTGGGCAGTCTGTTCCAGTGCCTAACCACTCTCTCCATAAAGAAAATATGAAATGGTCCGTGGCAGCAGGAGCCTGGCGTTCAAACATCCACTCTACCATCGGACTCAGATATTTTCCACAGACAGCTCTGACTTTAATGAGGAAACATGTATGATAGCCCTGTCTGTACATGTAAGATGCAGTGTGTAGAGACAAGAAGGTATTAGGATTGGCATCTGTACCCAACCAGACAGATATTTAAGATGTGGCAGAAATAAAAAATGTTACAGGTACTTGGTGAATTTCTGATGCTGCTTGGATTTGTATTGATAACTGATTCAAAGAACCAAATACTCGATTTGGGAGTTCAAAATGAAACAAAGAAATAAGGGAAGAAACAAATGTAAAAGAAGTTCAGATCTGGTGAAACACAAGTATAAACCTGAAAAATAAGCCATGAAGAAAATTTTATTAGAACTGTGGCTATACCTATGAAAGTGGAGAAAATCATGGCTTTGAGAACTTATGCAGTCCTTCCTGAATAAGGTTCTGCAGCTGAAGGTGGATATGCCCCTCCTTAGCTGCTTCTAGGGTCTGTCCGGTGATATTTATGAGTAAAGTTCTCAAGCATACTGTTGGGTGTTCAGGGGAGTTAAAATCTTGGCAAACTAGGTTCTTGGAACTTTTTTATTTGAATATAATTATTTGAGGATCTCCTAAGGAATATTGTTAGAAATTAAACAGCATGTTGTTCATAATTGCCTGGACAAAAGAATGTTAAATACTTACAAAATACCCTGCAAATTTGCAAATGCTGCATCATTGTCCAAGATACATATCTGATAGAAGCTTTCATCAGTGAAATTCAACCTTCGTGCAACACAATTGGAAGCGCATTTAATCTCAGCTTCAATATTTGTTTTGCTCTTGCTCCTTTAACATTCTTTGTCTTTTTTAACTTTATATGTGGTTTTCTAACCACAGTGTTGTACGTCCTACTTTCAACAGGACATGCTGTATGTGAAATGTAACTTCTCGCCCTACCTAGTCACTTCGCAGCTTCCCATACCCTTTTTCCATTATTGTCCTTAAATCCTCTCCTCTGAAGATGAAGAAGTAAGTATTAGGAATCACTATTGGGTTGCACGTGTTACTGCATGAGCAGCTGATTGCACCAGAAGCACTCGTCATGAGTGTATATCCATCAGATCACTCAGAGAGGGAGGACTGGCAAGTGTATGCTGGGGTGGAATGAACTGTAATTAATATCTGCTAGTGACAAATTCATACTATACCCCTACATTTGTAAGCTTCCAAGATCAAAGCTGAAACACAGCAATAAATGCTCATTAGTCAGGGACCATTATGGAAGATGCAATTTTTCTGGCACCCCCTTCAAATGGTCTCCTTACCTCCATCTATCTGAGCTTTTCTGCCCCTTTTCCTGGATGTCCTCAATTTCTTTCCTTCTTCTCCCATCTTTAGTTAGTGTTTCTTTCCCCTCCTGAGTTTCCTTCTATTCTTCCTTGCTCATTTTATATTTCGGGGTTGACATGTTACACCTTCGTAGAGGAAAGCTATTGTGGCCAATCTAACATATAAGCTTAGTTTGATATGTAAAATTTAGTGAAGAAATTATACAGCCTGGCAGAGCAGAAGAAAAGGCTTCATAAAAAATGTAATTAAACAAATCATGGCATTGAGGCCTTCACACTTCACCTCATTTTCCCTCTGATTTGATTATTATTCTGTGAGGATATTTTCTGCAGTATTACTCGCTGTTAAGTGTCCCATTTTAGAAATGTCAAAACACTAAGTGATTGCCATAAGGAAAATATTCTTCTACTCTCTAACTTCCCATTTTATGACATAATGGAAGTAAATTACTGAATATACATGCAGTTCTTGGTTTTGTCATCTTGAATTTATGCGGTTTGCTGAAATAAAAACTTTCGCTTTTTGGGGTAAAAATAACACATTAATACACTGCATGTAGACCTCTTTATAAAGTAAAATTAAAATAATTTTAAAATGAGAAATACTGATTCAGTTTTACAAAACTTGATTATTTGATTTCTGGGTACTTGGTGCAGTTTAAATTGTGTCTTTTTTTATCCAACGCTAGTTCAGTTTAAATAAAAAACCCAACTATTTCTAAAAGGAATAATTGGAGACTATTTTAAAAAAATCAATGAAATATGCCAAATGACCATTTTGGCAAGCTATTCCAGATGTCTTCTACTTTCAGAAAGTAGGATAATGATATATTACTAATTAGTGTCTTTTCCTACTGTCTTGACACCCTTTGGTGGAAGACTAATGAAACTTTCCGAAAAAGTCTGTGTTTTTCTGTGTGTTATGCTGTACCTTTGGTTCCAGACATCCTTCTATCATATTGCCTCATTCAAAGTTTGGATTCAAACCAAGATCTCCCATCTTCCAGGAGTTCCTTTCAAAGTGCATTACATAGTGTGAGGACTGTGTTGGTGGTTTTCTGGCAGCAATGTTAAGGTGTATGTTCTGTACCTTATGGTATGATGGTGTATGAGAACATGTCGAGGTGTTCAAGGCCGCAAAGCTTACTGGGACAGTGTTGAAGGATGGTGTAGGCTGGAGGTAGCCAGGGGCAGTGAAACCTTATTCAGTGGCCTATCGGGACCAGTACATGCTGTGGTCAGTCCCACACCTGGCTCTTGCCAAAAACGCAGCAAGAGAATACAGATTATTAACCACTGTAGTATAGAGTGTGTGCTCGCTTCTTCTCCCTATATTATTTAGCTGGTTGGACATAACCTCTGCCTCTTCTGTTGGAAGTACTTGAATATTCATTGGAACTGCTAACTCCTGCCTTTCTAGGCTAGAGAGTCATTCTGTAGTCCCATGAATACATAAGTAGAACAGCTTCAAACAGGATGAATTAATAAATCAGTGTTTCATCTGTTAGGGTTGTGCTCTCAGTAATGCCATTGCAAATGAAAATATTTCCATTGAATCTGGGAGATGTAAAAGAGTGGTAAAGGTACAAGAGGAGACCTAGGCACCAGGATCGTATGTTCAATTGAATTAGCTGAGCAGATGGTGTTTAGGGAGGCATAGAGAAAACAAAAAAAAATGTACACTAATTTTGTTTTAAGCGAGGAGAAGGCACAGAGGCTAAAGTTTCAGAAGAAGGAAAAAAGAATGCAAAAAAGACCAAAAAAGAGCTAAGGAGAGTATCATATATGAGCATGATCACAGTAAATGAGAAAAATACAGCAGATGGGGAATGTAGAAACCAGAAAGAAAGACCAGTGGAAGGGCCAATAGTGGGAAGATCAAAGACAAGTAAAAAAAGGAAGAGAGAAAATACCTAGAAAAAAAAGAGTTTCCTTTTTTCCCCTCTTTCTGTTCCATGTGCTGAGGCACTCTGCACTTTAATCATCTTGGGCTTGGCAGATGTAGGTTCCTGGCGTTGCACGGCGTCAGGCCATGATCACTGGCTGTTTTTATTAGTAAGGTATGCACATGTGTATCCACAAAGGAGTTCCTTCAAGGCCTAGATTTTAATTGTTTGGATTTTGTTTTACGATTAAATCAACAAACTGTCACCGAACTTTTGTAGATACTCTATTTGCCCCCAAGCAATCAAAGTGATGAACCATTCAGAACAGCAGCATGAGAGCCTGAATTGCCATTTTGTGAGTGAATTCTCATTTTAGTTTTCAAGACTTTTTAGATCAGCAAGTGCTGATCCCTTGGGGGAAGAAGAATTATGGGCAAATGCATAAAATCTCAAAGTTGTCAAAGGTAACTTACTGAGTTTATTGCTTCTCCTGTATCAGATATAAGGATTCATGGGCATTTTGTTGCACATATAATGACAACTTCAAAAAAAATATTATAATTTCCTTCCTTTCCAAAGAAGAATCAAAGGAAGTCTCAGTACCTCACTGGATCAGCACACTACATTTTTAACTGACTGTCCATTGAAGACAGTAAGAATATTTTTGTTAATTTAGAGACATTTCAAAACATACTGAAGTTAGTAGCTCATACTGCATATAGCTCATACTGCATATAGCACTGCATATAGCAGTGTATTTCTTTTAACATTGCAAATGAAGATGAGAAATTTGCATAAAGGAGTTAAGAAAATGAGATGCAGTTTCATTAACATCGATATACTGTCTTCAAATAGCTCTGTGCCACCAAAACCAACAGGATTACCCACACAGCTAACATGTACATAGGCGTGCTTTCAGTGATGAAACAAGACAGCAAAATAGGTTTATTGTCTTTTGCTACATTAATGTCTCAAACAGCATTCAATTACTCCAATGGTTCTCCTCTTCTTGGTAATTATCCTTACTCTTATGCTCTGTTCTACAGATTGCCTATGATGGATCTCTTTAAAAATGTCTAGCAAGAGGTTACAAAAATACTAATGATGTTTTTCAGCTCATAGTAAATCACTGTAATAAATATTTGGAGGTGGATGTTGCAACCATTACTTGTTCAAGCTTAATGAAGAGAGTTCAAAATAAACTTCATGACTTGAATTCTACTTTGAAATCACCTCTGTAATTTTTCACAGTAAGGTGGACAGGTTTATTGTTTTGACTTGAAGGTTGAAAACCCCAATCTATTCCCATTCGGATTGATGGAAGTAAAACTAGCATTAAAATAACATATAGTTGATGTCTAACACATAAGAATGTGTTGCTCTGTGAAGATTGTGAGCCCTACTGGTTTAACAAGCCAGTTTATATCAAGAGAGAATCTGTTGCTTTTTATTGTGCTGCAGGAAGAGTTTTGTGATTCCAGAATAGATAAGAAAATATAAACTATTTCCTGAGCTTCAGTTGTCTGATTTATATCATTATTTTAGAAAAAAAAAATATAAGAAAAAAATCATAAAACCCGTATGAAATTGTATTCCTGGTCTTTCCAAACCAAGGATACATACTGTTTTGATGCATATCTTTTAGTGTCTCTTCTCTCCTTTTTTCCTTTTTATGTTTTTTTTAATATATACATATATATATTACTCCTGGAACATTATTTTTATTCTTAGAATATCTTTCATTTCCCAGATCACCAAGTGGTCCTCTTTTATTCTTTCCTGATGATTCAGCCACTCTACTCAACTTCCCAGGTAGTGAGCACTTGCTACTCTAATGTTAGGAGTATTGTACATTTGAGCCCAAATTTTGCAAACACTTATACACTTTTGTGAACATTTGACAGCACTCTCTTTCTGAATAGTTGATTTTTCAGTGTCTGTCTCATGGTTTGAACAGTTCTTTCATCCAAAAGCAAGAAAGATTAAAATAACAGAAAACCTTTTACTGTGAATAAACATAATGAAAATACAACTACAGAGCTACAGAAAAATGTCAGTGGGAGTAAGGGCAAGTGAAGAAACAGAAGTCATTTATAACTCATAACCTGTAAACAAGTAATACAAAAGATGCAAACGGAGCATGTTTTTTTTTTTTCCAGCAGAAGCTATTGTGGGGGTTTTTTACAGCTGCATACCAGCACGGTATTTTTGGTTGTCATTAAAGGGATCTAGCTTGTTCTATCCAATGTTGCCATATGGAAAAATTCTTCTACAAAATCAGTGAGGTTGAATTTCACTGGGATGAAGACCATCCGTCCTTTTAGTATGAATCGATATAGGTCCCCATTTTGCAAAGATGCATGCATCTTTTAATTGTGCACTTTAAAAGTCTGATTGCTTTTAATGGTGCCAAGCAAAATACATAAACCAGTGCAATGTTTGACTAAGCAGTGTATTTATTTTTCCAGTCAAAGTCAAAGGTTTTACAAAACTGTATTAGCAAATAGAAAAACAGAAGGAACACAAGACTTATTTTTTTAATTCCTTTAATGTTGTCAGAGCCCTGTGTATGGAAATGTCATTGACTGCAGTAAGAGAAAGAGTCTATCAATCAAATACAAATCATTATTCTATAGCCTCTGTGCTTTCTTCCAGAAGTAAAATCTTTTTTTACCGTTGAAAATGATTTGTATAGGAAGCTAAAGAATAGAAAATAATTATGGATAATAAGAAAGCCATCCTTTCATTTCTGCTCAAAATAAATACTCTTTGGAATGGCATGAGATTTAAATTTCACAAAATGTTACTAAAGGTTGCTGTGGTCTGTGAAAATTTTGTGCAGACTAGACTCTTATGTCAAAGCTTATTTCTGTGGTCTTACTAATATCGGTAAAGATACCAAGGTTAAACTCTCCACTTTCAATAACACAGATTCACTGTTTGGCTGTGCTTTTCCTTTCCACTGTGAGCTGTGTCATATTAAACGCTACCCTTTTACAAATGAACTGTTGTAAAATCATTATAAGGTTTGATACATTTAATCTACTTTCATGTGCCAACGTAAATCAGAACTTTTACTAATCTGTCAAATTATTTCATTAAGGAAGTGTAATGTAGTTATGGGATGTTTCTGAGCTTTCTTCTCATAATGTCAAGTCGCCATTCCACCGCATGACTGCCCAGTACAGCAACAGAATTATGGAGGTTGAAAGGGAACTCTGGAGGTCCTCTACTCCAGCCCTCTTCTCCACCTCACAATTACATCAGGACTTTGTCCAGTGAATTTTTTAATGTCTCCAAGGATGGAGATACCACAGTTCTTCTGGGCAACATCTTCCAGGGCATGAAAAGATTTTCCTTACATCAGAAGTCTGCACGTTCAGCTAGTGCCTGTTGTCTCTCAGAACGCCCTAGGCAGGTGTGAAGGGCAGGTGATGGGTTCTGCTGCCAGTAAGCCCTCTGGCTTGCTTTCAGGTGAGAGAGCTGTCATTTCCTCTCATTTCCCAACTATTTTGCAAACAGCCAAAAATTCTTCAGTATCTTTATCAAGTCCTAGAAAATAATGGTGTTATGATTAAAATTTTTGGATCACAACATTTTAAAACTAAGGTAATTATCCAAATATTTCATCATTTGTACGGCTGTAGTGAATGTGGTGCTATTCCTTTTTTAAAGAATGTGGAACAGAGTCAGAAGAAATGGGCAACTTCCCAGGGGTAAAAGGGTAGCAAGCAAAAGCAAAAACTAAGTTTATGTAGTGTTTTGATTTGATGATGATCGTACCCTTTGTAATGGCTGTTATTAAATGTCTTTTGTGATACTCTTTGTATCACCCCAGAAGATGGGTATGAGCAAGAGGAACTCATCTCACTTAATATTAGTCATCTCCAATATCTGTATTGCAGTTAGTCACTTGAGGATACCTGCATGCTTAGTGGAACAAAGCAGGGCTCTTTAGAAAGGGTGCTATTTATCTCATCCTGAAGTAGACATCTAATATCAGTCGAATTAATGGCACCTCTCCAGTGACTACAGCAGAGTCAAAGGTAGCCAGCTCTGATGCTACACATTTGGTCAGATAAAGCCACTCTAGGTTTGCTTAAAAGATTTTGTTGTTAATGGAAAAGATCAGTGCCAAACTAAAGTCTTATCTCCTGGAAGACTGAATTATGTTCTTCGCTGCATGGCACTGAATTTGATCTCTGCATTTTCTGCTCTCAATTTATAACAGTGAATTTAAGACACTATAGTGGGATGAGATTTTGGGGATATAGGAAAGTTAATGAAGACACAAGTTGGTCTATGCTGACATTAGCATATATAGAGCAATGGACAATTCATGATTCAAGTTCTAACATTATTAATAAGTAATTGAAAGTTATCTTAAATAAAAAGTCAGTAACTTTAAGCCAAAATGAAAAAGGTAAGAAGGGTCAAAATGAATAATATGACTCAATAGTTTCCTTTTAAATAATCTCCTGAGCTAAAATGTATGATAGTTTAATATTATATTCTACAGTAATATTGGTATAAATTTCTCATGTGAAAAAATGATAACACTTTGTCTTGGAATTCACTTGTGTACAAGTGGGATGTCATCGTACTGAAGGCTGAATTTGGAAATCATTTCCTCAGATCAGTGCTGGTAGAAGTCAGACTGTATTATATTAAAATTTTGCCAATATTTTGAAGAGGTAAAAATTTAGTGCCTTGTATGCTTTGTTCACAAACACTGCTATAATTATGCTTGAAGAAACAGTAAAACCATGTAAGGTGAGATACTTGCAAAAGAAAATTCTTTCGGGGGCTATGCTCAAAGATACTTTGGTAATCAGCAAAGGACAGAGTTGATTGATTGATAACAGCTTTTGCTCATTTTTTTTTCTCTGATACAATAGTTATTTCTATAATTAGTTATATACTGCCTGAGCATGACCTTGCACTTTCTTAGAGGCATGAACGGAATACTGGAATGTATTGTCCACAGTAATTAAGTTCTTGTCACCCATTGCACCACCTTTTCCTAGAAAATAATAAATGTATAACCACACTTATATATGATGTGTGAGCCATACAGGACTCCACTGGACTCCAGGGCAGAAGATGAAGAAACAAATAGTCGATGTCATGTTGTGTAACGTTACAAAAAGCATTCAGATGCTATAAAAATAAAGTGAAATGAATCTGTTTCAGCCTGATGCAGAAATCACTTCCATCATCCTCAAACAGCTACAAGATATTATAATTACAAGCTGCTTTCTCATGTAAATAAAGAAACTAAAGAATGAAAGACTCACAAATACTGAAAAATTCCTGGGCTTACCTTTATTATACTTTCAGTTAACTGCAAATGAGTGAATTTTGGTTCAATGTAGGAATTTGTGCAGTAGGAACCACAACTGTTTATTGCAATGCTTATTGTTTCTAAAGACAGAAAAGCCAAGAATATTCCTCTTATTGGAACTTTCTGGAATGTAGGTATCTGGATTTAATGCATTGGAAATTTTTTCTGCTTATCTTTTACTAATGGCAGTTTGAAAAATGTGGTAGATGCTAAAATAGCTTCTGAGATACATTATAATACAGACTTTATAATGAAATAAGCAGAAGCCATTATCAGAATGACTAGAGATTTTAATTTCTCAGGCCAGACATCCATTAGTCTATAGGACATTGCTGCTACGAATTTAGCCTTAATTCCTGTCTAGAGAGAGGCTGAAACTAAGAAAAACCCTTTAGAAATGCACACTTCTCATGAAACTCAAAACCTTTTTGATCCACAAGGGATATTTACCTCGTTACAATCATTACTCTGTAATTGCTAAACTACTTTAAAGTGGCTGTAGAGTACCTGCAAGGCTCTTTTTGTTTGTTTGTTTGTTTGTTTTGGTTTTTTTAAGAATTACTCTTTGATTAAGAGAGTTTCCTTGGAACATTCTAGCAGTCACACTGAGTCTGTCACACAGCTAGCGCAGGGAATCAGTTAGTAGGTGGCCCTTACCATTATGTTTCCCAGCCTCCGGGAAAGCCCCAAGCCCTGTGTAGTCCGTGTATGAACTACTGCGGCTTCTGAAGCTGCTTTTATCTGAGTGCTGTTCAGGCTTCCTTCTTTGCCTTTGAGAATCAGGCCGTATTTGTTTCTTGTTCCAGTGCCTGCATATGCCAACAGGAGCCTCAAAATACCTCTCACAGGTTCTGTCTGGTGAGGTCAATCCATAAGAGTACAAAACTAAATGAAGATCAAATGAATATAACAGCCAAGTTCAAGAGCATACGAGTAGCTTCCTGACTTCAGCTCACAAATGTTGCTTGATTAATTTTTAAAGCAGTCTTGCTTGGGCCTGCTGGCTTTTCTAGAAAATTAAATATTAAAAGCTTGTGAATCCTCTTATCGCGGCACCTCCATTTTCTCATCTTGCTGTGGTTAGTGCCTTCTGAGATCTTCCAAATGAAAGCTGTAGGCTGAAAGGGCCTCCATGCCATTTCCTCAGGGATTATGAGGGGGGTGTTGCCATTTTGTCCAATTTGCTAAATTTAAATGGCAATATCAACACGTGAGTTTGCTGCGGTTTCCCAACATGCATACATACACTATCAATTATATATGGAACCGTGGCAGACACGAATGTCTGATCTGTCAGCTGAGATCCTCTTGTCTATTTGGTCTTCTGTCTCCCCACTTTCTTCACAACATCATGTATTACTCTTTCAAAAATGCTGATCAAAAAAGACTGTGTTTTTTCCCATCTATGCTATATATGTGCTGACCGCATTTGCAAAATTTTTGTATCTCCTGGGCATTTTCTTGGCTTATTTTCATTTTGACAGTGTATGCAACTGCGTGTGTTGTTTTTGCTGTGCTACTGCTTTGAACTCTGCCTGCCTTACTGCCTCAGGTGTTTTTGTTTTTGTTTTTTTTTATATTTTGGATACTGTCCTATGCAAAAGTGTTGTCATTGTGATAAGCCTCATTCTAGTAGTTAATTTCTTTTGATTGTTAAATTTTAGTTTGCTTTATCAAGCGTTGATTCTAATACTTGGAACTATTCTTTCTCTGTTTTATATTCTTACTGATCCAAATTACAACCTCATTTTTATTAGGAATATATCTATCCTCTGCAAGTTATAAGACTGTCTTTTTTAGCTCAGACAAGGTTCCATGTGTGGTGTCATATGCCACATCATTTGCAAATTCTCTTTTGGCCTTCTTTTTGTACCTCCCCCCCCCTCCCCGTTACATGATACATCTCTATTAGTTTCATAGTAATTCTTTTCTCCTTTAGTTGTCTGAAAACTCTTGACCACATCAGTTGCCTCAGGAACAGTGGTCGTGGGACATCAGGCTCTCCTGATGGCCTTCCTTTCTGCTGAGGATGACTGCTTGTAATTAAAGAGTCTAGTCTGGGCAAATTTGTGTTACTGTTGTCTTCCAAATTCCCCAGGTTTCAGTGCTGGTGGAACTTTTACCAGCAAAATCCTTCCAGTGCTCTTTGACATTTTTCTTGTGAATATGTCTGCTGTGGAGTAGAATCTAGTTACTTGCTGGTTTTGGTGCTTCCAAGAAATCTGCCTGATGCTGTGGCCTCTGAAGTTGCATCTCTGCTGAAGCCTGTTTCCTGGCCTTGCATGGCACAGGTTTCATCCCTACAGCTAAACTTGCTCAGCCTCCTGCAAGAGGGAGCCTTGTAGGGATGCGAGTCTGTCTAGCGATGTCCCCCACACTGACCAATTTTTAACAGAGGTAATATCAAACCAGGACACATGCTACCAGTAAAACAGGATGGATAATCATGGACCAGTGCTTGAGTCTGTTCCATGACACTATTTGTTTTACTAGGATAGAATTAGTGTGAATAGTGTGTTGAAATTGTATATAGAGGAAGCTCAGCTGTTAAAAGATTCAGTTCCTCAGGAGAAGGAGCTGATTTGCTCTCAGGAGCTGAAATAACAGTGTTGCCTCACTTCATAGTCCCAAATATCAAGCAGTTCGGCATTCCCCAGGACAGAGGGAATCCCACATTCAAATCTCTTTTAAGCCTTATTTGGAGCAAAGGTTTGAGCTTTGATCTCCTATCTCTGAACCCTTAGGCTTGCCGAGTCAGTCTGTCTCTATCTGTAGTCCAATGAATATTTAATTACTGAAAAGTGGAATAGTGCTTACAGAACACATTATGGTGTATAGTTGCAGTCTTCCAGCTGAAAAATAATTATTTCAGCAGGTCTAATTTTAACACCTGAATTCTTTGCTAATTTGTCTGAAACAATCTAATTCACTGAGTACTAATGGTATATAGTAATTGAAAAAAGGGAAACGATTGTGAACACTGTGTGCTAGGGTAAACTGAAGGTATCTTGCCTTCCAATTTGGCTTGTTTATAAGGAATTCAAAAATAAATGCTTCTGACATGTTTCTCTTTTCTGCCTTGCTCTGGAACATGATGTGCCTTTGGCCGTTCGCTGTTCTGGTCTAAGTATTTCCATTGCTTTTCCAGCTGTAATCCTTTAAGAAAATTTAATTTCAGATGGCTTTTTAGATTGTTCATGAAGACATCCTTTAATTAGTGTGAGTGTGAACTGGACTTTCCTGTGCAATTGCATGATTTATAATTAGCGTTGTCATTTTTTGTTGAGCTGGAATAGTACTCTACATTCTTTCTATTCAGTTTTGCTTGTGATAGTTTTTTCTTCTGTTCTTTCAAAGTTATTCTCATTTGTGTTCTTCTGGAAAGATACAGTAATTATACCCTTATGAATCACAACCTCTGCCCTGTTAATTACAATTAAGGGAATCCATATATTATTACATTTAGATTTCTGTATAAATCAAGACAAGAAGAAACAATGTGGGTTTTAGAAGCTGACATTATTTCCTCATCTCCTCCTCCTTTATTATACTGCTTATGTCTGCAAAATTCAAGAATCAGATGGAAACTAGAAATATCTAGTTCATAACCTCCTATTCAATCTTCATGCTTTTAAATAGGCGAACCTTTTTAAAAAGAAGTTTGCATAGTTTTTTTCCCTGCCATGCTTTTAGTTTGTCCTCTGTGAAGTATTCTGTGCAATAATAATGTGATGACCTGCTCTTCTGTGTTCCTGGAACTATCTAGGCAGTTCACATAGTGAAAATTGTACCTTCAGCTATGTAGGGCTAGAAATAAATCTCTGTGCACATGCGGAAAAAAAAAACACCACAAAAAACCTTTATATTCCTGTTGAGCTAGAGAAAATCGGCTGATGGACAGCTAGTTTGCCTGTTTTTTCAGAAAGTCCTTTTCGTGCAGGATTGTTCTCTGGTTTACATTTCGTTCTTTGTTAGGATAAAAGCAATTACAAGATAATTCAGCAAAGTACAGACCTTCAAATTTCTTTCCTTTCCAGGAAGCAATCTTCCTGGGTGATCAGTTGCCTGCAGCAGTGAATCAGAGCTGCTTCAGGAGGTGAAGGAGTTAGCGTTGTTTCCCCTTCTAGCTCTGAGCCTACACCTTTCTCAGAGCTAGGCCAGGGGGAGCAGATGGCCCAGCAGCTCAGTGGCAGCTCTGCTCACTTCCCCCTTCTCTCGAGTGTTTGAGCAAGTTTTCTTTCCTCTGTTTCCTTCTCTCTGCTCCACCATGCACAATTGGGGATGGGCCAAGGAGTGCAGGAACTGCCCTTCTCCGTTCAGCTGGAGAGCAGTGTTGCTGCTGGCGGTGTTACCCTGCTCACAAGCTACAGGAAGGACAAAGAACTGGCCAAGCGGAGCAAAGAAGGCGGCAAGGAAAAACAATGAAGCAGTCTGGAGGAGAGATTTGAGAGGAAGGTGAAGCACAGGAGTACTTGCTGTGAAGGCGGTTTTCCTCATCTATACAGATGGTCTTCCTGCTATCTTGCTAAATGCAATGAAGACTGTTTAATGCTTGCTACTCAAACGTGTGGCTTCAAAACTGATATCCTACTTTACTGACTTTTAAACTATGCCTTGCAGATTAGTGGAGGAGCACACTGCAGCATCTTGGAGACCATGTGTTTGGGGTACTGAGAGGCTAAAGAGTGGACCAGTCCCCCTGGTTAGAATTGATTGACTGAGGGATGGATTGTAGGTTTCCAACATCACTGGCATCACTATTCCTTAAGGCAAACACAAAGAATATGTACTATTGAAAATATAAAACTGATAGGATAGCTGCTGTATTTAGAGACAGATGCTCAAACATAAACAACTATCCTACAGCTGATAGCTACCTGTTCTCCAGTTTAACTTCATGTATTTTTTCCTGTTTCCTTCAGCTAAAAAGCTCTCAGGATATTTGCACAGTGTCAGCTGGTACTCAGGAATCAACAAGTCTCATCCTGATGTTGCCTCCACCCTGAAAAACAATGCTTATTTCATAACAAATATGTTTTTATTTGTCCATTTACTCCCTGGAAATTGAATCAGAGACCCACCCTTCCCATAAATGTGTCCTATAAATCATAAATTTGACACCTAATCATGATGTGTGTTTTTAACTCACTGCTAAGTAGACTTGGTTTGTAATGAGGATTTAGCCAGATGTGGAGCAACCTCTTTATGAAAGGCAAATTGAACACCTAACAGATTTTTTACTAAACTAATTATAGTTTGATATGGCCTGCTGAGAATGAAAATTTTTCTGAGGTCTGATGGGGTGAGGTTTATATCTCAGAAGCAAGCTTTTTAAACATGCAGATTTAAATTTACTCTCTGTATTTAAAGCGTAAAGGAGAAAAAGTACTTCAGTTTACTACTAGCTCTCAATAGAGAATCAGGGATGACAGTCCTTAAAAGCGTTTGGGACAACAGCATTTTTGGGGATGCTGAAGATATGTTGCAGGTTCTGAGGAGCGTCAGGGAAATCTGGCTGCCAAGATCAAAAGACTGAATGTGAACTTCTGATTTATATTCTTCATGCGGTTTCTAGTCCCAGTTTTGTGATGGAAGATCTAGAAGGTAAATAAGAGAAATATTAGTTTGTTTTCATTTTCATTCTTGATATTCGTAAGTTTTAATTCAACTTCCGCATTTCTTCAGTGGTAATTGGAATTGGGGATGCTCATGAGGTAGCTTATTGATTCTGATTATCCAGAGGATTGGACAGCACAGGAGATACTCGTGTGACAAAAAACAGATATGTTCTTATCCTGCCAATTTCATAAGTAGGGATGAGTGACTGGAATGACAAAGGAATTGGCCAGCTGAACATGCTGGCCTGATCCAGGGCCTGGCTGCATTGCTTCCTTGGCAGCTGGGTTCCCCCCTTGCACCCTTGTACAGATCTGTGCACAGTTCTGACTTCTCTGCCTGATGTTGGGAGCCGTATTTAGCATCACTGTGATCACTGTGCAACCAGCAACTAACTTTGGGTATTTTTCTCCAGGGTTCCCTCCCTTTTGCCCTAAAAGATAGCCAAGAAATTGAAATTCTTTTTCTTTTTTTCTTTTTTCCTCATCCTTTTCCCCTGTCTTCTGAGCTTCTTTATGGCTGGGAAAGTCAGAGATAAATTAATTATGTGTAAATATTGTGTCACGGTTATGTTCGGTAAAATAATGATAATCTGCACTTCATTAAGCAGTTCACTTTATAATCTCCCAAAAAAAGAGAGAGAGGAAAGAAAAGAAATCCTTGTCTCCCTTTTACAGCCCTCAGTAAGGATTTAATAGCAGATGCTGTAGTGATGTCTCATACTACTCAGGCTTAATTGCATTTACAAAATGTAGTACAGTATCTGCCAGATTACTGAGCTCTAACTTGTCAAATAAATGCAGCACAATTTGTGATAGCCATATTTTAATGGAGTTTATTCCTTTCTAATTTACAAAATCTAGTAATTCATAAGAAGTTTCCTTGTCATTAGTGTCGAGTAGCTTCATTCTGTGGCATTGGATAAATTAATTTTATTTATGTAAAGACTTACATGCTGCTGGTGGACATAGCATCTGAATGTCTTGGAAACAGTTTGAGTTTGGTTTCACAGTGCATTATCATGGCGGGGAAGTGTGAGTGATTTATTTACAGAGTGGAAAGCTGGTGTATGTGGATCCTTCAAGCTTTGAGAAAACCGCTGTCTGAATGTTTCTCATCTGGCCACAGGACAGGGGTGAAAGCTAAGCCATGGCTCTGCTATTGAGGCCAGGTCACCAGCATGCCTGTGGCTCAGTCCAGCAGCGTGGGAAGATCCTTAGTGTTAGGCTGCTGGTGGGGAACATGCATTTTTATGGGACATTTCCTCTGCTGCAGTGGACCATCACTGCCTATTTCGTGCTCTGGGTGCTGCAGGCTGTGAGCCGCCAGTTGATCCACAACCAGCTGCAGCAGGTATGTGGGGACGCCAAGTGGGGTTAGCAGCAGTGGCACCAGGCTTTGGGCTTCGGGTGATGGGGTCTCAGTATAGCAGCGTTAGCTGGGTGCTGCATGCGTATCCTCACTGTGTGAACCTTGGCAAGTCTGCACCTAAAATCACAGCCCATTAGCTTCTGTGGCAGAAGTCCTCATTACTTCATCAGGGTTAAGAATAGGTTATGAGTCAGTTCTTCAGCTACATCTATACAGGTGATTTGAGTATGTCCAGAAGGTGCTGAGACCTGCTGGCGGAAAATGACACGCTCCCCTAGAACTGAACTATTTCACCCAAAAAAGTGAAGTGGTCACATCCATACCTGGCCCAGGGTAACTCCCACAACCTCCCCGTTGGAGGTTTCTTGGGACAATGCTATTTACATGGTCAGAAACTAAGGCTAGTGATCCGTCTAACATTTAAATGACATCAAGTGTTGAATTGCAGTGCCTGGAGACACTGTTATGGCTCTACCTAAATTGATACGGTTAAAACCTCTGAAACCTTGATAGAGTGTCTTAACTTGCATGGAAAATTTGTGCAGGAGTTGAAGTTCCCCTGGATGTTCATGTTCCAAGATAACTTCATCTCTGTGATAGAAATTACATTAATCCTCTTTATTACTCACTTGTTGACTGTCACACATAAAGGTGATCCCAGCCTCAGGGGAATATTACTTTTTGGGGGGGTAAAACGTAAAGATAGATTTGACAGTAAGGGTGTCTTTTAGTTTTACAGTGGTAAAAATTAAAAAAAAAAACAACAAAGCAACAAATCATGACTGTGGTGAATCTCATTTTGGTAGCATCCAAACTGTTCTGTTGCTGCTGGCTGAGTCACACAGTTAAACCAGCGGAGTCAGAGCTGCAAAACAGGCTGTTGAGTTGAACCAAACAAGAGCTTCATGCAGACTTGTTGTGCTTCAGAATGAAGTCTGTAGAAAGCTTGTTGTGGAAATGTGATCTTGCAAATGCTTTTTACTGTCCTTTTTGATGTTCTCAAGTACAGAAGATGTCAGCTTGAGAGAAGAAATGTGCTTGGCGGGGGCGGGGATGTTGGATCTATGAAAAATGAATTTGTATTGTGGCACTGTCTTCCCCTTGGAACGTTAATACAAGGAAGTGCAAGCTGTTTTATTAAATCATGGATTCCGGCATGGAATCTGTCAGTTCCCCCAAGATGTTATATTTTTAGCACTGCAAAGTTGCTTGTCACGCTCCCACATCTAACCTGCAAATAGTGTGCAAGAAACAATGAAAAATAGTTTACTAGCAACTACCATGTGTTAGGTGTAAACCGCAATCCACTTATATCAGCAAGACCCTTTAAGATTAAATTTTAGTTTAGTCCAAACTGCTGTATTTGCTGAGGCTATCTGATATAATGCTTTTTGGTTAATCCTATAATCTAAGATGGAAAATTAATTTGCTGCATATTTGTGACAAATGCTTCTTGAAAAGAATCGAAATAGGATATAAAACAAAAAACAAAACCACCAAAAAACAACAGCAGATGACCCACCTGTTGGCACATGCGTTTGTTCAGTCATGGATAACCAGGCTGACGTTTCCCTGTGAATGTTTCACAGTTGGAAGTTTTGGTCTCTGTGAGGAGATGCACACACTCTATACACTTCGGGTCACTTATAATTCCTCAGGCAGAGAAAGAGTCCAGGTGTCTAAAAATCTCAAGAGATAACTCATAAAAAGTACTGGAGGGACATCAGAACCTGCTGTTTCATGTTATAGCCAACTTTTATGCAATGTAGCCCCCGGCTTTTCAGTGACCCCACAGCTGTTACTTACACCATGGGGTTTTTTTAAGACTTCCATGTGCTAAATAACTGAGAGCTAAACTGAAATCTGCATGGAAACATGAAGCATATTTTGTAGACTACATAGCTGAGTTCTCTGCTTTTCTCTCAGTGCTTTATGAATTCTGATTTTATTTCTTTACTCCTGACCAAATTACTGCCCTGGTGGACTGAGTCAGATGTTCAATATTATTATTATTCATGTCTCAAGGGCATAAGTCTTGCTTCCATTTCATATTGGTGAGATAAGCAACTTGGAACAAATATTCGCATTGCCTAAAGAATTAGAGAAACTGTTGAAGGATACATAACTTAAGTACAAAATGAAATAAAATAATTATTTCCATAACATTGATTTTATAGTTTTTTCCATTCATCTTGTGATTTTAAGAAAGGTGAGAGGCTTTCCCACTCTCAAAACCATAAGCAAGGCAGAGATTTGTATTTCTTTCTTTCTTTTCTACACAGAAAAAGTCTGATGCTTTTGTTACTGATGTTTTAGTTTTTGCTCTGATTTTTCTTAGCAGCATTTTCCCTCAGCACTGCTGTGACATAATTTACATCAGTATTCATTTTTTGAGATCTTGCATATCTGTAAACACCATGTTTTCCCCCCTACCCCACTGACTGGTGATAAATAAACTAGATGCTGAATTCTTATTTATTTTGGCATACCTGACGGCGGGTTACACTTTTGGAACTGTGCAAATATGGGCTTAGTTTCTGCCCTACAGATCATCCTTTTTGTTATGGTACATACAAGAAAGAGATGACAGAAAAAGCAGGATAACCATCCTTCCACAGTTCTTTTTTTTTGAGGCAGTCACTGAGATCAGACAACAGGGAATAATGCTGGGGAGAACTTGGTGGAAGGATGGTCTTATCTCTGGTGTCCCTTCTACATGGAGTCAGCCACCTAATGTGGAATCTCCAATCAGTTCTCATTTCCCATCTAGCAAAAGAGCCAGGTACCTCTGAGCAGTGAACCACAACAGCAGAAAAACTTTATCTTCCTTTCACTCAGGCAGCATCAATGATCTTTCAGCCATCTCTACAGAAAGATGCTGAAGGCCTGCTCTCCTGGGAGCATCCTGTCCTGAGAGGCATGCATTTAGTATTCTCCCTTTTATCTGGACCGCAAACATATTTAAATCCACCCGTTGGGAAGCAAGCCCCTGAGCTGATCCCAGTGCCTGGGTATCATTTTCTTAGAGACAGGCCAGTTGCTTTTCCAGGGCTTTAAAAGATTCGGATGTTACACTGGGCACTGAATTGGGTGACAAGGAGACAATTTCTGCCTTGCAGAAAGATGCCTAACACTAACCCAGTTCCACAGTTGTGTATCTTAATTGACTAGTATGAAGTTATTTCTGATTTACACTTACAAGGGAACAATTTCTTTTAGCAGAATGGTTATCTTATTAATTTGTTCCACTTCTGGAATTGCAGGTTGTCCTGAGAGAAATTCTTTTGTAAGTCAATATCACATTATTTTCAATACCCCTCTAGAAGTCCCAAACCTATCCTCATCCTGCAAAAAATTAACACCTGTAAGTAATTCATTGTATGTGAGTGCTTTCCTTGAATTCCCCGTGTTCACTTATGTTTGAAAAAAAACCCCAACATTGATTGCAGAAGAGTTTGCTGGACTCAGTCTTTATTCTGTATGTTAGATACCTTCTCACACAGAATCACAGGATTGCTGAGGCTGGAAGGCATCTCTGGAGGTCATCCTGTCCGACCCCGTGCTCAAGCAGCGTCACTAGAGCAGGTTCCTCAGGGCCATGTCCATTAGGGTTTTGAATATCTCCAAGGAGGGAGACTCCACAACCTTTCTGGGCAACTTGTGCCAGTGTTCAACAATACTCAGAGTAAAAAGGGGTTTGCTTATGATTAAATAAAATTTCCTGCCTTTAAATTTGTGCCTGTTGCCTCTTGTCCACTCCGCTCTTTGGAGTCATCCTACAATAGTGACAGGCATCGGTTTCAGTTGTAGCATTCGATGAAGTCATAAATGCAAGATTATACAGGCAATAGCTCAAATGTTTTCGTGCTTTCTAAGGTACTAACCACATTTTGTCTATGTACTATCTGCCGCTGAAGGCCATGGTGCTTCTTGAACTAGGACTGATTTAACTGACTGGACAGGAACCGCCACTAAGGTGTGATTGTTCATTTCCCAGCACTTCAGTCCCTCTTTGTCTCTCTCTTAAATTCCCAGAATTACAACACTTTAAAGTGCCTTCTTAGTATGACAACACGTTTTTAAGGTAGTTGTATTTAAACTCCTAATTATTCAAAAATTGCATTGCAAAGACAGAATGGGAAAGAGAGAGTGTGGTATTGAGAAGAGGTTCACCTCAGTAGTTAAAACAGTGGGTTTTGGTTTTAATTTCTTAGGCAGTTTGTACTGTCTTTTAGCAGTAAATGCCAAGATGGTAAATCCCTACCTTTAAAAGTTTATCTCTAGATTCATGGCTTTGTGGCAGAGATCTTCGTACTCTGTGAGGTGTAGTAGTGTCCATAGGGCTCTATGCACAGCGGTACTGTGAAGAATTAACCAACGGTGAAAAAGAAGCACTTAGGGATTTAAACAGAAGAGGCAAAAATCTTGAATAAATGGATTAGGCCAAGAATTAGTATTTTTATGGTAAAAAGCATATTAGAATAAAACAGTATAAATTTGGTTTTAGAATACTTAATTTATGAACTTTTCTTTTGACATTCAGAGCTTTCTTTGGAAAATTAGAAGAAAATATTTTGTTTTCTTGTTATGGGAAGATTCTATAAGGGAAGAAACCTCTTTAGCGGCACTGGCACTTGTACATGGTCGAAGTCCACTTATGGTGGTGATCTTACTCCTTGTGTAGGTTGTTTAAAGAGGAACAGGTTTGATGTATTTTTTCCCGTTTTACTAAAAATTATCCTGTTACATTTTACTTTTCATAGAATCATAGAATCGTCAAGGTTGGAAAAGACCATCGAGTCCAACCGTTAACCCAACACTGCCAAGTCCACCACTAAACCATGTCCTCAAGCACCACATCTCCCCGTCTTTTAAATACCTCCAGGGATGGAGACTCAACCACTTCCCTGGGCAGCCTGTTCCAGTGCTTGACCACCCTTTCGGTGAAGAAGTTTTCCCTAATATCCAACCTAAATTTCCCCTGGCGCAGCTTGAGGCTGTTTCCTCTCATCCTATCCCTTGTTACTTGGGAGAAGAGACCGACCCCCACCTCGCTACAACCTTCTTTCAGGTAGCTGTAGAGAGCAATAAGGTCTCCCCTCAGCCTCCTCTTCTCCAGGCTAAACAACCCCAGTTCCCTCAGCTGCTCCTCATAAGACTTGTGCTCTAGACCCTTCACCAACTTTGTTGCCCTCCTCTGAACATGCTCCAGCACCTCGATGTCCTTCTTGTAGTGAGGGGCCCAAAACTGAACACAGTATTCGAGATTTTCATGAGATGATTGTATCTTCTCATTCTCTACCCTTTATCTTTCCAAAGCAAGACCATGTTTACTTTTGAAGTAATGTGGCTGATGCTTGCTGAGGATGACTAGTAAGGAATCAGCTAGAGCACAGATATAGATTATAGGCAGTAATCATTACAATTGTGCCAGTATAATTTTTGGTATAGTTGTTTCATTTTGACAGCAAATATTCCAAAGGCTTCTTTGCTGAACAGCAAAATGGTAAATAGTGACTGACAGTGAAGAAAGGAAAAAATAATTTCTAAATGACTATACCTTTATTACAAATGTAACAACAAACTGGTTGAATGAGCAACACCCTCCCCAATTAGTAGTTTTTAAAATGAATAAACGCACCAAGTTAAATCAAGTTTATCTTGATTTATGTGATTTTATAATTGTGAGAAATCTGATATATCAGGGGTTTGTGAATATTCTTCTAACCTGTGAAGCTTCTGAATTTGAGGATGAGTCCTCATTCCATTATTTGTGCCACAATTGGCTGTTTCTCCTATTTTCAAGAAGGAATCAACTTTGTTAATAAGTAATGCTTGCACCTAAAGAAGCTGGTGTTGACTTTACAGATACACAAACAGGCTGGAGTCACACACTGAACATTTTTGACCTTTTCCTTCATTTAACTGCAATGTAGAAACAAGTGAATGGGAACATGATAGTGAGGGAGTATCCTTCCTTTAGTTGAAATACATATATGGATTTGTAGCTTGGGATGCACAAGGAAGTTGTGGCAAAGTAACTCTGGGTGTTAGTCATTCTTAGTTCCAAATGTCCTTCAGTGTTGTAGTCTCCAGTTCACTTATGAGCACTGAGATCAGTTTAAAAAAAAACAATTAACGGCAATGGTAATTTTTATTGATAATACGTATTAATGAATGCTTCCATCATACATTAAATGTTAACCAACGTTACATATGTCATGTAGAAATCTGGATGCTGAAAGTTGTTTCCATTACCAGAAGGAACTGAGGATAAATCGGGTAGCACTGATGGAGTCTTCTTTTTTCACAGAAGTTGTACAAAATCCTTATTCCCTGGATGTGATAGAAATCGAGCATCAAGAAGCAGTCTTCTCTCATAGTTAGCCACTCTCCCTTTTCCCTTTTCTTAACATCCTGGTGCTTGTCTAGGTTGTGTCTAGTCTCTGCCACCACTGCATCCCTCAGCATTTTGGTGCCTCTGCTGACTCACTTCAAAACCTTCACAAAATTAAATGTAACAGAAATAACTTTTCATATTTGGTGCAGAAGTCATTGCTGTTTCAGCCTTCCATTTGGGCAGAACAGTGTAAGACATATAAAGGACAGCAGTGTTGTGTGCCCCCCCCCCCCCCCCCCCCATATTTTCCAAGCAACCCACAGTCCACAGTAATTTCTAAACAGTGTTTGGGAGAACCATCAGCTCTGATTTTGTGAGGATGGTATTTCAGTCTTTGTGAGACTAAGGTGCTCACACGAGGCCCTGCAGCTGCGTGTGAGCATGCACGCCCTGAACTTGAACTTGGCAGCAACTTGGCCACTGATTCTGGTAGGAGCAGGATCAGCAAAGTGCTTAGAGTGACTGCTATAACCCTCATTCAGATGCTGTTTAGACCCTGCGTGCTGCAGGGAAGCATGTCATGGGAGTTCAGTAAAGGAAACACCCATCTCTTCTATGCCTATGCTAAAATAATCAGTGATTCATCATCTCAGTGTGTTGTTTTCTTCTGACCCTAAAGTAATGTGCCGTGGGAAAATGCTATAAATTCTGGAATCTCTGCTGTGCTGCATCCCCTCTAGAATGTTCTAGGTTGCCGTGAAAAGTATTTTTTTCTTTCCAAAACTCATTGAAAAAATCATGTCAGTCTTTCTCTTATTTTAGTACCTAAGAATTTATTTTGCTTCCTGAAAAATACGGTAAGAGAGACACTGCTAAAAGAGGTTCAGTGCAGGAAAAAGCATACTGTGATTAAGTAAAATGAAGAGCTATATGAACGAGAGAGGAATGTCACTTTTAAGCATGCTTTTCTTGTATCCTTTCTTTGCATTCTCCTACCAACCATTTTCAGAAGGCACATATTGTGCTAGGTGGTCATAAGAAGCTAATAGGTCAGCCAAGTGAGGCAGTGCCAAATTGCAATGTGTATTAGGCGTAAACTCAAGAAACTCGGGTTTCGTGTGCTTAAAATGGGCACCAAAATGGTTACTAGAAGTAGAATGGAGGTGAAAGAATTTTAGGGGCAAATCAGGAATATAGTCCATTTCTTAATGAGTAAGATGAGCATTTTCAATATAGGTTTGGCACAATAAATTCTGATCCACAGTTCTGTGTCCACAATGTTCCAATCAGTTGCTAAAATAGGAAGACAATCAAATTACACTATGTCAGAAAACTGCCAAGTAATTAGAATTTTCTTGAAGTGGAGCAGATGATGATACACAAAATTTCTCACTGATTATGAGAACATAATATATATTATAATATCTATTAGATATATTTTACTGGAGCACCAAGATCAAACCAGACGTATCCAACATGTGAATCATTTATATGAAACTACTTTGAAATCCTTGTGTTATGTGATAGAAGCATGATGCTAGTAACAATTCCAGTCTGCAGTTGTTGTAAGGTCTGTGAGTTTTATTTCAAGTTTCAATTAGCAAAGAAGTATGTAATTTGTATCTTGAGGATGCTGGAAGGCTTTATCAATAAAATGTATTAGTCAGTCATTTTTTTCCACTGGGAAAAAGAAGTGACGAAAAACTGTTTCTGTAGCCTTTTAACTGCAATATTTAATTTAAAAATCCATTTCAGATATATATTAGTATCTCTTTTGCTACAATGTGTGACTTAATATTTGTATCTATGAAAATTTGCTTTGCCATATATAAAATATGTCTGTAAACCCCTGCTTCTTTGTGGACGTGTTCTGTCTTTGGGCTTTGTGAATATACATTAAAATACAAACCTGATTACATGATAAATCAAAAAATGTGACTAATTTTTACTAAAGAAGTAGAGAAAAAGCAATCAGAAATATCTTATGGAGGACATATAAACTATATCTGAAATGTCTGCTCTCTGTATTTTCCCAGTAACTGCTATGATCCAGTAGACAATGCTGTTTAATAACTGATACATGGTAATTTGTAATCACGAGGCATTCAGTGTAATTAAAAATCACCTCTATTTGTCAGATACTATGACTGCAGAAAAAGGTATCTTTTGTTTGTTTGTTTCATTTTCATCCCGTGTTTGTTACTTAAAATGCTGTTCTTCATCTTTTACTATTTAGTTAACATTTGCAAAGCAATGTGAAAATGAAAAGGACTGTTTAAGTGCATCATTGTTAGGCAAGTATTATGAAGAAAATTCAATTAGGTTTTTGACTTCCATTTCTTCCAGCCAAAAGTCAAAGTTCGTGTTCAGCCTTCCATTGAGCTTCATGCATTTAGCATTAATGGTGAAAAAAGAAGTGGTTTCTCCTTTTTTCAGTTATTTCTCCCAACTGATGTCTTGTGACAGGATGGATTGGTATTGAGCTACATCAGAGGAGCCTGAATAGTAGACTTGTTCATTGTAATGCTAACCCAAAAGTGGAATGTTTTTATTCCCACCTTTGCCACTAATTTATGCCATGTTCTTAGCCAGGTCAGTTCACCCAGGTCTGTGCCCGACCTTTTTTAAATCTGAGAAGTGGTCACTGATGCTGTTCTTCTGTTATGAAATGCTGATCTGAGAGAGATGTTCTGGAAAACCTTGCAATTTATTGTTGTATGCATGGATTTATGGTAACATACCATTTCCCCTTTTTATCCACCTTCTGACTAGTAATATTAATAAGGAAGAAAACAGCTGGGAGCATTTTTCCAACTGGGTACCCCGGAAAATTTGCTTCAGAGAGCTTTTCATTTTGAAAGCTTTTTTGCTTTTATTACTCAAATTTGCTGATTCTCATTAGACATTAAAATGCAGTGTTTTGTTTGGGTTTTGTTTGTTTTGTTTTGTTTTTTTTTTAATACTGTCTGCCTCTCTGTATACTGTGAAAATGGCAGGGAGCAAGCCAATTTCAACCAACCGGTTGAGTGCATCATTTCCCTCTTACGATGTTACTTACCACAGTGGTGCATAGGATGAGATCCAGTTCAATGTCCAGATTCAGATGTGTAATGTTAGATGTTAGTTTAGAACGTTCATATAAAAATAGATCTCTGTTTCACATATACTTAGAAAAGATCTCTAAGTTCTTGTTATAGTCAGTACAGATCCATTTAACACAGGTCACCAAACTTTGGAAAGCTCTTCAGCTCATTCTAGGGTAGATACCTACCATCTTACCAAATAATTTGCTCTCTAGGCTCCACTGGTGAGGAGCTTCCAACAAAGGCATCTTGTGTTATTTGAGGTTCTTCAGTGATCCAAATTATCTGCAAATAATTGGGCTGGCAGATGTGACTCAGCATTGCAGAAGACCTTCAGCCATCTGAGGCAGTGGTGATAGGCCAGGTGAGTTATCCCACAGCAGAACTCCAGTGTCTTATTCCTTCTCTAACTCTCCAGTTCTTCCATTTGTTAGACTGACCCATGTGAGGGATAAACTTTGGGTACACGTGTCATGGTTTTGGCTGGGATAGAGTTAATTTTCTCCCTAGTAGCTGGTATAGTGCTGTGTTTTGGATTTAGGATGAGAATAATGCTGATAACACACTGATGTTTTAGTTGTTGCTAAGCAGTGCTTACACCAGTCAAGGACTTTTCAGCTTCCCATGCTCTGCCCTGTGCACAAGAACCTGGGAGGGGGCACAGCCAGGACAGCTGACCCAGACTGGCCAAAGGGCTATGCCGTACCGTATGGCGTCATGCTCAGAATATAAACTGGGGGGAGTTGGACAGGGGTCAGTGACTGCTGCTCAGGGATGGGCTGGGCATCGGTCGTTGGGTGGTGAGCGGTTGCATCACTTGTTTTTCCCAGGTTTTGTGTGTCCCCTCCCTTCCCCCCTCATTGTTTTCATTACAACTTCTTCTTCTTCTTCTTTTTATTATTATTATTATT
The DNA here is from genome assembly GCF_047370975.1 of Nipponia nippon. Taxonomy (NCBI): domain Eukaryota; kingdom Metazoa; phylum Chordata; class Aves; order Pelecaniformes; family Threskiornithidae; genus Nipponia; species Nipponia nippon. The sequence goes on from NW_028262347.1 coordinate 10,908,893, forward strand.
AATAATAATTATTATTTTTAATTATTTTATTATTTCACTTATTAAACTGTTCTTATTTCAAGCCACAAGTTTTCTTACTTTTGCTCTTCAGATTTTGTCACCACCTGGAGGGGAGTGAACAAGCAGGTGTGTGGTGTTTAGTTGCCAACTGGGGCTAAACCATGATAGTCCTTTTGGCTCCCAATGTGGGGCTCAAAGGGTTTGAGATAATAACAGATTAACCAGAGTGTATTAAGCAATTTATATCTGTTAACAGTTGTGGGTCACGATATTGATTCATCTGTTCTTGATATTAGTTTATCTGACCTGCACCATGCTCTTTTTTTTTGCTGTACATGTTAAAGATTGGTGTTGTTTTTTGCAGTTTGCAGTGCTCTGCAGTAATTAGTGATGTTTTGCCTGGGAGATTTGTTATTAAAACACTGGCCTTGAGCTTAATCTGGTATTTTAGCTTTGTACTGAAGCCATTACTGTACTTTGGGTACCACCTCATGGAGACAATTAGCAATTATACCCCTTCCTCTGAGAGGTTTTTCATGGAGGAAATACAGAATGGCACCTTCGCTACCTTATTCTGTGATGTTTCCTCCATCATTACAGTAACTTTTCAGTATCTTAAACATCCTTGGATAGTCAAGATATTTCTACTGGTATTTCTTAGGAATATTGTTTCAGTTTTGTCTAAGGTTAATAAGCAATTTAAGAATATCATCCAGAGATCTGCCCCAAGGCTGGGTATTTATGAGTGGCGTGGTGTGTCGGATAGTATGAGCAAATGCCTAGGATGGTGGGCACCTCCAATGTTTTGGAACTTCGTATCTGAACAAGTGCAGAATCCTGAAAAATTAATAGAAAATTTGGAAAAAGTATGCTGTCACCCTGGCAATTTGAGGGAGCCACAGATCACTCCAGTGTGCTAGGGCCTGGCCCATGCCTACCCAGCCCTGTTCAACGCTATTCAGTACCCTCAAGGGGAAGAGAAGGTCTCCGGATCTGATGACAAAACAACAGGCACTGTGGCTACTCCAACCCCAGTGACAGGCACTGTGGCTACTCAGACCCCACCGACAGATACTGCGGCTACTCCAACCCTGGCGACAGGCCCTGCAGCTGAACCAGAGAACCAGCCCGTGCCAGTATCAGTTGTCCCTATACACAAGAAATCTTGGAAGTGAAAGTTAGCTTGTTTAGAAAGGGATGATGAAAAAGCAGGGCCATCACGAGGAGAGGAGGAGGAAGAGGAAGAACTCATAAACGAGATGGAAACCACCCGATCCCTATCCTTGAGTGAGCTGTGCGATACGTGAAAAGATTTCAGCCATCATCCAGGTGAGCACATTGTCACCTGGCTGCTCCAATGCTGCGATAATGGGGCCAGTAGCCTGGAATTAGAGGGTAAAGAAGCCAAGCAGCTGGGATCCTTTTCTGGGGAAGGAGACATTGACAAAGCAATTGGAAAAGGGGCACAAGCCCTCAGCCTCTGGAGGCGACTCCTGTCAGGTATGAAGGAAAGATATCCCTTCAAGGAAGATGTTATATATTGCCCAGGCAAATGGACCACCATGGAGAAAGGTATCCAGTACCTGAGGGAATTAGCCATGCTGGAGGTGATTTCTTGTGATCTGAATAACGAGCAGTTATCCAAAGATCCAGATGAAGTCCAGTGCACACAACCCATGTGGCGGAAGTTTGTACGGAGCACACCATCATCATATGCCAACTCATTGGCAATACTGAGCTGGAAAGGTGAAGAGGCACCAACGGCGGATGAAGCGGCTAGCCAGCTCCGGGAATATGAAGAAAGCATCTTTTCCTCCCTCATCTTGGCTGTGGAGAAACTGTCCCAGGAGGTCCAGCAACTCAAAGAGGATAGGTTCTACTCTCCACCTGTACGGACCAGTATCTCAGCTGTTAGATGTCAGCATCCCTCTGCTCAAGAGAGAGGATATAGAGGGTACACACCACAGGGCACCCTATGGTTTTACCTGCGTGACCATGGAGAGGATATGAGGAAGTGGGATGGAAAATCTACCTCGACCCTAGAAGCATGGGTGTGTGAGTTGCAAGGAAAAACAATCACACAAGGGAGTTCTTCCAGGAAAATTGCTGCTCCAGTTCCCAGTGAGCAGTTCCTCAGACAGAGTAGAAGGGCTGATCTTACTCCTGATTTTAAGGAAGGAACTCCGGATTCATATTTACAAGAAGTGAGTAACAAATACTATGACCAGGACTAGAGGGGCCCTGGCTCCAGCCAGTTGGAGGAAAGGGACAACCGGGTGTACTGGACTGTATGGATTTGATGGCCTGGCACATCAGACCCATAGGAGTATAAGGCTCTAGTAGACACCGGTGCACAGCGTACCCTAATGCAATCCAGCTATAAAGGGGCAGAACCCATCTGTATTTCTGGAGTGACAGGGGGATCCCAAGAGCTGTGTATATTGGAGGCTGAAGTGAGCCTAACCGGGAACGAGTGGCAGAAGCACCCCATTGTGGCTGGCCCAGAGGCTCCGTGCATCCTTGGCATAGACTGCCTCAGGAGACGGTATTTCAAGGACCCAGAAGGGTACTGGTGGGCTTTTGGTATAGCTGCCTTGGAGATGGAGGAAATGAAACAGCCGTCCACCCTGCCTGGTCTCTCAGACCCTTCTGTTGTGAGGTTGCCGAGGGTCAAAGAAGAAGAGGTGCCAGCCGCCACCACAGCGGTGCACCGGCAGCAATATTGCACCAACCGAGACTCCCTGATTCCCATTATTTCAATTATTAAACTGTTCTTATCTCAACTCAGGAGTTTTCTCACTTCTGCTCTTCAGATTCTCTCCCCCGTGCTACTGGGATGGGAGGGTGAGCAAGCAGCTGTGTGATGCTTGGTAGCCAAGTGGGGCTAAACCATGGCAGCTTGATAGTCCTGTAGGCCTGAATGGGTTTGTCTGTCCTACAGAACTTAGTGTTGCGAGTGTGACCTGCGAACACAACGGCACAAATCAGCCTCTTCGAAGATAAACATTATCTGAACAGAAAAGGTGCAACATAAGAAATGTGTATTAATGCAGCAGTCTGTACATGTTGTCTTACCTAGAACTTTTGTTTGCTTAGTTAATCCAGAGCTCTTTGTGTCCCTTATCACCCACAGAGGTTACAAGTTGGTGGGTCTCCCATCAGAGCCGGACAACCAGCCTTGTGTGGTTGGGGAGACTTCTGTGGAACTGACACTTGCACAGTACTTCTTAGTATCAGTTGTCCAAGGGCTATTAGAAATGTTTTTCAGCTTTCTGTGGGGGATTAGTTTCTTGCCACCTCCATGTAGCCAAGAACATAAAAAGACCCAAGCAAAGAGGCAGAATATGTTTTATCCATATGATATTGCAGGTACCTTTCATGTCTTTCACCGGAATGTGTTAGAAACTTTGAGTTTTGCAGATATGGGACACAATTTGTTTCTCCTCTTCTGCATCCTAGAACGCATAAACATTTTCTAAACATAGTTGTAAATCTTCTAGACCAAGAAAAAGGTAACCATTAGCTATCTGTTCCAAGTGTCTTGCTGTTTTATTGTTCCATATAGAATATTAAAAAAAGATGTAAAGCTGAGTGCTTTGATGAATAAATTGGCTGCTGCCCAATAAGCTAGTGATGATGAGATTCTCTGTGTGTACACACAGCGTTTTGCCCCGGAGTGTCCTCCAGTCTATCCAGAAGCAGGATGCCTGTAAATTGCCCTGTTCTGCCTATTCATGAAACAACCCAGAAATGAATAATGGGAAAATAAATGGTCATACGCTTATCTGTGATTCATAATACGGAGCGGTATCCTTCTTAGAAAAAGACAGTAAGCCAAACTATGAGCAAACAGATATAAAAAAACCATATGGGCCAGATCCTGAAGTCTCAGGCAGGCAGACAGCAGCTGTGCCTTAGTTCTTGCACTTTTGTGCAGCTGAAGAGTTGTGAGCAAGGATTCTCTCCACCTGAGTGATCTGGCCTATAAAAAGCATGAAGCGCTGCTCAGCTTCAGAGCTCTGACCCAATACTTCCAGTCTGAACCTAGAGACACTTTGGTTGATAGAGAGCAGTCTGCACTGGGAAACGTCTTTCCCAATAGTAACAGGTAACAGTAGACCAGTAACAGGTCTTCGGATCCATATCTTTTCCCTTCTTTGTGTTGTCTGTGCTGTGTTTAAATTTTACATGGAGATGTAAGGTGATTGACAGAAAATGTTTAGAGGTAAAAGTGTTAGTGTACAAAGTCTGAGAGCCATTGGTGTACACAAAACAGCAGTGTTCATTGACACCACTGGCGATGGTTTCCCATTTAAAAAAAACAATGTTTTAAAATCTGCTTCAGCTTTTTCTATACATCAGCCAAGACAATTTGCCAACTGCACATGAGGAGTAAAACCAGAATAAAATCAGAACATTGATGATTTCAGTTCAGTCACAATATAAAGGCTGTTAAGCAGATGAATCCCTATTTTTTAATTTCTTATAGTCTTTTACTGTTATCCTGAAATATATGATTCTGTTATTCACAAACTAGCTACCTTTTATTTATATCACTTTAACTTGGGTTCCAAAATGTGTTTATTATTTCATATATTTAAGGAATATGGTTTTGTTTCTCTGCAATAGCTTTTATGAATGCATATGCAAAAGCTTTCCTAGAATCCTAAAATTTGAGTAATTATATGTTGTTTTCTCTTTAAGTGGACCCTGTTTATCTGTACTTACCCATGATCTTCATAGCTGTTCTCATTTTTGCCCTTCCCTCCCAGAGGTTTGGGAGTACCTGGAGTTACCAACAAATCTTGTGTTTATGTCATTAGGAAGTATTTAAGCATATTTGACAAATCTCTTCCATTCATAAACTTTTGAAAAATCATGACCCAGATCAGGTTTCCCAAATGTTCAGCCAGCACCCTCACTGAAAAAGGACCCTTGATCTGGCAGTCTTAGTCCAAGCTTCATCAACCAAGAGAAAAATACCCTTAAAAAAATCTTGTGAGCCAGGAATGCCACAGGGAGGTTGCAGCTTTATAAGTTTTATTTATGCTGATTGCAGCTTACCAAAACATCATGTTGTGTTAGTTGCTACTTGCCAGTTTCTGTAGTTTTCATAAGCACACAAATACAAAATGTAAATGTGTTTTCTTGTTCCTGTTTGTTTTCCTTAATCCTTTTCTGGGGATGATGTATTTACCATGTAACCCAAACCTTCCACTTTAATACATGCTGCTTTCATATATTTTTCTACTGCTTATCCCAAGGGGGAAAAAGTATGTTCCAGTCTCTGTTTCCGAATGTGCTTAAGGCAGTGAATGAATGCATTTCAATGAGATTAAGATAGATAAAATATATTAATGATACCTAGGTAACTTATGTGTCATTTTCCAAGGTTACCTAGAAACTTGAGTCTAAGGCTCAGATTCAGAAGTTTCTAAGTTGCTTCTGAAACATCTTTCTGAGTGCTTTTTCCCCTGCTTAGTAAAGACTGATTTATTTAGACTTCATAGTCTTCATACTTACACTTTTTAGCCGTGCAATGCAAGTCTTTCAGCTAATCTCTTCACTTCATTGTGTCATTTTGCAGTAAGGACAGAGGCTGTATGATAATCACAGTTGTCTTGCCAAATAGTGTCAATATTATCTATTATCACAGACATTCTCCAATTACTGTGATTTTAGTTTGTTTTGGTTTTGACATTGCTTTCTGCACTTTTTCTCGTGAATATTATGGAAGTCAAACCATTTCATTACCAGGACAAATACTAGGAAATGCAGAATGTTTACTTGGTAGGATGTTATGAGGTAGCCCCATGACCAGGCTGCTGAATCATGTATCCAACTCTAACTATCAATTTCAGTTCCAATTGGAATATTTTTTGTCCTGTTTCCTGTGTAATTTTGACTTGCTCAATGTCCAGCTTAGAATCTGAATTCATGTTTCTTCCTGATTAGCTGGCAACAATAAAATTCATATTTTTAGCTTTCCATTTGTAAGTACTGTATCTAACACAGTTCTCTCTTCATTTAATACTTCTCAGCATTTTTCCTTCAACCTGTGGACTGAATTTCCTGGTTTAATGTCACAGTTCTTTAGCTTGTTACCTATGGTCTTTGTTGATTTACAGTAATTTTACCAAATTTATATTGGACATGTTAAAATTCCATTTTAGACTATTTTGATCCTCATTTTGCATTGTTTGTTTAAGGAGAAAATTACATTTCCTACATTAATAAAAATCTTGAAAAATAGAGAAACATTCTTTTAAAAGCTGATTTTGTTTTTACAGTGGCATAGACAGAACATCACAAAGCTCTTCAGAGAATGCTACACTTATTCATGTTTACAATTGCACCTTTTTTTGGAAGCCTGTTAGTTAAAGCTAAAATTACTTCAAGTTGATTTAATCTGAGATGCATTAGAAATCCTAGCAGCCCTCTAGCTTTTGTTTTTCCGAAAAATAGAATTTACCCTAAAATAAGATGCCTTTTGGTTGCAGAAGAGAGTTCCCGTTGATCAGCACCTGCAAGAGGGAACTGAGTAATTATTACTTCATCAGGATTCAATTTAACTTGTGGCTTCACAAATGATCGTAAATTGTTATTATAAATTAATCAGAAATACGGGGTCCAACACTTACATGCGTAGGAAGAGGAGGACAGAGGCAGACTTTGCACTAAGGTGGGCCATCACCTCAGTCTCTGTAACACCAAAACTGTTCTCCAAGAAATTTCCACCCTTGCAAGTGGCCATCCTGGAGTGGTGATGCTACAGCACTTGTTACTTAATACCCTGGCCTGCGTAACTGCTGGCTCATCACGTCGTGGGAACTCTTCCAGTTTTGGGTTGGGTTGGGTTTGGTTTCCCACTACAAGAATGGGTAGTACCGAATGTCTCTGGCACTGTGCCGCGGGGAAATGTGACAGAGCAGAGCACAGGTAACTGCATGGCGTTAGTACTTAGGTATTTACCTCTTTGTTTTAAATTTGAGTGTGAATGTCTACTGTTCCAGATGCAGAGATAGATCTGTTTATTACTATAATGATGCTGTGCAGAATTGTTTCAAATCTAGTTATGACTATTCAGCCTTTCCCTCTCCATAGTCAAGCATGACAAGTTGGTGAAAAAGAACATAGGTTTTTTCTATTTATTAGATTCTGGAAAATTCCTCTTATTGTATTAGAGGCATTAAGAATAACCAGAAAAACCTTGATTTTTATGGGGGGTGAGTGTTGTTTTGGACATGAAGCATAAATCATTACAACAGCTATTTATAAAACAGAACATAAATCCAACCTGGATATCCATGTGACATTTAGTAAGCTTCTCTCTGCTGTGCATTTTACTGAAACCAATGTGCTGGGCTGTGTATCATATGTGACGAAAGAGTACATAATGTACTGAACATTGAAAAGTATATACGTTACATGGAAAAGTAATTCAAGTATGTAATGCAAGAATGACACTGAAAACTGAATAATCGATTTTATGTGATGCAGTAGTTATTGAACTGTGTTGAAACTCAGAGCAAAGAGAAGATCTCAGATTTCTTGGGTGCTTTTCATAATGAGGTGAACTGGGATGTGGAAAGGAAATTGATATGGGTGCTATTTATATCAAAGAATAAATGTATGGTAAAACCTGAAACTCACACAACTATTATGAACTAAAGAAACTAGAGATGAAGATGACGTGGTCCCTGAATCCTGTCACATTTCAAATGTCTCTGATTTTGGTATTCCGATTATTAGTGTTTTCCTTTTACTTTCAGATTTCATTCAGCCTTGTCAAAGATTGGGTTTTCACAGAAGTTCCTAATAGTTTGTAAATTACCTCTATGTTATCATCTCCCCCAGGGATATATTTCCTATCAGGTACATGCAATGGGTGTTTCAAGAGAAGCTGTGGAAAGCGCTGTCATTAGGAAGGGAGTCCAGCCCAGGAGAGTAGCTGATAGAGGTGAGGAAGGAGGCATCTGAATTAATTAGAATTCATCCAAGAGACTGCATTAGATCAAGTGTGACGATTCAGTGTCAAGCTAAATTAAAAATAAAGCTGTTGACATAACAGAATAAAAATAATAAAAATTTTACATTATGTCAAGAATTAAAATTAAATCCGTTTCCACAATATGGGATGAAGAGAGGGAATATGATTTCAAGCATCATGATACTGACATTTCCACCCTCAACTCTTACTAAGTCAGGCAGGCTCTGGCTCATAAATATGAAGTAAAATTCTTAATTTAAGTGGACAGAAATAAAATAAGTTAACTTGGAAAAAATATTTTATTCTTCTTTTCATAATAAAGCAGTGTAGTTTAAAATTTCCTTGCATAAAACTGATTTTTAGAGGACAGTACTTACTTGATTTTAAATTTTTTACTAGCTCTACTGATTGCTACATTTATATTTCCTAAGACTTCCTAGGATAGCAGCCACAGGATTTTCTTGTTGATAAAAACATGATGAATATTGTATTAGCAGGGAAAAAAAAAGAGCTATTTTATCTTATTCTCTTTGTGTTTTTGGATACAGTCCTGAAAAATTAAAATTTGTTCTGTAGCTGGGAAAAGGCTTTTGAGATAGATGCAGGTTTGAAAATCACTGCTCTATTCTCTAATTAACTATGAATTTATTTTTGTTTTTTTTTTTTTTTAATTCATATGCATTGGAATCTATTAGTTGAATAGCCACTGAGGCCAGTGAACTGAACTGAACCATACTGAATGCTTGAAATTTAATTATCTTAAATGCCTTATGTTTATACGCAGTAGTTTGGCACAAATTTGGTTATATAAATAGTAAATTGTTCAGTTAAAGCACTGTTAACAACTGAATAATAGCATAAATCAGTGAGATTTTGAAATAATTTAACCCGTGACTGAAGAAGCAAAGAAAGTTTTGGGGATATTCAACTTCAGAGAAAAGTTTAAAAAAACATGAAGAAAAATGTATAAACTTGGAAAGTTCTAGAACTATATGCATATGAATATCACATTAGTTTAAGGTTACCAGCAGAATCACAAAAAATCAATTTTATTTTTTTTTAGAATGTATTTTTATATATCTTGCGTGGATGCTTGAGTCAGAACTGCAGTACAAGCTCTGGTACTCTCTTTTCAAACAGAGAAGGCACTTTGCTAGCAGAGACACTACTATGAGCATGCCTGCTGCAAAACCACTTTAGATCAGATCAATCATGATATGAATGGAAAGAAATAGGTACTTTCGAGATGTATTAGTTTGACCCTCTCTGTATGCCTCTTTTCCAATGATAAAAATTGTGACCTAGAAATGCCTATTTTTCTCCACTGGCTAGGAGGGAAACCTGGTGGAATCAAGTGCAATTCTTGTAAATGTACTGCTTCAAGTACTGAACTGCTAAACAAGGGAAGGGGTTTATATTTCATGGCAGCGTTGATTACAGGGATTTAAGTGGCATTTGTTCGCTGTTGCTCATTCCTGTCCCATATCCACCCTTGTAATTGTACTAGCCCAACTATTCATGTGGCCATGAGATGATCTGGAAAGTTTCCTCAATCCTAATAAAAATTAAGCCTGGGAAATACTTGATTTTTGCCATATTAATTCCTTACTCAAGTCCACATCTGCTTTCAGAAACTTTTGAGTAAATGGAGGAGAAGGCAAGAGGCTTTTTGGGCTGGTGTTTTTGCCAGAGAAATACAGGTGAAACCACAGCCCACGATCAAGAGGCTTGTAATTATGCAGTCTCTGGGGAAGGAGGAGTGGGGAATAAGCAGCCATCAGACTTCATGGAAATCACAAAAATGGAGAGACATGAAATTACAGACCTTTGCAATTATGTTACGTTAGGTTGTATTGTTTTTAATAATCACTGAAAAGTCCTTTCACAGTTGCCTGACGTTTATTGAGCAATCTGTGGCACATTAATTCTCATTGTCCTTTCTACAAGTGTGGTAAACAGAGGCTTAATCACATTAATTTAAACAAAAAATGAAAGAGCTAATTTTCAGTATGAATAAGGCTAGACTAGGCTAGAGACTATTAGGAAAAGGTGAGTATTTTCATTTAGTAGGTCGTGACGAAACATTTGATGAGAGTACTTAAGGATCCATCCAAAATAGTCTTTGACCTGTATGTGATTATTTCAAGCCTCTGTGGAGGACAGGAAAAGTCCTGCAGGACTGACGAAGCAGCAGCATAATTTATAGCCTGGGATACTTTCAGTGAGAACCCAGTATTTTTATTACTGACGTTGATAGAGAGGATACAGGTATGAAACCGAAGATGAAGTAAGGCTAAGAAGAATTGCACATGCTGTGAAGACCAGGGTTAGAATTCCTAATACAGCTACAAATGGGATGATGTCTAAAACCAGCAAGATAAATCTAGTAAAGACAAGAACAAACCCCTGCTTTTAGTAGGAAGAAATATAACAAATACATGAAAAAAAAAAAAATCACTGGGCATCAGTAAGGCAGAAAAATGTTTGAAGGTTATAATGCATCATGCCTTCCATATCAATTAACAGTGTCATGTGGTTTCAAAGGAAACAAGTTAACTCTTTGCTAAATTAACAGAGACACTTTATAAGGAGGCTATTATTTCACCTGCATTCACTGCTATTAAGATCTCAGCTAGAATTTTGCGTCCCTCTTTTGAGCACATCTGCTTTAAGAAAGGTATGGACCAGTGAGAGAGAGTGCAGTTGTGAATAACAAGAATGGCCTATGAAAAAAGATTAAAATCATTAGACTTGATTGCTCAAAAGTAGAGAAGATTGTAGGGAGACATAAGAGCTGTCGTCTAATATGTAGGAGACCATTCTGGAGAAATCCAATGTATTGCTATAGGAAAGGATAATAAGGGACCTGGTACATTTTCTGATTTGAATATTAGGAAAAGAAATCATCTGGCTACAAACATATTCAAGTAGTGGGAAAATAGAGTTTGGAAGGCTATCAGATTTCCTTTCGTAAATATTTTAGCAATCTTTTTTAAGGATATGTATATATTTAAAACTGCATAAGGGGCTGGATTAGGCTCAAAGAGTTTTGCATCCTGCCTTATAGTGTAGTTCAGTGATAGAAGATGCTGTTTCTGTGAAGCATGATGTGAATTTAAGTTCTAGAGGAAGCTATGAGTTGACGACATTGGCCAGGTTATGAGTTTGAAATAGAGCTAGGATGCCGGTATTGTTCAGAATTATTAAAAAGAGTGTTAACAGGGAGAGTCTGTGGCAGAGAGGGAGAATTAAATTATGGGTGTGATCAGCTGGAGGCAATGGCTGAATATCCTCAATATTATGATGTCAAAGAGAAAGTCCAGGGTCTTCAGAATAAAGATTGTAGGAATAGCACAGTCAGTGCAAAATGTTAAATGCAGGTGTTTAAGAACTGCTGGAAACAACTTCACTGGTAAAGCTTCTCAGTGGATCCACTAGATCCACACCTATCTGCAGATTTTGAGACAAAACGTGAAAAGACCCATAGCATTTTAATGCATTTTAGCTGATAATGCTATGAATGTATCTGATAAATGCACTGAAATCACATTTAACTTGCAACAATAAATTTGACAGCACATTGTTTGAAATAAACGGGAAAACACAAACCATCACAGTTTCAGAAGATGAACAATTAGTCTGCAATACCGTCAAGTATCTTGATTTAGACTGTAATAGAAACCCTACTCTTCATAGCTCGCCTCACATCTTACATACTGTAGAATTAAAGAAAAAACTGCAACAGATTTATGCAGGTATGGAAAATAGCGCGACTGGCATTCAGAGCTTAGAATCATAGAATCAGAATCATTTAGGTTGGAAAAGACCCTTAAGATCATTAAGTCCAACCATTAACCTAGCACTGCCAAGTCCACCACTAAACCATGTCCTCAAGCACCACATCTCCCCGTCTTTTAAATACCTCCAGGGATGGGGACTCAACCACTTCCCTGGGCAGCCTGCTCCAGTGCCTGACGAGCCTTTCAGTGAAGAAGTTTTTCCTAATATCCAACTGACCCCCACCTCGCTACAACCTCCTTTCAGGTAGTTGGAGAGAGAAATAAGGTCTCTCCTCAGCCTCCTCTTCTCCAGGCTAAACAACCTTAGCTGCCTCAGCTGCTCCTCATAAGACTTGTGCTCTGGACCCTTCACCAGCTTCGTTGCCCTCCTCTGGACACGCTCCAGCACCTCGCTGTCCTTCTTGTAGTGAGGGGCCCAAAACTGAACACAGTACTCGAGGTATGGCCTCACCAGTGCTGAGTACAGGGGCACTATCACCTCCCTGGTCCTGCTGGCCACACTCTTTCTGATACAAGCCAGGATACAAGCTTCTGATACAAGCTTCATCACTTCCTTCTTTAAAATGGAATAAGAAAACCTCAGACTTTAGTAACTTCTGAATGTTGGGGTAATTTCAGATCTGAGAAAGCCACAGAGGTCTCAAAAGCATTAAGAGGGGGCTTCATATTATAGAAACCACTTGGGGAAATTATTTGTTAAAGCTACAGCTTCAAGAAAAGCTTCTCTGAGCTCACATTTTCGTAGCTGCAAAGGCAAACCGGCCTCATGCCATTGCAATTCAAGAAATATATGCAAGAATCTTTAATATTATGCTTAATTTGTATTTCCTGTTGTGGCTAAGAAAATAATAAAGCTATATATTTGTGTGTATATATATACACACATATATAAGTATGTATATGTGTGTATTTATATGTATTTGTGTCTATACATAGATTTATTGATTTAGTATACACAATGTTTATTTTTTTCCTTTTTATTGATAGAACCTGGAAAAAATCAGCACATATTATGGCCTTCTCTTACTCCCACTCTCTTTATATACAGTAACATATATATATATATCTCTGTTCTCCCATAGTACTTCTAGGTAATGCTCATATATATGGAAAACATGAGAAACGGTGTTGATTTGTAGGAATTTTGCTTGTGTTCTGAGCACAAGAAAAGGGGGTGCCTGAGCAGGATATGCTTTTACTTTTTGTTGATACGGAGTTAGGCAGAAGTAAATTTATTACACAGGTTCCAGAGGAGGTTACAAGGGACTTTTCCTCTCTTCCATTTACTTCTGACATGTGTATATATATATGTAACCCTTTCTTAATAGGTTTTACCATGCTTACTTCAGTGTGTACAGTATTTGTATGCAGTTAAACTGAAGCAGTAGCTGTAGAAAAGAACAACTGACCCTCTTCAGAAGCAGTATTTTTCTCAAAATTGTATGTACTATCCAATAATGATTTCAGTCTAGTGAAAGACTAAGTAAGCACTGATTAGGAGCTGTGTATATTTCAGATTAATTATGTCTTGTGGGCAGTATAGCATATGCTTCAGTATACAGAAGGCTAAATTTAAGGATCCAGAAATTGCCTCTTAAGAGCAAATCAAAGTCACAGCAACAAAGCAATCTCAATCCCATCTGCTGTCAGGAAAGAGGCAAACATAAGCCAACCAAAAATTTAGAATTCTCCCTGATGATTTACCACCATACTTTCTCACTTTATTATATTACAATTGCCAGCTGTAACCACGTGGTTTGTAGGCAGTGTAACCATAGATACTACTGAGTTTCTTCAACCTTGGTTAGCTTTTCAAGTTAATAATATTACCTGATAGTGAGTGTTGTTGGATTTATTATTTCTTTTTCTTCACTGTTCTCTCTTTTTTTCTTCTTTTTTTAATATAGAAAAAAGATTTATAACAAGCTATTCTAGTCATCTGCAGTCTAATAGCCATTTTATTTAATTTATCCAATTTTCTCGTTCTGTTTTTCCATGCAAAAGAAAGTACTCCTCCCTGAAAAATTCCCATGGGAACATTGAACTTCATGTCTTCATCCATTTTGGTAGAAACATTACAGGCAAAGAATATTGAATAGCTAACCGGTAGCTTATAAACATATGAACAAATCAATAGAAAGTATCTTGTATCATTACGGGCAATGAAAGCTAGTTCCTTACTCCTTCAGTTAAGGATTAGCATGTGTTCACATTTAATGGCAATCTTTATTTTAAAATAAAGTAGGGAGTTCTTATAAAAACACTCCCCATCGTTCCCTTCTCCCCAAGTTAGCCATGTTTACCTCCCTCCAAAACCCTTGTTTATAACATGGTTGATTTCATCAGAAGAAATGCTTGTTGCATTCCTGAGGCATCTAGTATGAGACTTCAAAGACTCATGCATGTGTTTATTATACTGTCTGCAAATGAATTAGAGAAGCCTGTGCTAATCCTGTGGTTATTTATAGCCTACCTATGATTATTAAAGTATCTCAACCAGTTAGCCCCACCTTGGCTGAGAGACATCTGTGAACGAATGGTTGAAGTCAGAGCTCGACATATGCTCTCAGCTCCTAGAGCGAGTTCTGTGGCAGCGAAAGGGGGTTGTGCCAACCCTGGAAGGCTGGTTCCTCGCAAACGGGAAAGCAGGAGGAGAATGTGTGGTGAACAGCATTGGTGTCCCTACTCTGTAGCTTGAAATGTGTAGCAAGGCACACAGTAGATTCTCTTGTTGATCTTGAGAGCCAGTGCTAGTGCATAGGCCTCTGCTGGCATTTCAGGATTCACTCTGATGTCATGTGAAGGGATGATGTAGACATAAGTACACAGTAAACAGTAGGGCTCAACTTCAGTTGCATAAATAATCTACATTCAATGCGTAAGGAGAGAAGCCCGAACCTGTAACTTCTCTCTTGGCCCAAGAAATACCTTTGAGTCCAATCAGCGACATGTTTAGGAAGAGGAGGAGACTGCAGTCTGGGTCAGCCCATCTTTTCTTTCAAGATTGAAAAATTGTCAGCCCCCTATTATTGGCCTTTGTGATAGTATTGAATACCCATATTTGATCAGTCCAGAGCTTTCTGTCTTCCTGCACCCCCTCGCAGATCCAGTATAGAGACCTGCATCATCCTATGCATCTCTGGGAGATGACTGAGGTACTAAAAAGGGAGCAATGAAAGACCTTTAAAAAAGTCTTCTAACTGGATAGAATAAATGTTAGACCAAATTTTCCTCCGATGCCCAAAGGATTAAATCTATTATAATTTCAGAACTGAAATAAAAGAGAGCTATGCCTTCTAGCCCAGCAAATACTATTTTTGCCATAACCAGTAAAAGGCCATAGGTTTTGGACTCAAGGGACATCTGTTTTAGCAATTGTCTAGTGGCCAGGTGACTGTTGTCTCACCTTTGTGTAAGCTGAAGCTCTGTGAACAACATGAGTGATAAAGGTCTGGCAAACCTTGGTTGGACTAGATGATCTTCAAGCCTGCAAGATCCCGTGACTCTGTGACAACGTATTCCAAATCAACTAGGGATCAAGTCTCTGGAACACGTGAAACAAAATTTTCAACTTGTTTGCCACTGACAGTGTAACCTGTGCCTGCCCTATTCCTCAGGGCTCTGAACGGACACTTCAAAATCAAATGGATTTGGTTTTGATGCATCAACCATGTCTGTGCCCCAGGATCTAGAGAATGCAAAAAAAAAAGTTCATTAGGAGAGAGACTGGCTAATCATGCTGGATGTGACTAGTCCTCTCTCATACATGTGTTCTGTGACATATGATTGCAGAACATGAAGGTGGCTGCTGAACCTGAATCATCCCAGAATCTGCCTGAACCTGGATACAGAGATTAGACATTTTCCTTGTCCTCAGGGCATCTTTTTGGATTCCCTGTCGGACACAGGCACTGGCTTTCTGAAGCTGTCATCAGGTGAATGGAAGAAAGCATTTACTGAGCCATTATCAGATTAAACATCCAGGGAAGGATCCCAGAGTTACAAAAATGAAACGATGCCAACATTTGACAAGGTTTTTTGCTTGTTGGCGTTAGGCCAATCTGTTGTACTCAAAACAAATGTGCTTGGTTTTGAATTTGCTGTAATCACTAGAAAGAAACATTTCAAGACAGTGTTGATCTTATTAATGTCTTGCTTTATTTAAGTAACAGAATACCTTTTAATAAATAATCTTGCTTTATAAGAAATCCCAAAGTCACCAATTCTGCATGTGTTTCACTGAACTAAGAGCTCCCTCTGGACCCAGAGCCCTGCATGCCACGCAGAAGCCTTGTAGTCCTTGACTGCCAAACTGCCCTTTGTACGTACCCTGACATGAGGACTCCTCCTGGGTATCGCAGCAATATTTCAGCTAACAGATGGGCTTGTAATGCTTGCTGGGTGCTACTACCCTGCAGACACAGATCAAATACCCGATCATCACAAACTGCCGTCCATGGCAGACATTCTTGGCTTATCTCTACTCTCTAGAAGTTTCCATAGAGTGAAGGAACTTCTGTTACATCAACCTGAATTTGCCAGGAACCTTTTAGGCTCCCTGTAAAGCAGAGGCATTCTTAATTTTCACACAGGTGCTCCCTCTGGTCCCTCTCTCCCTCTTTTCCAGACTACAGTGAAACATGTAGCCTTTCTAGAAAGCTACAAGGCTTGATACCTGGTTTGTCACCTGGTGTCTGTGACTCTTTAATGATGTGTTCGCTTATAATAATACTTCACAGGTAGTGGTAGTGGTTCTTATGAGCTCTGCTTTATCATACTCAAGTAATATAACAGGATCTTACTGAATTTTACTTAATGAGTCAAGTAATTTTATATGGGAAGATATCATAGAATCATTTAAGTTGGAAAAGACCCTTAAGATCATCGAGTCCAACTGTTAACCTAACACATCAATCATCAATACCACTTTCTCTTTCTTGAACTTAAGTCAGTCTAATCCTTGGAACAACACCAAAAGCATGATGCTGATACTATTTTGAAAACAGCCTATTTCTGAGTCTAGGTAGTAAATAGCATGCATATATTCTATTTATTTTATATGTATATTAGCCCATGTCAGAGAAGACAGCTTTTGATCATAGCGGGCATGAGAGTCTAGTTATAGTGTCATATGAAGTCTCTCATTTAGCAGACAGGAGCTATATAAAGTCTCTTATTTCAAATACTAGAGGACAGGAGCTTTTTCCAAGTTTGCAGCAGGGCATTTTAAGACTTGACACTAAAATATGGTATTTGGTTGTATCATGGCATGTGTCGTATCTTTATTGTTGCAAGAACTGGTGAGCTTGTGCTGTAGCATAACAACTCTCTGGAAGGTTAATTTGTATAATAAATGTCCTGTATGCTCTTTGAGGACACTACTTGGTACAAGTTTTAGTAACTCTTTTGCTCTTCCTTCCTCTGTCCCACGCCTCTCCATTTTATTGTGTTGTAGAGTTCTGGTTACGGTCTGTTAGAAACTTAATTCCAGCTGCATTGTATGCTGAGGTACACGCAAATTTAATTTCTGCAAGTCCTGTTTCCAGGGCAGAGTTCATTCTCTGTTTTTTCATATACTGCTGTGAGACAGATAACTATGGAAGGAGACCAGCTTCCTGATCTCCTTCATATAACGGAACAGTGATCTGCATTTGGCAGGAAAAAAACAAGCACTTTCCCTGTGCAGAGATAACCTCACAGCTGCCTGCCCCCTGAGCAGACATTGCTGAGGAGGTGTTTTCTTTTGCTTGGGTTCTTTTTGGCTTGATCGATTGATCCCTGTCTGGATACAGTCCTGTTCGATTTAATGTTGAAAACTTGAATGCAAGAGTCAGGAATATTTTCTATAACAGTTTCCTATGATCAGACTGTGAAAATCTGAGTAGAAAATCCTTTACCCTATTGACATTCCAGCCAGTTGTGGTCCACAAGGGCTATTAGAGGCTTCCTCCTGCTAGTCTAAAAAGCCTTCACATAATGGGGTGGAAAACCGCTTTGTGAAGGGACACAAATATCTCTTCACAGAATTCTGAAAATAACATCCTGCCTTCCTCATCCGTAGCACAGTAGGGGCAAGCTCAGCAATTACACTGATGACTAAAGTGCTGATAAAACAGCACTACTCGCCCCAAGGAATCTTGTAAATAAAGATCTACCAGGCTGTTTCCGACTTGTATGGGCTAGCCACGGCAATAGTCCCAGATCTGCCAGCAGAATCGGGAAATGATTGGTCAGTGCCTATGCAGACTTGTGCAGATGCCCTCATGTCAGATAAGATTAAAAACCCAAGGTCCCCTGTATTTACTATGCAGCCTGTTTTCCTACTTTTTTATCCCTAACTTAGAAATTGCAGAATATATGTACTTTGAAATGCTAACTGAGGCAAGAGCTGAATTACCACTGGCAAGCCATCTTGGCCATAGGCTTTTATTTCAGTCACTTGAGTCATTCCTGGCTAGGTTTTCCAAGTCCCAGTAAAAACACTGGATGCTGGTACATGCTCCTATTGCTGCCTGCACTTTTATCCATCTGTTATCATGGCACTATTCCTACTTAGAAGTTGGTCGGACCATTACACTAGATTACAGGTGCCAAGTGAATGTGGGTTTAGGCACTTACAAAAGCTCTTCTGCAGACTCTCTCTGCTCTAAGACAGAATTGCCACATTGATGCCACATGCTTCCTTACCTCATGACATCTGTTGATGCTGAAATGCCAAAAAAATACCTGCGTACATATAAAATGGACCTCTCTGTTGTTTGTATATGTTGACAAATTGTATTGCCAGTGTTTAACAGAGATGCTTCATGAGATCACATCCTTTTCCAAATCCCCTTGCTGTTGTTTCCAAAGCAGTTTTATGACCCATAATATCAGCTGGTAACTCCATTGGTACAAAAAAGTTTGTATTGATCCTAAGTCACCTCTAGGTTCAGTAGCTATATTAATTAAGCTATAGATACCTCAAGGAGCTTGATAACTAAGTTTTGTTACTACAGTTCATCAGCATGCAATTGTTTGATTATGATTTCATCACAGAATAGTGTTTTTGATGCAGCATACCATATTTCTCATATTTAATTTTATTTTTTTACTCAGCCAATTCTTTTACTTGATCTATTTATTTAAAGTAATTGCTTAGTAAAGGATAAAGTTATTTTAGAATAAGTTCTAAAATGTGCTCAAACACATGATCAGGCATGAGTTGAATTGTAGCAGCTTGCAAACTACTGGTCAGCTGAGCTGTAGTACCTGCCCATATTAAATGTCCACTGTTAAACGGTGACAAATCAGTATCACATTTGCATGAGTTAGCTCATGTCATCTGAGCAGCATTAACTGATGATAAGACAACTTTAATTGTTACAAATGTGACGTAAAATATGAATGTACCACATTTTTTAAAATTCAGGCAGAATGGAAATGAACATTTATTCAGGTGGTGTGGCTGCATTGGAAGCTAAACTGCCGTAACTTGATTGCTTATAGCTGTATTCTCAGCTTAGCTTCATTTTGAATTAAAATGCATTAGACTAAACATCGGTAGAAGTAGTGTAATCACAATAAACTATTGTGTTTTAATTTTCAATGGAATGGGCTTAAAGTGCACATGTGGATGGTTACACGAGCTTATCTAATGAGTCTTGTTAGTTAAGCACCATATTGTGATTATGTTCACTGACGTGTGTGAATCCGTGCATATAAATACTTGTAGGAGTTTTCTTCTATAATTTATTATGTTTCTCATAAGTTTTTCACTACTTCTTAATAAACAGAAATTGAATAGGAAATGTAACTACTTTTTAGACGAAAGAATAATATGACCTGTGAGACTGCATTTTAGATCTGCCAAATATTTTCTGTCATGATTTGTAAGAGCATTACTGGCTTCTGTTTATTCTTATGTTAAATTATATTTGAAACTTTCAAATTCTTAGTGTTATTATGATTTTTATTTAATATTAAAAATAGTTTGAAATCACAGGTTGTACTACAGTGGGTGCATATTTTTTACTGCAAAATTCAATGAAGAAATGGCAGGAAGTTAGGACATCGGATCAGCTTTTGAGTTTTCCTGTTCTCTTCTTGGGGCTCACTGTGGCTCTTGAGACTGGCTGGAATTCAGTTAAAGATTACTATCTCTAAATTTAGTTGCCTACAAGTAAGTATCCAGCCTCCTATTACATTAAGTGAAGAGCCAGTCAGTCCACCTAATGGAGCCTAAAGGGACAGGTAAGTAGCCTAGAGAGATGCCACTAAGAATCTATTTTAGTGTGAGTTCTTTATAACGTGAACTCAGAAAACTAGACTAGGATTTAGGTGGCTAAACATAGGCACCTAATACCATTTCAAGCATGTTAGAGTATCGTTCTTTGCTTCTTGCTTGCAGTCCAGAAGGCACAGGTCTCCTCTAGATACAGGCTCATATTTTCCAGCTCCTTTTGGTGTCTTGGATAGTGCAGTGTATATAAAAAGGTTGGGCATAGGTGAGGCAGGATACAGTAAGGCATCTAAAATGGCACTGACCCCCTGGTTCAAGCAATTGAGTGCCACCCTTAACACATGAAAACAACATTTAGGTGTCACAGTCTCAGATCAAGTCCCTCTCCTCTCCTGGTTGTAGGCAGGGTAAGGTCTCATAATCATTGCAAGGTCTTTGCACTTTAGAGACTGTGTTTATGTATGCTTTTAAGAAAAAAGACTTCCCACAGTGAAAGGTGGTGTCTTGCACTTCTGCATTTGTGGTTCGTTCACATTCTGGCAATATGAAGATTTTACACTATGATTATTTATTTCAAAGTCTTTTCCCCCTAAAAAGAATCATTCACATGGAGCTATGTTTCTTTATATGAACATATACATTTTCCATCCCCATGCAGCATTTTGTCAGTTAATCTTTGAGCACCACAAAAAGATTCCTTAAGTGTCCTGTTGGTTGACAGTTTCTATCAATGTTAAGCAATCATGTCTTTGCACATTGGCTGTCACTTCAGACACGTGAGATTAATCAGTGCCTTTCGTAACACCCTTCTGGAAATGGAAATTCTTATTACACTTATCTCTTCCTCTCACTGTTTTCTTCCTCTTTCTTTCTGTGCATGTCAGTGAGCAAGAGACTTTATCTTTAATGGAAATGCTGCTGAATTAAATTAACTGCTTAAATAAACATCAAATAAGTTCTCTAGAGTGGAAGTGAGTTAATATTTTCTGAATTCTGGCTGAACAAGAAAGTAAGATTACGTCTTGGCAGTAATTATAAAAACTACTCCATAGGAGCAAAGAGATTTCAAACTTCAGACATGACTAAAAACATTGGAGAAAGGTTCATATTGGAACTGAGCAGGAAGATTTTTCTTTGCTACCCTAATCTCTTGACATTTACAAAACATTCCCAGGTCAGAGATTCTGGAACACTTTAGAAGGGACAGTTGCATATTTATTCCCTACCTGATTCAAGCAAAGGTTGATTCTTCATGTTTCTGTGAAGTCTGGGGTGGATTACTTTAATTTCTTTTTTTTTAAGATTATAACTTGCATAAATAATTAACACTGTAAAAATTAATTCAAAATTTATATTTGCATTCAAAAATGTAAATGTAGCTCTTTGATATCTTCGATAGCTCTATATATCTGTTCTAAATTTCTGGATATCAGTATTTGCTGTATTTCTGTGAGCACTCTTTGATATTATCCATACTAGAAAGTCCGAGAACACTTTCCTAACACACGTTTTATTAAAGGTGATATGCTTCTCCAGGTAGTTTTGGGCATGGTGAATAAGCATTTTGGAATGAGAAAAGTAGTTCATTGGAAATTCTTAGTGAGATATTTTCTGACGTAGTGCTTGAAAATTGAAGTTGATGAATATTCTTGTTCAGGGTGATCTTTCAACATGTAAAGTTCCACTTTTCCAAGAACAATTGTTCAAGAAATAACATCCTGGAGCTAAGTTATTCTTTAGTACTCTTTTTTTCTGTGTGTATACTATCTATGGAGGTTTTTAGTCTGAGTCTGCAAGAAAAGCTTTGAGATACTACATTGTGCAATCTAATAGTAAGAAAATACCATAGTAATTACATTAAAAATATTAACTTCAAAAACATCAGTCTGTGTTAATAAGTAGTCATTTCTTGAACATTTAGAGCAAGTGCTGATAGTTAGAATTATTTATGGAAAATATATCATACACAGAATTCACCTCTATTGGACCATAGGAACTAGAGATATGTTAATCAACCCTTTTTTTTGACACATTTAGGATTATGTTCATGTCAATGAGTAAACATTTTATGATATAACTTTAAATGATTCAGGTAAGAATGTGTCACAGAGTGGCTCAAGGCATGTGCATCTCCATGAATAGGGTAGTGATTCCAGTTCTGTTGTACCTCAGGAAACCTTAGATCTAATTTACCTCATGCAGAAGTGAACAAGGAAAAGTTGCTCCAGTCTGAAGTGATTTCCTCTGACCTTATCTCGATAGCAAGAAAAATGTGTGAATTACTCTTTAAAGCTTCATTAAAGGCATTTCAGCAGATGGCTAAAACAGTGAAATCCTACTTCTGTCAGCCACTTTCCATAGGGGTAAGAAAAAGCAAAAACCTTAACTTGTCTAAGCGATAACAAAGGAGGTGTTAAACATTAATCTTTCCCTAGAATCCAGGCAGTTCTTTGGAGTGTTTCCTATTGAAGCTAAGGGTTCTGTTCCTATTAATTACTGGGAAATTGCATTTTGTGGCATGTCATGCATAAAAACCTCAGTACACTCTATCAGTAAGACACTATGCAGTCTGGGTACCAAACTGTTTTCAAAGATGCCTAATCACACTTTCTATTTGTTCAGATGCACCTTTGATTATGAATGCTATGAGTGCGACTGGATTCTGCAGTTTCTGTGTTATGAGAATATACTACTTTAGCTCTGATTTGTAATGGGATTTCTACATTCGCATTGCCATTTGCATGCATAAGAGACAGATAAAGAAAAGGTACATGTCCAAATGTTTTCAGTGCTTATTGTTCTATGTAGAAAAATAGTGGTATATTCTAAAAGGTATACCCTAAAAGGGAACTAGATGATGTAGAATAGTAAATCTGGCCATTTTTATTATCGTTTTTAACTCATTTCTTAAGTATACTCATGACCATAGTTACATCTCATGTAATAACACACAGAACACAAGCTGATGCCTGTGTGTCTCTGATTATACTGGTAAAGCTGATTTGAATTTTACCTTAAATCAGAATCAATTCTGTTAACAAATACATGGTTGATTCTCTGAACTTCAGTGACCTCTGAACTTCTTAATGAACTTAATTTCCATGAGCCATGACTAACTTGATAAACCAGCATGTTATCAAGAGGGCTGCCATCCCAGAAGAGTGAATAAAAATGAATATAAAATAAAATTTCCATCTACAGACATGGCCTATGCTACAGATATGCTCTGGGGTTGAAGGCTCATTGACTTGAAATAATACATGAATGCTTCTGAAAAAGGGACTCTAAAATATTTGTAATTTTTCCCCTTAATTTTGCAGAATAATTTGAGATAGTAAAATTAATCAATAGAGAATGAAAAATCAATTTAAAATATCATCTAGAATTGGAAATTCAGAAATTTTTGTTTTACTTGTTCAGCTCTAGATTCTCCCCCTGTTGGAGTGTTTTTAAACTCTCATGGACACTAGTTGACACTGTCAAGTGTTTAGTCAGTTTATTGGATTCTTCACTGTTCATAGTTGACAGGGTTTCCAGAAAATTTCCTTTACCTGTTGTATTTTCACGCAGGCAGGTAGCCAAGGTTATCATCTTTACTATTCTTCATTGTGTTGTGTTGTTTTGGTTTGGTTTTTTTTCTGCATAGCAGAATTTGCTTCTAATAGAAATTGTAGTTGTACAGGTTGAGTGTAGATTTTCTTCTATACTACCATATACTACAGAGCTAAACTAAACAATATGATTTGTCTTTTCCATTAGGTACTTCTCATTGTGTCATTAAAGATACATTCCTGAATTTGGCTTAAATTTGCACATACTAAAGATAGATTAAATCCACAAAATCCAAATCCTGATTTCAAGTAGTGCTTGTAATAATTAGAGCCAATTGCAAAATTCTGATCCGTTTCAGTGCAGATAATTGTTTACAATAATGAACTTTTAGTAAAGATTCTCACTTACAGATCTTGCAAAAAATTAGAAACAGAGAATGATGGAAAAGCTTTAGTGTTAAAATGATACATTCAAAATCAAAGGAAATATGCTCTCACAAACATGAAATTAGACTATGTAATTCATTTCTAAAAGTTGTTCGTAAGAGTAAATCTCTGTAAAATTCAAAAGGGTTGAAGAACAAAGAAGTCTAAGAACTTAGAAAGATTACCAATAAAAAGTAGACATAAATGTGAGTGTTTCAGTGTTTCAGCTAACCTGCAGTGAGTAACCAGTACATGATCTCACCTCTTGCTGAAGCATCGAATATTAACTACTGTCAGAGACAAAATACCATGTGAAGCAACCTACAAGCTTGGTTTGGCAATAATCTAGACTAATATTAATTTTCAGTTGAGAACTTTTGTTGGCCACTCTGAAATAGGATTGGAAGGCATAGGATGCCTTGACACCTTTCTGAATGAGGCCCTCATCACTGTTCTATAAACGTATAGCATTTTTATTTGAAAAGTGTATATCCAAAACAAATCTGTGAGTGTAAAGGAGGTAGCTGATGAGTTAGAACTGCAGATTATTGAAGTTGTTCTGGGAAAGTATTGCTGGATCTTGTCATAAACTATTTCAGATTTTAGAAGATATACCTAAGTTTTAGAACCTGGGTATAACTGTGTAAGAGACTGTAAAAGACTTGTTGACATGAATTAGTAATGTACAAGTATAAGGCTTAGTTTCTCTCATAACTGACAGCATTTTTCCCAAACAGGTACTGAAGTTTTTTGCCAAGATACTCAGTTTCATAAAGGAATGCTGTGTTTTCTGGCCTGCTCAGAACTGTATACTGTCTCTTTCCTTATTTTTAATGGTACAGGAAATTTTATCAGGAAAAAAAAAGTCTTTAGCAATTCATCCTATTACTGAGAGAACATGGATAACACTGAGTGAAGGCTCTATGACTTTAGGTTATATAAAAAATAGAAAGAATCAATAGAAATATTTTTTTTAAAAAGGAGATTAAGTAAAAAATTAAGTTAGCAGAATTATTGCAATGCATATCTTGCATATATGAACCCTGACATTTCATTCTCTTAATATTAAAAATGGACTTGACAGCAATGCTTTGAAAAAGTGTAATTTAACTTCATGGCAAATTATGTATTCTCTGTAAACAGAAATTTGGTACAACAATGACATTTTCTCCAGTTCTACCCAGCTGTTTCTCTGTCTTTCTGAGGATCTAGTCTGTGTTTAGTTGGGCCTTTTGCTAGATAACCAGCAAATAAGTCACATGCTTATGTATACATACACTCTTTCAAACACGCATATCTCTGCGCTCTACAAAAATAATGTTACTTAGTTACTGTAGGGAAGAGCTAGAAGGCATCTGTGTCCCATCTATTACAAAAATATTTTTCTCCAGCTGAACCTATATAAAACTTGCAAGAAACTTTTTTCATTTATCTTCTTCTTCCAACTCAACTCTGCTCATCTGTGATTCTACACGTGTAATTTCATACTATTAATTGCTTTCTGTTATATGGGATAATTTGCAAATTGTGGTTAGTGACCAAACGTCACTCTTTAACGATAAGTCACTCCTTAACGATTCTGTGATTCCATGATTCTGTGATCCACCTTGTGCTGTTTTAGAGCTTATCATTAATTTGTGGCAAATAAAATATTGAGTGAATTCATTCATAGTGTTCATTTATAAGTAAACTCTTCTTTAATTAGAAGGGAGAATCCATCTGTTTTTATTTCAGCCACAGTGCTGAAGCTGGTGAGAAGTAACAATTTCCTTCAGTGAAAGTTTCTCCTGAATACACTGAAATATTTAATGGAATAGTACAAAAAAGTGTTATTAGGTGTATTGAAATAATTTTTTCACACAACATAGTGGACAAAATGAGACCATAAGCAATATAAACTACTCGTAAACTAATCATGAGTTGTGGAACAAGCACGGGCCTGAAGCTGTCCATACTGGTGATGCTAGCATGCTCCCTGGCATGTTTTTAGCATGTACCAACTTATCAAAGTCCAGGCAATTTATGGTCATAGTTTGCGTAATAGCATCCAAAATATTCCCAACAGACAGTCTGGATGAAGTAATTCTGGTTTTGGCTGAAATGTATTTAGGGGGAGGGCTAGGAAAGCCATATAGACAGGAGCTCTGCTGCACCACTTGACCTCAGTGAAAGAGAACAGACCCCAACCCATTTATTTGTAGATGTGGCCATGGAGCCCTGCCCATAAGGGAGACTGATGGCATAAAACAACATAGCTTATACCTCTCTTGAGATAAAATGGTGTAATGGCTCAGCAGGGTACAGATTTAATGTCTAATTTTCTCCCTTAAAATGTTTTAGGCCTTTGTTGTATCTAATTTTAAGACACACAAATAAGACAATGACTTGCGTTCTTGAGATGCATGCTTCTTTTCATACACTGTAAAATTAGTTTACGGTAACTAGCTCAGATATATTCTGTTAGGTGTTTCAAGTCAGGTGAGATTAATGTCCCACTGACATCTGTTCTGACTCTTTTAGCTGAGATGCTGTTTCTACACTTGAAGAGAGGGAGATAGAGTTACGGTTCTGTGCTGCTTCGTTCTTTTTTGGATTTTCCAGAAGAGAGGCTGGGCAGCCTTCAAAGGTTGTCTTTTTAGGCCTTACACATTAATTTTTTCCACCATCTTTTCTATTCAATACTATAGTTGGATCTGCTGAATGAACTACTTACAAATTGAGATGATTCCAGTTAAGATTATGGTGACTCCAAGTATAAAAATAGAATATTTAATTTTTCTGTCAATGTTGGGTGGATTTTGCAGTAATATTACCAGCCTACAGACCTAGAAACTTAAAATCCACATGTAAACAAACATACATACACACACACAAAGCATTTCAAATGTTCTCTTCAGCCACTGTGGGCTGAAAAGATCTGATGGACTTCAGTTAAAGCATTCCATATTTGAGGAACAGTTATTAACCCTTCCGCGGTTTAAACAATCTTATTTTTCACAGGTTCTGCAAAGGAAATAATTTCATTACCTTACAGCATCCTGAATCTGAATTTAAAGTGGTCTGTTTAGGGTGAACTTCAACAGACTTACCTTAAATCACAGTGATTCTTTAACAGTTCAGGTGAGTTTTATGGGAAACACATAGCTTCAAGATGCCTGTCATGATTTATTGACTTTTTTTTCCAATGGCAATTACTGATGTGCACTGAAATTCATCATCAGTTTTTGAACGTGACTACAGTCACCACTGCGCTTCTGTTCTAGATGTGTATTGCATAAGTCAGCAAATGCTCTTGCCACATTAAGATTGGATACTGTTTAGCATCTAGACATCTTTTTGTGTGGAAATAATAATTGTATTAAAATATTTTTAGAAAGATAACTGGAGTTTGTGCAAATTCTTTCTTTAACCCTGTTATTTAGAATGGCCACACTCTCCCTATATAGAATTAAAGAAAGGCCTTAGTAAGAGTCATATTCCTGGATGAGAAATGATCTATATATTCTTAGCTGACACTTTTCCAGAATACCTTAGAAAACAGGAGTTTATAACATTTATCATCAAATTATTGGGACATTTGCTTTTCCTTTGTTTCCCTTTTCTACCAAAATATAAAATTGGATTTCCTCAAAATTAATGTGAGCAGGGAGGAAGAGGAAATACAGACATTGAACTAGAGGTCCACTTCTGGGCTTGCGTCTGGTTCGCTGTATGGTCTAAAATAAATCATAGCTTCTCCAATTACATTTTGATTATTCCACAGAATGCTGTAATGGTTCTTACCTTTTTCTTATGAGCATCATGAATTAAAGTCTGAGCAGGAGTTTGACATCCTGAAATGAGCAAACTGTCTTAATGCAACACATCATCAGCCGCGTAGGACAGGAGAAAGAATGGTGGAGTCTGGAGAAAGAGTGATCTTTTAGAAAACATAAATTAGATCTGCAGAAACTGAGTAGAATTTATAATAAATGGCCTAGATCAGAAGGAAAGACTAAAGAAGAGAGAGATAAATATTATTTATTCCCACCTCATCTGTTGCTGCACCAGATTCTTTGGAGTTTTGTGCATCTGAACTCTGTAGATTAGCCTCATGTTTACTTATATCTGACATGACATTTGCATAAATTTGCAAAGGGCTCAGTTTTACTGATGACACTTGTAAATCTCACCAGGTAAATGCGAGATTAAAGTCAGATACTGCTTATCTATCTATCTAGTGGATCTGTTCACAGAGTGATAAACTATCAGCCGTGAACGCTGATATCATTTATTCTTGTAACGATGTTTGTAAAAGGGATAGAAAATGGCAAATTTGTAATGCATTCTTATCACGTAGATTGTAATGGGAACAGAAAATATCACAAACTTAATTTGTTCTGGTGAAAATTGTCAAACTGTAATGAGAACAGAAGATAGCACAAAAAAATGTACCAATTCTCTGAGCTTCCTAAAATGCAATCTCACTGTTGCCCTCAAATGACATTTTCCAGGGTCCCTTGGTCTGCTCCATTGTACAGTGGGTTTTTGTTCACTTAGCCGTCTCTTAGTGTCTCATTAGAAATATGCACACTTCATAAAAATGTGATGTGGTCGTGCAGTTTTTTCACAAGAAGACATTTTAGAAATATTTCATGCCTTTCATCATTGTAAAGATGATGTAAGATGATGATGCTTTCCAGCTAAACATGGAAAGTTTAAACCAAGTAGAACCAATCTGGGACAGCTTGAGAAGGGCTGTGGGTGCTTTGGGGCAGCAAATATAAACTGCATTCACATTGTTGAGCGGCGTGTAAGAAAAGTAGCCTGAGTTTGAAGTACTGCCTGATATTCAATATTACTTTAATAATTTCTAGAACTTCATTCTAGTCTTTTGTTTACTTACAGTCTTTTTATTCAGACCGCGTAGGACATATTTTCTTATCTCAAATAGTTCTGGAAGCTCAGCGAGTTTATTTCCTAATTGGTTGCACAAAAATTTCTATCATGCGTAGATGCTTTGGATAGTCCTTTTGACAAAATGGATTCATCTTCTGACATACTGATTAAAACTGAGTCATATTAAGAAGAAGCTCTTAAAAAAACATATTTAGGCATCAGTTTTCAACCCCATGCTTTGGCAGACAGTAAGCTTTTACAACAGATTCACAACGACATGTTTTTCAGATCAAACTAGCAAACATACAACTTCCTAGAGGCTTCATCAGGTTTAGAGAGGAAGCTCTGAAAGCAGATTAGCCAGTCCTCCAGATCCATATTTTTCTTACAAGTGTTTTGTTGCCGTACTTGCTGCTGTTCTGTAACAGGAATTACCTGCCGAAGCACGAAGGCTTAGCAGACAGAGCAGCACTCTTTTCCCCCTTTTTTAAATCGGCATTTTTGTGAGAAGGATCTTTATCGATGGCATGAAAGTAAAGGCTATTGGTAACTTGGAGCTGCCCAAGGTCCTCTGGGTTTTGTTGTGCTTCGTTCTCCAGCAGCTGAGTTTCCCATTTCTTTTCAGTGATGTCTGTGAGCATTCCTCCTGTCAAGCCTTGCACTGTGGTGCAGTCTGTTTTCCCCAACTTTTGTAATTATTGAGTTTTGCTGGTTTATTCAGATTTTTGTTAAACTCTTAGACCATTTCCTACTTTTGTTTGAGCACGTGCTTGTTAAATCAGTTCATTCGGTTTATTGATTTAAGTTGGTGAATCCTTTTACATAAAACCAGACAAAACCAGACAGTTCTTCTCTGACTTCTGTTCAGCACAAATTATTCTGCAATTACATAGATAAATTTTTGTCCTAAAATACTCAGTGTTGTTGCAGATATGGCTTTGTTTTCCTACTGACATGATCAACATCACTAATACAATTCATTAATGATTATTGATAGCAATACTTTTCTTATGAGTCATTTCGAAGGAATATTTTGGTAATACTATACAGCATACTTATTGAAAATTATCAACAAATTAGTTTTGTAAGATGTGATACCCAGTGAAGATTTATTGGGCAAATAATCCATTAGAAAGAGAGAACTGAAAAAAGCTAGTAATTTCTGAGCTATCTACAGTTTATCTATAATACATTTTAGTTGTAATGTACATTTTTTGACTATGATGGAAAAGTAGCTAAGGAAGCATTGAAGTATAATGTTTTTTCTAAGTGCCAGTGTAGCATAATCAGGGAGATTTAAGCAAAACAATGATAAATACCATGATAAAATGAGTCTGTCAGATTGGTTACACAGGTAGATGTTCAACCAGCAACAATATCTCCTAAACAAAGTCATGAATGGTGAATTTTATGAATCTAGCTAGGCATTTTGGGTTATGGTTTAACTTCTCAAACATGACTATGGAACGACTAGTCAGTTGAAATAATAATTTTTGTACAAAATTTATTTTTTTTACAGATGCCAGTGTAATTTAAACACTTTTGTGTTGGAATTACTGCTTTAGCTATATATTAATTGTATTTGAAACAGAAAAAAAAATAAATTTATGCTGAAAAATATGTGAAAACACAGCAGTAAAAATTCAAGCTTTTTAAAAAAATCTGCTTAGTTGTCTTTGCAGAATAATTAGAATGATGGTATCCAAGTGCCATCTTTAAATAAAAAAAAGATTGTTTCTGAAGTACTGGATTTATATTAAATGCAGATTATTGGAGGACATAATTGTAACTGCTTTGATGTACAAAAATTCACTTCTGCACCCTAGAAACTGCTTCCAGTTCTGTCCTTGAAGACAGATGTGAACTTTCCACTTCATTGCCTAGAGATGCTTTTTTGAAGAGAGCTCCGTAAATGGTTCATTTTACAAGCACACTGTATATTATTCTAGTGTCAAAGGCTTGGGAATTGATTACATAGACTATAATATAGATATGATAATTTCTGTTATGTTTTAGAATGAAATTTGAATTCTCTGTGCCACACATCTGGAGTTACGATCTCTCTAATACACTCTTCATGAGTTTATGTTTGCAGGTCTCTGTAACTCATGTTTACAAAGGCTTTTGCTGTCTGTGGTTATTTAAAATTTCTAACAATATATAGCATGATTGATTTTTTTTTTTTTTTTTTCAATTCAGGCAGATGCCTATTATACCAAAAATGTTGCTTTGATTTTTTTTTTTTTTAAATTGGCTTATATGACATATATGATGAAAAAAAAAAAGAATGTAAATGAAAATTCCTAATTTAAACTGTATAGTTGCATAAAAATATGAGTAAGTTTCTGTTCCAAAGTTATCTTTCTTAAAAAAAAAACAAACCAGACTAAACATGTAAAAAAATTATATCCTTGTTTTATAAATTGCGAATTAAGGTGACAATAAACTAGTTAAGTTGTTCAGGTGCCACAAAGCCAAGAACTAAACAATTATTTTGAATGGTTTTACCAAAAGGCTGGTGGGTTTTTTTCTGAAAATTGTAATAATTTTAGAAAAATAAGGAGATTTAGAGATAACCAGCAAAGTCTGTTTCACTTCTTTTTTTGTAAAGTGTTGTTATTTCATTATTTTCAGACCATTTCTTAAATGAATATCCTAAGGAGAGTGGAGAGGTTACAAATAGCAGAGAAAATTGTGGATCTGTATCTGAAGAGGAATAAAATTACATAAAAATGCATGTAAAATTTTTTGCTCAGGATTTTTACACGTAACAGTGGAGGTGCTATCTGGATAAGACCCTCCGTTTAGTTTAATCACCTGAATTCCATTGACTGAATTTCACTGTCATAGCCTAAGAACAGAGATGGAAACATTTTTTTCATTAAGAACCCTTTTCCAGGAAAAAAAAATGCATTTTGTGTGTTTGTTTCTGACGTGTCTAACCCAGCTGACTCTTTTCTTGTTCAGCTTCTCTTCTTTCTCCTCCTTTTTCTCTTTTTTCTCCCCCCCCCCCCCCCCCCCGCCCCGACTAGCAAGAGAGGAAAGAGAAGGGGAGAAGAAAGAAAGTAATAGAAATCTTATGAAAGAAGTCTTGGTGTTTTGGGTTTTTTTTACTTTTGACTTTTCATCAGACAACTGAGAGCTATTAACTTCTTTGTCATTTTTATGTCCAGATGTTTGTTCTTGACTTAATAGGGAACCTATAGTTAGATTAATTAGAAGCCGACATTAGTATCACTCATCCTGGAAGACTGCATCATGTTATGTTATCTATGATGTAAACAGGTTCTTTAAAAGAGTGTTTCAAGGGTTGAGCAAATGCTTCAAGATTAATTAAGACTTGAAAATTGACTTCCAATGAGAAAATAAGATCAGTCTGTTCTGAATAACAGCAACGCATTTGATAGATGGCTAATTGTAGACCACACAGGGAATCACGAAGAAACAAAAGCTGACTGTGAAAATTCAAATGAACGTTGCTATTATTTACGTATTTGCTCTTTATGTTGCTTGGTTTTTTGTTTCTTGGTTTTTTTTAATAAGGGATAAAAAGGTAGAATTCAGTCCAAGGTTTGGAGAATTAAAATTTTTGTTCACTTTTGTGACAGATGTTAATGTTCTGGTTGTAGAAGTAAAGTAAGAGAACGGTTTACTTCCAAAAGGGCAGATGGGTTCTTGTCAATAGAGAAAAAAGAGCAGTTAACCTTAGAACCCCATAACATTTTAATTTCAAAGTATTTTAAAATATTTATGAAAGTTTTCTACAATTTGCAATATATCTGAAAGTTTTACTAAGGACATTTTAGCATCAAATACCCTTTTAAAACACGGTTGAAGACAGGCTGTGCTTTCAAGATAAAAGTTAAGTTTCCATGCAGTTTCTGCTGACATTGTGAGAATGATATCAATGTGATGTTAACCAAACGAATAAGGTTTGTTAAATCTGACATAAGGTACAAAACCAATAAGTATGATTTAAAATACAAATGGAAATTGTGTGATTTCAAAATAAGTACAGCCATATTTATTCTATTTTTTAGCATTATTGTTGTAGAGTTTTGTCTAGTTTAAAAGAGAAGCTATTTTCATGAAAAAAAACCTGCAATATTTGTTGCCAAAAGGGACTGTGAGTATAACATACATTTATAGTCCGTCTATATGTAGGACAGTGCTGAGCTTGTATCACATGAGTTTTGGTCTTGCAATACTTCCTTTAAAGTTCAACTATTTAAAGTTTTAATATGATTCTTTAGAAAGAGAAATATAATTAAAAATTCATATTTTCCCTAGCTTTTTTTGTATTTTTTGTGTCATTGAAGAGTCTACATGTAAAAAATTTTCTACAGATAGAGTAATTATTGGAACAATTAACTTTGAAGATGGAGAAGTTCCTTCCCCATAAATTTGCATATTTTTCTAGAATAAATGCTGAAAGGTGGAGAATAGAAACCTCTTGGTGAAACTAGATGAATTTTGGCTTTAAAGGATCAAATCTGTTGAGAATAACGGCCCCTTCTGGCCATAAGAATCTATGAATATATTGAGTGAGTTTGTTTGGCTTCCTACAGTGTTTTGCATACACGTGTATGCGTGTGAATGTCCATCTGTGTATCACTCATACATGTATGAGTGTACGATTATTGATTTGCCCTTTTCATGAAAAATTTAATATCTTAGAGCAATTGGCTGAAGATGTGGAGAGGGATCCTTTGACTTCTCATCAAGGAGAAATTCTGAATCATCTTAACTAGCTAAGTAATTGTGTAATTAGTATTAAAGCTGAGCTAACATAGTTGCTTTGAGAGGGTTCTTTATTCTTCTGGAAAAAGCAAAAAGCAGTGAAAGCAACTAGGGACTGCAGGGAGATCATTTGGGGGGCACTTTATTTTTTGTTACCTGTGTAGATTTTTTTTTCCCCACTTCATAATTACTAAAGCAGTACTAAAGCACTTAACACTAAAGCGTAAACACTAAAGCAGTGTGTATTTTGAGACATGTGAAAAACTGCATTTTACAAGGTTAAAACAAATAATCTTCAAGTAATTAATGTAGCATTCCAGGAGATTGGAAACATTTAGTATTTTTGTTTAGAAAAAAATGTGGAGTTTTGATTAAAATGTATTTTGTCTTAAAGAAACAAATATTTCATCCTAAAATACAAATAAAGTTAATATTTTAAAAAGCTCCGTTTTATGAATGCACTCTTGGAGTCTGTGGAGGATGTAGTTTGAGGTTTTACCCTGACTATGAAACTTCGGCATGAGGTAACAGCATAATCCATGTGTCTGTTACCAGGCATTGCAAATCCATTGGGAAACTGAGTACTCTTACCATAGTTCAACTCAGTATTTTGGGGTCTTACCCTTACTTGTTTCCAAGGAGCCACCACTGATTTATAACAGTAACGAGACAGAAAAATTAAGTCTCCTCATTTCACTGGTTTTGCTTTGTTTTGTGTGTTTTTGTTGTTTTTTTTTTCCTAGGAGTTAAAACTTTTCTTTTTAAAACTCTTAAAACTGTCTTTTCCTCTAATATTTATATTGGGAGTTAGCAGTACATTTGTTTTGGGCAGACTTACATGGGTTTGGTATTTGGTATTTTCTTTCCATAATTGTACTCACGGTGTCTCTTGAACGTAGACTCAAGCTTACAATGTAGGATTGCTGGAGTATATAGGATTTATTTGCACATTAAACACCAAGAAAACATCTGTTTTTGAGTCGTACTGTAGCATCACAGTATGTTATACTTTTAAACAGATTGCAAGCATGTTTCTGTAAGAAATATTGAGAATGAATTTAATGAATATTGATCTGAAGTTTTCCAAGAAAAATGTTTTATTTTTAATCCTTCATGTACATATTTGCCAAATTATGGAAGTACAGAGCATGCTCCCCTTTTTTGAGTTACAATATTTGACAGGATTATCTGGCTGACTAAATGGCACATTCCTTTTTAAGACAATCTTTCCAGTGTTTCCTATTGTGTGGCTGTACGAGGGCAATGTTGTAGGCAAGGTAAAATCAATGAGCAGGACATGAAGGAAAGATTAGTATTAGTTAAATTGTGTCTACCACAGTCTTCTTGAGACATAATCAGCATAAATCTCAAAGGAGACAGAAGCCAAGACGCTAAAAAAGCTTGGTATTCCCCTTTTGCACCTGCACATCAGCTCTCCCTTTGCCTGTCCCTGGACTTTGGACTGTGTTGCCTGGAAGCTTGGCAACTTGCCTCTTATCAGTGAAAACGGGCACATCTAATGACAAAGTGTTATTCTGGCCCGTGTGTTGCAAAACCAGCCAGTGTTTTTGTAGGAGATGGCAGCTGTGACTATTTCTGTGCTCCTGTGCTCTGCCATCTCTTCACGCTGCCCTTGTCGTGATCTTAAAGCAGGGAGGTCAGTACAGTTTTCCCCTCCTGAGTTTGGGTGTTTAGGAGAGATGTCCATTGGGAAGAGCTGAAGAAGTTGCTGCAAGGTGTATGTGCTGCTCAGCAGGGATTGTATCACTCAACGTTGTGGTCATTCTGCCCAGACGTAATAGTACAGCATCTATTTCCTTTGTTTGCTTTATTATCTCTCTACTGCCATGGTAGCTGCCAGTATATCGGGAAATGGCTAGATGCAACTTGCTTACTGTATTTGTAGTTAATGATTAATATAATTTTCCAAAGCCACGTAAGTGATTTTCCTTCACTTTCTGCTGGACCTGTGCTCTCTTCCTTAAGAACAGTCTGTTTCCTTAACTATGAGTTATTCCCCAGTCTTTCTGTCTGCTTGTTTCTTTGCCTTTCCCCCTTATTTTCAGGCACTGAAAGGATTCATGTGTCAGTCACAGAACACGGAGAGCAAACATTATACATAAATCACGACTCAATGGTAATAAACTCAAATGATAAAGCCAATTTACAATAAATATAAGTGATGAAACAGATATGCACACTGTGGTTCTGGTTAAAGTAAGATTCAAACAGAAGAAATTAACTGAAAAGTGGGAGTCTGTGGAAGTGTCTTTAGATATTTAGAGCTTTGAAAATCAGACCATTTATTTACCTATCAGATTACAGATTAAGGACCTGACTTCAGGCTATCATTTTAAGAAAAGTTTATCTATGGACTTTAGGGTAGGGTCTCAGCACACCTCAAATTCATCCTTGAAATGAGGTTTGACATAGTTTGCGGCAGGCTCTCTCCCTAATCAGGAGTAGATACAGCACTAAGTCCACCGGTGGTGTTCATGTCTGGAGATAATGTCCCATAACCTGGTGAGTGAATTTGAGTAGCCAGGGTGAAAACTTGAGCTCCTCATTTAAGTATTAAAATTTAGGCGAGATGAAATTGGATGGAGCCAGGAGCAAAAAAAAACCAAACAAACCTTCTGTTCTTTAAGTAAGTATTTCCATCTTTCTCCATAGCATTTCACTTGGAGTGTAGATCAGCCACTTCCACTCCTGTGAAGTAGCATGCAGATCCCTTTTCGTAAAAAGGACTGTTCATGCAGTAATAGACTAAATGTGAGCAAATGGCAGACACATTTCAATCTGTCTTAGCAGAGATTATTGTTTTTGCAAAGTATATTGTTGAAATGAACTACACGTTAGTTTTAGGATTATCTGGTTTGCAAGAGCAAACAAAATGCTCTTTTCAGAATAATGATGTATATCAGTTGTCTCTGTATTTCTATTGGGGATGACCAAAATAAAAAAGATTTTACAGAGGATGGTTGAGCTGTTTATTAATATGACCCATTAAGGTTCAGATAAAGAGGTTGTATTTGTAGTTTATCTTCAAATACAGATTCTGAGATGTGATAAAGATCCGCTGAGCACGAAGTACCCTGTAACATTAAGAACAGTTCTCCTTTTTACTACAGAATTCATCTCATCTGGTTCCATAGCTAAGCCCTAGTTTGAGAACAAACATGATTTTCCTTGAGACTTTCCATAAAAGGTCAACATTGAACACAGGCCTGAACAGACTGCCAACTCTTCAGGGGATGGAGTTGTCTGTTGTTTTAGTGCCATCCCTGACACTAGACATTTTGTCAGTTCAGAACAAATAATAGCAACGATGGGATGGGAATACTCATGCTCTCCGCTGACCAGTTGTGTGGGGAAAAGTGATTCAGCTGCTAGAAGGCATAGAAAACAGTTATTCTTTGAGACTGTTATAATAAAGGGTACAAGGGAGCATACTGGGGCTACTCAACATTTACATACAGCCAACAAGGATTACAATAACCTAACATTTTTTAAAGCTCAGGGTAAACTAGTTTGTAAATATCCAGTTATTAAAAACTGTCTTTTACTATAAAATTATTACTTCAGACACTAACACAACCTCAGATTTCTTTGGTATGTATGATCTAAATGGAATAACTACAATAATACTAGCAAAGCAAGTTAAGAATAATGTAAATGGAGGTCATATACTGCTATTTAATTAATCCACAACAGCACTTTCATTTGTTGCAGATGCAAGTAAATGGAAATTGTTTTAGTCATCTAATTGAGAATCTCCTTACAAGAACCTGTGAAAGAGAATGTCATTGCAACAGCTGTCGTCTGACTATGACTGTCAGATATGTGCTGAAATATGTTTATGAATGTAATTACTATGTTCTTATCCTGGAAGTAAATACTGAATTGCCAGTGTTCTTTGTGAGTGGAAAGTGAGATACCAAAATAATATTGAAAACATGCTGGGAGGAACTTCATGGATTAGAAGACTGCTTGATGTGAAGATGGTATTGTCATTAATGTGTAAAGACAGAAAGCTCTCCACATCTGATTTTCATGCATACTTTATTGTAAAAGTCAATATTCAAAAAGATCTTAAGGACTTAGAAAACAAAAATAAATTGAAAAAGAAATCTAGTTCTTATTTGTTTGATTGGCTTCTTGGTTTCTAAAAATTGTATTATCTTTTAAGGCAATATCATGAATACATGTGACTACTGATATAGCTTGCAGTATGGAGCGTGCGTAGTTTCCTGCCAGAGAAGGAAACTGTGGTGTGAGTAAGGATAGATCCGATTCGCCTATGGATCCTCTTACATTTATGGAGTTCATCACAGCGAAAGAAGGGTACACTGACTTGGGGTGATAGGGATGGGTTCTTTCTTTGACTAGAGGACAGCAGTTAACTGTGGAAGCACTCTGAAAAAAACTTGGAATAGTAGACTTTAGCAGAAAACCCAATACCCCAAACTAAATGCCACTCCACATATCTAACTCTTCAGATATTAATACTGGAAATACAAAAATAAATAGATGGTAGTATGTATTCTAAAACAAAGCCATAGTGTAGAGTCTGTAAGTTTGTATATAAAAGTGAAAACATAAAGTATGTACATAAGGTAGATATTCTCCATTTGAACTAAAGAAATCAAGAGTAGGATACATATTTTAATGAATCTTTGGTAGAGATGGA
Organism: Nipponia nippon; assembly: GCF_047370975.1. NCBI lineage: Eukaryota > Metazoa > Chordata > Aves > Pelecaniformes > Threskiornithidae > Nipponia > Nipponia nippon. The sequence goes on from NW_028262347.1 coordinate 10,947,189, forward strand.
CAATCAAGAGGATATTTATTATAGGAGAAACTTTTTTAACCCTCCCTTGACAGAACATTGACTATTAACAGGCTTTCCTAAATTCAATTTTATAGATTCACTAATTAAAACATTCAGCCCATAGGCTTACAGGGTATAATTCTGTGTCAATTAGAGGTTAGTATTGTTACAAATTTACATTGTGGTAGCACCTGGAGATCCTTCAATGTTAACATGACAGGCACTGCAAGTGTGATATATAATTGGCTAAAGGAGCTACAGTCTCAGAATCTTTTCCTTGCACAGTTGTAAAAAAGTTTTATACCATTTCAGATAATGTTTGTGGATTTTCATTGTAATCTAGAATTTCTCAAACTGTACACAGATCTTAATCATTCTGATTCCACTGAAGTACTTGAGGTCCTTCCTTTGACTTCTTTGGCCTTTGGATGATACCCATATCCACTTCGTTGTTTTTTCCTTCATTGGGGTTGGTTTTGCCACACAAGAAGTAGTCACCAGAGGCAGTAAAATGCTTGATGGGAATTTCTCTGTGTGAGTAAGACTGAGGAGGAAGGCTCAATCCTTTCTTTTGGACAACAGCACTCCTACAGCTAAACCTGCCAATACAAAGGAGGACTATTAGTCATCTTGTTATAACAGTGCATGAAAAAACCCAACAAATGTGTGACAGTGCAGTTAGATGCAGAGTAAAAACAAGTATAGTAATGTTCCCCTCCACAATAAAAAAGCAGTTATTTTTCAACAGCTTTGCTTATTTTGCATCTATGATGATGTATACACTAGTGATACATTTTTGTGCATTGACAACATAATTCTAAGCCTCTAAGGGCCTTCAGCAAAATAACTAAAGGAAATTAAAGTATACACAGACATTATACACATAAAAATCCCATTATCTATCAAATCTAATTACTTAAATAAAAATTCCCAAACAACAGAGCGGTTGCTAAAAAGACACACAATTTGAGCTTTTTCTGAAGGTGCTGGGATGTATCTTGAAGTAAGGTAAGGGCATACACATTTCAGAGTTGTCAGCACTTGAGGAAGTAGGTCATCCTTGTGTTGTCATATTCTGTATTTCATCTGTTCATAATTGAGTGGAATATTCAGCAGTCCCAACCCTATTAAAATTAAGGAGCAGATAATTCCCGACACATGGGAGAAACACTGATTCCTCTGTACTTTTCTGGTAATCTGCTGCAATATTTACAACTCTCTTCCATTAACACTTGGTGGGGAAGAAAAAGAAGGGATCATTAATGACAACAAACCAGCTGATGAAGTTCCATGAGTGCTTTCATTTTTTTCTGGAGCCAAAGCAAAATCTTAGGGCATTAGGAGTAACTTGCTGATTGCTCTACCGCTCTGCAAAATAAACCTGTTTATTTAAGATTTTAGATTTAAGTGGGTATCCTTTGAAACCTTCTGACTGAATAAAATGTTACAGTTTCTGGTGCTAGGGTATTAGTTTTTAGCACATTCATAGAATCACATAATGGTTGCAGTTGAAAGGGACCTGTGGAGGTCATCAGTCTTTGTTTGACAGGATAATAAGAAGGTAGAGAAGAATTTTTTGGGATGTACCAACACTTTAGAAACATAGGTGGACTGTTCAGCACCCTTTTGAGCTCTTACACTGTCATTATCAGTCCAGCATCCAAGATGTGTTTTTCAGAAATTCGGAGTCCCTGAAAGATTCTGTTAGCGAGCAACAAACTTGAATAGAAGACATTAAGGATAAGGAAAAACAAAAAGGAGGGGAAGATGCAAATAGTGGTTGTGCATCACCACTGCATTCAAGATAAAGGCTCCAGAGCAGATTTTGGGGGGTAACTATGCACCCAGTGTACCGGTCAATGCTCTCTCATTGCCATTGTGCATTCTCCCATATCTTTATTCTTTTCTTACTTGTTACAGTTTCTTCCAGCTCAAAAATCAAGGTGATATGCGCAAGGTCAGCTGTAGACATGAGTAATTGGTCCAATCAGCTACACTCTTGCCCTATAGTCAGTGGACACAAACAGGCACTTTTAAAGTGCCAGTCTTTTTATCTAATGTCCTATGATAGGTGAGATTAACTGCCTTCTAAATGTTCCTGTTTCTCTCCATTGAAGGTAAAAGTTACCAACCGCAATTGCAAATGTCTACACAATACATCCACAGTTTAGCAGAAATCCTGCTTTCTCACCTGCTTAGGTAGTGCCTACCCCGGTGTTTTGAACAATGCTAAGCTACAAGTAAGATTTAACAGCCTAAAGAGTAAGTGTTCCGTTAGACCACACTGAATAATTATACAGTAATTCCAATAAACTTGAATTTATGTGATTTGAATATGTCTTCTAAAAGTCTGGAATGTTTCTTTCTCCCTCTAAAAGCATGAAATATATTGCCATTAAGAGATGCTGGAAGAGGCATAAAGCAACTGAAAGCAAAAAAATCAAGAAGTAATTTTTAAGAGATTTAATGACAGTTTTACTCCAAAACGTTTTATTCTAAAGATTGCAAGCTAAAACAGCCTTCAGAAATTTAAGATTTCTTTTATTAGAACTGCTTTATTTCTTTCAGTAATGATTAGAATTCCCATAATCTAAGACAGAAGATTGTGGACTGCAGCCATAGAATAAAATAGATTTTACTTTTATTGCTGCCCATCAGACACCAAATAAAAAAAGTAAAGTGCCTTACAGCAGCATGCAGAAATGGCAGCTCATCAAGCAGACTATATGCTGAGGTATCCCAGTTCAGAACAAATACCAGCACTGGCACTGGCGGTGCCTTTTAACAGGCAAAGCTTAAGTAGCATTTTTTTTGGCATTTTTTTTGTTCTAGGTTTCTGTTGCACTTCAAAGCTGACATAAAGAGAAGTAAACTTGATTCTATTCTTATTTTGATATTATATGTACCTTCAAACACACTGACCAAAGTCTTGTGAATATACCATAACTGAGCTGCCTAAGCCTGGATAGCAATCATTGTCTGCGATAGCTATGCACAGCAGCAGCCAGGAAGCAAATAGCAAATATTTCTACTGATGCATACGGGAAAAACAGGACAGAGTCTCTCACTCATTGTTGCTGTATTGGCTTCCCAGTGCCAACAGAAATAAATATATAAAACACATTTTTTGTCATGTCAGTTTTTGTGACTTTTAATGTATACACCAACAAGTCACATAAGCAGTAGTAACTGGGTACGTACACAGGTCTGCAATGAAAACAGTTGAAAATAACTTATTTTATTTCATAGTTGTGATGGCTTAAAAGTAAGCTTATCAATTAATGACAGTAGTCTGAGACGCTGAGGTAACTTGGTCTTCCTCAATCACATACTGAAAGCCTTTATTTGAGAAAGAGATAAAAGCTGGTCATCTTTTTGCATTGTTCAGATAACAATCTCAGCTTGATTGCAACTTCAAACAAGCAAAAAAAAAGCTTTCTCAAACTAAAAAAGTAATCCCTTCCTCCTTCTGTTGACAAACTTCTTTATTCTGCAGAAATTTTCGTGGTTTTTGTTTTAAGTTGACGCTTTACATTTACCTGAACCAGCTTCTGTGGATTTCTGTGATCTCTCTTTGGTGGCTGAAAGATAGCTTGACATTTAAAGTCGGCTAAATGCTATGAATCTCTTTAATGCTAATAATATAATGCATTCTGCTCATGAGTACTATTGCAGGAATGCAGTTTGTAAAACTGGAAGGATTTCATGAATCATTGAGTGATTTTGTTGCCAGACACATCATATATTGAAATCAGCTGCATTTCTCCATACCATCACTCCTATTGTATCGTACTCCAAACTGCAAATCACTAATGGCGACGACGGTCTTCTAGTTTCAAACCTAAATTTATCCATGGCCAATTTATATCCATTTGGTTTGCAGCCAGTATACCTTTCCTCCTATATAAGTCATATTTGTGGGATTAATTTCCCTCGGTTAAATTAGCCATATTCTTGTAACCTCTTCTCCAAAAACCAGCCATCTGACTAAGCATTTGTTTGCACATCCTTTTTCCACTTGGGGTGAAATCCAAAAATATGTTTAAGATTCTAAGTGACATTTTAGACAAAATTCATGCGTATAAATTCAGGAGAATGATCCTGGAAAACTGCCTGGGACCTCCACAGGCACACAGTATCTATGAAAACTTTTCTATATTTTCCTAATTCTGAACACCATAGAGGCTCAGCTGTGGACCCTGTCTCTGCCAAGCTGGCTGCTTAGGCAGTCATCTCCTGCCCAACACTCTTTGGATAGAGAAGAGTGTGGGGCGTTTATATTTTATTTTTGTATTTTTTTTCTCCTGCCAGATCTACAGTCTGATCTGGTGGTCACGCTCTGAATACCTATGTCCCTCTGTCATTCTGTGTGATGGTGGTTGTAACTTTTTTACATGTAAGTCTAGCAATTTGAATGTTTCCCCTAAAGGTAGGAGATCTGAGTCCTCAGTCTGTGTGGGGTTTGAATTTGTAGTTCAGACATCCCAAAGAAATGCTCAGGCCACCATTCCCATTCTAGATGGGAATGTAACCTTCCTTGTCTGTGTCGTTTTGTTCAGGCAATGTCTACTATATGCAGAGGGACTCAGCAAGGAAGATGTACAGACTTTAGGAGTACAGAGCAATTATTTGTTGATGAATACACACAGCAGACAGATACATCTGAAGAACTGTTAATATTCATATACTCACCACCTCAGTGAGGCCCTTGAATAAGATTTGCTGGCCAGGCAATCATCAGTCACGTTAGGAAGCGTCAACTTCTCCTTCTCCTTGGAACAGACCAACCGACCGTTGCTACCATCCACTTCAGTGTATTTTTTTGTTTTATACCTCTTCATGTCAGTATTTTTCTTCTTGAATTCTTCTCCCAATGACACTCTGTGGTTTTGCTCTTGTTTTTTGTTTGTTTGTTTGTTTTAACTTTCTTTCATCACCTGGCTTTCTTTCAAACCCCTTATCACATCTCAACAGCCTTTTTCTTATTTTGTTGCTTGTTTAAATTTCCTTTGCAGAATTTGACTTAGGTAAATTTTTGGAAATTCTTTCTTCATCCCTGCTTTTTCTGATCTTCCAGATGGAGTTTGCTATGCTCATCAGATTGCTTTTCCTCTCTGGGTGCGCTATTTGGTTACTTTTTCTATTATTTCATTAAGTGGCTTATCCATATGAGATCTTGGAAACATGCTGTACAAGTTTGTGAGAATAAAACCCAAATCAATTAAAAATAAATATCCAAGGTAAAACTGTTGTAGAGTCCTAGAACAACTACTTTATATTAGTATTTATGCCAGAGATGTCTTACTTTTAAATGTATGTTTATTGTGTTTTCTAAGAAACATACTCAAATCTACGCTTAGTAAAAAAGAAGATGGCAGATTTGAGTAATAAGAAAAATACTTTAGTGACTGCTTGCATTGCTTCTTCCCCTGTTTTGTTTATGAGGTAATTAGGGAGAAAAAGCGTGCTTTTCTTTTCATAGATATATTCAGTTTTTTATTATTCGCATATGTTTTTTGATAAAGATTCTGTTTTGCAATGTGATTATTTTAGGTAATGAAATCAGAAGGATATTAATTTTTCAGACATTTATTTCTTAATGCTTTTTTCATTTCTATGTTGGTTTTATGATTTTGTTTTACTGAGAGCAGAGAGGAGGAAGATTTAGGAAGGGATACAGATATGATCTAACCATGACAAAGGAAGTAGTTTGTTGGTATCTAAATGAAACTAGAGTATTTGCCTTCTGAAGTAACTTAGAGATGTTTTATGGGAAGAAGCATTTGTTTTCACTCTTTTTTTTAATGTTTGGACTTAATGATCTTAAGGCTCTTTTCCAACCTTAACGATTCTATGATTATATGATTTTCACCTTCACAAGTATATTAAGTACTTCGAGTTACTTTCAGTTAGAGAAAAACTCTCGTTTACCAATTAGCATTTGCCAAGAGTGGATAATGAATTTATCAACATACTGCAATAAAAAATCCTTGACTGGCAGGAAGATGGAATAGTTGACCTATTATTTTCAACTTCAAATTACCTAACGTTGTGGTATGTGAATACAAAAGCAAAGGAACTGAAATGCCTAAGCTCTTGCATGACAACTGAAAAACAGACATTTGCAATGAATGTTAGATGTATGCCCTTTTCCTGTTGACATTTGTTTATTACGAAACTGAATGAGGAGAACATTGTGACACAGCTACTTTGCTCTGCCGAGCAATATGGGGTTGTAAGGATTGCTGAAAACACAGGGAGAGAGCCATGGATTCAGAATATTAAAGCACGCTAGTATCACTTGTGATGCCAATAATAGTGTCTGCTGCCAATTCAAGAACCAAAGGGTGTGAAGAATTCTGTAAAGAACTAAGAAGATTTATCTAGTGAAGACTGATGAAAGAAGATGATGTCCATTTCCCAAGTCTTAATAAATTTCGTTGACAGGCTAACTGAAAAGATAGCCTTAGGGAAAAGCTTGCATTCAGGGCATGAGGTTAACTGAGGAAAAGACAAGTCTAAAACTGAGGCATATGACTTCATGGTACAAAATTTGATTTTACAGAGAACCGTCCTGACAGAGAATCAGGAGCTAGAGGGCTGGTGATATAAGAAGATTTTTGTAGACTCTTTTGTGATGAAATATCCACATGATTATAAAAACTTAGATTGGAATTTAAAACACATAGCCTGGGAGAAGTATTTGCCATGCCTATATAGCAATGCTTAAAAAATGAAGTGGTAAATAGGTGCAGATATAACAAAAGTCCAAGAGGACAATGGCGAGGTTCATTAAATCATTGCGTATCGGGACAATTCCAGGTCATTTCACTAGCATCACTTGATCAGTATGGCAGGGAGGCAAGACTGGGACTTCCATCTCTTGACAAGATTTAGTGCAGTTTGCCAGTTTGCTCATCATCACCTTCCTTTGCTCATGTTAATTGTCATTATTTTCCTTTTTAAGAGACTTGTTCTACCATGTGCTCAGCACAAAGCACAGTCCTTGAGTTGAAGAACTTTACTCCAGGGAAAAGAGACTGAATAGGGACAGTGAACAAAGCTGAGAGGAAAGAGTGGCTGGGTAACTGTTTTGGTTTCTAAACACTTAACACTATTACTAAAGTTGCTTAAGTTATTATAGGCAGTTCAGAGAACTGAGTCTGTGAAGGATTTAAATGAGGGAAGGGAAGTGACTTGATGAATCTGAGAAGGAGCAAGTGTATGAGCAGTGAGTAGGCTGCAGCTGAAGAGGTACGAAATGGGATCCACATAACCAGCAGAGCTAGGAGAAGTAAGAAGAGCCAAATGTAGGTGTATAGAAAAGAAACAAACACAGAGATCCTAGAAACTGGGTATGGATATATTATAAGGAAATAAATGGAAATTATGTCACAAACAAATGGTAGTGTGAGAAGAACATGTGCATTTAATGTATAAGGTAATGTGTTCTTTAATAATACCTATATAGCATGTATGTAATTCAGCAAACTGTTGAACCAGGGATTATTTCATGGTAGAAGCCACTAATTATGTTTTTATGAAATTAAAGATGGTTAAGGCTAGATTTTGAAAAGCTTAATAACATTTACGTATTGTCTTATTCCCATGCCCCATGCTGACGGAAACTGTATTAGCACAAATAATAATGGTATTACTTCTGCTTGCATTGTGAAATGAGTATTTGTCAGGCTGATTGGAGAAGGCAAAACCTGCCCCCTTTTTAGTGGGTCTAAAAGCTTTTGGGCCCTACAATAAATTTAATAAAAAAATCTATTATAATTATCTCATCAACTTTGTGTAGTGGTCTTTACAATCTTTATGAGAAAAGAATCAAGGATACTATGAAATTGGATCTTTTTTCTGTGGTCTGTTTATGCTAAATGTTATCTAGTATATTTAGTCACTTACAGATGCCTGATAATACTAGCAGCATGATTTTCTGTGGGCCAAATTGGTTTGCTGGTGTATTACCTCTATTTTAAGTTTATAAAAGAAAGTTCGCAACATATTTATGGCTTCCAATATTGTTTTCTAGGAAAAAAAATGTTGCTACCCATAAAAAGGGGGAACTGTAGTAAAAAATACAGATAAACCCCTCTAACAGAAATATTTGCAAGAAAACTAAGTTATATTTTACACATTCTTCAAAAAGGAAGTTATTTGTATTTGTATTTGTTAATTAGTGCTTCCCAGACAAATGATGTGTAGTTGGAGCACTTCTAAGTCCTATAGAGGATGATAATCTTCCCTGGAGGATTAGGTCTTAATGCTTTTTTCCACAGAAAAACTAAATCTAAATTATATTTAATAGTCTGATACAGAGCCACACTCAGTTTGGAGTTGCAAAGGGTATAGTAACTATTACGGGCATCATTGCATTTGGAGACAGCTGATTCAGTCGATAACTGCATTTATTGGGACAATATTGCCAAATACTTTTAATAAATATTTATTTGTGTCAATCACTAGGACTCACTAGTTTGGTCATTTTCTACAAAAGTAGAATAATAAACACACAAGGCAGTTGTTCGATGACCTGAATAATAATGCATGCATTCTTGCATTTCTTGTGCCTGAAACAAATTTATTTTATACATTAAATAGCCTCTCCTTAGTTGCATTTCGACAAAATTAGCCCACGTGAGCTTTTCTTACTAAATTTTGTTTCACATGCAATTATCATTTCATCTGCAATTCTTGTAATTTATATTTCACTTATTAGTTTAATCAGCTATTTTTTCAAAGGGCAGCATCATAGGAGTGATTCAATTATTTTAAAAACAATTAAAAAACAAGCGAATTGTAAAGCCATTTAACAATGGGATTTGGAGCTGAAGTATGCAGATAGACTTCACAAATTGGGGTTTTTGTACATTTTAGATAATTCCAGAAAGTGTTTGAAACCAGCTAATCACAAAATGTCTTAATTTCTAAAGACACCAAAAATCATAGTATCCTGGGCATACCTACTGTGCACAGAAACTTTACTAAGCACCAATGCACTCAGAAATATCCTGGTTGGGATGTGAGAGCTGAGCACATAAGCTTCATCGTGAGAGATGCCTCACTTCTGGTTAACTGTCTTGAAAAGCCATTTGTGGTCCTATCATGACCAACCCTTATCAGTCTGTGAGCCAGAGCTGCTGTTCCAGTCTCTGCTTTTGGTGGTACCTCATTTATTGCTGTAGTCCTTGTTAATATGTTTCTGGAGTTGCACACTTCTGCCAGATACCCCTTCTTTTGACTAAATGCCACATCTTCTGGGCAACTGATTATATACAATTGGATATTCTGAAATATTCAATGGTATATAACTGATTAGTCATCCATACTATTATACTAATATTAGCAGCAGTATTACCTATATAATTACTAACAGAATAATTATAATTATTATAATAATTAACTAAACTAACATTTTTTCTGTTTTTCATGTACTGTTTTTCATGTACTTTATGTTCAGTAGGTCACTAAGTTCTCTAAATCAGAGAAATGCAATAACTGAATTGCTGAGACCTTCCATCGTCACAGTAAAAGAAGTTAAAAATGAGCGTACAAAGATTTTAATGTACAGCATAGACCTCTTATCCTCCAGTGAAGCTCATTTTGCACTAGTGAAGTAGAGTTTCATTATCTGTTCTAGTATCCAGAAGATTCTGGGCTTTTTCTTTCCTTTCAGTACTTTTCTGTGTTTAAAATTTCCTTTTGCTATTCTAAAGAAACTATACCCCAAATCCCACTGGAAATAGTCTGATTACTCCTCTCGTGTAGTAGCTAGGCAACTGGCAACAAGATCTTTTGCACAGATATAAGCATTTGTCCTTTTTTTCTGATTTTCTGGGAAGAAGAGTAAAAGGAACCAGTGTGCAGCAGGGATTTAGCAGTAAAGAGAGCAGAGAGGTAATCTTCCTTTTGGGTTACAGCCTTATTAAATTGATATGCTGATACATATACACAAATTCAAGAGGGGAAGGTAACTTCTGAAGAGAAACACAAAGAGCCTTGAGTCCCAGTTGGTCCCCTTTTACTCAGATTTACAAAATTAGAGGGAACTATTGATAGATTATAGAGGCTTTAGAAAACAATAGATGTTAGAAATATATCAGCAAACTTTGTACATAAAGGTCATCAATACTTTGGAACAATATAATTGCTGTTAGTTTTCACAGTATATTTTATATTTGTTCAGTTTGGCTTTCTGGAACCTTTCATGCTTTGTTTCTGTGAGAAAGGTGTTACGGATCTTCCTGCAAGAGCAGCAAACAAAGAAAATAACCTTTCAGTGTGCATAGCATTCAGGTTAAAAGTATTCAACTGTACCAGCTGAAAACGCCATATGATTTTACAGTTTGGTTTTCAAATAAGTAACTTCATATGTTTGTTGTATCACAGGTACAGGAATGGCTGTGCTTAAACTGCCAGACCCAGAGGGCAATGTCAGGGCAACTTGGGGATATGGGCAAGGTGCCACTTCCGAAAACAGGCCCTTCACAGCCGGTATCCAAACCGCCTGCTACTCCTCAAAAACAGCCTGTGCCCGCTGTCTCACATTCCCCTCAGAAGACTTCCACACCGCCTACTCCAGCAGCAGCAAAGCCGAAAGAAGAACCAGGCGTTCAGAAGGAAGTTCCAAAACTTCAGCAGGGGAGACTGGAAAAAACATTGTCAGCTGATAAAATCCAACACGGAATTCAAAAAGAAGATGCAAAACTTAAGCAGGGAAAACTTGTCAAGACACCTTCAGCTGATAAAATCCAACGTGCTTCTCAGAAGGAAGACCCAAGACTCCAGCAAACAAAACTGACAAAGACAGCCTCATCTGATAAAATTTTGCATGGAGTTCAGAAGGAAGACATAAAACTGCAAGAGGCAAAATTGGCAAAGATACCCTCAGCTGACAAAATTTTACATGGAATTCAGAAAGAAGACCCAAAACTCCAACACATGAAAATGGCAAAGGCACTATCAGCTGACAAAATCCAAACTGCAGCTCAGAAGGAAGATGCACAACTTCAGGAGGTCAAATTGCCAAAGGCAGTTTCAGTTGATAAAATCCAACATGGAATTCAGAAAGAAGATCCAAAACTTCAACATGAGAAAATCATGAAAACTTCATCAGTGGAGAAAATCCAGCAGGAAGCTCAAAAAGAAGAATCAAAACTTCAGCAAGGGAAACTGTCAAAGACACTTTCAGCAGATAAAATTCCTGCAACAGTAAGTTCAGACCAAAAGAAACCCCTAAGCACATTGGAAGAAGATAAAAAACCTGTGCTCCCAGAAAAGAGCACACCACATCCAGAGGACAAAAAAGAACAAATTACAGCTGAGACTAAAGACCATGTTGCTGAAAAGAAAGCAGAAGTTGAAGCATCTTATAAGGGACTGCAAGCTAAGAAGCAAGATGATGTTAAGGAGGGTTTGACAGCTGGTATTTCACAAGTGGTTTTGAAAGATGAAAAATCTCGGGAAGAAGAAATTCCTGTCCAGACAGCACCTTTGCCAGGAACTGACCATGTGGAAGCAGTGCGAGAAAAAACAGTAAGTGACATTTGCCTCCCACCCCCCTTCTCCCTTGCTGCAATTTAGAATCTGATGCTGACAGACCCTCTCCTTTATGTCTTCCTGCTCTTTGTTGTTATTCTTGGTATGGGATGATTCTAAATGATAAAATCAATGACTCCCATTGAGTTAAAGTTTCATCAGTTGGTCCTGTGCTCTACATGCAACTTTTCAATACTTCTTGCATGATTTTCAGTCTCAAGCAGTTAAACATTTGAAACAAAGGTAAAGTTCCTGTTTAATCATTTTTCCAATATTTCTGATTTATTTACCTGCTTCTGTAGACTCTCTGCACTTTAGAGTTTAATTGTTGAAATTGGAGTGTTTTCATAGTTCCTAATCCCAAAAGGGAATAATCTGTGATGGTAAGGTGTACAGTGTTCTGCAATACCAAAACATAATAAACATTTGAGGAATACTTTGTGATGCCTGAACATGGCATGTTAAAGTTTTTTTACATCTTTTTACTATTTCATTTGCTTATCTCATACGGACAAGTACTTTTAGGTAAGGTTCTTGGTGGGCTCTCAAGTCAGATGAATGGATGAGTTTATGATAGCATGTACTAGAGGTCTGCATTTCTTAAATAAATACATTTGCTGGATGTGAAGTCACCAACAAGTCACTTTATCAGCTGAAGTGAGTAATATACACAATTTGTTGAGAAATGAAAATTGATGGTTTTTTATATCAGCACCGCAAATTAGGTGCTGATTATTATGTTATGAAAGTAGGAGTAGGTTTAGAAAAAGTGTTTAACCTTTGCCAAAATTATGTTTTCAAATAATGCCAGTCAAAAAGGTCAAGTTTTTTTTTTTGTTTGTTTTATTTTTTTCCTCGTGATAAGCAAGATATTTGGACAGAAAAATATTCTGATTCAGAAATTTTGCTGTGGAAAATACTACTATTTTTATAAACCAAGTTTCCTGTCTGAAATATATCTCCCATCAGATGTTGTATTTCCTCCTCTTGATGGCATCAAGAGGTATGGTGTCCCCTGATTGTACCAAGGGAATCTGTGACTTATGCTCAGAGTAACATAGCCAGAAATCCTCCCTTCTGGAAGAAACAAGAAGGAGATCTAAAGAAAATTGTATATCGATTTGATTATCTTGTATCAAACATTAGACGCTATTGCAGGACTTTTCAAGAAGCGTAGGCTTAATTAACAAAATGTCGCTTCTGGGGATTTTTTTTAACTCATATCAGAAAACCTAAGAAATAGACTTAGAATTTTGTTACTGTTGTTAAAAATTTGGGGTTTTTTTTCTGTTGAAAAACATTTGTAAGGGAAAATTTTCATCACATGCTAGTATCAGTCCTGTCTGGTCATTTTTATGTGCTATAAGGAGGTGAAAACATATTATAGTCTGGACAAATCTAAGATACATATATTGAATTTCCATCTCTGATAGCGATAGATTTTAATTGTAGATTAATTAGTGGTTTCTAATGTGGCACACACATATATTTCACTCTTATTTCACTTTAATTGTAGATTAATTAGTGGTTTCTAATGTGGCACACACATATATTTCACTCTTATTTCACTTATATTTTCTAACTGAAATCAGGACTTCTTGAATTAATACCATAAATAGGGATTACCTTTCTTTTGCTCTTGTTATCAGACTTTGGAGCACACTTAGCTAAAGTTTGTAAAGCAGAAGATTAATGAATAAAAAAAAAGACAACATACATATCTACTTGTAAGTATTTTTAAAATTAGAACACTTTGAAATACAAACCAGAATTGAATTAATGAAAAAGAAATAGCTATTTTTGCACAAATAGACTTTTTTTCCTTTTTTCACCCTTTTTTGCTCCTTGGAAAAATCCTAAAAAAAGTAAAAAATAAGAAGCAGCTCAAATTGTTCAGAATTCAGAATAAAGCTGGTGCCTCGCCTAGCTTGTACTTCATAAAAATAACTCTGGTTTTTTATTTATTTTTATTTATTGAAGTGTTTTAATGTTCTCTGTGCTGTACATGAAACATTGCTAGATACAATTCTTCCCAAGAGAGCATGTGACAGAAGTGGAAGAGGAGATAACAGTTTATATATCACACATTGATTCTGTTTCAGTGGGTAAAGGACAATATCTAGACATTGAAGAATATATTTTACATGTATTTCCAGACAGAATCATATGAAGGATTTCGAGTAGGTGTTATTTTTAAATAGGGATGCAAGGGACAACCTAATACTTTCTGCACTTGACAAACTGCTGGTGCCATTTTATATCCAAATCTGTGCAAATGGTAATTACTAACTCTTTAGTATTCCAGTGAGAGAAATAAATAATACTATTGTCATTTTTCACTAAAAAAAAAAAAAAGATAGCAACACTTCAACAAGTCCCTAAAGACATGGAGAGGCTAAAGTTCTGATTCAGTAAAATCTGTAGAATGATCCTTGGAAAATCACAGATATCAATTGTATTTAGAGATCTGTCAACCTTTGAAACAAAAGTGACTTAAATATTGAAACATTTTTGAATATTTGGGTCTCAAAGTATGATTTAAGATATTGTAAAGCCATTTTCTTCTTCAAAACATTCTTTTTTCAGTAATATTTTAAACTATAATTTCTTCAAAAAGATTTTAAAGGTTTTAAAGAATAAAGTGACTTTGCTCGTGATGTACAGGTCTTTTTCCTGAGAAACCATATTGTAATATTGACTATTCACATGTGCAATAGCAGTTAGCTGTTCTAACAAGGATGCCTAGACATGTTGGACATACAGTTTCTCAGTATAAAGCAGTCATCTTGGAACTCACAAATTAACACATAAGTATTTCAGTATATCTACATGAATGCATTACCGTGGTGTAAACTGGACATATATTTACAACACATCAGCTATATTGTATAAGTGCCCTTATTACTATCTTCTTATGTTTGCTGAGGAATGATTGTGTGCTTAGGTTGAGTAGTCAGGTAGAAATTAATATATTGTAAATTGATATCATTATTCTAACACATGCCATTAATGACAAAACACAGACCAGGGAGCCAGAATGAGGAGGAAAAGGCTTTTCTGTAAGCAGTTTTTCTGGACACAAATAAAATGTTTCATTTTGATAATATGAAATTCAAATACAGATTAAACAGTTTAGTCAACCAAAGTCGTCTTTTCACTCTCTGAAACTTTTTTTTTTTTGATAATGCAGATATCTTTACTTCTTCTATAAACAGAATGACCTTTTAAAAATCATAAGTTCTTTGCAAAATAAAATTTCTGTTCTGTGCAACAGAATGTAATCTTGCTAACTATAAATAATTTAAGAAACTGACAAGACTTTTTTTTTTTAATCACAGTTTTATTTTAATAGAGTTCTGATTGGATTTGATAACCAATGGGACTTTTTAAAGCACTAAGTTTTATATTTTCAAATAATAATATTAAAAATGAGGAAGTGTAAGAATAAGTAATACTTCTAAAGCAAAAACTTCTAATGCAAAATAGTTGTATGATGTAGTGACACTGACATTGTAGAAATGCCACTAGAATAGTACAAGTACATCCTACATTAGATCATTTTTACCATTAGTTAAAGAGGTTGCATTTGCTGTTTTTAAACAGTCTTATCCAGCCTGCAGGTTTTATAAGTCTCCTTGTTCCTCATTTCTCAAGAAGATCTTCCCATCAATGTCTGTATTAGAGCTAAATTTGTCCAGTATTAAAAACTCACAGTAGGCAAGCTTTCAGAAAAAATGCCATTCAGCTACTCGGAAAAGCCCAGTAATTCATACATACACCAAAGTAATTCCTACTTTACAAGAAAAAAGCAGGTTTTTTTTCTTATTGATTAAAATACATTTTTCATTCTCCAAGAACTATTGAATATATATATGATCCTTAGCAACATTTTTTCTGCAATATTTTGTTATTCTTCTAAAAATCTTACGTTTATGGCATGTTTACAAGTTTGACAATGATGCTGTCTTTGTGTATGTGATGGCCAACCCTGTAGAAAATAAATTACCAGTCATTTAAGAATAGATGTAGCTAATGACAATATCCTAGTTCTCAGGCTGTAGGAAATAATAGGGAAAAAAAGTACAATGACCAAATATTATTTATTGTAAGTTACATGCATATGATCTCGAAACATGATGTGCAGGATAATTTTTACATGATGTATCACAGGGCAGACAACTATATATACAAAAATGATAGAAAATGTATTCATATTGTGGTAGCCTTAAAAAGAAAGTTGGATTTTCTCATCACATTTATTTCTGGTGATAAAAGAAGTCCTGCCTTATTGTAGATCTTTTCCTTCTCCTTACTGTACAAATAGAGGTCTTCCCATATTCAGTTTCCTGTTATTCATAGCAGTGACGTTATGGCATACACTGAGGTTCAACAACAGGGCGGGCAATAGCAATACTCATTACCATCTCTTCTAGTTGGGTCATCGAGTAGGTGCTACACATTGGACTCACAGATAATGGCACCATCACAAATCACAAGGAGAATGGCTAAAGTTGTTCCATGACCAGTTGTTGTCTACCTGTTTCTGAGCTTAACTGTTTAGTTGACACCTTCTGTCTCTGCTTTACAAGTCGCTGTATCACTTCATCTCCCTGTGGAGGACCAAGATCTGGCAGATTCACTTTCACTAGCTGGACACAGTCTGTCCATCAGCTCCTAGGAAGCCTTCTGAGCTTGAGCAATGTTTGGGTTTTCTAGTAGCTCACCTAAATTGATCACAGTGTCTTTGGTTGGGTATGTCTTTATAAGTATGAACATAGTGGAAATAAAATAAAAAATAATCAATAGGTGAAATTTTAGGGAGGGACATGATATTTCTAGATGGAAAAATCCCTTGGTTTTAATGAAATGTGTATTTTTTAAAAACATAGCCCAATAAATTCCCTTTAAACACGTTCTTCTTTAATAAAGAAAACAAAAATGTAAATATAATATACAAAACCTAAAATTTTTAACTATGCTTCATTGCTGGCTTTTTATGAAGAGTATATATAATTCTGTCGTAAGGGCTGGAGAATATCCAAGAGCACATTTTTCAGAATAATAAGTGCTGAAGTGTTTAAGTGGTAATGACTTCACAAAGTTGTTTGGAATACTATAGGTTTCTCCATATTTATATATTAATCACAGCCTTATCATTAGAGTTGTCCTTAGAAATATTTGTTCTCATATTTTATTTTTAATTGCAATGGATTGTGCTTTGATATCAGATATTTGGATTTATCATATTGGGTACAATATTGGTAAGAACAGATGTAGTTTATATTCAAGGCTTTTGCAAAGCGTATAATAAATCACGCCTGTGAAATGGAGATTACTTAGTAAAATATTAATTAGTAGGTTACTGTAATATTAATATTAGTGTTTTAATGTAGGATTATGTGCACAGTGATATGTATATAGGCAATAACAGGTACTTTAAATGTAAATTAAATAATGAAAAAATGTGATTGGTTTTTAAAAATAAAATAACTGACAATAACAAATATTTGGTTTATGATATTTTGGCATTAAATATAACTTTAGCAGGAATAAACTTGTGAAAACACTTGTAATTGCTAGCAACTTAACATGAGTGTAAATGTACCTTTATAATTAACCATTGTCATAATTTTCTTAATATATTTACTCCACAGTATTTTTTTTAACTTGGCATATTGCCAAGAAAGTTGATAAATTAAAGCTTTAAATAAATGGTTTGCTGTACTTCAGAAATCCTTGACTTAGATTAGCAAAGTTGATAAATGCTACCTACTTGTATTATTGAGGCCCAGAACAAATATGAAGATCACATCATATTTTTAAAATCAGGAGACTTCGGAATGCTTGTTCTCAAATTACTAGTGGAGGTGGGGACACTTTGTAAGATTGTCAGCTAAGATGACAGATAAGATGACCTGTAATTTGGAGAGTGAGCTGTTTTGTTAGCCGAATGGTGAGGTACTTTCTCTAAGTACAGAGCATTTCACAGTTGAGAGGAGCAGGAGGGCAACTCTGGCGTGGAAATACTTGCTGTAGGATATTCTTGGTATTTTTGTTATCTAAAGAAGGAGATAGAGGTGCTTGTCATACAGAATGGTGTAGAAGGATCTGGAAGCTAGGAGAATGACTAAGGGTGTTTAATTAGGGATGAGAAGGAAAACATTGGTTATGATGCTCAGTCAGGTGTGCCTGCCTTGTTTGCTTCCTTATTTCCTTTGATCAATACCTGACCATTGTGCTTTCCTCCCTGCAATCACACTTCCCTACCAGCAGCTTACCTCTGCATGACAAATTTACGGGGAAACTTTTTTTTCATGAGGTACTCAGAAAATAGTTGTACAGTGCCGAACTGTAGATATGGGGACATTCCAAATTGCATTAAATCATGCTTCAGTACTCCATGAATTCCATTGCATGTTAGAATGTGTAACACTGAAATCAACAAAATGAAACCATAAGCCCAAAATTTGAGAAGATTGACGTATTGCTAAATGATTATAAAAGATTAAATGGGCAAAGAAAGGCACAGCACCCAGAAATATTGCAGGCTGGCGTTTGGCAAGCTATATTGCTTTGTATCTAGAACTATGTAGGCAGTTTTGAAACATAGGTAGTTAAAATGTTCATTTAAATTAACCCCCAAACTACTTGTCCCATGCATATGAGAACAAATGATAGATTATCATTAATAAGTGTTCTGAAAAAAATTAAATACACTGTTTGTTTATATTGAAAAATAGAAGATCATCTCGCAGCAAATAAAATCAGTTGCCAGTGTGGACAGCCATGCAAGGCATAGTTAGATTCAATGCAAAAAGTCAAAATTTGAGGAACTTTTTGTATTATTTTAATAGTTTTGAATAACAAAATTAGTGTTCAGTCTTTTATGGTTTCATATAATTCTTCTCGGCATCATAATTTTTCATCTGAGACATTAACTCATCTTTTAGAAAAAAAATCACATGTATGTAATTGCCTGGAGACATTAAGAATTTATATATAAATATATACACACGCATATGTATTTATTTTTCTAGGAAAAGGAGGATGACAAATCAGACACATCAAGCTCTCAGCAACAGAAAAGTCCACAAGGTCTGAGTGACACCGGGTATTCTTCTGATGGGATATCAAGTTCACTTGGTGAAATTCCAAGTCATATCCCCAGTGATGAAAAGGATTTACTCAGAAAATCTAATAAAAAAGACACTATTTCACAAGAAAGTCCACCAAGCCCCTCAGATCTAGCTAAATTGGAAAGTACTGTACTGTCTATTTTGGAAGCTCAGGCAAGTACACTTTCTGATGAAAAATCTGCGAAAAGCAAAGAGCTTTATGAAACGTACAGTGAACAGACAAAGGATCAACATAAAACAAAGCCTTTGCCCGTCACTCCGGAATCTTACAGTTCAGATGAGGAAGACTTAGACACTATTCAAGAAGGTGAAGGAACCATTGTAGAAGATGGCAAAGGAAGTGCTTCCTCCCGGGCAGACTACAAGGAAGAAGAGGAAGGAGATGACATATTGGCAAGAAGACAACGCTATGATTCTGTGGAAGACAGCAGTGAGAGTGAAAACTCACCTGTCCCAAGGAGAAAAAGAAGAGCCAGTGTTGGTTCTTCAAGCAGTGATGAGTACAAACGAGATGACAGTCAGGGATCAGGTGATGAGGAAGACTTCATTAGAAAACAGATTATAGAGATGAGTGCTGATGAAGATGCCTCAGCTTCTGAAGATGATGAATTCATTAGAAGTCAACTCAAAGAGATCAGTGTAACTGAAAGCCAAAAGAAAGAGGAAGTGAAAAGCAAAGCCAAAGGAACAGTTGGGAAACATAGAAGAATGGCACGGAAAAGTAGTGCAGGCTATGATGAGGATGCAGGAAGACGACATTCATGGCACGATGACGATGATGAGACTTTTGACGAAAGCCCAGAGCCAAAATACAGGGAAACTAAAAGTCAAGACAGTGAAGAACTTGCAGTAACTGGAGGAGGAGGCCTTCGGCGTTTCAAAACAATAGAGTTAAATAGCACCATAACAAACAAATATTCTGAGGCATCTGAACAACAGAAAGGTATGTTGTATTTTGATGAAGAGCCTGAGCTAGAGATGGAGAGTCTTACAGATTCACCAGAAGATAGATCTAGAGGAGAAGGGTCTTCTAGTTTACATGCTTCTAGTTTCACACCAGGTACATCTCCTACTTCAGTGTCATCACTTGATGAAGATAGTGACAGCAGTCCTAGTCACAAAAAACTGGGAGGGGAGAGCAAGCAACAGCGCAAAGCCAGGCATCGGTCACATGGTCCTCTTCTTCCAACTATTGAAGATTCTTCAGAAGAAGAAGAACTACGGGAAGAGGAAGAACTGCTAAAGGAACAAGAGAAACAGCGTGAATTAGAACAGCAACAAAGAAAAAGTTCTAGCAAAAAATCTAAAAAGGACAAGGATGAACTAAGAGCTCAGAGAAGAAGGGAACGTCCAAAGACTCCACCAAGTAATCTTTCTCCCATTGAAGATGCATCTCCAACAGAAGAATTACGACAGGCAGCAGAAATGGAAGAGCTGCACAGATCTTCCTGTTCTGAATATTCACCTAGTATTGAGTCAGATCCTGAAGGATTTGAAATCAGCCCAGAAAAAATAATAGAAGTACAAAAAGTTTACAAATTGCCTACTGCTGTCTCTCTATACTCACCAACAGATGAACAACCAATTGGACTCCCAAAAGAAGAAAGTGTTCAAAAGACATTGAAAAGTGCCGAAGAGGTATATGAGGAGATGATGTATAAGACCCATAAGTCCAAGCCATTTCAAATTTCAAATGAAAAAGATGAAGTATTTGAAAAAGAATCTTTATATGGCGGAATGCTAATAGAGGATTATATTTATGAATCTTTAGTAGAGGATACTTACAATGGAACTATTGATACTAATCTTGTAATGAGACAAGATGAGAGCAATGAATATATACAACAGAGAGGAAAAGAGAAAAAAATAAGAGCTTCAGAACAGATCTATGAAGAGCCACAGAAAATTACTGATCTACAGAAAGACTACTATAGTGTTGAGACTTTACATTCTATTGTGCCTCAAGAAGATATTGTTTCTAGTTCTTATATTATCCCAGAAAGTCATGAAATAGTTGTATTAGACAGCACAGTAACTTCCACCACTGAGGAAAAGCAGTTGTTAGATGCAGAAGCTGCTTATGAAGAGCTTATGAAAAGACAGAGAATGCAGCTAACCCCTGGGTCCAGTCCAACACAACCAACTTCAGGTTTCGTTCCCACATCTGATACAAAGGTACCTAGTGTTGGAGAAATGGTCGATAGTACATCTTTAACATCAAGCACTACTTCAGCAATCTCAGATGTATCACCTGTCAGTAGCACAGCACTTTCTATTCCAGATGTTAAAATAACACAGCATTTTACAGCAGAGGAAATTGAAGATGAATACTTAACAGATTATGCCAGAGAAATTCAAGAAATAATTTCTCATGAAACATCAATGTTGACATACTCTGAGACATCAGAAGGTGCTGCATCAGTTTTACCTTCTGATACAGCTTCCTTAACATCATCCACATCTTCGGTTTGTACCACAGATAGTTCATCGCCTATAGATAGTGCAACGACAGGTTATGTAGATACAGCAGATGCTGTAAGTAAACTAGCAGATTCTGAAGGTGTCAGGATAATAACCGAAGTTCCCTTAACATCTACTAAAGAGTACTCTGAAGTGAGCATGCCTTATGAATTTATTGCCGAAGCCACTAAAACGCCATCTGTAGCATCAGATATGGAAAGTGTGGATCAAGCTGCAGTTTGTTTGCCTGAAACTGCACCTTCAGTAGTGGCAACTACAGTTATAAAACCCAAGCAATATGCAACTGATACCTTTGATACCTCCAAAGCAGAAAAGGAAGCAGCTAGAAAAATGAAAAGTACAGTAGAGGCTGGCATTGTCAAAATTCATCATGAAGATTCACACAAAGAATTGGGTGTTGATATATTAAGGATTAATTTGACTAGTGCTACATCTGAGCAACCACCTGTATGTATAGTGTCAGTACCAGTTACAGAGCCTGCATCAGAAACATCTTCTGTACCTACTCCCAGTGTTGTAAGTAAGACCAGCATGGTCTCTGTGCCCTCCTCAGCTCCTGCTGTAACATCCAAAGTATTCTCGCTTTTTAGAAGCTCTTCTTTGGATTCTCCTGCACAACCTTCTCCACCCCTGCCTCCTCCTCCTCCACCACCTCCTCCACCACCATTACCTCCACCTATTTTACCCAAGCCAGCCATTTATCCCAAAAAGAAGTCACAAATTAAGACCCCAGCAGCAACAGCTCCCACAGTGGTACCTTCAGTCACAAGTGTTCCAACACTAGAGTCCACAGCTGTATTAAAGAATCATGTGGTACCTATCACAAAAACATACACCCCAACACCACCTCCTGTACCACCCAAACCATCCTCCATTCCAGCAGGGCTTGTTTTCAGTCACAGGCCTGCTGAAGTCACTAAACCTCCAATTGCTCCTAAACCAGCAGTTCCTCCGCTCCCAATAGCTGTTCATAAGCCAGCAGAAACACAGCCCAAACCAATAGGTTTGTCATTGACTTCAAGTATGACTCTGAATTTGGTCTCTGCAGCTGAATACAAAATAGCGTCTCCCACTTCCCCTTTGTCTCCACACTCTAACAAATCTTCACCAAGGCTGACAAAACCCTCACAGGAAACCTATGTTGTCATCACATTGCCATCTGAGCCTGGAACTCCTACAGAAGCTATAACTAGTCAGGCTGTTACCAGCTGGCCTTTAGAAGCACCTTCTAAAGAACAGATTCCCCAGCCTATGCAACCAATTTTTACTCCATCCATGAAAACTATGGAAATTCAAAGTATGGCAGATCAGAGTATGTATATTTCAGGTGCTTTGCAAACTATTCCTGTCACAACACAGTCAACTTTTGAAAAAATACCTAGTTCAAAACCAGAAGTAGTAACAACAGAGGTAACCAAGACCTCAGTGTCTGTGGTTAAGGGCCCAGTGCCTGGTTTTGATTTAGGTAGTGTTGCTATTACTATACCTCCAGAGCCACTACATGTAGTAGATCAACCCAGGTATAGAGAGAATGGAAGATTCCATCCTTTGGGTGATGTCATAGATCTTCGCACTTTAACTAAGATGGATATTGAAATGAGAGACAGCTGTATGGATCTGTCTGCTGTTTCCATGGACGTGAGAAGGCAAATGCCAGCAAGTGATCCATGTGGGCGGCCAGTAAGTACTGTCCAGCCAGCTATAATAAATCTTAGCACTGCGTGTGTTGCCGATCCTTCTCTGTCTGTCGTCACTGAGACAGTGACTGTAATGACCTGCACTGCCACTGTAAGCTACACTGCCAGTACGGACAGCTTTGTGGATCTGGGACATGCGATGACAACGCCGCTTCAACTAACAACATCAAAACATTTTGAGCCTGCATACAGAGTAGCAGGCAGCCAGGCATTCTCTGCAGGTAGACATGAAGTGCCAATAAATTTATCCCTAGGTACTTCAACACATGCAGTGACGTGGGCTACTACAAGGCCTGTTACTGTACCACCTGTTGGTGTGACAAATGGTTGGACTGATCTCTCCACTTCTCAGGAGCCGATGGAGAGTGGAGCAGTTGACCTTAGCACTACAAAATCCCACAGAACAGTAGTAACAATGGATGAAACTACTTCAGGTATCATAACAACAGTAATAGAAGATGATGAAAAGCCTGTGGATCTGACTGCAGGGAGAAGAGCTGTCTGCTGTGATATGGTTTATAAATTGCCATTTGGTAGGAGCTGTACAGCACAGCAGCCACCAACTACACTTCCTGAAGATCGTTTTGGTTACAGAGATGACCATTATCAGTATGATCGTTCAGGGTCATATGGCTACCGAGGAATGGGAGGTATGAAACCATCTATGTCTGACACAAATTTATCAGAAGCTGGACTGTTTGCATACAAAAGCAAGAATAGTTTTGATTATCGAGTTGGGGCAACTGATGCAGCAGTAGATCTTACTTCTGGAAGAGTTACTACAGGTCAGTATGACACAGCAGCAGATCTTTCTTTGAAATATAATTTTGATGTTCCTCACCTCATTTCAGGATGATTTTTTAAATTATTTTTCCCCTCCTTCTGTTGTTTTGTTTTCTTTTGGACAGTGTGACAAATTATTCTGGATTACACATGTTTTTCATTTCTTCATTTTACATATGTGTTTTGCACAGAGGTGCCTGCATGTGCCTGCATGTTCAGAAATGCTGTTTCCTTCACATCTAAAGTAGATCATTAACCTGAAGATTTGCATGCAGTTTCCCCTCCCCATTTAATTCATCAAGATGGGATGACTTTCAGAATCCACAAAGCAGCATTCTTTTGTGGGACTGGACTGTAACTTTGCCCTGTAATTTCAGGTGAGGTTATGGATTACTCAAGCAAGACTACTGGTCCTTATCCAGAGACTCGGCAGGTGATTTCTGGCATCGGGCTCAGTACACCACAGTATTCCCAAGCAAGAATGGTATCATCTCTGAGTTCCCAGTTTGGTGTTGGAAGTGTTTTAAGATCATCCAATGGTGTTGTTTATTCTTCAGTAGCAACTCCAATCCCATCCACATTTGCCATCACGACTCAACCCGGTTCTATTTTCAGTACTTCTGTCAGAGATTTACCTAACCTCCAAACAATTGACTCGGTGCCCTCTTTATCAACTTTGCAACAGAATCAACCGCTCCCAAGATCATACAGTTTCTTGACAACAGTGGCAGCTGAAAAAGATAGTGCAATTACTGCCATTGATATGGAGACAGGGTTACCACCTCTTACTATAGAAACTATTACCACTGAGCCAACCAACTTGATACCTGCGTTAACTACAGCATCTGAAGTTTATACAGATGTAATTGAAGATGAGGTTGCTCTTCTCATTGCCCCTGAAGAAGGCAAACAGCAGCAGCTTGATTTGGAGCGTGAACTTCTTGAGCTTGAGAAAATCAAGCAGCAGCGCTTTGCAGAAGAGCTGGAATGGGAACGTCAGGAAATTCAGAGATTTAGGGAACAAGAAAAGTTTATGGTGCAAAAAAAGCTTGAGGAGTTGCAATCCATGAAACATCATCTCTTATTTCAGCAAGAGGAGGAACGACAAGCTCAGTTTATGATGAGGCAGGAGACATTAGCCCAGCAGCAGTTGCAGCTTGAACAATTCCAACAACTTCAACAACAGCTCCACCAACAGTTAGAGGAGCAAAAAATTCGTCAAATATATCAGTATGGTTACGATCCTTCAGGAACTGGCTCGCCACAAACTACCACAGATCAAACACTTTTGGAAGGACAGTATGCAACCACAGAAAATGGCCAGTTTTGGCCTACTGATGATGCAACCACTACGGCTTCAGGAGTGCTGGGTATTGAAATTCCACAAAGCCAAACATGGTATACAGTTCAGTCTGATGGCATTACCCAATACATACCTAGGTCTGGTATCCTAAGCTCTGTTTCAGAAATGTCTCTCAAGGATATTGATGTTAGAGAGGAGAAGCAATTGAAAAAGAGAAGTTCTATGCCAAAATTACGTGGTCCATATGAGGAGCTTGAGGAGACCCTGGAAGAAGAGCCCCGGTGCTTCAAAAAGATAGTGGACAGTGGAGTGCAAACTGATGATGAAGACGGAGCAGACAGAGGTTACACAAACAGGAGACGGAGAACTAAGAAGAGTGTTGATACGAGTGTTCAGACAGATGATGAAGATCAAGATGAATGGGATCTTTCTAGCAGATCCAGAAGGAAGCCTCGAGTAGGGAAATACAGTGAGAGTACCACTGAGGCAGACAAAGCTAAACAATTCTCCAAAGTATCTAGTATTGCAGTTCAGACAGTGGCAGAGATTTCAGTACAAACAGAACCTGTAGGAACAATAAGAACACCTTCAGTCAGGGCCCGATTGGATGCTAAGGTTGAAATCATAAAGCACATTTCAGCTCCAGAAAAGACATATAAAGGAGAAAGTTTGGGATGTCAAACAGAGACAGAGTCAGATACTCAAAGTCCCCAATATCTATCAGCTACATCTCCTCAGAAAGATAAAAAACGCCCAACACCATTAGAGATAGGATACTCATCCCACCTTCGTCCAGACTCCACATTGCAGGTAGTCCCTTCCCCTCCCAAATCTCCCAAAGTTCTCTATTCACCCATTTCACCTGTTTCACCAAGCAAAGTTATAGAGTCAGCATTTGTACCCTATGAAAAACCCATCACTGATGACCTCAGCCCTCAGAAGATGCTGCATGCTGACATTGCCAAGGTTCCTCCATCAAGCCCAAAGGCAGCAAAGATGATGCAACGCTCTATGTCTGATCCTAAGCCCCTGAGTCCCACAGCAGAAGACAGTTCCAGAGCTCAGTTTCAGTACACTGAGGGTTTCATGGTAAGAAGTATTTGCTTTCTTTTTTTTTTTTTTTTTTTAATATGCAATTCTACAGCTATCAGTACAGCATGAGGGCTGACACACTCATTTGCAATATCTGTGTATGTAGTCTTTTTGCACACCTTGCTGAAAGGTCCCAAGGAATGTCTGCTGTCTAAAGCAATGGTTATTTGCTTCAGTGCTTTGCCTTGAAATAGAGGAATCCATATTACAGTCTTAGTAAGATTCAGAAAAAAACACAGCGAATTCTTGTTCAGAATTTGGAAGGCACTTTATGTTTTACATGGCAATTAATTGCCAATATAGTGGTTACCGCCAAGTCTTCAGAAAATGAAAGGCATTTTCTTTCTAATTGTACAACACCCAGCTCTTGTGGCACAGTCTGTAGTGCATTTTCCTTGAAAGTACTGCATGTGCCTTCTGAGACGCAGCTAACACCAGATTTATAACTACCTTAGTTAGCTGTATTTTTTGACCCTTGTGAGGTTTCTTGGCCGTTTGTGATTCTGTGAGTAATCTTGTGTCCCAATGTGTACATCTTTTATCTCTCTCAGACCAAAAGGTCTCATATCACAAATCCATTTTTTTTTTTTGTTTTTATTTTGGATAAGGAGGATTATCGAGAAGTTATACAAGTGTTGAGGGCTGTTTCTTATGGGGTCAGAGGAGGAAATTTTGAATAAGTCTGACATCATCAGGATTAAAATTTCTTGTTTCTGCAGTATTCCTTTTCCTTGAGTAGTAAGATTCTGATCTGGGAATCAGTCCATTATTTATGAATAAGAGGAAGCAGTCTTGGCTAAAAAAAAACCTTTATAATTTAACACGTTCTTGGCTGTCCTTTTGTCCAAGTGCATTCTTTTCTGTCAGTTGCAGGATCAGTATCTTATTTGTCAGAGCTCTGGAAGAGTTGCCATTCGAGTTCTTCAGCAATTTTTATCTTTTATGTTCAGTTGTCTGTGAATACGTGAGTGATTAGTACAGGCTAGATAGAATGAAGACAGTTTGTTCTCTATGTTTGATAATTTGTGGTGGCTTTCAAATGCAGAATGATCTGGTTGTACCCTCCAAGGCTCTTATTGTAGGCAGTTTCTGCAGCTTCATGTATTTGTGCAGTTATTAAATGCTTCCTGTGCTGTTACTGCTTGGAAGACAGTACTTGGAAGTTTGAAGGCAAAACTGTAGTCATGGCATTGGCACTCCATATCAACATCATTCCCTAATGCAGGATTAGCACAGTGGGGGAAACTGTAGCATGAGCACTAAAGTTTCATGTAGAGGGTTTGGAACAGCATCTTGAAGACCATTGCTCATGAGTTAGAAAGTGTTGGGTTCTACTAGATACTGGAGAGCAGGTATAATATTGTAAAATAACTGTCAGTGTAGTGAAACTATTACTGAGGACAAATTATTCAGTTTGCTTATTTCATAGATATATATATTTGATATGAATTGTATATTTTGTATCATGGATGATAAATTCTATAAACAGCTGATTGTTTAAAGGCCTTTACAGGAGAGTTTGAACACATACAGTATTCATTAATGAGACATGGAAACAAAGGGCTTGTACATCATTGTTTGGTTTTTACCCACATTTATTACAATTTTGCCTTGAGCCCAAACAGTAATGAGCTATATTGTTATTAGCATGCAGCCATCAAGCAGCAAATAGCCCATGTCTCAAAGTACTCACAGTCTAAATAGATAAGGTGGACATTTTTATGGAACAGGAGGTGCAAATAGACAAGTGCAAGGAAAGTAAAAAACTTCCCTGCATATAAAGTGGACTGCCCTAACTGTGTCATATGGCATATGGTGAGGAAGCTGCTCTGTAAACCTCCCATGACCATCATGGCTGCTTCCAGCTCTGATGTGATGTTAAGCATGAAGTCTGTTATACCCTCTGTTTCTGGTAGAGTTTTGTTAATTAAGTGTCTGAGGTTCAGTTAGCTTAGGCAGGGATTAGGTACATGAAATTTAAAAGAGGAAAAGAGATATATGACAAAAAAAGAAAATATTTAGAGTGACACTTACAGAAAGTAATCTAATGACCTCATCAGCATCTGGAAATACGGGCGTAAGTTGCTTTTGCAGTTGCTGTATCAGTTCTCAGTTACTCAGTCCAGTTATGTTGTGAAGGAGGGATTTGCAGTGTAAGACCTAAATGATCTCCTAGTGTCCGTGAGACTTTTAGTATTCTCTCCAGCATGGCTATGTTTGTTTATACCAGCGGAGAACCTGATTTTAGGACCACAACATCTTGGAAGCACAGGAAAGAGTGGACAGTGATTTCTTTTTTTGTACCTTTTGTCACACTCAAAAGTTCTTCCTGAAAGTTAGCATACACACAGTGTCACTGCTGACAAAGTGTAAACCTCGTTGACATTTTTTCAACTACAGAACTGTGTTGTTATATCAACATATCGTTGTTATACTTGAGTTTAAATACAGGATTGCTTTTGGGTTATCCTGCTCAGTATCAAAGTAAGATGTTTCCTCAACTTTAAAATATTTTTGGCACTGGGACTGTTTTTTCATTCTTTCTTTGTACAGTGCCCACAAGAGCAAAAGTCCTTGTCTGTTAATTCTCTGTGTACCCCTTTTGTGCCTCCTGACTGGAGAGCTCCTAATTGCCTAATTATAAAATGGGAAAGGTTGAAGGCATCAGTTATGTCATTCAAAACAATGAAGTTCAGCGCAGAAAAACTTGTGAAACAGCTCACTCTGGAAAAGAGAATTTACTAGAGCTGAACATAAAAGAATAAAATGGAAATGAAAGATTGGTCTTTCACTACCTTAGGGAAATGGAGTGTGCATATGAATATTTTTTGCATGGATGAATATCCCATCACTTTTTTAATAGTTCTTGTTTCAGGATTACATCTTTGTCTGCACTCATACACATTTCAGGCGAAAAGGGTGTTCAGGTGTTCATGTATATGTTTCACAGGCTTGTTTTTATGACAGTTTATCAAAAAAGTTGATCCTTATGCAATCAGTGGGACTAAAAGGGTAAGAATAAAATTGGTCTTTTTCTAAAGGATTACAATGAAATGATACCTTGTCCTTCAGGCAATGCACTTTCATCATTCATGTACTTCTTCCATTGAAAAATATATTTATTACAACATTTCGAGAAAAAAGATTATGGAGACTATGACTAAGATGATTAAATTATGTCTCTGTGTTTTAGAACTGCTGCTTTAAATATAATTTTATTCTTTAAAGCACCTTTTATAGGAAGTTATTACAATGTTTTATCTAATCTATTATAAGTGAAAGGCTGAAAATAACCTGGCAGCTAATCACATAATAATAAGTATCCAGATAATATTGCTTTCAGTGATGGCACATTTAATTTTCAGATAACAAGTTATGTGTTTCATGGGTTTATGAAAGGCAGGTCCTGCTTGACTAACCTCATCTCCTTCTATGACAAGGTGACCCATTTAGTGGATGAGGGAAAGGCTGTGGATATTGTCTACCTGGACTTTAGGAAAGCCTTTGACACTGTTTCCCACAGCATTCTCCTGGAGAAACTGGCTGCTCATGGCTTGGATGGGCGTACTCTTTGCTGGGTAAAAAACTGGCTGGGTGGCCAGGCCCAAAGAGTTGTGGTGAATGGAGTTAAATCCAGTTGGCAGCCGGTCACAAGTGGTGTTCCCCAGGGCTCAGTACTGGGGCCAGTTCTGTTTAATTTCTTTATCAATGATCTGGACGAGGGAATCGAGTGCATCTTCAGAAAGTTTGCAGATGACACCAAGTTGGGCAGGAGTGTTGATCTGCTGGAGGGTAGGAAGGCTCTGCAGAAGGATCTGGACAGGCTGGATCGGTGGGCCAAGGCCAATTGCATGAGTATTAATGGAAGTTTACTTTCCGTCTGCCAGCTGGAAGTAGATATCTTAAGTCAAATTGGTCACTGTCAAACTGGAAGGCAGTTTTAAGTGTGTCAAACAAGGGTTTGTCATAAGCTTGACTCTTTAATAATTCAGTTGCAATTTAGGGTATGGATAAAGCACTCATATAGCATCTGCAGATCAATATAGGAAACACAATTACTTTGGAAAGTAGAATTGCAATTCAGAGCAATGTTCCAAAATCAAATTCAGTAATCATAGAGACACTGCAGGTACAAAAGAAAAAAAAATATTCAGAAATGTAGCTGTTTAGGCAATACCAGTACTGAAATGTTCAAGTGTAATAGCAAAAGTTCAGACTTAATATGACTTAAAAATATGAAGTGCTTGCATGAAAGGCAGTGATGTTCTTGGGAAATGCTGATGACTTGTGCATGTGTAAGATAAGTGGTGTAACTGTTCTACCCTACTCAGTGGCTGGTGAGACTTCAGCTATAATACTACATGCAGTTTAAGTCATCACCACTTAAGAGTTAGAGAGACTGAAAAAATTCAAAGTTGAGCCAAAGAGGATAAAAGATTTAGACAGCAAGACATTGGTTGAAAGGCTGAAGGATCTGGCTGTGTTGATCTAGAAAGAAGACTAAAGCTGGACAGGTAACAGTCTTTCACTGTGTTAAATCTTATTGTATATAGGACAGCTACTAACCATTCTTCACGTCCAGTGGAGGCAGGAAATGGATTATCTCAATTTGTGGCCTGCGATATTTAGTAGATATGAACAAAAACTTTATAAATGCAATAGCACAAATTCCTTAGAATCAATATATTTTAGTGAAACTATGTTATATCTGAATATTGGGAATAACATAAAGGGATAGACAGCCTACACGACTGATTTCCATTCCAAGCCAAGAATATCTTGAGCAGTATAAGTAATAGCATTATCTTTAAAAATTGAATTCTAAAATTAAATACAACTTTCTTCAGTATTCATGGCTCTTGTTACACATTATCATCCACATCATTGCTGTCAATTTGTATTGATACAGCATTTGTCACAGACTGCTCAAGTAAACTAACCACTCAGATCATATAGAGCTCTTTCTATAATCTGAACAACCTCAGTGCTACAGTCTTCATTTAAAAGATAGAAAGCTGAGACAAAGAAAATAGGTCCATAATCAAATAGCCTAAATGCCACCTGTCTTGTTCCTTCTGTCCCTTAGCTGAAGTGGCATTTGTTTCCCATTTTACTTTCCTCTCTTTACATTTCTCTTCAGAAGCCTAGAGGTCTAGCATCTTCCTTGACTGAGACAAAGACACAGGCTACCTAGTGAAGGTATGAAGGATTGGAAAGATCATGTTTAATGTTAGATACTGGTGGTGTAAAGTCACGCCTGACCTGGTCACTGTAGATTGCTGTTATAGTCTGCAGGCAGAAATATTCCAAGGGAACAATAGTTCATCTACTGGTTTTATA
Organism: Nipponia nippon; assembly: GCF_047370975.1. Classification (NCBI taxonomy): domain Eukaryota; kingdom Metazoa; phylum Chordata; class Aves; order Pelecaniformes; family Threskiornithidae; genus Nipponia; species Nipponia nippon. Next base: position 10,978,565 of record NW_028262347.1, read on the forward strand.
TTAGTACTTTATGGTATGATTAATCCCACCCATTTCTGCATTGACTACAAAGAGATTCTAGATGACCGAGACTGTCTTTGGTCAGGTGAATCCCATGGTCTCTTGAAAAGCCTGTCGCCTGAGTCTTCTGTGTTCTTATTTCTTTATGCTTTTTCTCTCATTAAAAACAGTGGATTATTTGCACATGTACTAGTTTCCTTTTCTCAATTCTGCACAACAAAAGTTAGGATTCAGTTAAAGTTAGGATTATAAATTGTTTTCTAGGTGCCAAAGCTCAATTAAAAAAAAAAAAAAAAAAGATTAAGTAATGTTCATTTAATTCACTGAAATGTCATTACAAAAAAAATGCCTTTCCAATAGTTTCCAGTTTCTCCCAGCATGCTTTTAAGGTGAATGGCTGCTGACAGGTGGGCATCATAGTGCAGACAAACCTCTTATTTACAGAACAAGGTTGGCTTTGTTGACACCAACTCAGACTTTCAGAAGCTATCCGGTCAACAGTTCTCGAATGTGACCTGGAGAGACCAAGATAGTTTTTCCTTTGTACTTCTCAGTTCAGTTTCTCCAAATAATTTCCAGTTTTGTTACCAAGAAGAAGCTGAACACTGGTAAACATTTTCAGAAACACAAAAATGTTATTTACGTGCTGCAATGTTCAGCTCAGGGAGTGGGATCCATAATGGTATGGTAAGTGCTTACAGTCTCTGGGTTTAGAATGAAGATATGAGACAGGAATTAACAGTAGCCAGTTTGCTCAGTGCTGTGGTGCCTAAGTCAGCCATTTAGAAACTCCAAATACAGGGGTAAATCTGAAACATTTTCACAGGATATGGCTTAGACATCTCTGAAACTTTGATGCAGAGCTTGAAATTTCTCTTTTCATATTCCTCCTCTCCCTCCGTATGAGACTACAGAGGAAGCCTGCCTTTTGGCTCTTCTCCTCCAGAACTTCTTGCATTTTGTACAGACTGAATTTGGGTCTCAGTTCAATTTCTGTTCACATTCTCCATCTGTCCATATCTTCTTTCTAACCTCCTTGCTAAACCTTACTTATGTTTCCCAGCCGGTCTCTCTCTGACACCTTCTCTCATTCAGTCTAAGTGGTTCCTATCAAAATACAGCTTTTATTATCTCACCTTACTCACTTTGCAAGCTGTTTGCTAATGCCAAATCCAGCTCAAGCATCGAGTGTGCTGGTGCTCTTACACTGCCTGGCAAACCTTTTCCCTCGTATAGGATCATACATGCCAAACAGGCTAAATGGGCTAACCATTACCTAAAAGGAAAGGCAAGGTTTGAAATTAAATACCTAGGATGGAGGAATGCCTGAAGGAGGATTGAATGCTGGGCATTTCCTCAGTGTGTGTGAGATGAGAAATTTAACCATCCTGATTTCTCTAAATTTGGATAACTGCTTGATTTAGACAGTCAGCAGTTGCCAGAGGTGAAAAGATAGTCAGGAAGGGTGATGGACAGGGTGAATCAGAATGAGAGTTACCCACCTAAAATTTAAGCCTAATATAGAGAAGATTAATTTGAGACTCAGTGTGTATTTTCAGTTGCTGTATAGCATTAATAAAACACAGTGACATAAGCCTCAGGAAATCATAAGGTAGCTTGGAAGTATTATTTAATTCAGAAGCTTATGGAGCACATTTTCTGTAACCTTATTCATAGTTGTGTTTTTGCTGTAGATATATGATGTAAGAGGGCACCAGTGAAATAAAATTATGCTTCTTGTCTGAGTTAAAGTTGGAACCAATGACTGTCTTTTTCAGAAATTTTACTGTCTGGGTTAATTACTTACATCATATTGATAATCCTTTTATGTCACCAAAGTTATTATCCACATCAGAAATATCATGGCCTCCTAGGAAGAATGGAAAGGAGTCAGTGAGTTTGTCCTTTGCTCACTTGATCAGTGATTTAGTAGTATAGAAAGTTTTATAGTAATGCCTCCAGATATTTCTTTAGGCAGTAAAAGTCATTCTCTTGACAGCAGTAGTGTAGGCTGCTCCAAGTCCTTATGTTCTTACAGCCTGTTTGAACATTGCTTGTCTGAGAGAACCATAACCCAGGCAGAGGAACCCATTTTTATCTCTTTTTTCCATTTCTTCACCATTTGGCCCAAGAGCTCACCAAAGAAAACAGAAAGTTTTGACGATGTTATAACAGTAACATTTTTCCTTTATTGTTCTCTCTGTCTCTCTCTAAAAAATATATGTAAAAAGGCAAATGGCTTTTCTGGAGGGTATTTTGCAAACATGACTAACAGTATTTTTCATCTCAGCAACACTGCAGTTATGGAGCATTCTTGCCTACATTGAAGCTTTTATTTAATAAAAATAAATACTGCAGTCCCTACTCTTTCACACCTTCCACAGCATCTTGGCAGTAAATCCATCAGGACGTTGGTGCCTGTATTATGTTTTGCAAACATTAACTATCTAGACTCCTCAGCCATCACAGTGACTAAGAAAAGGATCACCAACAAATTAGATTGGGAAGACTATGTGGCGGCCATGTAGTCCCACCTCCACCTCAAAGCTGAGCTAATTTCGAAGTTAGATCAGATGACTAGAGGGCTTGTCCAGTTGAATTTTGAAAATCTCCAAGGATGGAGATTTCACTTTCTCTCTGGGCATCCTGTTCTGGGACTTCACTGCTCTCATAGTGAAGAAGGCTTCATTTCCCTTGTGCAACTTGCACCTTTTGTCCTTCACTGTGCATCTCTTGGAAGAGTCTGAGTCTGTCTTTTCAGTAGTGCTGCATTTGACAGTTGAAGACAGCAATTAGCTGTTTTTTCCAAGCTAAAGAAGCTCAGTTCCCTTAGCCTCTCTTCATAGAACAGCCACTTTTCTCAAGCTCTGTGCATCTTACTGGGCCTACATTGGGCTCTCTAGCCAAGGTTTTTAATGCTTTGGGTGGATATAAAACAGGATGGGAAGAGTACGGGAACCTCTCCCATCTGAGTCCTGCTCTTCTAGTTAGCCTTGTTCTTCTCATTAGCTCGAGTGCAGTGACACTTGAACTGCTCTACTGCTTCACTTCAGAAGCAAATTATGTTCCCCCAAGCACTTCCGATGCAGCTTTATAAAGAAATACACAGTGCAGTTCAGGGAACACTAGCCTACGCCCCCCATTAAGCTCTCAAACCCAGTAATTAGGTTGGAGTAATTTGGGAAATTGCTGGATTTTTTTTTTTGCCACTAAAACCTCCTCCTTTTTTTCTAGATGTTGTTTTTGAAACACTGAAGTTATGAGAAACCATCCTTTTGTAGTAAAAACTAGTATCTGTTTATGGGCATGTAATGCGTAAGTGGTATATAAATTCTGAGATACTAACACCTCAATGTCTGTCATCATTACAGACAGAAAATCTATTATAAATACATTCTAGATTTCTAACTGACAGATTAGAAAATGCCTCTTTCATTCCCAAGTTACGGATAACTAGGCTTGGAAATAAAGATCCCCAAAATCCAGTGACAGAATTCTGTAAAACAACTCTGTGAGAGATTTCCTTCAAAAATATGAAATTAAAAGTGTTTCCATGTTTTATACAAAAATAACAAGAAACTACAATTGAAGGCTAAGTGATGGAGCACTGCCAAAACACTTCTAAGTTACAGCACCATCCCAAATTCAAGTTGACACTCATTAATGCTTTTTTATTTTGGAATTTCTTTGAATATGATTTTTAGAATCTTGATGTTGGAATCTTTTCCTCAATTTTGGAAGAATTTTTTTAAAATATTTCTTAAGCAAATGTCTGTATTAAAATAGCTATAAATTCTCTTGCAGAAGAGTGACTCTGGAACTAGAATGGTTTTGACTCCTATTTCTACTTTGTTTTACAAATTCTTCAAAGATTTTTGAGGTGTATGACCCTTGGTCTTGAAGAAATACTGCTGTTTTCCATTACAACTTAGTATCGAGTGCTTATAGTATGTTTAAGCAAATAATTTCATGTTCAGATGAGGATCTGTCTTTCAAATCCTGTTGAAATAGAAAAGTTTGTTTATAATCCATAAATATCATATCCAAGTAACAGGAGAGCAATGCTTGTTAGAAGAGGTCATACATTTTATTAATTTAATTTTGTAATAATAAATATATCATAATATATGTGTGGTTTAAGGCAGATAAAATTTAAGATAAATGATTGAGGTATAACTGAAGAAAAAAAAAGGAAATAATAAAATTTATCATAGTTTTTTCTGTCTTCTGTAATTATCTGTATGTGTGCTTAATGTAGAAGGCTAAGTATAAGGTAGAAAATAAATTAAGAAGAAAATGATCACCTCATTTCTATTTCTTATTACTTCCCCAGTCATTCGCATCCAGTTCACCCTGGCTATGCACATGTTCCTGTTTTGTTCAGCCTGTGTAACCTCTCCATCCATTCTTCAAACTTTTGTTAGTCCTTCTTCTTCTCTCCATTCTCTCCTCCTTTCATTTACGAATTGTATTCTTTTCTCCTTCTTTTTATGTATCAAAGCATGTTTCCTGGCTTCATGAATCTTTTACCTCATTAATATTCATACCAATTTCTGGCAGTGTTATTATGTCAGCCAAATTGCCACCTTAACCACCAAGGATAGGAATGTTATCAGAAAAGAGGCACAGAGAACTGCCATCAAATGGGTCAAGCTCAAAAAGAAACTTCAAAAGATGATACATTGAAATTCAATGTGGGAAAAGGAGAAGAGGCATGGGTCCAGGAGAATACATATGTGTCCAGCTCATGATAAAATTCAAGTAGTATTATGTAGAAAAATCTAAACTGGCTCTAAAGAAGTTACTTAAAGAACTAGAAGTCTTATATTAATGTTGCACTTTATGCAAGATAATGCACATTAACGGTTCCTTAACAGTACTAGACTTACTCCCCCATTAATCTACATACTGGTTTTAGCAGCAGAATTGTGTCTGCTGCAGTTTACCAGCTTATTCTCGTGTACGGGCACAACCGAGGATGCAGAAAAAGAAATGTGGAGTAGTAGGAGAGAGGGAAATACTTTAAACCAGCATTGCTGCTGAACCCTTTGTGATATATTATGATGGCTTAAGGTCAGAGCTGAGTATTTCCACTGATTTTTAAAGCCATAGAGGCTTGTGCTTATATCTCAGGGATTGTTGTAGAAGACATTAACTAGATAACTCATATAAAATTCTCTGAAGTTAATGGTACACTCTGTTAATTCAGTGAGATGTGGATCATGCCTTGAAGTAATTAGAATAAATTTTTTAGTCTGAACTTGTTATTCTACCATTTCTAATATGGGGAGGCTTTTTTGCACTTTCTTTAAAACAAAATTTCTCTATTCTGATTATTATAAAAAATGGATCCCCCAAATAGATGCAAAGCAGGGAACAGGGAGGAAGGCTGTTCATTTAAATGATTGAAATAGTTAGTGCCACTGGAAATTTTCTAGTAGAAAATATCCTTTAAATCTGAACTTTATATCAGAGAAGTTCAAGTTTGCACAGGAAAAAATAATAGTTTTGTATAGTAAGGAAAAAAAAAATAAAGTGATAGTTTGCCAGCTGCCTTTGGAGGGAAAGTGAAAATGAGGCCCTGGCAGCTGGCAAGCTGAAAAAATAGACAGTGATTCTCCTGAAACACATTTTTTCCTATCCATATTAAGAAGAAAAAAAAAAGGCAACCAAACAAACAGGCATGTCTTTTTTTCCCCTCTACTTCTGATCCTACTGGAAATATTTTTGGAAAAGCAAAAAAAGTTTTTGTTAATGGAGAAGAATTTCCAATTGTCTGACGTGTTCTGGAAGTATTGACAATACAGTCAATAAAGTAAATGGTGGGAAGTGACAGACGAAGATAATCAGCTCCATTTGCTTCAAAGCACAGAAGGGGTTCAATACATAGAATAGCTCTGAATGTGTGTATCGAACTGGAGATACTAATAGAACAGCTGAGACTGCAGAAGTCTCATTTTGCATCAGATTTGTGATTCTGTTTTTATCAGTCTCTGGTAACTTATTTTGGCATGTATTTACCCATATTGATATGCTATGTTAGACAGACACTGGAATGAGCAATAAATTAAGAAACAAGGTGAAACAAGAAAGGTCTTCTGCTCACAAAGCATAGAAATTTGAAATAAGTATGTTTTAACTTCATTGTACTGAACAGCTGGTAATTATGTAATGGGGAGAAACATGTAAAGGCTTTAAAATACCAGTGTATTTCTGATCTTCTATCTGAAAATCACTGTAATCACTTGTGAGTTTTCTGCTGAAAGTTACAGTATTACTAATAATTTACTCTTAAATTCCAAAACTTTTTTAAAGAACTGTGGGGGAAATATTTTTTCCTGCAGTTCAGAATATTCAAGAGTTTGAATGTAGTTTGGAAATGTAGTGGAGAACTAAGAAAGAACAAATTGAAATCAATGTTTTAAAGTGTCCCCTGAGTGGGTCATACAGAAAGAATAGACTGAAGAACAAGTTGAAGGTTTTCAGGTATTTTTTTTTTCACATGCAGTTCAACAATTGGAACGTAGTTTTATGAGGATAGCATCTGCAACACAATTTCAGATCAAGGTCCATCTAATTCAGTCTTTTCTCCATGACAGTGACCGATTCATATATTTTCAGAAAAGGATGAGATAGTCAGCTTCTGAGGTTGGGTGTTGTCCTCTGTAATAGAAGTTGGCTTACCCCTGGAAAGCTAACAAAATATTTCTTTTAAATATTTACTTAATGCTAACTATTAAATGCAACACATTTTCTTTATCCATAAAAATGTTTCTTTTTTTAATCTGAAGACAGAATTGAAAATATACATATTTATTATAGCTTAGCAAATATTCAGTGCTTTAAGGAAAGTGGTGGGACAGAGGACTGTTTTTTTCTGAACCTATTCTTCCACTTCATATAGGAAGTCTGCAGCAGACGTTTCCTCATATTGTGTGTTTGTCACGGATGAATGGTTAGGCCACCACGACAGTGTTTCCAAAGTGTCAAGCACAGCGGTTTCTAAACAACCAGACAGGTTCCAAATCACTTGGATCACTGGGTGCTTACCCTTCCTGGGGTGAGCTAGAGAATTATGCACAAAAACCCACATACTTTTTACATATAAACACATGATTTTTCACAGGAAGTATATTCCTCATGTATATGACCCATATATATAAAGGGCTGCGGTGCTTTTCCAGTGTTCTTTCAGAACTGCTGCATAGAAAGACTGCGTGCTGTTGGGGCTTCATTACTTGAGCGTAGCTGTTAAGGAAATTTCTCTTGAATGGAACAGACTGATCTTAGGTTCTGACCCAGATCTATGAGCATGTAAGAAAGTAATGGCACCTTTTCTCTCCTCTTCAGAGTCTTCTTTTTAAGTCTTGAAAAGAGCTCGAGGTTTTCTTTTTGGAGGAAACCCTTGTGCCAGTGCATTCCTCCTGACTTGGTCCTGAGTTTTAATTGTTCTAAAATCTGAAAAAAACATTGTTCTTCTTATGTTACTTTGAGCTAAAATATACTGGATATGTATTCCATTTTCTAATTCTTTGTCATCGTACATTTCTGAAATTATTATTATATAACAGCATTGTAGTTCTATTTCATGAATATATAAATTGTAAAATGCTGTAAGAAGGAATCGATACTGTGGCAGCAAAGCAGACTAGATTAAAAATGTTGGCTATGGTCAGATACAAAGTCATTTAGTGTTTTCCAGAAAGAGAGCAGAGCAGATAAAGAAAAATGTTTCATCATGACTTAGTGCTTAGTGTTTATGCATAAATTGATGTTCAAACAACACGATAAGGAATTGCGCACTAATACACAGAGCTCACAGATAATGCATGCTGAGGTAAATGGCATCAATGATTCGTCAGTCAAGATAATCTTCATCACTGTTCAGCCAGCCTGGCTCCTGTCTCCTATATGTACAGCACTGTACTAGAATGATTGCTGTGCATTCAGATACCAGAAGAGAGATCTGAGAATTAAAGGATTTCATGTTTCCTGCTGAAATACAAACAGCTGGTTCTGTACGTATTACAAGTTCTGTAATACTTATAGAAAGGTTCTTTACTTTTGTTTATGAACTTATCAAAGATCTATGAACATAAATACTGTCATCTGAAAATGAAGTAAAAACCCTGCCTTGATGACTTAGAAATTAAATAGCAGCAATCTTCATCATGGGAGATGACTTGATGATCTCTATCCCGGTCAGTCCAAGGCTCTAAAATCAGTAAATGATTGATGCTAAACAATAACCTTTTGTCAGTCTTAGCTCAGAGGCAAATAAATTAATGGCTAATAAGCCTGAGCTCCTTTAAGCATTAACTTTGATGCAGAGTCAAGATATTGCAGCTAAGCAATGTTGCTTTGGTTGCCTTAAATAAATAGCAAAAGTACTCATAATTTGCAAAATATGAAATAAAAATAATTTTATTAAATTTCTTATTTAGATCTAGGTGGTCTTAAAAGCTAATAATCTTAGGACTTGCACAAAAACAGATTTATCTTGAAATGAGAAAAATTGAAACAAAAACTCTGCACCCATAGGCTTCATATAGATGAACTGATGACCAAAACTATTCTTCTACATCAAGCACTGGCTAACGTCCAGGTATTTAGTGTTTCAGGTAGGCATTCCTCACCTGTACAGTACTATTAAAGATACCATTGTGGCCTGTTACTGAATGTTGACTTTCAGAAATGAGCTGCTTAAAGTCTGTGGTTCTTGTCTTTCCATCCTTTGCCTTGCTGTTTTCGAAAAGCCAAGGCCTCTTTCCAGGGTGGTTCTTACCTTGGGGATATCGGGGTGCATCCTCATATGCATAGGAATTTTATAAACCTAGCTGAAGTTCTTTCTTAAGTGGTAGCATTGTGCAATGAAGGTTTAGGAGCACCCTTTTCACACTCAGCCATTTTTTCCTGTTTTCCAACTAAATATTAAGTGTTCTTGTCTTGTTTATCCTGATACCGTAAAGCTTTCACTGTTCTTGTTTTGTGCAATACTGTCTTGTTAAACCTTTGTTGTGTTGGAGATGTGTATTACATTTTCTTCTGACATCCTCACCAGCTAAAAACCATTAGTCACAACTGTCTTTTTCAGTTTTTAGGGAGCACATCTTTGACAAATCACACTTGCACCCAACAGTTCTGCTTTCAACCCATAAATCCTGCCATTTCTTGTATGTAAGAAAATATATCCATACACTGTGCCTTAGGCTGTTTTAGGCCCCAGTGAACATCAGACTGAAACTTCACAGCAATCATTCAACTTTCCATGAATACATCTGAACATTGAATGACATGACTGTAAAGCCCGATATCTTGTGAAGTTAAAATGTCACTAGTATATTCAGTAGCCATTCAGTTTGGATGGTCTGGACTAATTTTTCAGCCCTTACTCTTCCACTGGTCTAGAATGTACATTTGAATAATTATGCACATTTCAGGCTTTCATTCATTTTCTTTTCTTCTTAATCTCTGGATTTATTCGGTAAGATCAACTTCAGGCTCATTAGTGTCACTAGAAATTTTAAAACGGTAAGAACAACACATAAAAACAACAGAGAGGAGAACCAACCCAAATGTGTATTCATCTTGTAAACAACTTTTACTGTTAATTTCCTATGTTTCTATAGTAAAACTCACTGTGCATGACATGTTTAGGGTAATTGGTATAGTCCATATGCATGTAATCAAGTAGAGCTACTTTTTATTTAGATTTATTTTGACCTATGGCAGTGGTGGACAAAGAATGGTTTGGAACAAGAATAATAGGGGCTCTGAAAATGAGGGGCAAAAAAAGAACCTTTTTAATTTTGTATCTGCAGTGAAAGTATATCCTAGGTTCCAGGTCAACCGTAAGAATTTTCATTTTTATGTGGTGTCTTGAAACATCGCAATTGGTTTAAGTTAAGTTCTGTTTCTTCTTTTTTTTGATACAAATGTAGGTTTAGAAACTGCAAATGGCACATCTCTCACATTAACTTCTGTTTTTCTGCTGCCTATTCTTTATTTTTAGCTTCATTAGTGTTTAAAAGTAAGCTTGCCAAATTTCTATCTTCCTGTCCTGCTTGTCACAGTAAGCAGAAATGGGAAGAGGAAGGTCATGATTCTAAAATAGTATAATTGCTATTAAAATAGTAGGAAGAAAATTCATTAAAGGTTACTGCTTTCTTCTTCCCCAACCCTACACAGTTTGATTAAATATCACATTGCCTGCAAAGCTGTCATCTGATTGAATTTATCCAGGAGTGGAACACTTCCGCTTCTGAAAATGAATCTAGATTTCAGTGTTAGTCATATAAACCATATTTAATAATTGTTAAAACAATCAGGTATGAAAATTATGTCCATTTATACTTCAAAAGAAAAGATGGAGGTTGTTCTAAAAATCAGGACTTTCTCCCAGTTTTATTCACAGTTGTGCTAATCAAGACTGAGTTGAGTGCCTTGACTGGATGTCTTTGGTGAAGAGCTGATGCTCTTAAGTACTCTCAAATGATGAGACATTTGCCACTTGTTTTTCCCGGATCCATGGATTAAATCTGGTGTAATATCAACAGACTGTAGAATATATATACAAGAAAAACAGAAAAAAGTAAACTTTGAAAAAACGGTTTCATGCCTTTTAAAAGACTTTTTTTTTAATTTGAAAAAAAGGAGGTATAAATTTAAACAGATAACATAGTGAAAGCTGTTTTTCTTCTGTGAGAAGAAGGTGTTCTGTTTTGTATTGGCATAACAAATATCTGTACATGTTTATTTGAGTATTGCCATCTTTGAGAAGTTGGCTTTTTGAAGGTTTGGGGTGGGGTGGGAGGAGGAGTTAATTTGGTTTTGTTTAACTTACGTCACTTGGAAATGGGTTTATATCAAACTGGAAATGCCATTCTTACATGTGAATAAGAATAGGAATATGGGGTTTTGTGTGGTCTGGCTAGTACACTTTCTCACTGTAGAAAAAGTGAAATGGAAAATCTGGACATACTGTGAGTGGTTTTCACACTTCATAAGTTTAGCCATCTGTGGCAGACGATCTATTCTGTGTGTTTGTTGTCAGGTTCAGTTACATTCCTTTAAAAAGGGAGAGGATTGGGTTGACTGGAAGCTTCTGGAGAGAGAAAGAGAGTGTCCTGGTTTCAGCTGGGATAGAGTTAGTTTTCTTCTTAGTAGCTGGTAGAGCGCTGTGTTTTGGATTTAGGATGAGAATAATGTTGATAACGCACTGATGTTTTGGTTCTTGCTGAGCAGAGTTTACACTAGTCAAGGACTTTTCAGCTTCTTGTGCTCTGCCAGGTGCATAAGAAGCTGGGAGGGAGCACAGCCAGGACAGCTGACCCAGACTGGCCAAAGGGCTATATGACGTATATATTTTTTGACGTATATATATTGACGTGTATATATATATATATCTCATATATATAACAGACACATACATACCATATGACATCATGCTCAGTATATAACCTGGGGGAAGAAGGAAGTGGGGGACATTGGGCGTGGTGGCATTTGTCTTCCCAAGTAACCATTACGCGTGATGGAGCCCTGCTTTCCTGAGGATGGCTGAACACCTGCCTGCCGATGGGAAGTAGTGAATTAATTCCTTGCTTTGCTTTGCTTGTGCGTGCGGCTTTTGCTTTACCCATTAAACTGTCTTTATCTCAACCCATGAGTTTTCTCACTTTTACTCATCCGATTCTCTCCCCCATCCCACCGGGGGGGAGTGAGCGAGCGGCTGTGTGGTGCTTAGTTGCTGGCTGGGGTTAAACCACGACAGAGAGAGAGAGAGATTGCTCCTGCCCTGGGAGCAACTGAGCATATTTTCAGGGGAGTTCTCATACTTGAGAAAAAAAGAGGGAGAGGGAGAGGGGTAACAAAAAAGTTCCAGGCAAAAGTGCAGGCTGATACTGAGAAACTGCGGGGAAGGAAGAGGAATGGACACAGAACCCAAGCTGATGAAGAAAGCAGCTTGTCCAGCTGAGGCAGAGGGGATTATGCAGAATTTGCTGCAGACCAGAAAACTGGGGAGTTGTTGGGATGGAGTGAAGCCTGGAAGCCGGGCATCAGTGACCAAAGAGGGTTTCACAACCTCCTTTTGTTTCTATTCTGCCTTTTGTTTCTATTCTAATAGTGTGTAATGCTAGTATTTTGACAACAGTGTAACCACCATGAAGGACTACTGGTCCTTACAGAACTTGAAAACCCTTACAGAGCTATACATGGTACCAAAGCAGAGTAAGAAGTATGTTTTTCTACAATAGAATGTGTTGCATTGGTAAATTTTAAGGCACTTTTGGAAAGGGAGGGAAGGAAATTTGACGCAGGCTGCACTGCAGGTGCACAGCAGTATGGATGAAGTCAGGGCTGAGCAGAAAAGACGAAGAGAAGGCTTACCTGTGATGCTTATAGAAAGGCCTGAATTAAGTAGTTAGACGCTTGGTGAGTTTGTCTAATCTGTGCCTTACGCAGGACTTACATGGCCATTGTTCCCCAGCATGAAACACATTTTAGAGAAAGTGATTAATCAGGGCTTTGCTCACTCTGCCACCTTTAATCTTAGACCAGGGAAGCAAAGCATCATGAGCGCAGAATAAAATAAATACTGCCTGAACGATCAAACTGAGCCAAGCCCAGAGGCTTTGATTGCTGAGGAGAGGTGTAATTTCTGAAGAATTGCAAAGGTGGCAAGATTCCTGCATGGAGAAAAGGATTAACACTCTGCTACAAAACAGATCCCGCGTGAGGAGCCAAAAGCAGGAATTCAAACTGCTGCAGTTGCTAGGAGTGGGACTGACCTCCTCTGCCTCCAGACACTTACAGGTGACATCTGTGTTATATGTGGCTGTTTCTACAGTCAGTAAGAGAAACAGGTGTGATTATGGAGTGAGCTGAAGGAAAATTGCACTTTCTTTCAGTTCAGTAGTCTGGAGGACTAGCTCAGATTAGCCTGTACATTATGTCTGCGCTTGGGCAGATGAATCCTCACTCTTGCGAATAAACAAGGGCTGTGGCGCAGCATGTGGAGTCTCGTCAGCTGCCGTTCTGTGGAGGAAGGCAGTAGTGAAGGAGAGGCAGCAAAAGCCAAGATTTTCTCACACCTTTTTTGTTTGGTTGTTTTTTCCTGTAAAACAAGATTAATAATTCCTTTCTTTCAGAGACAGAGGGGTTTTGGTGTTTTTGTTTTTTTTTTTTTATTGTAGCTGAAAGTTTGCAAAGTAGTCTGATATCAGTTGAAAACAGATGGTGTTAATTCAGCATATGCATATCCTACTGGTAAGTATAAACTGTTCTGAATTTTTCTCACCAGTGTTTTCTGGCCAGGATTCTTAGTTAGATTGCAAAGGAAGAGAATTTAAAGTATGTTCTGTTTGACTGGGAAAAGACTCTTTATAATCCAGTAACATTTTCCATGGATGAGATCTGAGTTTCAAATAAAACTTATTATTCTGACTGAGAGGAATGATATATAAGGATTTGTGCATTACATGATGAGAAACAGTGTATTATTAATTACTATGAGTGAATGAGCCCATACTGAGGATGTTGCATTATGTGCAAAGACATTTATTCCAAGGGCTTCATCATTCCAAGGTGGAGATGACTGATGTCTTTTTCTACTGCCACAAATAGCTTCATGATCAACTAATCCTGAAGTTAAGAATTAATACTTTCGTACAATATCTTTTAATATAACTGTTTTGAATTACCAATGGCAGAATCACATCACCTCTGTATCAGAACATAGTACTGAGGTACAGTTCTGTGCCATTAGTTAGTCAAATCCAAAACCAGGCTGTGCTGGAGACAAGGCACATCATGTGCAAACAATATGTGTATCTTAACCTAGCAGAGGCATTGAATGGTCCAGCCGCTTCGTAGAACTTTTGATAACTTCTCACAGGTTAGGCTGAGAAGTTCTGAGTATCTAAAGGTCTGTATTTATGTAAAATGCCTCTTAGACTGTCAATGAAGCAATAGAGGGGAAAAAAGAAGTGGTGATTGATTAAGAAACACAATGTTATAGTGTAATATACTATGTTATAGTAGAGTACATAGTCACCATGAATCTACAGACTTTGTCTTAATCTTGTTAAGCACCTACCTCATAGCAATTCTAGCTTTGCCATTAGTGTTTCTCCAGACAGTGAATCTTTCTGTTGTCCAACTTGCTGTTATGCACTACATAGAGTTCCATATACCTTATCCTTTGTTTTGTCATTTATTTCATAATCTTTTGGGTTGTCAAAGCAGAATACGCTTCAGAAACCTTCTCTGCAGAAACTTTCATGAGTCATGAGGAAGATAGCATCTAGATAAATCCATTCATTTGGATCCTTTTTTCTTTGAAACAAAAATTGGACTATCTTCTTAAAATTCGTAAGTAATTTACAAATGAGGAAAGTTTTTAATTCAAGGACAAAAGCATTTATTCTGAATTCTGTATCAGATCCAGGCTTCAGTCCTGGACTAAGGCGATAGTACTGTAGCAGTCAGAGTATTAACTGGAGTTGGTACTAGAAACACAGTATTGTAGCAGTGGGAGAATAGTATTTTCTTTCTGTGAAGTCCCTTGATAGTTTTTAATATACTGATATATAAATAAAATACTTGAGAATATTTAACGTATTTTAGTACAAAGAATATAAAGACAAACATTTAGTAAGCATCAGTAGGTATTGCCTACGTAGCAGCTATATATTTCCTGCAATGTTTTCAAGCTGTTTATAGCAAAATATGAAATCTGTATTTATCATTCAGAGAAGAAATTCTGACCTTGTTCTTCTGTTCTGAGGACAGGGGTTTTCGTTTCTTCTCTCCTTTCCCCCTTCCCCTTCCTTTTCCCTGTTTTTCCCTTTTTTTCTTTTTCAGAGATTGAATTGTGGGAAAAATATTGAGCCCATGTGGTACAGAGATTTCAATGCAGAAGCAGCGCTCAACTCTGACAATTTGACTCTTTCTGTTAGCTTGACAGATGCCCGTTGTCTGAATCGATCTGCCAGAGACTTTTTTCCCCATTGTAAAGTAACTGAGATACATGTAATGCTATATACATTTAATATAATTGGACAGCGAATCTCTTATATAACCTTGTATCCCAGAACACTTTGCAAAGATGAGTAATATGATTACAAAGATAAATAGCAAAGAATAGCAGAGGCAAAAAGAAATGAAGAATAAAGAAGAAAATAATTGTCTTCGGGTGAGTTTTGAAGATAATGTTATTGTATAAGGTAGTCAGAAATCTTTCCCTTTTATATAACGCTTAAGCTATGGAAAAAAAAATGACAAACAGTATTGAATTGTACTAAGGGGAATGGGTAAAGGAACTGCTGTGTCTTCAGTGAGCAGAAAAAGCAAACAGTATAGATATTGTTTGTAGATACAAGCTGAGGAAATGAAAACATAAGCTTGTGAATAATGTGTATGTTGTCTTAAATCAGTTAAATGCACACATATGGAGTATTGTTCCAGTTACAGTATTTAAAGTCAAAGTTTCAAAACATTGGATTTCATTCTTCTCACAAACTGATTTTCCACTGATGTATTTCTGCTGATTTAAACTGCTATTCCTCATTTTTACCAGTGTAAATTGAGGAGGGAATTGCCCCGTTGCCCTTATAGGCAAAAGTTGTCAGTCCTGTTCCAAATGAATCACAAATCAGTTAGTCTGTGTAAAACTGCCTCTTCTATGCAAACGCCTGAAAACAACTATTACGCATACTCCCATAAAGTAGATGAAATATAGGTTTAGATCCCTTTGAAAATCACTGTGTAAGGACCACATCTGTCTGTAGTTTGCATATCAAATTTCCATTGAATTTCTCCTTTCTCCCCCCGAGATCAAAAGAAGCATATGGCCTTTTATGTGTTTAAATGAGGAAAGAAGTTGATATCTCATGTCATGTCAGCTGTTAGGAAGTGCACTGTGCTGTTCCCCTTGCATTTGAAGTGAAAATGGCAATTTCAAACAATTTCACAGAGAAAATGAAAGGCGCAAGAGGATGGGAAGTACAGAAGTGCTCATAGGAGGTATGAGTGACTCTGACTGACACAAATGAAAGTAAAAAAACTCTGAAAAATGCTTATTTTTTTGGAATACACTATTTCTAAAAATTTTATATTGGTTTGAAGAGAAAGAAATTTATCTTTACGGAGCCACCAAAGGAGTGAAGAAAAAAAAAAAACAAAAAAAAAAAAACATGAGAAAATCAGACTGACTGGCGTCTCAGTGCTGCTGTGTAGTGATTTAGAAACTAGTTTTCTGCCTGACTGCTCAGTCCCCAGAGCAAAATATGTGCAGAAAAGAAAAAGACAAGAGTTACATTAAAGGAAAGCTCTAGTATATTACTCATGAAGCAGGGTATTTCCCTGTCATACACAGGGCCAAATTCAGCTCATCAAATTCATCTTCCACTCCCCTTGCCAGCAATAGCACATGAGGCAAGGCAGTACTGGTTGGCTGATAGGGTTTTACTGATGGTTAGAATTTGTTCACAGCATGTATTACTCTATTCTCAGCACTGCTGATGAGACTAGCTTTTATAAATACATGTTTTAATATATTTTCCTTACCATGCACAATTCATCTGCTTTTCTTTACCGGCTTCAGAGATGTGTTCCCACACTCTGTGGTTCTTCTTGCCATAAAAATGACCCTGTGTCAGCCTTAGGCAGTGGAGAGAAGTTTCTCAATATTCTTGCTCTAATGTTTGTTACCAAGGGTTAACAAAGCTGGTTCCCTCGAGTGAGTGGTTACCACATAATAGATAGTAAGTCCAGAAGGGTCCACAAAAACTTATACGAGAAACTATTTCTTTGCACAGGGCAAGCTACAAAACATTGTCCAGTATCTCTCTCTGCATCCTACAAGAAGATGAAGTTAAGGATTCCATACTTAAAATGAAGTAATCTAATATTAGTGTATTATGTTAGTATCTTTTGGAATTAGGTTTCATTTACAAGCAACATTAAAGATACTGTTAAACTACCAAAAGGTCCTTAATGAATGATAACTGATTTTCATAGGTTCTTTGAAGTAAATTGAATGTTTAAAGTAATGAATTGCCAAAATTTCTAACTGTTCTTACTGATGCATTTCTAACAATGAAGAGCACATACCATAATACTGAGTATCACATACTAACCCTTTATAAGTAAAACGGCTTCATTACAATTGCAATTTCTACTGTGAGTTTTGGGGGTTTGGAGGGGTTGCATTTGGCGAGTTTTTTGATACATGAAAAATCCCAGATGTGAGAGCTGGAACACAGAGAGCTACAGCACAGGCTTCACCTTCCACCCCATCACTGCCTCAGTAACCTGCATTGGTCCCCACCTACAGTGATCTCTTTTCTGAACGGGAGAGTAATTTCTGTCCCTCCATTGCTTGACATCTTTTCTAGATGCAAACGATTTATTCCCAGTAATTTCATTTAACACATCAGCCTTCATCTCTCGAACTGATGCTAATCATGAGTTTGCTGAACAAGCTTATTGACTGCATAGTGCTCGTTTGAAGACAAAAAATACTATTTGCATTGTTTCTCTGGTAGTCAGGGTACAGCCAACTTTCTGCTGCCATTTCAAGTCTGTTGCAAGTCAATATCAGATGCTTCAGGAAGCCTCACCCTGCAGAGGGTAAGGTTTTGTTCCTCTAGAGTGTAGAACAAGCTTTCCACCGTGCTGTTGAATTTTCAGATGACTGTGGCAGAGGAGTGGCTTCAGCTCTGACCCACGTTGCCTTTGCTTTTTCATAGCATAACAGACTGTAGGTAGTCTGACATCACTGTGTCTATTACAGAGACAATCTAGTGGTGGCAAACTCTAGTAAGGGTGCTATCATTACAATTGTAATTGGTTTGTGCATATGCATATATGTATACATATTGTATACATTATTTGCAGGATTTGTCAGCTCTGAAGAGGATAGAAGAAGAAGTTTAAGTTTGTGTTGTGATCACAGAAAATGTTAAAAGAACAATGAATAATGAGGGTTACATGTTTGCTACTAAAATCCAAAAGATGCAAGAAATATGAGAGTTGTATGCCTCTAGCATACATGTGATAGCTGAGTTCTTTGAGAAAATGAAGCTAATATCCAAGCACGTCTAGATTAACAGAGAGAGAGGAGGATGCAAGAACAGCACCATATCATATTCAAACAAATTCAGTTGAGAAGAGGAGGAGAAAGATTGAGTAACTAGAATCAAATACACTGTTTAGAGGTAGAAATTCATCACGGATCTCCTGAGCCATTCAGTCCCTCAAACTCTCTCTTTAAAACAGATAAAAAGCAGTGGAACTTATGAGCACTTCCTAGTACTTGACCGATTCTTATAGTAGGTCAGAGTCTTGCTGGCCTCGTCAGCAATGCCATCAAATTGAAGGAGACAAAAATAGGTAGAAAAAAGTATTTTCACAAAGATTCGCAAGAAATAGGATGGTCATCTCAAAGGAATTATTCCAAAGTCACTACACAATTTAACAGGGTTCACAAGCCTCTGTTCAGATGACCTCTAAAATTAAAACTCGGGAGATAAAGCACATCAAGACTAATGTGTATTGGCAAGGCAGAAAAGGAAGGTTTTGCTACATCTGTTTGCACGCAACCTTCAGCTCAGTGTTTTGAGTTCCTCACTGTGATGTTATCCTGTCACTGCACTGCAAGACTGAACTGCCTTCTTCTCCTATCTTTGTTATCAAAACATTGTTAACCTTAAAAATTGTTGGGGGAGGGGGAAGATTGTTTCTTCCTCAGTTCTTTAATCTGTAGTATTGATGAGAACATATCTATAGCTTTATCTCAAGCAAAAGCTTTGGGCTTATTTTAGCAAAGTCAGCTTTGCCTCAGAAGCAGATCTGATTACCATTATGTCCATCCTGAAGGGATGTCCCAGAGTACTGTGGAAGTCTCTCCGTGCACAAGGGTCAGCAATAAAGTAATAAAGTTTATAAGGTTGTCATGGCGAAACAAGAAGCAGAATCGTTTACTTCTAGTTCTTGAGACTTACAGTCAGCATTTAGAGTGATCATTTGTGTTGTAGTTTAATCCCAGCTTGCAACTATGCACCACACAGCCGCTCACTCGCTCCCCCCCAGTGGGGTGGGGGGAGAGAATTGGAAGGGTGAAAGTCAGAAAACTCCTGGGTTGAGATAAGAACAGTTTAATAATTGAAGTAAAATGAAATAGAATGATAGTAGTAGTAGTAATAATAATAATAATAATATAATACAATAATAACATACAAAGCAAGTGATACACGACACAATTGCTCACCACCCCCTGACTGATGCCAAGCCTGTTCCCGAGCAGCAATCCCCTCCCCCCCGGCCAACTCGCCCCAGTTATATACTGAGCATGACGTCATACGGTATGGAATAGCCCTGTGGCCAGTCTGGGTCAGCTGTCCTGGCTGTGCCCCCTCCCAGCTTCTTGTGCGCCACGCAGAGCATGGGAAGCTGAAAAGTCCTTGACTGCTGTAAGCACTACTTAGCAACAACTAAAACATCAGTGTGTTATCAATCAACATTATTCTCATACTAAATCCAAAACAGAGCACTATACCAGCTACTAAGAAGAAAATTAACTCTATCCCAGCTGAAACCAGGACAATTTGCTAAATACAGAATGATTTTTTTAAATTAGTGAGGGTGATAGTAGATAGCTAGAAGTAAAAGGGTTAGAATGAAGAAGATGGAAAATGTGATAAAATATGGTAGAAAACTTCATGGCTTATTCAGTCAGAGAGCTTGCTAAGGTCACCTGTTTGACATCTAACCTAACCTTTAACCAGTACTTCTAAGGGCTAAGAATGCCTGCCTGTATTTGATAGGTTTTTTTATTTGGCTCCAGAGTAGTCTCATGAAGGTTTCTGCCCCATCTTTCCTTTGGATACTTTAAACCTAAAATGAGCATAACATTAGAAATGTGTTACAGGGACCAAAAATACAGGGATAGGGCTAAACAGCACAATTACTTCTTTCCACTCCCGATTCTTTGTGCTAAAGATATTAGAATTAGGGGAAGATCAGCCCTAGCTTGTCTTTTTTCCTTGCTAGTTAACAAATTCAAAGGAAATGCAAAAACTAAATTTAACAACTACTCTAAAGTTATCTGCCAAAATACTGCAGTTGAACTTCCCTTAAATCTATTAACACAGTTCCCAGGTAGCATGCTAACATAACTGATGATGAGAATATCCAGGAAGAAGAAAAAAACGCACAGATTTTATCACAGTACTAAAATATCATATTTATTTTTTCTTATCCCAATGTAAATATCAAGTAAAAATAATTAAGACTTGCCTTTTATGAGAACAGCAGCTGAGAACTAGAGGTTATCAATACTTTTTCAAAAGCAAGTGGTAGTGTCTATTAGTCTGAGCTGCTTTATATGTAGACAAAAATATAAAAACAAGATATGTTTTTCTGATAAAATGCATTATAAGCTGACATTGGGATTTATTCATTAGCAACTTAACTGTCATCTGAAAATAATAATTGGATAAAGTACTATAGACCTTTTAATGAGTGGGTTATTAATAGCTCTTCCCCAATACCAGTGACCATCTGTGACTGCTTCACCATCTGTGATTGCTGTTTCACTTTGGGAGGGGGAAATAACAGTGGCATTGGACTGAATTTACAGTATAAATTAATAGCCAACTAGACCTACTGTAGATTATTAATTTCTCTTTGATTATAAGTACACACTGAGCTAGAGAAAATTAGTTTCTTTGATTTGTTGGCACAACATGGGTTTGGGAAATGGCCACAGGAAGCTGAAAACAAAATTAAATTGCATATATTGAAATCTGAAGCATGCAAAAGTTGATGGAATTTAGATGAAGAGGATGAAAAGAGCTTAAATGACACTTGAAAAGGTAGTGAATGTTTCTTTAAAGATCCATAACAAATGATGTGTTGACTATTGCAATTTGCTAAGGTTAGGTAACAGGGGAGCTGCAAAGGAGGGTTGACAACACTTTTTAAAAACTTGTACAATTTGTTGATGACATATGCGAATAAACAGAGAAAATAGTGATTTTTAAACTCCTAATTAAAATTAATCTTGTTGACTTCTTATCTGAGTGAAGTAGCATTTATTTCAGAAGAAATTCCATTTGTAATTAATAACAATTAATGCCTGCTAAAGTGCTGTGCTTGCCTGCAGAGGCAGAAGAGTCAAGTTGGTTAATATTCTTTTTACTTCCCTTATTAGAAGTGTTTCCATATTTTGCTATTACCATGGCTGCATTCTGTAATGGCTGAGGTGATTATTTTTAGTGTATGTGTATAGACCAATCCCTTTTCCTTCACTAAGGCAAAGTTCATAAGAAGCTATTGGGGAGATAGGATACAATTTCAAAATCATTCAAGTCCCACTTCTTAATGTATCTACATTTTGTGGGAGCCTAAATTTACTTCAAAACTAAAAGGAACCATTCAAAAACCCTTGTAATTTAGGGTGCAATTTAGATTGCATCTAACCAGTTACATTGCTTACTTTCCTAGTTGATGAAGAGAGACAGGCACCTCCAAAAAATGACTCATAAGCCTAAGGTAGATACTTCTAGACCAGGGTGAATCACTCTTCCACCATTAACTGTGGGGAAGTCTGGACATCTGGACTGAACTAGATTCCTATATTTTTATACTGCTTAACTTTTTTTAAGTTTTAAACTTTTGAAGTTTAACTTTGGAACTGGAACAAATTTCATTTATGAAAGTCTTCAATGAACTGAAGAAAGCTCACACTACTTTTGTAAAACACAAGAATCTTCCTTGCAAATGTGTATCTAGCAGCAGAGGTGAGGCAAAAATGATAAGGTAGACTAAGAACTACCTGTTGTACCAAGTGTGTTGGCACCAGAAAGTCCTGCTTTGGTGTCTGGATTTCAGTACAAGTTATAGCTGCTCAGTATGCACTCAGTGTCTGGCTCAGAGATTTCTATTTGATTGTACAGATTAGACATATATTTATATATTAATATGGATATATGTACATTTATAATTATACATATATTTTTTCAATTAAATGTTCTATAAAAGGAACGTGCATGGGTCTATATATATTCCCCTCCCACACATACAGATATTGTATATATTTATATATAAGCATACGGAGATTAAAAAAAAAAAAACCAATACTTTTAAATTACAGTCAATTCAATTTCAAGAATATAAAGTAAAGGCTTAACAAAGTCCTAGTGAGCGTCACCCTTATTTTGCATTAGATTGCGTGTTATCCTGACCTTTAGCACACTGCCAGCATTTTTTCATGCCGTTTTCTGCTGCTTATTCACAGATACCACAAGCTTCTGCTCCTTTAGAGAAAGTACGTGGTTAAGATATAAGGCCATACAGTGAAAATAATTTAAACAGCTTGTGATTAATTTGCGATCAAGCCTCCAGAATAGTGATTCAGTCCTGTTTCTTCTGTTGCAGACAAAAGGTTCTTCAAGCATAACCCCATCAGGCACTCAAAAGAAGGTGAAGAGAACTCTACCCAACCCACCTCCCGAGGAAGCAACAGCAGGAACTCAGTCGCCATATACTTCTGTGGGATCAGTTTCACGCAGAAGGATTTGCAGGACCAACACTATGGCCAGAGCCAAAATTCTTCAGGATATAGACAGGGAATTGGATCTGGTCGAACGGGAATCAGCCAAGCTTAGGAAGAAGCAAGCAGAGCTAGATGAGGAAGAAAAAGAAATAGATGCCAAGCTGAGATACTTAGAAATGGGCATTAATAGGAGGAAAGAAGCCTTACTAAAAGAAAGAGAAAAGAGAGAGCGTGCCTATCTCCAAGGAGTAGCAGAAGAACGTGATTATATGTCAGACAGTGAAGTTAATAATACCAGGTCAACCAGAATAGAAACTCAGCACGGCTTGGAAAGACCACGTACTGCACCCCAGACAGAATTTAACCAGTTTATGCCACCACAAACCCAACCAGAGACACAGTTTGCCCCTGCTACAAGCCCATATGCTCAATATCAGTATTCATCTCCTGCCCTGCCAACTCAAGCACCAACTCAGTTCACACAGCAATCACATTACCAACAACAGCAGCCTTTGTATCACCAACAGGTTTCACCCTATCAGACCCAGACAGCTTTCCAAACAGGAGCTACTATGTCCTTTACTCCACAGGCTCAACCTCCACCATCTCAACAGCCGTCATATCAGCTCCCATCACAGATGATGGTAATACAGCCAAAGCCAAGACAAACCACATTATATTTGGAGCCTAAGATAACAACAAACTATGATGTAATTCGCAATCAGCCTCTCATGATAGCACCAGTTTCAACTGACAATAATTATGCCGTTTCCCAGCTGGGCAGTAAATACTCTACCTTGGACTTAAGGATAGGACTAGATGAGAGAAACAGCATAGCAAGCAGCCCTATATCAAGCATATCTGCAGATTCCTTCTATGCAGATATAGACCACCACCATACACCCCGAAATTATGTGCTGATTGATGATATAGGAGAACTTACTAAAGGAACGGGAGCACTTGGTTCCAGTTTTAGCCTCCATGAGAAAGATCTGACCAAAACAGATCGACTGCTTCGGACAACCGAGGCCAGGAGAGCACAAGAAGTGTCAGACTTCCTAGCACCACTGCAGACTTCTTCTAGGTTACATTCCTATGTTAAAGCTGATGAAGACCCAATGGAGGATCCTTATGAGCTCAAGCTTCTGAAACATCAGATAAAACAAGAGTTCCGTAGAGGTGCAGAAAGTCTTGATCATCTGGCTGGCCTGTCACAGTATTACCACGCAGAGGGCAGCTACAGGCATTTTCCAAAATCGGAGAAATACAGCATAGGTAGGCTTACTCTTGAGAAACAGGCTGCTAAGCAGCTCCCAGCAGCCCTCCTTTACCAGAAGCAGTCAAAACACAAGAAAGCTTTGATAGACCCCAAACTAACAAAGTTTTCACCTATCCAAGAAAGCAGAGACCTTGAGCCTGACTATTCAAGCTATATGACTTCTAGCACTTCAACACTTGGGGGAATTACTACTAGGGCAAGGCTTCTTCAGGATGATATCACTTTTGGCCTTAGAAAAAACATTACTGACCAACAGAAATACATGGGGCAACCACTGACTTCATCCATTGGAGCAGGCCTTGGGACTGCACTAGGTCCAACAATGAGATCCACATTACAAGATGAAGCAGACAAGTCTTACAGCAGTGGTAGTAGATCTAGGCCCTCATCTAGACCCTCCTCAGTTTATGGGCTCGATTTGTCATTGAAAAGGGATTCTTCCAGTTCTTCTTTAAGACTGAAAGCCCAAGAAGCTGAACCCTTAGATGTTTCCTTTAGCCATGCAGCACCTTCTGGAAGAACTAAGCCCACCAGTCTACCTATTAGCCAAAGCAGGGGGAGGATCCCAATAGTAGCGCAGAACTCAGAGGAAGAGAGCCCACTAAGTCCCGTTGGCCAGCCAATGGGAATGGCAAGAGCAGCAGCTGGACCCTTGCCACCAATATCTGCAGATACCAGAGACCAGTTTGGATCGAGCCATTCATTACCTGAGGTCCAGCAACATATGAGGGAGGAGTCACGGACTCGAGGCTATGATCGAGATATAGCCTTCATCATGGATGACTTCCAGCATGCCATGTCAGACAGTGAAGGTAAATTAGGCCTCAGACTGGTATCTTACTATCACAATGCAAATCCTCATTTCTATGCATGTGTCTAATTTTTGTTATACTTCAAAGACTTGTTCATTTTTCTGTTCCTTGGTGCATCTTCTGTGTATCTACGTTTTTGGGGTTTGATTTGTTTTGGTTTATTTGATATTTTTTATTTTATCCTAACAGCAGTTTCTGGATGGTGTTAAGCTACTCTAGCATGCTCACTGTATTGTTGTTGATTTGCTTTCCTTTTGGTTTGCTTGTGCATTTTCCTTTTCACTTGTTGATGTCCACTTCTCTAATGATGCTGTGTAGAATATTCCATGTACAATACAGACCCTACCATCAGTCTTTATGTGGAGCCTTCTCCAGTGACTGTCAATCATAGAACTTATTTGCAATAGTTTTTGTTGGGATTTGGAAATAATCTCCCAAATCTCTTAAAAACTCTAGTAATTTTATTTGCATGAAATTTCATAATAGAATTCAAGAGGTGATAATTCCATCTCCCGACGCACCACTTTAGATCTGCATCTATATAGAAATAATATGTTCATTAAGTACATATTGTATGTTAGAACCATGTAGAGCTTAACATGATAGCAAAATAACGTTCTACATATGGTTTGTTGAAAGCATCCTGTCATGTGGACTTCTGTGCATTCGGAATTGTGATGATGTAAGATAATTTGTCATTTGGATGGTGCAAGACAATCTCACCTTTCAATAAACTTGCATAAAGTATTTTACTTCTATTGATGGATTATGCAGCATATCTGGTTTTATATACACCCCATACAATATGTCTGCCAAATAAGCACAAGAGCTCACTTAGGTTCATGAAAGGAACCTTTCTGATGTATTATAAATGGTGCAATTAAAAATGTTTCTTCTGAATAAGTACAGCAGAATGTTAAAGCTGATGTTGAGTACTAAATAATTGCAAGTTATGTATCAGTTTTGTTTGAGTCAGTTCAGACTTAATATATTCTAAATTGTTTAAAAATCATAAAAACAGTTTGAAAGAAAATGAAATTAATATGTTCAAAATTGTATGCGCTCCCTTAACTTTTTCTTATGTGTATTTACTGCACAATAAAAGAGACTTTGCATGCGCTATATTGTCTGTAAATGGCAATGATTGTCTCAAAAGACACATTTGCATGATTATGAAGTAGTATGGTTTATTTTGCAGGTTTATATTAGCTGCAGTGTTCATTATTGCATTCTTGCTTTTTTACATATGCTGAATCTTTCATAAGCATTAGAAAATAGAATCCTTTTGCCTTCCTGATACTGCAATATATTGAAGGGTTCTGTTCTGTAAGTTTCTTTTCATATTTCTTAGATATTTGCAGCCCCCTCATGAAGTCTGTGTTTCAGGAGAGGTTCAGGATCATCACCTTTTTTGATTTTTATCAGAAGTTCAAGTGTTTTCACTGTTGTTAAATTCTTAGCACACAGAGTCCTATAATTAAATCTGAAGGCACTTGAGAGGAACTCCCCAAGTTGCAACTCATATCATTCTTCTTAAATAAGTAGATGTTATCTTGTCTCAATGCAACTTGTGACTTTTAAGGGTCATTCTAGGGTCACATTGTGAAAGACACAGGACTTCTTCTGAGAACTGAGAACCAAACTGGACCAAAAAAAGCCTGTTCGGTGCTATTCTACCTCATATAAACAGGTCAGAGGGAATTATATTTGCACTACAGTGCATTATGTTTCCATTATATATTTGTACAAGG
The DNA here is from genome assembly GCF_047370975.1 of Nipponia nippon. Lineage (NCBI taxonomy): Eukaryota > Metazoa > Chordata > Aves > Pelecaniformes > Threskiornithidae > Nipponia > Nipponia nippon. Next base: position 11,004,965 of record NW_028262347.1, read on the forward strand.
CATACATGTTACGTTTTAGGTTGAACATGTTTCGGTTTTAATTTTGTCTCTGTTTAGTTAGACTCTTTCAGAAGTGTTCTAACTCAATTGACATGTTCCTTATTAGATTGATATGTCCCTGAATACCAGGGCTTCCCCTTTCAGCAGTATTTTTCAAATTTCTATCAAGCTTTTGTTTCTTCACAAATAGCTTATTTTTGCACAATTTTATGTAAAGCCTTGGAAATCAAAACACTTTATGACATTATTTTCAAATATCCTGTCTAATAGCAAGTAACTTGAATTGAAAATAATTCATACAATTTGGATGTAAGATAAAAAATGTTCCAAAGAAGCAATTACAGTTCTTCAGAAAGTTATGGCTGCCTTTTCTCCAGACTGCGCTTTTCTCTGTAATGCCCTAACAGTGGACAGCTATTCTGGCCCGTTGCATCCAGCCTTTTAACACCATTTTATTTGCCTTTTCTTTTTTTTTTTTAACAACTATTGCGAAGTGTTGATGAGATTTCATTAAAAGAAATCAGTCTTAAGCACTATTTTAGGAAAACTCTTCTTGTGCTAAAGCTTGAATTTTCATCTTTAGAGACTTTTAAAAATGAACACGAGTCAAGGTATTAAATTTAAATTGTTTTTCTTCCATTCAGATTGAGAGATGAGCTTGACTTTCTGTTCATTTTTTATAAGTCACATTCCATAACAAATACCAGAAGAGAATACAAAGAGGACTTTGAGGCCAAACCTTCCGTTTTACACTGAGTACACCTACATACTGTAACAAATCTTAAAACCATGCTTCAGCACATAAGTAGTACCTACACTAGGATTCCAAACTTCAAACAGGTTAAAAAAAATTAGTGTCAAAAGAGCACAAATCCAGAGGTTCATTGAACATAAACAGTGTTTTTAGCTTTTGAAACACCTGGTATTTTCTCAGGGTTCCAAGTACCGTGAAAGCTCTGATCCAGCGAATAGCTCTTTATTAACCCCGCAGCTGCCACAGTTTCCACAAACTATTACGTATGTTGAAGATACTCATTTTCCAGGATGCTGAAGCTAGTGCTCAATTTTATGAATTTAAATAGTCCCTACGGGTCAGCTGAGTAGATATAAAATGTACCTTTTCTCACCTAAAGGATTTTTTTTTCTTTTATATGCTGATTTGTTAATTCTACCCTAGAGTTTAGAAGTTTAAAATTCAGGTATGAAGACATCCAGAAAATTTAAGCTGTACACTGAGTTTTGACCACAGACCCCCCATTTGACAATATCAGACAATATCTTCTCTACTGATTCTCTGTTGAGGTCGTGAAGTTAGTGAAGGTTCAGGGTTGCACTCTGCCAACAGCAGTACTGTCTGTTATGCGTCTATGACTTCATCAACTCTACGGATCACTACAACACAGCTGACCCTTTATAATTTTTCGTCTGTGGGATTTACAGTGATCACTATTAGTTCTCTGATCAAGGTTCTTGGACTCCACAGCCTGGAGTCCAATCTCACCTTGTTAAAGTGTGTGCGATTAACAGCATGGGACCTTATTGACTCCAGCAGGAGTTTTTTACAAGTGGAGCCATCTGGCTGCATATTGTTAGGCTTAGAAAAAAGGACGTGTCCTCTAAGATTGTCAGTGATTCATCTTGGCTGTTCTCAGGTTTCCAGCTAAAATAAATCCCAACTAATCAAGCCAAAAACAATTGTGTGTGTATGTACGTATGAATGTGGCATGTGTGTGTCTATACACACATACATACATACCTTTTTTATTTTCATATAAAATATGCACATTAATCACAGTTCGATAAAAAAGTAGGCTGGTCCGAACTGCAGTATGGGATTCTACATATGTGCTAGCTTTTCTAAACAAGATATCCAGCAAAAGCTATTTCAGCTGAGACAGGAGGAGAAAAAAACATCATTCTTTCTTCTGCTCAGCTAATGACACAGACTGTGATAGTCAGCATTAGTATCTGGGATCAGAAAAATGCATTAGGCTGTTCATGTAAGCTTCAGTGAGAAGTTCTGTCAGGATGAGTTATGAACCAGCCTGGTACACGCAGGCACTAGTCAATTGCTATAAATGTGTAAAGAATAAAGGATTTGCATATTAGATCATAATGGTTTATTGAAAGCAATTAATCAATAACTAATCACTAGCCAGATCAGCATCAACCTTTAATAATGTTTCTGTTTAATTCATGTATGCTGATCTAAACAATATTTTCAAACCATCTCGTATTAGATTAAATTTCTGCAGTTAGGAAGGAAGAGACTGCATAATATCTGAACCAAGATTAAGAACTATCCAAAGGCCTAATATAATATAGGATGGTTGTTTTTACCACATACAAAATATTATTTTTCAAAAATCATGCATATATATATTACTCCTCTTCTTGAAGAAATTTAATAAAATAGTCATGAAAAAACACAACTCTTTTTTTTACTCCATTGTTGTGGTTTAACCGCAGGTGTCAACTAAGCACCACGCAGCTGCTCACTGACTCCCCCCTGTTGGGAAGGGGGAGAGAATCGGAAGAGTAAAAGTGAGAAAACTCGCAGGTTGAGATAAGACAGTTTAATAGGTAAAGCAAAAGCCGCGCACGCAAGCAAAGCAAACCAAGAGATTCATTCACTGCTTCCCACCAGCAGGCAGGTGTTCAGCCATCTCCAGGAAAGCAGGGCTCCATAACGCGTAATGGTTACTTGGGAAGACAAACGCCATCACTCCGAACGTCCCCCCTTTCTTTCTTCTTCCCCCAGCTTTCTATGCTGAGCATGGCATCATATGGCATGGAATATCCCTTTGGTCAGCTGGGGTCAGCTGTCCCAGCTGTGTCCCCTCCCAGCTTCTTGTTCACCCCCATCCTACTCGCTGGTGGGGTGGGGTGAGAGGCAGAAAAGGCCTGGACCCTGTGTAAGCACTGCTCAGCAATAGTGAAAACATCCCTGCATTAGCAACACTGTTTTCACCACAAATCTGAAACATAGCCCCATACTAGCTGCTATGAAGAAAATTAGTTCTACCCCAGCCAAAACCAGCACAACCATTAAACTTTTTTCCAATTATTTGCTAAACCAACTAGATTATGTTTACTTTAACAACTACATATTATGCACAGTACCATTTCACATTTTAAATTCTCTCCTGTGTCATGGAACAATTGCATTCACTCTTGTTACTATAGCAACAACTGACCTTATTTAAGGTTTGCAATGTCTGGTGGTTTTGCTGAAACAAATATTGTCTTTCTTTGAATTCTAAATTTATCATGCTTATTAAAGCATAAATTTCAAACTTTCATTACATTCTAATTAGCTGCACATTGTTTTGGTTTACACTGATGGGCAACACAGACAAAAATCTGTATGTTTTATAGTGGAAATATTATTAAACATATAGGAGCCGATTCTGATCCCAATGGAGTGAAACCTATGTCAGTTGACCCAATAGTCAGTAGGCATAAATATGTGTATTTGCAAAACTGATTTCCATGAAACGGTGTTATTTGATCCCCAAAGGGTATCCAACACAATAGATTTTATACAGGTTTAAAACCATTGCAAATATAAGAACATTAGTCTTAGAGAATTATTGGAGAAAGAACATTCTAGCTAACTTACCACGCACAAAGAAGGTTCATACTGCAAAATCGGGGGATGGAATTAAAAATGAGAACACTTGCAATATTTCTGCTTAGAATTAAAAAGAGTGTAGATTGCTTCATATCTTCTTTGATTTGGGATGATACTGATTTCATAAAGGAGTTTCAGTTTGCTTATAAGTAGTTCTAGATTATTTCCAAAATATTTTGAAAAATATTCAGAAATTTGGGAATTAATGGAGGTTGGGTTTTGAGAGCTGTTTTTTTGTTTGGGTTTGTATTTTTTTTTTCCCTAGCCTACTGCAAAGTAACTAATTTGACTAATTTTTTTCATCAAACAGTTTAGAAATGTGTGAAATCTTCAGTGTGTTTCCGAGCTGCCAGAAGAAATGAAATGGCTATAGCACTAGGCAGTGGGTTTCTTCTGATATTTAACATCCATAGTTTTGACATAAACAGAATCTTCTCACTTTGCTGTATCACTTACATTTAAATTATGCCTGAGTTCAGTGTCTCAAGTCTCACCTGTAACTTTGCTTTAGCTGCATGGCCAATTAGTAAGCACTATGCATGTTTGCTATGCACAATGCGCATTGTTGCCCCTTGCCCAGCACGAGATCAGAGCATTTGACCTGTCCTTGGTTTTCAAAGCCTATCATCTCCGTCGTGAAGAAACAGATTGGTTTGACAAGCCCAGGGAGTCTCGTTTGGAGAATGGACATGGCCTCGACAGAAGGCTGCCAGAGAAGTTGTCCCACTCTCGACCACCAAGTCAACACCAAGATCAAGTAAGCTGTCAAGTAAGCTGTGCCTTTAGTTTTATAAATGTTTGACAATTTAATCGTACTGTCCGATAGTGTAGGGACTATGCGTTTAATCAAATTCCAGCTACATTCCGCTGAAGTGCTGTTGAATCTATATTTGTCATCAGTACTTGATGATGAAATTAGAGTAACATTCGTCTGCAATTCAGTATTAATTTTGCAGGTTGTCTTTTGATTTTTGAAACATATCTGAAAGGAGTTAATCTGCTAATCAGAACTACCTATGCCTTAGGTATTCCTATTAAAAAAAAAAAAGAAAAAAAAAAGAAAACAGTCCCATTTTACCTTATCAGCTTTATCCCATCCAAATTCAAGCCCCTTCTTTTAGCAGTTTAAGGAAAAGAGTTGCTTTATCCTGTTGGCGCTTACTCCTACTTTTAGTTGGTCGGTATAATCCCAACAGTCTGTGATCAATAAGCAAGACTTTATCAGTCTAATAATTAGAATGTTTCATTATTCTAGCAGGAAAGAAAAATACCATATTCTGCTTTTCAAGCTTGCCGACTTTGAAATCTAGTTAACCTTAGTATACCATCACATATCCTCTTTATATTAAAGAATTTTATATATTTCAAATCTTTAAGGTCTTCATTTGATTGTTTCAGTTATCTTTTTTACTAATTGATTGAGATTATACTCTGTTTTCCATGAGATGCAATGGATGCAAGAGAAGGTATTGCACGGCCCCTTTGTGGTACTTCATAGCTTATATTGCTCGTGTTAATTCCTCAGATAACATACAAACAGGGATAGCCTGCTGTCATGCAGCCTTCGAAACTTTTTTGCTGGTGAGCATTTTCACTGACATTTGACAATAGAAGTAGGTTTTATGAAGTAAGGATGCAGATTTTAAGAAGCAAGCATTCAAATATCTTACAATATAAGCTGTCATTTATTTTTATTTTTCTCTCTTTTCCTATCTCTAGTTTAGCATATATTGAGATTTACACAGCCTAGGTTGTACTGAGCCTACCCATTTCTTGTTGAGAAAGAGGGTTTTACACGATACAAGTCTTATAGGAATCTATTCAAATAACTCACTCTATGAACCAACTTCATTGTGGGATAAAGGATGTTTTATAGTCTTCACAGCTCTTAATATCACTGGAAACAGATAAAAAATCTGCCTATATCTGAGCACTTTAATCCTCATGAGAAACATGCATTGTTCTGAGCATATGTAATTGTATTTGACCCCTACAGCATCATGATGTAAAATTAAAAATTTGCTTTGAAAATCAGGTTTGTCCAAGAAGAGGGTTACTGTTATCCGTGATATCTGTTATCTGCTCTGAGGTACGGAGGTGGTCAGTAGGATGTATTTAACTTTTAGCACTCTAGAGCTTTTGCCCTGGGAAACAGTCGCAAGGCAAGTTACTAGTCACAAAGGTCCGATCTTTGTTTTTTCTCTCATATAAATAGCACTGCACGTCACCGGTCAAAAGACTTTGATCAGAATTTTTTGGGAGGAAGGTTAAGGGTCCTGAGAGTTCTTGTTTTCTTGGATTACTTCCAGAAGGAAAATATTTTTTTTTCTCTCCGAAGCTGTTGTGCTATCCCCATGTTTATATGGAAATAGAGATACCACATTTAAAATCTTGCCAAAAGCTTTTTTTAAGGTTTTGTAAAATATGAGATGGAAATTGGATTGTGAACATGTTCTAAATAATTCTGTGTGATGCCATGTAAAGCCTCTGCAGAAGAAAATTGATGTGGAAGAAGAAGCTTTACAACAGTTCCCTCTTCATCTATTTCCATCCAAGTTGGCTACTGTCATTCACCCACTGGTACAAAATAGTATCGATCTATCTGCAGAAAAGAGAAATGCCAGTTCTCACTAACTCTGCATCATCTACCTCATCAAAATGTCACTCAGAGCTTGTGTATGATGTTAAATATCTTCTGTGAACATTTGTTTGAGAAAACTTTAAAAAAAATTATTTTCAGACCCATCCAGAAATTAAATTACTTGAAGACAAGGTAAAAAGGGTCAGAGCCATTTAAAAAAGTTTCATTACCTCCACATTGAATTCTGAAAGTAAAACACTTAGCAATAGAAGCAAGTAAATCAATATTAACATCTCTGTTTTTTAGCATTTATTTTATATTTTAAAGCTGTTGAGAAAAATAAACAATTTTCAGGCCAATGAGTATGCTGAGGCAAAGTAAACCCTCCCGAAAGGCTTTTTCAGTCCTGTCTCTTCTGTAACAAAGAAGTCACTGAATTCATTGTCCCACGCTGTCTGTCTCCTGTATCCACAACTCGGTTCTGCACAGAGAGCTGTAGTGTCCAAGCATAATGTACTCTGGAGTCAAAAATGGCAAATTCTTCTTCATCCTGACCACCTGAACAGGTCCACCTTCACCCAGGGCTTGCTTTGTGGCAGAGGCTTTCCTGAAATCAGTTAGGATGACAGTTTCCTAGTTAGCATAGTTATTAAGCCATTGCAACCCCTTTAATATCCTGTACTGAGGGCAAACCAGCCACAAAAGGAAATATTTGCATCAGTAGCACTAATCTGCTCGAAATGTATCAGTCAAAGTTTCCAAGTACACTTATCCATGGTAAATTTTCCAGTTGTATTTTCTTCTTTGTAAAAAATGTGAATATTTTACTGACCACTACGATATTTTTATTCCAGAAGATTTTGTTTCACATTAGTGAAACATCAGTTTCTTTACTAGATGAAATCAGAGCTGCTTGATTGCATCCTGCAGAGCTTGTACAATTCAAGGTAATAAATAAAGCACAACCCTGTGCTTTTGAAGCAAGAATGCCGCAGTGACAACCCTGAACTTCCAGGTTTCCATGGTTTTCTGATAACCTAGCAGATTAAGCTCACATACTGTATTATTAATATTAAAATATATTTGTTTCTATAGCAACTTCTGTGGTGCTACATAGTATTCTTAAATCACATTAAATTGCAGTGCAGTTTAGTATTTTAATAGCTGTTTCCCAATATAGTGATTCTGAACTGCTTACCTGCGGAGGGTAAACATGGCTTAAACCTAATCAATACATAATCTATTGCAGATTTCTCACTGATCCCTGTTGACCTCAACAGTTTGCTTAGTCGCTGCCAGTTGACCTGCAACTTCTTTAAATCTCCAGACATCAAGGCTCTTTTTATGATTACTTTCTGTGAAAATTATTTGTATATCCTGAACTAAACTGGCTATTGCAAACAGGTTGGGAAGGAACAGTAGGATGAGGTGTCAGGGGAGTACGAGATCATGACAAGGAGGTGGACAGCGAGAGTACATTAACAGGAGATAAGTGGCTTCTCAGTGAGGGGTTTAAAACACGGAACTTCCAGTGATCATAGGTGGGTCTTTTTAAGCTCTAAACGAATAATAAAATCTCAAGCTCATCATAATATCAGTGTATCATCATCAGTTCACTTTGGCAACACTTTTCTAAGCACAAAAAGAAGGCAAGGGCTCTAGCCATGCAACCTTTTGAAAGTTAATCCCCTATTTCTAAAGGCCTTCAAAAAGTATATGCTTGTCATGGTTCACGGATCTGTACCGTTCCCTTGAAATTCCATTTAGGTCACATGTTTTTAGGGACACTTAAATACTTAAAAATTATTTAAAAATGGGTCATATGGTGAGCAATGGGGTTAAAATGAGAAAATACTGTTAGTGACAAAGATCCAGAAGGCTACCTGCAAACTTTTGTTCCACCTTTAAGTCCATACTGCTTAGTTTTGGTTGTTTTCCAACTAACAAGGAGATTTCATTTTAATTTGTAGGAAACTGCTTTCTCTGTTTGAGGCTGGGGCGGGGGGGCCGCATTATGTGATTCAGATTCTCTGGAAATATGATGAGAAATAGGACATTTCCAGATTTTGTGTAATTGTTAAAATATCAAATCTAATGAGTGAATTGTTAGCCACCCCCCTCACTGTAATTCATGAGGGAATTTAGCAGTTTCTCATTTTTTAGTCACCCAGCAGAATGTTATTCTCACTGCATGCCAGAATGACTTCTAAATCAAAAGTCAGAGTTCTGTACTGAACTAATTGCAGAAGCAAAGACCACTCACTTTGCAATTTATTAATGAGCAGGAACATTGTATTTGTCAAGTTTTTCTTCAATACTCCTTTTGCAAAATATCTCTGTCATCAGGGATCTATGAGTAGAGAGAACTTCCCACCTTTAGGATTTCCAGAGAACTTCACATTCTTGCTCTGCACAGAGATGTAGCGGTTCAAAGGCGCAGGATCACCTTAGCTGTGGAAATCCTGGTGTCAGCTTTCACAGGGCTTGTGCGCTCATGCAAGTACCTGTGGTATTCGAAAATGAGGGTAGGCAGTCTCTAACCCATCACCTTGAGCATCCACCATCCTGTTCCTGGATACCTAACACAGATAAAATTTCCCTTGCAGACTGTATATCCTAAAGGACTAGAGTCAGGCGTAGCTGCTGTGAATCACCTTATCAGGCCCTGTCTAAGATTTTGGTGGAAGAGGAGGTGCAGCACCATTTGAAAACAGAAATTACTGTGGCTCTGTTGATCTTATCCAAAGCCCAGTTAACACCTTGTAGCTGTTGCTATGGACTTTGGCTGGAATACTAAAATACACTTGATGCATTTTAGTTCTTAAACTTAAATAAAAAGTTAAAGAAATTTACTCTTCTTAATTATCCTCTTTATGTTATAGAATTCCCTTATGAGGCTTCCATAGAGTTTCTTTATCAGACAAAAAGTGTAAGAAAAATTAAGTGTATATTTAAACTGATTTTCTGTAACAGTGTTAGAAAACCTCAGCACATTTATTTGCCACTCATTCCGTTTTTTGGAGGGGCTTTGAGCTGACAAATACCATGAAACACATGACCAGAGCTTAAATTCCTGGAGGAAATGCTTTATACTCCAGTTCTCATTTAACTCACTGGGATGCAGCCCACAAGGGCCCGCTGAGTAATGTGCAGAAAAATGTGACCTGAGTCCCCCGTCAGCTCAGAGAGCACAGGAGGAGGGAAGATACACTGGAGAGGCAAAGAGTGTCTCTGATCAGAAGAGGACAGCATTACCAGTGCTGAACTGCAAGAATTATTACTCGAGTACACTGAATGCTCCCAGAAAGGTGAGGAAAGGATCTCCATGGCAAGGACAGATGGCAGGATTCTGTGGGTTTTGTAGCAAATAAGCGGGATCAAGTCACCTTTTGCCCTGTGACCTAAATCTGGGCTTGGGGACTGACACATGCTCCGTCCGTGCAGCCTTGCAGCGGAGGGACTGTCCCTTCTGTGCCGTAGCTCAGATTTACGCTGTTGTGATTGTGTGACTTCAGCGGCGTCCCTCGGTATCTTCACGGGGGTACGTGGGGCAGTAATCAGCTAGAAGGACCCTCTGGCGTATATTCAGGTGAAGGGAAATCACCTTTAGTGAAAGCTAGATGTGAACACTTGGAAACAAAAAATAATTTGTGTTCTACAAGGTTTCAAATATACTAGTAGACTTCAGATAAATATGGGCATTAGTGGTTAAAGTAAAACCATCAAAAATGGTGTAACCGGCCTTTCCATCATCTGTTTAGAGCAACCACTATTCTCCCACTTTCAGACAAATAGTGTTCTGAAGGTAAATGCCTAATGACATGTTCAATTTAAGTACTGATTCCCACCAACAATAAAAAATAATATGCTATCCTGAATGCTAATAAACTTTAATGCTTTTATTCATAAGTATATAAATCACTAAGATTTATACTTATCGTAAAATTCTGGAAGTGCAAGTCATCCATACTTCATTCTGGAAGTAATAAACTAAAGTAGGAGATGGTCTATATTTCCTGATATATTTGTCAGCAAATCATGTACGATATGGCTTTGAATATTCTTGGATTATTATTTATTCAAAAAAGCAATCTTGCTAAAGAAAGATAAGATAGAGCAATTAAAAAAATGGGATTTAAGTTTATGAGCCGCAATGTTCTCCAGTTAAATTGAATTCCTCCCACCAAAATGAATCCCAGGTAAGGATCTTGAAGTATGTTCATACTGCTGCTTTTGAATTGCATTAATTCATATTCTTTTTTATTTAATTAAAAGTAAAATTAGATACATTATTTCAGATTTTTTACAATTTTATGTAAGTTGCAGGTGACAAATACATTATTTGTACTGCTAAATTACAGTTGCTGAATTTCTGATAATGTCATTAAAAACATAGCAATGTCCCTATCCATTTATAAGTGTGTAAGTCTCAGGGCGCTTCATACGCTTCTGGTAGTATTAGACCCTATGTCCTGGCAAAATACCATGATAAATCCTAAAGTTTGCTTGATCTCAAGTTCTATTTTATTCTGGAGCACTTTTCCACTACCAAATCCGTTATCTCCTTTTTTTCTGAGATTAATTACGGTCAGTACTGCTCTCAGTGTGTTACGGAAGGGTTTCAGCCTTCTAGATGCAACGTCATCTACTGGATAAGAAACTGTATTATGACAAAAGAGGTATAAACTCTTCTGCTCACTGTGGGATAGAGCGAAGTGAGTCCCTTGACATCTCTGTTTCCCCTCCTGTCATTTATGTGTGTTATCCATTAACATCATAAACTCTTCAGGGCAGAAACTGGGTTTGAAGTGCTTAGTTCAGGAGAGGCTTAATCCCTTTAAATGCTACTTAAATACAAATAATAGTAATAAATTCTTGGCAGCAGGCTGCTGATACACTCAGACTGCTGCATTATCATGCTGATTAATATTGTCCCATTGGCTCCTTGAATCTGCCTCTGCCATGTCCCATCCCATTGACACTCAGCCTGGAGCAGTCACAAGCAGCCACATGCTCTCCTCTCGGTCCGGGTGCAGTGCTCAGGCTCAGCACCAACGTGGCAGGGAGGTGATGGATTCTGCTTTGCTTCCAAAAGACCAAAACTGCAGGCAAAGAGGGCGTGTGATAGGTGTGAGATGTGTAAGTGTTGCAACACTCTTTCTGCAAAGGTGTTTTGGTGTGGACTCAAGGCGATCGTCCCTGGCCAGCGGGTTAGTCCCTGCTGCATGGCCCCTCCTGTGCCCGTGTCGTGGGGCAGGTGGGATCATCCCAGCTGGAAACGGCTCTTTAGTGCATGTTGTAGAGATGCATTTCATATAAAATGTAATCCTAAAAGTTTTAGGTTGGATCTTTCAAAAAGCTTTTGAAATTTGACGACAAAAGGTATATTGGAATATGTGATTTTGCTGAAAGTAAAGCAGTAACTCATGGCTGTTTACACATTCAACTGCCATTTTTTTAGGTCTGTATTAACAGGATTTTATAATAATTACAGGAATTATATTTAATTTCATTCTTCTCTTGAACATCACTTGGGCAAAGGATTAATGTTAAGAGAAGCTACAGAAGACAGGGACCACATTCTAGTCATTAGGAAATAAAAATCAGAACCAAAGCCATATTCAAAATTAATCTGGCTTTATGGAAGAAAATATTCATTCCCCTGCAGAATGATTTTGCAGTCTGACAAATGTCTTAAAACTTGGCGGGGGGCGGGTATTTGAGTTGTGAAGTTGTGGTATTTCCCTGGATGAAATAAGTTTGTTTGCTTGTTTCTGTTTCAACTGTGGAAAACTATTGATACAATTGAAGTTGTTTTATCTTTTTATGACATGCATATTTGTGTTCCTCAGATAAATGGGAAGCCCCTGCAGTACATTTTCCCTCATGCAAGGCTCAAACTACTGAGAGACCCAAAGGATCACACAGTTTCAGGTAAAAAACAGCAACCCTCTACGAGACAAGATAATTATTTTGATTAGCATGAATCATGCAAAAGATTTGCAGTATTAAAAATAGTTCCTGTATCATATGCAGCAGGAAATTCAGCGGTCATTTTAAGTCTTGCTAGTTGGTTATAACAGAAAGCAGCAGTGCAGAAAAAAGGTCACAACATCTGTTCAAGATACATAAGCTGTACAGACATTAAAAACAGAGGGAAAATCTGTTGTGTTATACATATGAGCAGTCTGGTTTGCTGTTGCTTTTTATATAACTATATTCTCTGTATGAGAAGTTTCTATAAAATAGGTTTGTGTAGGTGTTCAACATGTACAGAAATGAGAATTTTATTCTTTCTGTACTGGAACTATTCTACAGAGGGGGGTAGCAGAACCATCAGATCCCATTTTTCTGTGATATCTGCACATAGAGACATTTATCACAGGACTTCAGGTTTATTCTCTTTTCCCTAACGCTAACACAAATGTACGTGTAAGTCTGAGTCTGCTTGCAAAGGAGAGGAAGGTGGCAAAGGTTACGTTCATTCACCTCCTGGACTGTGAGCAGGAACCCACCGTGATGTTTTCATGTATCAAATTGTAAAAGGCTGCCAGTTACAAGATCTAGCACAGGTAAGGTCTGACTGTTTGAGCTTTTGGAATTGCACTCTCTCACACATCTAATACTGATAAGGAGCTCAAAGTTTTTTGAACACGCTGTTTGTCTCCTTTCAGAGGTACATGCTTTAAGCGGTTTTGTCGTGGAACCGTCAGACTTTCTTTTAACTTGCTTAAAGAATTCTAATAGTGTGTGTCAAACTCTGTTTCTGCACAGAAGTAATTACCGACTGCCAGCTCTGGTGTTCCCTCGAGCATTAAGTAGAAAGTGGCACGAACTTACTTGAATTGCTAAATATTGTTTTCACAGGGTTTCTGGCAGTAAAATCTTGATCACTTCCACCCCCAGTATCCACCTCATATTTAGGGTGTTAAATGAATGTTCTGTATATATTATGAGGTATTTTCTTGCTAGTCAGCTTAACACCCACTGGTGATTTTGGGATGCATAAAGACCCCTCCACCCACACAGCACAGTCTGAAAGAAGCCGCCAGGTCCACTGTTGTGTCAGGCTCCGCTGCCCCGGGCGCTTGCAGGCCGTAGGAGCTCCGTGACATCCTGGTGCAGAATTTTGCCTTGCGGGGTGATGAGTAACGCTGTGATCCAAGCTGCTCTCTTACTCAAGAACAAGTGGAATTACAACCACACAACTGTGTATAACTCATGATTTAATGTTGCTGAACTCCTGTTCTCCTATGTAAAGTTACTTACTCTCGTGCAATGTAAAATACCTATTCCAAATTCTTGATTAGATCTCATGCTGGCAACCACAGCAACATACTGTGCATCAGGGTAAATGCAATGACTGGAAAATCAAGGTGTAGATATTGACTTCCCATTTACTAGTGCCCTGCACAGCATGAGATCACACAGGATCAAATATTCACTCAGGATCCTGCTAAGGTTTCATAGCCCACACTGGGATTGCTCGCTGTTGTAGCTGTGCTATATTGTACCTAAATTCTAATTGGAGTAAGCAAGCTTGGCTATGTGTCTACGGGCTACAGTCATACTTTTGGATTTTAGTCCAGATACACCCATGGAGACCTTCACAGACATACTTCTATATGATGTACATGCTATATGATGTACCTGCAGATTTCCCTACAAATATGAAAAGGCTTAAATGCAAGTTGTACAGAAGAAAGTCAAAGGTGGAATAGGGTACCAACAGGGAGGACCTGAGGCAGAAGAAATTGTTGCATTTTTCACTCCTTGTACATCTTTGAAGTACCATAACTCCTTGACTTCATACCTCCCTTCCTCCCCCTCTGTGTCTAAAGTACACAGAAACTCTCTTTAAATATGCAGTGCTTTCTGCCTAGCCTTCAGCTTTCCAAATGGCCTCTTCCAGAGCCACACACATGGGTTTTGGTCACCTTTTTAAAAATTCAATTTTGCTTAACCATTATCTGCAAACTAATAGCAAGTATCTTTGTTTATTAACCAGACAATGACTACTAATCAGAGGCCGACTTAGAAATCTATTATACAGCAAAAGTTACTTAAAATATTGATGAATTAAATGATATATACTCTTATAGCACCACAGCTACCTCACTACAAGATTATTGGATATTAATCTAGATGCCATGCTTGGTTGGTTGGCTGGCTGGTTTCTTTCTCTTTCTTTATTTCTTTGTTTCTTCCCTTCCTCTCCTTCTTCTGCTCTCCCTTTCTCCCTCCCCCTCTCTTTCTTATCAAAATTACTAAAATGAGGTGTTGAGTCATTTTGTTTAACTGTTTGCCTTATACTTGTTGCATAGGCACAGGAAGAGTGTATGTTAAAAAGCCCAGCATCCCTGAATAAAGGTCACATGCAGAGTCAGATCTCCCAAAGAGAACAGCCCGACACTGTCCGGGTGGCGATGGGAGTCTCTGTTGCAACCATCCTTGCAGCAGCATCTTCAGCTGTAGCGGATGAGACTCCCTGAACTGCTGTGTTGCTGGATTCTTACAAGCCAGCTGGCCTGTGGTCCGTTGTTTCTGATTATCTTACAGTATGTACAAAACATCTTTGCCTTACCTGTGCACAAAAGCCTGTTCTATGTGATCATTTCTGCACAGTTTCTACTGATGATTTAAATGATCTGTGTGCAGTTTGGTCATCTCAACAGCAGGAGCTGCCTGGGGAGATGCCTGAGACTGACAGGTTCTCCTCTCAGGGAATTAATGAACGCATCTTAAGTATACAAGTAGTGTATCTTAACTGGTGTATGCACAGCAGGAGCTACCTGGGGAAATCTCCCAAACTGTCCACAATTCCCACTTGGAGAACTCCTGTAACTGTCGAACAGCTGTTTTGCTGGGAAACTGGCCAGTGGTTCAGCCCATCACCTCATCTTACTGTGGAATCCCTGGGCCAACCTGGGCATTGATGACTCAATGTGCTGGGTCAGCCCAGGTACCCAGCTATACCACAGCTGTAACCATAGGACAAGCTTGAATTTCATCCTAATATCACCATTATAATTTGAATTCCATAGATCTCATCACATAATTACCATAGCGGAGGTTACTGGGAGGTTACTGCCTGATTATGGATCCAGAAATTGTCACATTATGAATATCAATAATAAGAGTAGTCGCAAATCATTTAAAATTCAGGCTGTATCACTACATATTATGTGCACATGCATTCTGTTTATTCGCTTTCTTGCATAATGAATACTGGCTCTGAGGCACAGATGCCTTGATGCCTCTTACATAATCTGGCATAATTTTGCACACAAAAACATTTACTGCAAAATTTTAGCATGTGAATGAGGTGTTGAAGGAACAAGGAACTGGGCCAAAATTGTGATGGCAAGAAAATAGTAGTTCTAAATGAAAACTAAATGTATACTTGCTAGCTGGCCTCTCTCTTGAGGGTTCTTGTTTCTTTAGCACATGCCATCATGTAGAACTCACAGCTCTTCTTTTCAAGGTATGTCATGTCCCCTCCTCAGGCAATGCTGATAGATATGAAGGAATTGCCAAGGATTCTCTCTGCAGATATTGATTAATAATTTGCATTTTTTTAAAAAAAAAGAATTGGCATCATGGTTATGCTGAGGTGCCAAAGCAATGATGGCAGTGATCAGTGAATGATAATGTAGCAATATTTGATGCTCCAGAATCTCACTGTTTGTTTTCACTGAGAATCCCTTGTTCCTTTTGGATCCTTCAGCATAGCAGCATAAGCACTGTTTTATACCACCAGCATTTTCTCTTCTGTTTTTTAACACATCATAGTTATATTTGAAAAAGTGAAGAGAGGACACAGCTATTGAAGGCAATGAAAGCATTGGCAATGCCTTTGGAAGTGTTGCAAAGATAAAAACCTATATTGCGTTACACCTGATCAGAAAGCTGTTTAGACACACTGGGTGCAAATCCAGCAAGTCAGCCAAATCTCAGTAGGTGTACAGGTACAACGAGTGCACTCAGTCAAAGGTAATTTTTGCTGCTTTCCCTCACTTAGGCTGAGTCACAAGTAATTCTTCCCTTTCCAAAGGCAGGATATTCTGTGTTTCCAGGGAGCAAAATGTACCTTTGAGCAGCCAGACTGTCCATGTTGTGGAGCATCTTTTTCAATTCTGATGAAAAAAAAAAAAGGCAGAGAAGCAATTCAGAAAAAGCTGTGAACTTTATAGTAAAGAAGAGAATTAGACTGTGGGCAGAAGACTGTCCCTAATCTCATTTTAGCAGTGATGTCAGTGAAACTGCTAAGAGGACGACAGGGTAGCTGTAACACTGCACACACGTCAGAGATGCCTCATACTCTCCGTAAGGACTATTAATTCCGGCACACAATGCTACGCTTCTGCAGCATGCCAGCTCATGGGGTACTTATCCCAAGAGAGAGGAAAGAGAATTAGAAGGGTTTTCCTATATCAAGCCCTCACTGCTATAGATAGTCTCTAAATAAATAACCCTAAATACTTAGGGTTCTTTCACCTGCAAGTTCAGCAAAGTCAGTTCTTACAACAAAATACTGAAGTGCAGTGAATATGTGATTACTAATCAGCTAAAAGCCACGTTAAATATAGTCACAGTCTGTGTTGAATGTGATATAGTAGTCAAAGACAGAGGGTGAGAAGTGTCCTCATACTCTTTTCTTAGAGGATTACTTATCTTGTTTCTTTGGTTCGATGTTGTGAAGAACTGAGATAATACTTTGCACAAAAAACCCATACCCGCCTCTAACACTCATTTGTCACTGGGGAGGGATTTAATCCCTAATTAATGGCCATCATTCCCTCAAACACTCTCTCCTTATCAGAGATGTGGCACAGAAGGTAAAAACCCTTAAACAGAAAGGGACAGAGCTGTTACAGCCAGACAACGTCAGAGATTTTCCAGTGAAGTCATATGGCAGTAAATGAGGACAGGAATGGAAATAAAGGGATGGAGAGATGTCTGTTTGTGTCTTAATAGCAATCTTGGAAAGAACTTAATACCATTCAGCTTTTCTAAATAAACAAAAAAGATCACAAACAAATTTTGGTATGTGTTAGAAACATTTTGTAGAGATACAGACTATATATTCCATGTTTATGTACCTTCTCGCTAAATTAACTTAATTTGAAAAGCACTAGTGTGTGTATTTAAAATACTTTCCATGAACCCTTTTTGGCAGCTCAGTTGTTTATGCATTTTTCAGTGTGTGAACATCTGTTGAAGGATATCTAATAAGATCTTAAGAGGAGTGGAAGTAATTGAGAGGGCAATGTGTCTACTGGTTATAAAGGTCCAATTTGCTTTCATAGCTCTCATGCAGAAAAGGCTGCAGAAACAGATCACTGCAACACTGAATGTTAGAGTTAAGTCAGGCTCGCAGGTTCCCATGGAAAGCCAAGAGGAACGCAGGCACATAAGAATGAGATTCACAAAAGCCAAACCAGAAATCTCTCTCTTTTGGAGATAAGAAATGCAGGTCAGCACTTTCTCATGAAGAACTAGAAGATGAGACATTCAGGGATGCATATCAGTGGTGATAGAACTTCTCAAGGACATTAGAAAAAGTTAATACCTCAGAAAAGTCAGTTTAAGGTTTCACTTCGCAGGTGAGGCATAAATTATCTTAACAGCTCTCAGAGGAAAATGAAGACCCTGCGCTCCCTTCTCTGCATACTGGCTATCAAAAATATGCATAGGTTTAATAATTACACTAGAATGAGGTAATTAGTTACAAAGCGCAATTAATTGGAGGTTGAAATAGTTTTAATAAATCACCTTTTGGATCTGACTCTTTTCCTCTATTGATTATAAAGGGAGCATGAGGTGACTAACTTAGATTACGATTTTTGTCTTGTAGAGATCCTAAATTAGATGAGATGCACACATATGGCTTATGTACAAAGAAGCTATAGAACAATCAAAAGACTTGTAGAGGACTGATGGTGTAAAGGACCATATCATTCCTCATCGCCAAGAGACAAATGCCTGTTTCAGTTGGATGCACTTTCCAGAGCAGGGTACTGGAACATTTTGAGAATGATTGCTTTCCATTCCCTATTTACCTAATCACAGATTTGTACAGGTCTTTGAAGTGCACTAGGTGTACGCTCCCAGGCAATCTAGATGCAGGATCATTAAGGTTAAGACGTTCTGATTCTGCAGGTCACTGCCGCAAAGAAAATGTTCCTTGCGGATTGGTAGGGTACTCTGAGGTTCTGATTGTCTCATAGCATCATTGCACCAAGCTAAGTGAGGCGTAGCTTTTGTCAAGTGAATACTCTGCTTTTCGCTATCTGTGTTTCTGAACTTTTTTCACTTTAGTATGGTTGACTCAATGCCTGCATGTTTGCTTGCTGTGTTACTTCAGTAAAAAGAAGTTGGGTGAGGGAGGCTCTCAGCAAAATTTTCTTTAAATAAATTATAGTCTGGCAGAAAGTGTTCTCATTCCTGAAGAAATCTGTTCATCAAGAAAGGGAGTGAAGCTGACGTTAGACAGTCAAGGCTGATGAAGCCAAAGCTGTCTGAGGATAGGCACCCCAAAATGACATGAATTTCCTCCCCACACCAAAAAAAAAACCTCAGACCCCATATTCACTACAATACACATTTTTCTAAAAGAGATACAGTTTAAGGAGGCAAAAGTTTAAGATATATGGAAGTGCTAATTTGCATGTTAGATCAGAAATTGTCTTTTTGCTTTCTGCAAAAATGTGTTTATTTTGCTGCTTGTTGATGTCTTGGACAGCAGTAGTCATTGGCTTGAGAATATATTTTCTCAGAAAAGACTGAAAATTTCCCTCATTTGACAGCTTCTTCTAGGTAGAAAAAATTATCATAACATTCTGTTGATACAGAAGTGAAGACTGCAGTGTTTAAAGGAATAAGCTTTGCAGGTAAATAAATTACCTTTATCCCTGTCACAAAAAATCTGCATTTTGAAGGGTTAATTTCAACAAACAACAAGCTGACTAGTAGATTACTATGCATTTAATTCATATGCTTTTTTTTCTTTTGCAGTAGTCAAGTTATTATAAGGAATATTCATTTTGTGTGAGACAAAATGAGTATATCACAAATAAGATGTGACATACCAAGTCTTAGGAGATTTATGCCTATTCTTTAAAAAAAGAAAAACAACTAAAAATCATTTTGTCAACTCCTCCTCTTTAAAATTTGGAAAAGTTATTTTTCTGTGTTTCTTCCTTCTTCTTTTTTATTATTATTTTATTACCAGCCTAAGCTGGGTACAACAGCATTAAGGCACTTCCTTACTTAAAGACATGAGTTTCTGCCCAACTTAGATGAGAAATGATTGGATACAGTTACTAACCTCATTCAGTAGCAACTGATGTCATCAGGTAAAGAGCATGTGCAATGAGCTGAAGGTCTCAACATGTGTCGTAGAGGACAGTTCCCTATTTCCAAACACAAAGCTAGCCTGTATCCACAAATTGAGTGGTTGTAAGAAATGAACTGTCAAATGGCCACACAATCCTTCCCAGGGACAGCCTGAACAGCTGCTCTGTGATACCTCTTCTGAGAATAAGCCATAAGCTTCTGTCTCTGCTGTTGCCAGCTTAGGATCTTTTCCAAGCAATGAGTCAAAAGTTCATTTGAAGTTTAACAACAGAGGAAATACAATTCCTTTACTTATTTTATGTAATTTTTAAGAATATTACAATGTTTTTAATGAATTATACATGAAAACCAGATACTGTCTGTCTTTTTGAGAAAAGAAGGAAAGTTCAGAGGTTTTTATGAAGACTTAAATGATTGCAGGTATTACTTGTTTTGGAAGAATGGTATTTTACAATTTACAATTCCACAAATTCTTCCCTATTCATGACAGATACAACACTGTATCTGTTGATTCCTTTGTGCAGGAGAGTCATTTGGGTGAGATAGTCCTTTGGTTTTCCTTCTAGAAGAATTATCCAGCGTGCCGAGGCTTTACTGGGTGGCTGTTCAGCACGGGCAGTATCATCTTTCCTACAGATTCCTCAAAATGTTGACCAAGAGCTGTCAATGTTCCCCATGGCATGTACACTCCCCATGGTGTCTCTTGTCCCAAAGGAAGTGATAAGAGTGCAGTAGCTTCTATTTAACCATTGCCAACACAGATTTGCACAAATATCAGGCAGATTTGCTCTGCTCTAAGAAGTTTATTGGGAAAAAAAAAAGGTTGATTAATTACATAAATAAACACCTATCTACAGTTTGTATGAATCTGTAATACCAGGACAGTATACAAAGCCTGTAACACAACATCAGCACACAAAGTCCGAGTAGAGAGAACTTACACGCTAGATCTTCAAGCCTTTTTTTGGTATTTTCTTAACAAAATATAGATAGCTTCAAAAGCTGGACATCCTCTTCTAAAATAGCTAAATAAAACCAAATGGTTTGAAGTTTTGGTCCAAGATGTTAAGATAACTGCTAACAAAGGGCATTCCATTCACCTGGGACTGAACTGTTACTTGCTAATAATAGTTGCTAAGACATCACTAATATGCCGGATTCATAACATACCAACTAAGATGTGATATGCCAGCAGAGCATCCTTTATGTAAATCCTTTTCCTCTGATGGCAGGGCTGCCTCATACTATGTGGGAAACATCAATAAAATCTATTCAACTTTTCTCCCTCATTGAGAAGAACATTAATAAAAAGCTTGAGCTAAAAGCAACTACTGTAGCATTAAAAATATCACAAAGATTTTATTTTTTTTTTTTTACAGTGAAGCCATGAAGGATTGGCTGATATATTGGCTGAACAGATTAAAGCTTGCCTTTTATGGTAGATTTATCTTCGTAAGAATCTTTAAAATTTTGTGAAAGTGGGCTGAAATTATGGTATTGCCATAAGCTGAGAAAGACTCTAGACTTCAGGTATTTTCTTACATTAACTTTTAGCCTGGAATTGGGATGTAAAGGTCTGGCTGTCTGGGCGAATAGATAAGTAAAAAACTGATTAGATGGTTGGGTTTTGAGGGTGGTGGTTAATGGGCTGTGCTTTTCCTGGAGACAGGTAACAAGTAGAGTACCACAGAAGACTCTATCATGGGACCATTTAATAACTTAATCAGTAACATGGAGGAGGTGATGGAGTACACTCTCATAATGTTTGCATTACTTGAATTGGGGGAATACTCTTGAGGGCAGGGGCACCAGTCAGAGGGACCAAGACAGGCTGAAGGAATGGGCCAACAGAAACCTTGTAAAGTTGAACAGGAACAAACACAAATCCTGTACCTGGAGAGAAAGAGCCCTGTGCAATGATACAAGCTGGGGACCGACTGGCTAGGGAGAAGGTCTGCAGAAGAGGGCCTTGAGGGAGATCTCTGTAGACAACCATCTGCACATCATGCACCTTGGCAGTAAAGGTGGCCAACAGCATCCTGGGCTGTGTTACCAGGAGCATGCCAGTAGGTCAAGGGAAGTGACTGTCCTCTTCTACTCAGCACGTCTCAGACTGTGTCTAGATACTGTGGACAGTGTTGCCCCCACCCCACCCCCAACACAGGAAAGACTGTTGACAAAAGGGAGTGAGTACAGCAGAGGGACACTGAGATGGTCGGGGGCTGAAGTACCTGCCCTGAGAGCAGAAGCTGCGGGACAGGGCTTGTTCAGCCTGAAGAGGAGTTTCTGGGGGCATCTAGTAGCAGCCATCCCATACTAATGAGGAGCTTATCAATAAAAAGGAGCCAGGCTCTTCACAGTGATACATGGGAGGAGGATGAGAGGCAAGGGGCATAAGTTAAAACAGGAGAGGCTAATAGTAGATATAAAGAGAATCTTTTTTCCCACTGCACTTAGCTATAACTATTAAGAGGTGTAAATCTAAGGTATTTTGTGACTTACTTAAAAGTCCTTCCATTTTAGAACAGGAAAGAGAGTGCATGTGGTTAGATACAGGCCTGCTCACTAAATAAAGCTGTGTGGGCAAGAACACTATGACAAAGAACGGAGAGAAAATTCAAAACAGATGGAGAAAGGTTCAGATCATGTTTTGACTAATGCAGTCCTGACAACAAGACCAAGACTTAATGGGCTTTCTAGCCTTTGCTAAAAAGTCTCAAGGTGCTCCAGAGTATAAGCTTACAGTGAATAAGGTCACTATGTCTGCATTTATGTGTATGTTTAAGAAAACAGTGTCACCATTGGATATCTTACCTTAGGATAGCATCAGCCTTCCCTATAGATAGCGTGAACTGCTGTCCAGTAGGCGATAGGACAGAGTGATGTTTCTGTTTCCTCTTAACCCTGCCCTCCAGTTTACCAGCTTCATAAAAAGAATTTATGATAGATCCAGCCTTTGTGCTGCCCAAATATCAGCACCATGATTGCTGGAGAAGTAATGCAAAATGAAGGAGAGGAATGTGTTTCTTGCTTCCTTCTTAGCATGACTATGTTGGACAAGTCTACGCAACACCCTGGACAAGATTTTTAGCCGGTGTAATAATCATCACTCTTCATTGAAGCAGATTTGCAGCTGATATAAATCCATGCTGTGCTATTAAAACGACTGGACCATATCTGAATTTCATCAGCTCAGGATTTGGCTTCATGTATATTTTATGTTTTAACTGCCAATGGCCAAGAAGTGCAGTAACTGAGTAGGCTTAATCATGTTTCTAGGAAACAACTTCATTTAAGCTAATTTCGTTAGAAAGCACCAAAGCAATTCTCCTGAGCACAATCTTGAAAATGTTGTACCTATCTAAACAACCAAGCTCTGATATGGATCATCACGTTATGTATTCCAGAGAATTGCATAGGAATAATAATGCAAATAAAAATTTAGCCTGGATTTTATTATACACATTACTTTTCCTGCTGCTTTCCAAGTGCCTGATCTAACTTGGTTTTGTTTGCTTTGTCATGTTTCCTTTCCGTCTGTTCTCCAGACTTTACAGATTGCTTTATCACAACTATGATATCTAAATAAATAGCTTGCGTTTCTTCACGGGACTTTTAAGTCTGAACTCTCCAAAGATCAGTCATCGTTGTTTTTGCTGTGGCTGACAATTCGGTTTCATACAGACAATGGAACGTGGTGTAAAATTGTTCTGGCAGATAAGGGCCTACCAGCACCCTAGCATATGCCTGGTCCAGATAAGGCTGGAGGAGGAATGGGGAGATAATGTCTAGTAAATGAACACAGGAGGAAAGTATGTTCTGTCTCTGTTCACAGCCAAATCGAGTTGGAAGAATTTGTATTGTTTGATTTGATTGATATGTTCTCATTGTTATAGCATGGTATTTTGGCACACTGCAAAATCTTTCATGCTTAATGTCTCATTTTCATTCTTTATCCTCATCCATTTTTCTGATTTTGACCATTGGACCTTGCCCAAAAAAGGTAACCCTTGTGTTTCCTTGCTATGATTCAGCCTTCTGGTTTTGATTTCTTTTTTTTTACAGTATTGTTAGAAAGTGAGGAAGGCCATATTTGGACTTGAGGTTTTTTTTCCTCCCTCAGTGGTATGTCTGTGCATTGGTTCGTGGATCTGAAACACAACACTTAATCTTTATTTTAAGGTTTAAACATATCTTCCATTTCAAACAACTCAAAGACATTTGTTGTAGTCCTCATCTGCATTTTGCAATTTAAGCCCATTTCAATTTTTCCTATTTTATTTCTGTATAGTTTCAACTTCAAAGCATATAATATCCAAAGGTGGTAAAATGACTATGGTTTTATAGAAATAAATATTGATTTTCAGCTACCCTCTTGAAGGGTATGCTCTTAGAAATCCAAATCGGTAGCATTTTTTTTATCTTTCTTAAAAATTCAGTCACCTAAAAGTCTATTAAAAATTCATATAGCTCTATCTCCAACTGTGACAAGAGTCAGATTGCTGCTGACACTCATACTTACAGTTTCCTGCGCCAATTCACAGAAACTCATGTGTGATTACTGAAAATCTGTTGTCCATTCTAATTGCTTCTTTACTTTCTTTGCTCATCTAATTAGACAGACAAATGGTTTCATACTTTGAAAAATTAGCCCAGAGGAAATATTTGTTTGAGTTAGCACATGAAAAATGTTTGCACAGAGCTCCTGGGTCACATGCCTGAATTCTCATGCCCATGTTGAAGTTGTTGCTACTGTATGGGACTTACCTAATAATTAAACAATATTAGTCCCTGCATTTTGTGCTGGAATTCTATTTACTATTATAAGAGAAAACATCCCTGGAAACTTAATTTGCACCTTTGTTTAAAGGCAGGACCACCAACACCAGCAAAAGCCCGTTGTGCCTTGAATTACTCAGTTTTTCTCTGCTCTTTTTTTTCTTTTTTTTTAACCTGTAACTTATGTAAGGGGTTATTGACATTTGTTTGGAAATGCGAGTTTAATCATTGCTTAGATGCTGAAATAGTTCCAGGAAATCTAGGCTGTTTATACTCTAATGGCTGTAGTGGAGCTGCTCATCTAAGCAGTAAAAGGATGATAAGATTTCATGAACTTCCCTGTGACCAGAGCAACAGCAATAGACTGGAAGCAATCTGATCTTTATTATCTCCATAATGGAGAAAAATGACCAAATTGTAATTGCAGAGCTCAGGTTATAGACAGCCTACTCCAGCAAAATAAATTATTGTGCATCAGCTGAGTCATGTTTGTAGTCTTTCTGCTGTGTTGCTACCTTGACACTACAAAATGTAACAGTGGAAATGATTTCATGGTGGTCTGAGATACATTGAGCTACACTAGTTCAGAATAAATAATTGGACACAAAGT
This sequence comes from Nipponia nippon, assembly GCF_047370975.1. NCBI lineage: Eukaryota > Metazoa > Chordata > Aves > Pelecaniformes > Threskiornithidae > Nipponia > Nipponia nippon. Next base: position 11,029,928 of record NW_028262347.1, read on the forward strand.
ACCTAATGGTGGAATTAAGGAAAGGAGAATGATGAATTTTTAAAATCCTCTTGCAGTGATGCTTGCCAGGTCATCAGTGATGGAATTTATTAGTGTCAAGTTGTTGGTCACTACTCAAATATACATTTATACAATATACATTATACTCAAATATACAATTACATGATCTATTTTGTTAAAATTTAGCATTAGGCTTCTGGGGTTTTGGGTTGCGGGGGTTTTGGGCAGCTTTTTTTGCTTAGTGTGCTGCATCTTAAGGCTTTAGTTAAGATTAGATAGGAGAGTAGGATCACAGCCTTGGGAGATCAGTAAAAACAGTTGCAATTAATTAGCAGTCTTCTAGCTTTGAAGCATCCTAAAAAGGATTGGATCTTAAATGTGTAAAATTCCCTTTGAAGAGATGTTTTCCTGAAGATATTTTCCATAGAAATCAATGCTCAGAGTTCAGAAAGGTGCCCTCTCTCATTCAAAGCATGGTGATTCTCTTTCTGATGGTTAACTGGTCCTGGTCTTCTAAGGAAGAAAACAGTAGTTCATTAATCTGAAAATCTAAAATTGAAAGATGAATGTCTGGGTATATGAAAATAGTCTGAGAGATGGAAATATGGAAATTAAGACTCAAAGATTTTAAAAAAGAGTCAAAAAACAAGGGAAAAAGATATGAGAAAGCATATGATTGATGATATTTTTAAACTATCTGCATTCAAGGTGATAAACTGGGCAACGTCATTGCAAACAGAAGAAGTAAACTCAATATTTTCAATAGATACAGTATAAACAGGTTTGAAATCCTATCTTCACATGAGAAAATACAGCAACATCCAAGCAATATTTCTTTGTCAGCCAGAACAGAAGCACTTAAAGCTCATTGGGCAAAAAGTAACTCATTCGTTCTGACTGCCAGGAATTGAATGTCTTGCAATTTAAGTTAAAATATTTCTTCTAGTAATGTTTTTGCAACATAATAATAATAAAATACAATTTTCTAATTTAGTGCAAACAGATCAAATTAAATGAAATACCCCGTGATTTGTCCAGCAACAAGAACGTGCAAACACACACATACCCGTGCCCCTGGTTGTCCCTCAGCAGGCAATACCTGTCCCTCAGGTATTATTTCCTGAATACATAATGTCAGTCATACATTTGACTCTAAAACCTGCAAATATAAAATCACAAGACTTTTCAAAGTGGGCAGGAATAAAAATCTTTATATATTAGCATGGAAAACAATTTATTTTATTAGCAGTAATATGGACAAACACCTTAGATTTGCAAAATCAGAACCAATATGTCAGCCATGATTTTCAAAATTATCTAGCATAGGTATCCATAGAATTGCCTCTGAAATCAAGTGTCTTGTGCAGGCATTTATATGACAAACCACCTCTCTGCCATGCTGTTAGTATTAAGCTATCAGAGGTAGAGATACTAGTATAGTGTATCATGAGAAAACTCTGACCCTGTAGAGTTACTACCCTATGTGATGGGAAGTGTCCAGTCCTACTGATATGTTGAAAAGTCCCTATGTTGACTGTGTGGTTTAAGAGTAAGTTACTATGTGCTTGTTTGTGTGTGTTGTATACTAAGAATAGTTGTTTATTGGATTTGCTGAACTTAATAGTTCCCAGTTGTGAGCCTCAGATCTGTAACATATTAAGGAGTCTTTCAGTAGTGTTTGATCAGAAGTCCTCTGATAAATGTGCAGAGCACATTTCTAAGTCCTAAGGATCAACTGAAGTTTAAATGCTTTTATAGGGATACATATTCGCTTTATGCAATGAGGTACTTATCTTTTTAAAGACTGTATTTTTCAACATTGGTAAAGGACATTTAGACCCATCCTTGGAATGGCGGGTTTGCTTTCCCTGTCAAGTCAGGAAAAATAAACTTTTCTAATGCTAAATTTCAATTTTGCACTGGAATAAGGTAATTACTTTAAAGTAACTATGCAGTTTGTTCCAATTACACTGAAAAAAATTACTCTCCTCAACAAAAATAATCTTAGAATTTCCCATAGCACAGTCCCAGAGTGCTGATGTAGCTATTGTTTAAAACACAGCATCCTTTTTGTGTAGCAAATCATTTGTGTTAGAAACCAGCCAAACAGCAATATGTTTAGTTAATCAGTTATCATTCAAACCAAGTTTATAATTAAAGGAATATTAACTACCACGATGGATATAGCTTGTAGCAGAAATTTAATTATATTCCCCATGCCTGTAATTAGTTTGGGTATTTAGATGGTGTTGTTTTATATTGATTATATGGGTCCCACTACATTTTTATTTTAGAGGATCCCCCTCAAGCTGAAATATTTATACTTTTCCGATTCTTAATTTTCTGCTGAAGCAAGAGAGACAACTGTTCACTTGTCAGGTCCAAAAAGAGGCTTAAAAAGATTTACATTTTTTACATTATATTTGCATTACTTTACATTCCCAGGTGTAAAGTCTTACAAGAAGCTGACTTTCTTAAAGATGTTACTCAGGTCTTCAAATTACAAAAAGAAGAGAAATGTGTAGAGAGGGGCCAAACTGGCTAAAATTTTTAGCAAAAATTTCAAGGAACTCACTAGCAAATTTCATGCTATTCTCTGAGTATTCACAACTCCTGCTGAAGATGCTTAGACATGCCTGCACAGCGTTTCATAGTGGGGTTTTGAACTGGCAGAGTTGCACTGGACAAAAACCAAAGTAAACTTGAGAGGGCATTCTTGCCATATCAAATCTTTGTACAGTTGTAACTTAGAGAGTTATTGTTCATGTTGTCATAGGGTTGAGTTTACATATTCCCTGCATCTCTTATCTGTTCTGAAAGTATCAAGACTAAAAATCACCACAGAGGTAAAACAAAAATACTTTGAAATGGGTTTATATGACAGATCTGAACTATCTCAAACTTGGATATAAATATAATCTAGAGGTGAATTATGTTCAACATATACATACAAAACTCCTACCTGTACTCCCAGTAGTACCATAGCAAAATCAAATTCTCCTGTTACACACTATGGTGGATAAACAGTAAAAGATCTGGTCTGCAATGAGTGTTGATCATCCCCTGTAAAAACTCAAGGTCTATCATGCCATTTATCATACACTAGCCCTCAGCCATATCATGGCTTATTCCCACGTTATTTACCCCTGAAACTCAGCCATCCGCCCACACTAAAATAATTCACTAAAAGTTCTGTATAGTGCATTATCAGTGGGCATCCTCTCACTGAATCCCCACCCAAACTGTGTTACGTTAGGTCACAAAATATAGATCTACTGGAAGTATACCATCTCCACAGGACTGATCTGTACCCATCATCTGAGGCGCCACCAGCCCCCACCACTAGTTGTGTTTGAACGTCTTGCATGCTCCAGCAGCGTATACTGCTTGATTTATATAGCAGTCCATTCATCTCAGTGCATTAAATATACCTATGTACACTAATTACTGTATTGTAGCTGTAAGAACAATCCTCATATATTTCCTTTTAATTCCTCACCAGTAGTTCTCCTTGGTTGCTCTCACCCACCTGTTTTTGTTTGTTATAGGCTTGCAGTGGTGGAATGAGCTGTTTCCATGTTAAGTAATTCCTGCTAAATCCCTTAAGTCATGAGTCTACTGTGGCCTTCCTTACCTGTATATTGTGCTGTACAGGATCCATGCATCTATCTGAACTCCAAGCAGCTCCCAAAAGAAAAGAAAATGCTTATTTGGAAAATGTCTAATGTGCGATTATGAGGAAAGCTGAGGCACAAAGGAAATAGAATTACTAAACTGGGATAGAAAAACTAGTGGAAACTTTTTTGGCCAGAAACTGAATGTGGCTATCTTGCTTCTAAAACAAACTCAGGGCTGACTTATCAAACACTAATAGCATTAGGAAGAAAAAATCTTAATCTAAAAAGATAAAGCTTTGCAAAGAGATTGTGTGGTGAGCTTCCTATAGCTATTTAGTCTGATCACTCAGCAGGTTTGGCTTATTAATTAATAAATTGAAAATTAATTATTTAACCATTACAATAAAGGTGGGGAAATCAGTCTTTATATTCCCAGATCAAAGTGTGAATCATCTTAGATGAAATTTTGTTTGTTCTTCAAAGAAGGAATTTGTTTTTCTTGTATGGGAATTATTTTTTAAAAAATCAAGATGATAGAATGAAAAATTGGCAATGCATAAGATTAGCTTTATGAGACTATTTTTTAAACTTTTGCTTTCACTCTCATTGTTCTGTACATAAGGGAGATTAGTGATCAGCTTCTCTCCAGCTAGAATAATCAGAGTAATCAAAATGTTTTTATCTTTGTAATTTTTTAAAAAAGGAGAAAATGTTAGGATTGATCATGCTTTACACAGACTGATTTTAGGCTTTTTCCATTCTGATAATTTGTACATCCTTTGATGTAAAAGGTGTCAATTAAAAGCAAATATTTAAGAAAAATAATAGCACCTGACAAATACATTTTCATGTAAATGTACATGCTTTGCTGCTGGAGCTCAATGATCTCTTTGTTTCCATATTTATGTGATTCTAAAAGCTCAGCTACTATAATTTTTCAGCTAAATTGTATGCGTGTTTTAGGCATATGATAAAGCTATCCTTTGAATCTACACTTCACATGGATTTCTGGCAATTTGATGCAATTTAATTAATACTGCAAACTATGGTTTGCTTGAAATAGGTTTGCCATGCAGATAGTGCCTTTGCAGTACAGTAAGGCTGTCAGAAGAAGGTAGGATTGGCTTCAATGTAATTTTTAGTGAAATAGTTATTTGTGTGATGTCATTCATACAGTAGTTACTCAAGATATTTTCGTATGCTGAAATGCTTCTACCCAAAGTTAAGTCTTTGGGAAAGTGGCAGACGGTACTGCAGTGAACCTTGATCTTCCAACCATAGCCAGAAGTTATTGGTGACATCCTTCAGTAACCTCTGATAAGTTGTTCTCTTCCTTTCTTTCCAGTGAATTATTCATTGCTTCATCTCTGTTTAAAGTTTTCTCTTTCTTTTGATCACAGGCAACGGACTTGGAATCCGAGTTGTAGGTGGAAAAGAAATTCCAGGAAGCAGTGGGGAAATTGGAGCTTACATTGCCAAGATCTTGCCTGGGGGCAACGCAGAGCAGACAGGGAAGCTGATAGAGGGTAAGATAAATGCATTATCAAAAAATGGAACCACAGGAGAGTTGAGAGTTCGGTACAATTGTTTGTAATATACATATTCTCTTGCATAACCAGTTTAATCTTGTGCAAGGAGTGAGGGGCATCTGAGAGCCCCTCTAAACCTTCATGAGTATTAAAGCAGGAAAGGACTGATAGAAGGTCATTTTATGACTTCTGTAGCCAAAGAGAATTGTCATGATGAGCAGCATTATGGCATGTCTTCAGTAATATATGCCAGCATGCTGTCTGTACTGGGAGTAAGACAATATGGCTAGAGTCCAACTGTATATCATGGACATATATCATCAATGTATATCATGGATGTACTGTTTTGAAGATCTTTAACCCGGCTTGATCATCTTAGGTACCTATGTGTGGTATTACTTACATTTCTTAGTTGCACAGGTAAAATGAATCCCAGATCCAGTTCTCTCTCAGTTACACACACTAACTTTTCCTGAAATTCCCTAAAGTCAGACTTGACTGAATTTATCTGATCTAACTTTAGTTTTCCAGTTTAAGGTAGTCATCCAACCTGCCTCAACAGGCAACAGAGAAAAAGAAGCATCTACAGAAAGGCAATTGATTTCATGTATCATAGTCCTCTGTTTCAAGAACTGTGGGTGTCTTCCTCATTTAATGACTTTAAGAAGACTATGTTATACTACACATCATCCTTTAGGCAACTAAAGCTAGATGAAATGAATTGAACTTAGTTATCATTTAATTTTCTAGGATTATTACAAATGTGATAATTCTGTCTAATAACAATTTGTATCTATCCATAATGACATAAACTGTCCCTTCTCTGTATAACTATTTTCTATTTCCTTTTTTTATATGAATGCCTGTATGCACCTGAAATGCCAATTTATCCATGGACAAAAATATAACACATTTGTTTCTAATTAATTCAACTAATTATTTTTATTTCTTTAATAAAAGCAGATATCCAGAAAAAAAAATAACAAAAGGAACAAGATAAGCAGGAAGAATAGTTCTCCCAGACAGAATTCAAGTCACATAAGTTTTCTGAATAGTAAACATGCAACAGAAGTCACAACTAAATCAAAAGTACTTTGCAGATAGAAAAGCTGAGTAAATTGATTAAAGAATGTATTCACAAAGAATAGTTTAGATATGTTGTGGGTATTACAAAACAGTGTCACCTGCATTCATGTTTTCCCTGCTGCTTTTTACATCCTTGGTGGTTTCTTTGCCAGTATTTTAAAGGTATGCATAAAAAAGGTGCACATACACTGATGTCAATGTCAATTTAAAGTTGAAGTGAAGAAATGATGTATCAACAAAAATACCTTCCTTTTTTCCCTATAGAGTTGATTCCACCATTCATATTTAATGGATGGTATCTCACTCATCAAATGATAGAATAGTGTTATTTATTGCACATGAATGATGAAAGAATTGACCTTAATTTATTGTCTTTTGAAGTCAGTATTTGCTTTGGCTCCCTCCATACAAAAGAGTAGGTCTTTCATAGCTGTGCTGGATCATGCATGCATTGTTTCAGTACCAAGCAGGTAAAGAGGAGAGCATGGTTATTCAATATTTCCCCGAGACTGGACATTTCAAGAAAGATGATGAGCAATTACTGCTTGGAATTATCTCCAGTCTTTTCGTTTCTCTTGTCGGGAACTTTTCTGGAAATTGAGGTTTAAAGAAGTTCTTCACTCACCACGTAGGTGTATTTTAGCAGTGATCAAGAACATCTTGGATTTACAATAACTACCGGAGAAGTTCAGAGATGGCAGTTTTCTTTTCTGACTGTTCATATAATGTATTTTGAAGGTTTATTCATATTTTATAGGAAGATGAACAGGATAGTAAAATATTTATACCTTTGTTTTGTTCTCCCATCATACAATTAATTGTGTTTCTGATCTGACCTTTATAAAAGTATCCTAGAGTTGGGTATGTCGGCATAAATCAACACCATTAAAATCACCGTACTTAATCTGTAGAACTTGTCCACATGGTGTCCCAGAATATGTTTTACTATTGATGTGTTAAATGTTCTGTCAGAGAGAAAAAACGCTTTCTTCAAAATGTACCATTAGAATAGCATACAAGACAAACACTTCCCCTTTCCCACTGTCATTTACCTTTTAAATCTTGCCTTTATATCTAGTTTACTTTTTATGTTATTTTAGATGGCTATCATACATCAACAAAGAATATTTGGCTACTTCACTCTTAGTTTTGTTTGTCGTAGTGGAAATATGGCTGATGCACATTTAGTCACTAGTCTTCAGAAGTGCTAAAATCCATTGAGGTCTTCAATCATTCTCATGTTGATCTGTGTAAATCCAGTCAAACTGCTAATGTTAGCGATATTGCTGATATTGTTGTGTCTGAAAACAGAGGATAGACTTCATTTCTTTTTCAAGTTATTTGCTGTCTCTCACATCACATACGGAAAACTTTATATGTCGTTATCTGTAAATGACAGTTGCATGTTAGTAATTCATAGAGTTATCATGAGTCACTTTTTCTGCTGAAATGCTATGCAACTTCAAATTAGAGTATATACCTAGTCATCAACTAAACATATACTAATGTCATTACAAGTTAATATCTTGACTCATTAACCTTTCTAAGAACATGATTCACTGTAAAAAATCCCATCAATTTAATTAATTCCTCTAATTCTAAAAACAGAAAACACTGGGTCAGGTCTGAAATTCCTATTAATAGTGTAAGGAACAAGGATAGGTTTACTGTGGTTATGAAGGAAGGCAAAGTTCTACCTGCTGTCTGCATGACTGCATCTATGAAGAAATGACACACTTTAAAATAGAGATAGCATTCCTTTCCTTAGGGAATAGCAATCCATAAAATTTTAGCCTATTTAAATAGCTTTGGAGGAGTCTTAGTGCTGAGAAGTTTATTTATAGTTCTGACTGGCAAATACCAGTCGTCTTGGTTCTTTCACCTTGAATTGCTTTCAGATGTCAGAAATATCTCTGATTCATCACTCATTGGCATTACAAAAACTGGAGGTGGAAGACTCATTCCACTGAGCTCATCAAGTTCAGGGACTGTGTCAATTTGATAGATGTGTCTGGGCTCCCTCTCGTGTTGACAGAAACAGTTCAGTTATATTCCACCTGGTAAATCTACTAGGTGAATGGCATTTTATAGTGCCAACATTTTTCAGAAACAGAAGAACCTAGAGTAAAGAACAGAAATAAAATATTAATGTGTGTTATCAACTGTTACAAGTTTTCTGGATGCCCTCAGCATTCATATTTTCTCATTGGACCTTTTCAGCAGGCTGACTGGAGATCCTGGGAACTGGTGAACCATGGGTGTCTTTGTTCCAAGTTTTCAATCAGCCAGGCATACTGTGTGCAATGCTTAAGCCAGCTGTCATTCACCGAGGTGAAGAGATTCCCTGACTTTCCAGTCTCCTGGCAATTCTGGGGAACCTGCATGGTCTAAAAGCTGATGGTGAACTTGATTTGTGGTGAGCTTACTGCCTTTGCTGACACTCCACTCAACAGCAACCATGACACTGATCAGATTTTTGTTAACTTGTCTGAGGCTTTATGGGTTCATGTTTATTTTTAATATGTATGTTTCATTTAAATAATATCTTCCCAAACTTAGAAATAGGAAAATCATATATAGTGAAGACAAAAACTCTTATTAAAAATACTGAAATTGCACCCACAGTTTCTATTTTACAGCAAATATAACAATGTAACATTTCTAGCATAACATAGAAGGATGCCACCTACCTTATGAGTCACAGACCTTTACTGTAGAATTTTAATATATAAACAGTCCATGCTAGCAAAGAGACATGCTATTCAATTCAATTCAGCTGAATTTTGCATTTTGTAATTTAATACAAATATTAATCATACAGGGATATTTTAAGCTTCCCCATCCTGAAGCTGGTCCAATAATGTTATGAGAAAAAATACCAGATGTATGTACAGACAATGAAAGATAATGCCACCCTGTTAAAGCTGTTAAGTAGGTCAGAGAAGAGAAAATGCACTGCCATTTGAGAGTTCTGTGGTACTTAATGGTGTCCTGCCCCTTAGTCCAATCCTTAGGCACTTGTTTTGATCTAGAAGAATACCTGCTTCCCTTAGGATGCAAGAAGCATTGCCCCTCAAAACACCATGAAGGTCCTCTAAGAGGAGGCACCTGCAGCCTGATGGCAGGTACCAAGAGTAGGTAAAAGTACATCCAATGTCCTCAGCATCTGAAGACTGACGATGAGTTCTTAAATATACTCAATATCTTTTAGACTTGGATTCAACTGCTAAGATGCAGATGGTCAGTTTTCCAAATTGGTTGGTTGCCTTTAATTGTGCTGGAAGTTCTCCAGGCCACATGGCCTGTTCCCCTCAGGACAGTATTTTGAACAAGTGGGTCTTTATTGGGAATGTCAGAGCTGTCTTTCATCTTCAGAAAACTGTGCAATCTCAGAACTTTTAGAAGCCTTCAGGAAATAAAACTGAAGTCTCCACGTTCCTCTTATCCCTATTTATTCACTCCTCTTTTCCTTCTTCTATAGAAAGTCTTACATATTCTTACATGTTCAAGTGTCACAATTTCCTTTTGTAAGATGTTCGGTGGACAGCTCGTTCCCTCTCTCTCTCATACCCTAATATGAGACCAAAGAAACATCATTAGAATCATTCCTCAGAGTGAATCTAAGAGTCTTCCCTTGGACTGTCGTGAGATGGCACAGCTGATTATCTCCTGAAGCCATGGACCATGGCCACAGTGTCAAAGAGAACACTTCCTCACAGATATTAAGCCAATATGAGGAGAAACATGTTGTTCACCGCTTGCCACCATATAGCTTTCCACACCAGGACTAACATATGAGATGAACAGTGTGTACCAAAACATCATGGTGTGACAGGCAAAAGAGGGCCATATCTAGACCAGTGGGAAATGTTCTCCACCCAAACCAGAATGTGATAGGAGAAAGGAGCAAAGACCTATTTGGATTACCTCCATGGACTTCAGAGAGCAGCCAAGCTCCCCATCTTCAGTTCTGTGAAGAAGGAGGCAGACCCAGGAAGCCCTGCCAGAAGTCTGCCTTAGCCAGAATGCTCTACAGCTCTCCCCCATGGTATGGATTTTGGCTTCTGAACTAGCCCACTTCAAGCATCCTGTAGCCTCAGGCTTCACAACAGAAGAATGTATACTGAGAGATTTCTTTGAAGGCAGAGAAGAAAAACCCAGGGCTCACTGGGACCCTCATCTATATAGGTCCAAGTGTCATTACCACAGCTCTTCATTATTTGCAGGACATGCAGTCTGCATTAACTGGAGAAAAATATCTTGAGTATTTATAGTACCTACAATGCTTCCTCTGAGGGGAGTATAAATAGGCTAATGAGCAGACTAGAGAGGAGATGGCCAATCTGGGGAGATGATTAACTGCACTTTGGTTGTCTAGTATAAGTAAGATGAATCTAGGCATAAGCAATGTTGGACAGAGGCTGTTGGAAAATTAGTATCACTGTTTAATCTGCAAAGTATTTCCTGGGTTCTGGGCAATAACATCTTTGAATACAAGCAGCTTTCTTACTCCTCCAGGGAAAAGTGACAACTTCCAGAAGTTGTTTCACCTCAGCTGTGCCCCAGGGATGTTCCCTTCACGTGTTTTCAGATCATAAGTTTCCAGTCATAACTTTTCAAGTTTTGAAGTCCTTGTCATCTTAAAGCATATTATTTACTGGCATTGGAAACACATGATTTAAGTCCTCTCAGAAGAGCAGTGTGGCATGAAACTGGATTATTGACCAGTCCATGAAAGGAGCAGAAAGAAAGTGTTAAGAACAATTTTTCTGCAGCTCGTTTGAAGCACTTTTGGGCCAGTTTGGATAGCACCAAGTGCTGAATAACAAGACCAGATCCAGTTTCAGAAGGTCTTTTGCAAAGGCAGTATCATGTGTAATGGCTGTCCATCTTACCATCTTACTATCTCTTATCATATCATAGACATGCTTTGGATGTTGCTGGGAAAATGGAATGTGGCTGGAATGGTCATGGGCACCTAAATAGGTGGAAAACCAGAAGAGAAGCAGTAGGTCACTACCCTTCTCCCTACTCCTCTTGCCACACTTCTCTCTTATCCCTGAGTTATAGATGGGCTCAAGTGTAACACTGACTGATCTTGGTCATCTATCGGTGGGAGGTGCAATAGGCACCAGGTCTTCCTGAGTTTTAAAAGACTGTAGTGAGTGCTGCTTGCTGTTTAGCCAGCTAAAATTAGAAGCATTGATCAGGGCATCACAGTGAAAAAAGATTTTCCAGTCCCCATGAAGCAAGGGATAGTGAAGAGCTAGCATCCCTTCTTGAGTCCCTCTGGTAATTACACTCCTGGCAGAAAGTAGATAGCATGATGAAGTCAGAAAATGATGAAAAGAAATTAAAAAGAACATAAGAAGAGAAGGAAAAATTCTCAAAAAACCTTTGGATCAAGTCTTAAATGAGCAGAAATAGTCTTCTCATCCTGCACTTCCATTTTGCAGTTTGACTGCTTTAATTTATTACTGCAGCGGAGAAAACAAAGAATTAACTTTATCCTGTTCTCTGAGCATTAGTCTTAGTGATTTATTGTGCTGTCCATGCTTATTCTCTGGGGTTAGAAGAGAGGAGAGCTTGCTCTCAACATAGCCCCTGGGCTACAGGCTCAGGTTTATCTGTCCAGCAGAAACTGACTTTATCAAAGGAAGTGTGCACAAAATAACAGGCAATGCCATAGCTCAGTTGAAAGCTTTGCCCTAAAGCTCTTTAGAAAGGACTTAATCTAAACAACCCCCTAAATGCCCCCTATCAGCTGTAAATCTTTGCTTGCATAGTTGTGCTCCTCTCATCCGTGTATTTTGTTCTGCCTTGTACTTCTTTCAAATAAGTAATAAGTAATAAATGTGCAGTGTCGTTCTTGCTAAGTGTGGCTGTGGGCATTCACCATATAAGAAGATTACTTCAAAATATTTAGAAATTAATTTTTTAGAAAAGGCAAGTCCATTTTAAAAATGTAGTAGAAAGAACACCCCAACAAAGTGTATCACTTGCATGTTACAATTAACCTTGTATCTGTCAGAATGAAGCAAGGAAAGAAGAAAGCTTTCTCACGCTGGTTTAGCGATTTCATATGCAATCCCACTGATAGTCGTCTCAATCCTGTTCTTAATATGGTAGGAGGTGAGCTGTACTGAGATTTCAGTTTGGCCAGTTGCTGAGGTATGAGAAGGAATAAGAATTGTTTCAGCACCTGTGTGGGGCTTTCAGTAGGAAACGGGAGAAGACAAACTTGCAGTATGAACGTTTGACATGGAAAGCTGTGAGAGCTGGTTACTGTAACACTGTCCACAACTTTATTTCCTATATCTGTTTGAGGCCGTTCAAACACACTTAGAAAATAATACTTTTCCCTGCTTCACAATATAGGGCATCTACTTTATTGAGATTTAGTTTAATCTTATGGTGGCAGAACAATACAACTGGGATTTTGCAAGGATACTTCATTAGAAAACTTCTTGTATACCTAGAATATCTCTTTTAATGAGATAAAACAGGTAATATGAGTTTGTAATGTTTCTGCCTAGCACTGTAATTGCTCTATATTTAATTTTCCTGCAATAAAAATCAACACTGAAAATAGCTACTAGAAGTAACTTGGATCTAGGAAGTAGTTAAGCAGCTGTATACACTGAGATTTCAGGATCTTTTTAATGTAATCTAAAGCAGAAGATAGGAGAAAACTTATGGGGCACTTATAAATTTTTTAAAGCGATGAGAAAGAAGCATTAAATTAATTCATATTAAGACCAGTAAAGATGTGGCCTCTTGTATAACACAAGTTACAGATTTTTCACTCCTGCATTTAGCCCTGTTATGTACCACCTAAACTAGTATCGATTATGCCTTCTTTATGATCAAGAACTCTGAAAACACCTGGAACAACTAATTGTTGCTGAAAATTAATTTTGCTGGAAAAGCCCTGTCGTATAAATTGCACCAGGAAATTGGATTCTTAATAACAAATAAATAATTGCATCAAAATATCTCTTTAGGGAGTTTCTGTTTAGTCTTAAATAGGTAAGTCTAATTTATAGAGACAAGCAAAATAACCTGGATGCTTCAGGCAGAGAGTAGATGCAGACACAGTCACCAGGCATTCCAGAGGTAATGAAGTGGAGAACAACCACAAAGGTCAGGCTAAAAGCATTCATCAGATGGTTTATAACACAAGATCACTGGTAAAAATGTCATTGGTGTTATAACTAGCTTTCAATTACATTCCACTAAGATTGTATTAGAAAGCACTACTAGCTATTGTAAAGTATTTATGTGGAGCTATGCAATTAGTAATTATCAGACACACTGATTTTGACAGCTGTTGTTATTCAGGACCTTGATAGATAATTCCTGTTAGGAAGAAAATCCAGGCACTTCTTGGAAAGACTCCTCATTGCTTGCAGAGAATGTGCCTGAAGCCCTGTTTCTCTGAGCAGAGCAGAAACAGCAGTAGGCAGCATTGTCATCAGGCTGCCCACAAAGCTTTCCCTCAGCTCCCGCTAGGGCCGTACAGCTCTCTGCTCTCCTCTGGGATGGTACACATATGGGTGCTTTGATCTTCTGCCTCTGACATTGCCAGATATCACCTGTCCATGGGTCCCAGTCATTCCCCGCTTATTCTTCTTGGATAGTTCTTGCTACATTCTGACACTATGAGTAGTATTAAGGTTCATTTGTCACCATAAAAGAGTTTAATTCCTTCTTTCATTATTTTTAATATGATCTGTCCATTCTCACATCAGAGACATGGTTGCAGGCCACACATTAATACAGTGTAACAATGTAATAAAATCAAATTGATGCAGATTCGTAAGAAGGTGAAGTTGTATTTCCTATTTCTATATTCCCAGTACACACTGGCAGAGGTGACAAGGGGGAGGCTGTGACTTTTCCATTTGGCCAATGCTGGAGAGAAAAATATAGAATACAGAGCCACCTGTGTGGGCACAGAGGTGAACCTCTGATGGTTTTAGTTACTGGGCCCAAGATGTTCAGTGATAAAGCTACAGCTTTAGTCAAACAAAGGCAGTCCATCTGGGGTTGTAAGAGATAGACTAGGAGATACTTTCTCTGGATTGTGTTACACCCAATACATGGGCAAATAACAAAAGCAGGGAGACATATAGAAACTGTGCCTGCCCTTTTGCGTAACAACTACTTGCTGTGGGTGCTAAAAGGGAGTTTCAACTTGGAGCATCAAAAATATGTGCCTGTATTGCTCTGTTTCTTGTCTTCTGTTTTCAAGGACAGGCTTCTGTATAGCAGATTTACAAAGAAACCAGACAAATGTAAATCCTTCGCTACCTAAACTGAGGCCAATTTGTCTTACCAGTGGAAGTCACTAAAAGCACCCTCCTGTCTCCATTGACTGTAGAGGGAACTTATGTATTTCTTTTAGGTGAACTGGCTTACTAACAACTTGAAATTTAGATGCTAAGTGCCTACATTAGGCATGCTGGAGCATATCTCATAAAACAAAACAAGGATGTTTTTGTTTGTTGTTTTTAAGGAACAGTATATATTTGGGCTCACATACATGGGCATTCCAAGAAGAAAAATCTTATTATGGTGTGAAAAAGTCTTTTTTCGTACCCGCTGAACTGTGTTGTTCGATAGTGACTTCCCAGTGAACTGGGAAGCTAAAAATACCATAATTCCATTTCCTATTGCGCAGACTATTGTGGGCTGAAACTAGCAGACTAGCAGTTCGATGTGATTTTAGTGTGAAAAAAATCCAGTGAAATCAAAGTGAGGGTCATCTTGAAGTACAGGTTAAATATAGCTATGTCCTTATAGACAATTTCCCCTGCCCTTGGATTCCAAAAAGTGCATTAAAACATTTTGCATCTACAGTTTTAACCTTCAATCCCATTCCTGAAATCTGGATTTCCAGGGATATTAGGCCAGTCTTCCCACTCTGCAGAGTGTTGTATTAATGTAAAATATAGAAAAGATTCAAGGCCCAAGATGAATTGTCCCCAGTCAGAGTTTGTTCTGCTGCAAGTCAGGGAAACAAATAAGTGCTGCCACTGAATATCTTGGAGGCAGTGTGCTAGCTGTTTGCAAGACACACTTCCCAGAAGCAGAGAGGCTTACAAACCGCACATTTTCCTGCCAAGGAAACTAGGTACTGCAGCAAGCAGACTTTCTTTCATTATTTGTTATTTCAAAGTATTTTCTAGATAGGTGTATGCACATTTGATTCTTCCAAGACTTTAAGGAACATTATTAACAATTATTAACAATTTACTGTGAAGAAAGAAGGACTACTGAAAATGGGTTGTCTCAGACGAGAACACTATCTGTCTTTCAGATGGACTTTGATCATGGTAATATGGTAAGGCTTGGACACAAATTTGGAATGCTTGGTCACAGAGCCTCACTTTAGTGCTTTTAAAAGTGACATGGTCACATAGATAAAGCTGGTGTTTTCTATAAGTATTGGGTAGCAGACAGAGAGGAAATAGAGAAAAACAAGATATTTCCTAAATTACTCAAATTAAATCAACCAATCTCTGGAGATACTTAAGAAAAAAAAAATCATGTAAGAAAGTTATTCCAGAATTTTCCAAGGTTTTCTAAACAACTTCTGAAACATCTGATATTAACTGTTTCCAGAGGAGACACTGAACTAGGCTGTACTGTGCTCTGACCTAATCTGATCTTACAGTGATTTTCTTATTCAATTGAAAGGGTAAAGGAACCTGGAGAACAAAAAAATATTTTTCTGCAATTGGTTTTGCAATATAGTAGATAACAAAATAGGAATATTCTGTGAATTAATACAGAAAATGTTTTAGAAGTCACCTTAAAGAAAGAAAAATCCTATGAGCACTCTCAATGAACCACATAGAGACTTTATTTCAAATTTCTTGAAGCATGTTCTATTCCAAAACCTAATTAGATCATCCATAAGGTACGGCTGGGAAAATCTAGTATGGGAATCTTCAGGTTTCTTTGAGATTAAAGGAGCAGGTGATTATATCATTTGACAGAAAACAGAGCAAAATGTTGATTAGAAATGGTTACTCTTTATCCAGATTTCTCGTTTTGACTACAGTACTTATTTGAGGCTTACCATGTAAAATTAGTTACTTCACATTTTCATATGAAAAGGCTGAAAAAACCCTGCTTAAAGTGTACTTGTAATGTAATAATACAACTTAAAATGTAACTGAAATTGAAGATATAGAATTGCAAATTATCTATATTACTAGTGACTAAAGCTTGAAATCATTTCATCAAGCAAAAATTGAGTGTCAAATCTTAATTTTGTTCCACATTACAACAAAACAAAAAACTTTGAAAAAAAAACTATTAAAAAAGAATAAAAATGGATCTCTGGATTTCATTTAAGCATTGGTGCAAGGAACTGATATCAGTACTTTTGCAACTTTGAACTGTTTCTAATTAAAAAAAACACTTATTGCCTGAAATATTGCCTGAAAAACAGGAAGATATACTATGCTTTTTTCCTATACAAATCCTAAAATATTTGAGCCAGAACTCATTGAAATCTATATTATTTTTCATAGTTTGTAATGAGTGCCTCAGATCCAAAATGAATGTAAAACTGTTGGATATCTCTCTAAATACAGCAGCAAGCAGAAGTCTATTAAGGTCTTTGGGTTTTATGGTCCATTTGAAAACTTCTGAAATTACCTTATAAGTACAGTAATATGTTCTACATAACTTTTCAAACTGTTTTTGTTAGGTACTTAAATCTTATCATTTCTGGAAAAATGGAATTAGTCTTGATTTGGATGGTTGTGGGGGTAGACTACTAACTGATTACAAAATGCAAGGCTTTGCAGACAATTATATTCAACTCAGTAAGATAGTAACAGCTATTTACTTTGGGTATGGGAGTATTTCACGAACAATACATGGTAGAATGAGCATTTTTAGGTCAACTTGTACTGACATTTCCTCTTCTTGGGTGTAACAGCAAAAGCAAACTAGGATATAAAATGTAAAAAAACCTGAAGGCAAAGAGATTTTAGACTGCTCATCTTGGTGTCTGGCAGACGTGGGCAGATAACAACTAAGTTCTCCAGGGTTTGAGCTCTGCTTAAGTCTCTGAAAGGACACAGTGTATGTGTAGTGGTTCACACTGCATTTGAAACATGTAGATTTTAAGAATATTTCCAAGTCACCACATATATGGTGTAGCTGATCCTGACTGCTTTTATGTGAAAACGTAGTGGTTCCGTACCTGCCAAAGGAATAGGAAACCTTGATTCTGGGCCTTTTCCAACACAATTGATGTTCCATTGCTCAGATACTTCTGCTTGTAAGATGAGCTGTGTTTGAAATGGAGCTGCTTACTATTAAATTCCATTAAAAATGGGCAGTTGGGTCCATTTTATTTTGAATTGGATCTTGCTTTCTGTTTTGCAGCTGGTCTGTCTTCCAAACGATAAACCCTAAGCTATTATTTAGTGTGATAGTGAAGGCACTTTCTGGGAAAGTTCTACTTTTTTGCCTCGATTTTTATTGCATTGAAAAGGATTTTTAAAGCAACGGGTTTGAATTATAATTAGTCCCATGTTTGTTTATACATAATTTTGCAACTGCTATTGCGAGGCCAGATCCCCACTGGCATATACTGGTCAGTTCAACCTGAGACATAAAATTACAATATCTAGACCCTCAGCTGTAAGTTTTCCAGTGAAAGAGCATCCTCTTTAAATTCATTGTGATGAGGTGTGCATATGACCAGTTAAATGCCTCAGTAACAGGGAGTGGGAAAGAAAGATAAAATCTGGATCATTACACTAGTGGTGTTTATGAACACTTTAGAATAATGCAATATATATAATTCCATTCCAGTCTTAATAAAATCCTAGCTGAAACCAGGACAATACATAATAAATAAATAAAACCAATAATAAAAATAAAATAGTTAAATGTTGAATTGTTCTTCACTGACTGTCAGTGCCTTTAGCCGCTATGTTGCACTCCTGTGAGGAGGCTTCCTGTTGTAGTCAGTATTTAATGTGAGGATACAGAAGAAAATTCTGCAGCCAGGCCCTAGGCAAACACCATGAAAGCCTTTGGATCCCCATTTAAAAACCTTAGTGTAGAATTTAGCATCCACTATTGATTATTCATGACACAATATTAATTTCGACACTGTCTAACCATTTTTAAATACATTTTTCCATAGTACTTGGAGAAAAGCATGAAAGGATAGTTTGTGTATTTTGAAAGTCTAAAAACTAACGCAGTCTTCATTAAAACTATGATCATACCAACAGGTTCAAAAGCATTCAAATAATGTTAAGGCCCAAATTCTTGTGTTTTTCCCAGTACATCTGTGTTAAATTTCCTGCAATTTATTCCATTGTTTTCAGTTATCATGACAGATAGTACAGGTACAGTAAATTATGTGCTAGGTAAAAACATGAAGAAGTTACATGTCCTGTTCTTTCCAAGGGCTGCCATAACATCCTTACCTTCTCTAAATATGCATCTTGCATGAAAAACAAAAAAAAACCATTGCCAGTTGACTTGTCTTAGCTGAATTATAGTTGATCTGAACTATATTGCCATTTGTACTGAACTGCACAGTTGCAGGCTAAGATTAATAATTCACTGGAAACAGAGTGCCATATAATGTAGCAAACGCTTAAAACTGAACAGGGAAACAAATACATTAAAATATTCACTGGAAGAATAACCTAGGTAAAACACTGAGTTGTTATTTTCCATGCTGATTGTGGCGGTGGCTTTCTCAGAGGCACATGCTTTATAGCTATAAAGACTGTTTTAATGTCATTCCCAGTAAGCAGCAGGTAGTCCCCTGAATCTGATAGTGGCAAAAATTTACACTGTGAAGTCTGGTTTTATGTTGTTCGGTTGTAAAATTTCCTGCTTTTTTTTTTTTTTCTATGGATACCAGTGAGAAGTTTTTTTAACATTCATATACTTTTATTTTGGCTTCCATCTTTCACAACACCAATTACATGAAAATTAATTGCTCACTGTTCCCTTCTTTGTGCCTTATTAGCATAAAAGTGGCAACATGAGAGATGTACCACACATAAGACACGCACTGTCTTCACAGTGAGAAGGTTTGGGTGTCAGTTATGTTACAGTAAATCAAAAGAAATGGTCTGAAAACAATTCTTTGTATGCTAAGGCATCCAAAGAACTAATTCTGCAGGCTCTAGACAGGGTAACTAGGTGGAAGTGTATTATCTATAGACTTAAATTTGATATTGGGCAAATATTGAAAATGTATGACACTTTAATACATATTTACATTTTATAAAAATGAGGGAATTTCCAGTAAGACTTTAGGAAGCTTAACACTTTAATAAGACTTTTTTAAAACTTTATTGTGAAGCAAAAATTCATGAATTTTGAGAAAGTCTGGAAGTGACTACTGTGACATTGGCCTCTCTCATTAAGTATTGCCATGTGACATACAATTAAAGTAAGAGTTGTGATTTTGCAGCCTTTGCTTTTGGGCATACACTTCTATTCAGTGATTTTCCTCTTCAATAGCTCAAGTCAATCCTCTATATAAAGTTCTTATCTGCTGTTTTCCTAGGAAAGTATGTTGCAAAGTGCCGAGGAAAAGTGAGAGACGCTGAGCAGTTTCTCCCGCAGCTGACGTGAACAGGAATTGCAGAAGCTCAGCACAGTTACTTTTTCTTGTTTGATGATCTCATTGTACTTTTTTTTCCTGGCATTATTGCACATGTCCCTGTTATTCCCCAAACCACCTGGTTATGAAATAGTAGCTTTCTTAAAAATTATTTCCAATGAAACTGTAAAACACTTCGCCCATTATAGGACCATGATGTTCATTCCAGCTGAATTTTCTTTAAATTTTGGGTCTTACATTGACTTTCACAAAAAAGATTGTTCATTAGTGTATTGCTACATGACAAACATTTGCAAATTAAGAAGTAGCTTATTCATATGTTTACAACATGTTAATCCTTCTTCTCTTTCAACGTGGGCACTGTTAGTCCAAAGTAAAACTTGCGGAATGACTCTACATGTTCATTTAGGTCTTGAATTGGATTTGAACAGTCTGAGTAATAACAAGATCTCACATGAAAACAGTGTGAAAAAAGTGTCAGCCTTCTGATATTAAGGAAATACAGATAAAATACTTGCATTTTTGGTGATGAAGTTTGCTAATATTGTACAAAGATACAGAGTAATGAGTCTGCAGCTCTATATCTACTTCTGAATGCCAAGAAGAATTCCACTGAAATATATTAATAATTTGATTTAATAATCATGTTCTTTGATCTAAAATGAGCTTTATCCACCTACCTCTGTAATGTTATACATATACCTATAAGTTGTGACCGTAGGGGACATTTGCCTGGGGACTCATTGCTGCCAAACCAAAAGGATATGATAATAACTGAAAGTATTAAGTCTTAAAAAGTCCATAAGGCCTTAAAGATGATACAGGTAATTTGTCTGATGAGAAGGAACCGTACAATCACCCAGCAGTAATGCTTGTACTATAGTTGTTCCTTAGTCTGTGGAAGTGTAAAGGATTTTCTGTTATTTGGATTTATTTTCTTCTTTTCATAAATTTATTCCTAAAAGGCCAGCAGGGATAGAGTAGAGAGCCAGAGATGTACATCTACAAAAAGAAACTGGTAATTAAAGACACAGGGAAGAGGTTTGGATTCTTCTTACTTGCTCATGTGCTACTTTTCTGCTCCCTTCCCTTCCCAAACCAGCTCAGGTCAGGAGGAAGCATGGAATATCCTTCAAAGATACGTAACCCAGACACGCACGGTTGGTTTTGGTACTGCACACGGGCCCTGTTGTTTTGTCAGGGTTCAGTTTTCAGAAGCACTGTGCAGTCTCAGGCAATCCCTCTGTCTGAACACTTCTCATCAGAGCCAGGAGAAGACTCCTGACAACTGCTGTTTTGTACAACAGCACCAAGGTTGCCTTAGCCCAGGCCTACAAGCTTAGACATTGCTCATGTGCAGACAGACCAGGTTACAAATGCACAGTATATTAGGACAGTCCTGTGTTGGAGAGTTAGGCTGAACGTTAGTGACATTATGGCAGGCACAAGGTAAGAAAGAGCAGGCAGGAGGTAAAGAGGACATGAGGATGATCTGGTTAGTGCTAGAGCAGAGGATTTCCAGAACTGTGTGGACAGCAATGTGGTGAAAAGCAAACTCCCATGTACATCATTCACATTCATCATAAATGTTCATTGTTAGAATCTATTTGATGGGAAAGATGAGTATGATTTACGTGCCCAAATGCAATGACAGTGCCATTTAGCAATGCCGACCAGTCACCTCAATGAATAGAAGGTTTGATTATTTCTTAGTTACTAGATAACGTGCTGAACAGAACCCCATGAAATTAACCTTTAAGATGACACAGTAAAAGGAAATGAGTCATTTCAGGCGATGTTCATCACTGTGTGAGCACTGAGCTTGCTAAATTAATTCTGTCATAGTGTGGGTGAAGTGGAATCAATCCATATCATTCATACATTTGCTGCTCATACAGACAGTTTTAGGACTGCTAAATAGAAATAAGCATTGACTTATGTCTAAATAAAGAAAAGTTTTGTATTATGTTTACTGATTATACTTTCCAAATGGGTCTGAAGTGACTGATTAGAGAGAACTGAGAGTTCCTGAGATGTGTGTGAAAGCAAGGATAAAAGGAAGCAAAATTCTAGGCAAGGACTTTCATGTCTGGTGCTAATGGGGAAGTAGAAACAGTTTTAGTCTTAGACAATACTAAAGAAAGAAAAGACAATCTTTCATCTTCTTATTCACAGACCACTGTACTATTCTTAGAAGTATCAGCCTATCTCAGTGATAGTAATAGCTCTGCAGTTCGCACAGTGGAAGCTGACTGATTAGTTGAAAAGTAGGGGCTTTCTTCTGATTGAGTAGAACATGAGACAAGACAAACACTTCCCACTGTTTAGGAAAGAGTGAAGATCCAAAGAAGGAACTGAAAATATCTTCAAGTGCCACAGTGACCCTTGTTGAGTACGATGCAGACAGACTGGTAGATATGATAAAAACAGCTTTACACCAGAAGAGCGGTTAGTTAAACAGGGGCTGAAACACACACTCTCCTATCTGGATGAATACCTGTCATTGATGCATGCTGATGGGCTGCAATGCCATCTCAGAGGCTCTGTCTCTGAATGGAGACTATCTGGGAGAGCACCTGACAGTTACTAGCAGATAAACGCTTTTCTCTGGTGCCTACAGTTTCCATACATACAGAAAAATTTGGTGCCACCTAATGGACAACCCCCCGCATCCCGAATTTCGAATGTGTTAAACTCTACAGGAATGCTTTTGCAAGGGATCTATAAAGGCCTGCTACCTATATTTGTTAATGCATCACACTAAGAATTTCTCATTCAGTATGCTTGATCATATATCTTGGGATGTAATACGCATTGTTTAGAGCCAAAGACTTACTAAGCCCCACAGGTAATACAAGGATTTCTGTGTTTGCTGGCTTTAAATTTATGAACTAGGGTCATGACACAGCTTCCTCAGTTTGAGCAACATAACACATGAAACTAAATTATTGCACCTAAGTGCTCTGATGTGTTTACAGGTGAAATTTAACTAGCTATTTTGTCAAAGTGAGATAGATTATTCTAGACCATCCTTAAAAAAGTTTACTGCTATAGCTCCATGGACATAGCTACCTCTTTTAGTAGAAATCATGACTGTCAACAAAGTATTGCTTTAGCCCATGGGGTTTATATCAGCACGTGTACACTTACAAGGTACATTAGCAAAAAGGAGTGGGACTACACCACCACCAATACAATGACTGTCATAAGGAGCAATACTGTAAACAACTGTAATTCCTGCAAAAGTTGTTAGTAATGACCTGATTGTATGTCATGAACTTCGGAAAGAAAAACAGGTAAAAAACCATAAAAGTATTTATATTTCATCAGACAAACCATCTAGCATGTCCTAGAAACAGTAAATTAAACATATATGTCTGTGATATATGTATAGATGTACATATGTATGTGTCTGTATGATTATATGTTTGCACACATGCACACATCCACATATATAGTCATATATGTAGTCATATGCTCATATATACAGCTATGACATATATGACTATATGACTCAGGAACTCCCTAGGCAAGTGTGTAGCGTGGTATCTTCTACTTAGGAATCCATGGGGAATTTTTCCTGCAAGCTCTTGTCTAGTCTACCCTTAGACTTCAAGCATAATGGCCTTCCACAGAGTAACTATATATGTTGTATGGTGCAATATCTCCTTTTGTTTGTTTGAGCCTGTCCTCCCGGTAGCATCATCCATAGCTAGAACGTGAGCATTAGTATTAGAATTGCAATTTGGACATCATGCCCGGTTCTCAGCTGTCACTGAATTCAGTGGAAGAACAAGTGAAATCATGCTCAGTTTAATGAATTTCAATTTGCTAATGCACATGCTTTGAAGAGGTGCATATGTGAATGAAACCAAGTTTCCATCTGCAGTTTGCATTTATAGGTCTTCAGGACGCATTATGGGTTCAGGTCTTTTCATTTGCCTGTGAAGAGAGAGATACATAGTATGATTAGGAGTGGTCCTGCAGGCCTACAGGCAACTGGCAAAGAAGAAATACAATTGTCAATTATATTTCTATTGCCTCTGAGCCTTTGGAATGAACTGGGAAGAGTGACTGGGCTTTTTATTATTTTTTTCAAAATTTGTTGTATACATTCAAGACAGTATTTTTTATCATCTGTAAAAAATAATCAAATTAAATGAATCTGGTTCATTACTTTTAGAGAAAATAATTATTAGTTTTTGCGAAGATAAAGGAATGTCTTTGAAATGGTGATGAGTTGATAAGCAATTTAGCAATTCCTTGGATACTTTTTACCCAAGGAGAATTGCTCAAACTCTTTCATCTCTAAAGCATACAATATCATTTGTGCTTTACTCTTTTATTGTATTCAGTATGTTTGTGGGATTTATAGTTTCAGCTGGCACTTTTTAATGCTTGCGTATATTTTCACCTTATTTACACCTATTGTTACATAACTGATTCACAATATTTCACAGATGTAGTTTCTCAGTATTGAGGGGAGGGTGCTTTTGTTTAAATTTTCTTTAGAAGAAAGAAAATATGTAATTTTTATTCAGTTAAATACAACACCTATTTTTCCTCCTTTTGCCTGGGATATTTAGTGGCTTATTGTAAAGAAGCAGAGATGATTGTTTTACTTTCTTACATTGTTTGACACTAAGAATTTTAATATATCAGTCCTGGGAAAAAGATTTTGACCTGTACAATAGCTTTGGTGAAATGAAAGCAGTCTTAAAAGATTAAATAGTGAAATGATCAAACTCCTTTGTCCTTGTTGACCCATAATACACATTTGAGCTTGAGTCTACAGCGTTGAAATGTCAGTTTAACACTTATATTTGGCAGTTTAAAAATAATGCTCGATATCTCACTTGGGTCATGTTTTTGAAGGAAAATAGGCCATTGCAATACCCGGTGAAGATAAAGTGAGGATGCAGTGCTGGGAATTCAGTAACGGTTCGGTGTTTAAATGTGGTTTTGATGCGTAATTAAGACACACAAGTTTTAAGAAATAGGGGCAGAGGTAGTTGTAGGGCTAGCGTGTAGTTGCTAAGTTGAGACTATGAGAGCATCAAAATAGACAGGCTTATTACTGTTGTTGCTACAGGGCAAGAGGTTGCCTGTATAGGCAGCAATTGTTGGTTGCTGCACAGCAGCAGAAACAGCAGGATGGGTGCTTGCACCACAACATTGGCATGCAGCACTCAGGCTGGGGACGCATCCTTCCAGCACCTTCCCTGCCCCTACCTAGCCACAGTTTCATCAAGCCCAACTCCTCATCCTTTGACCCAAGAAGTCTTAAGCCAGATCTCATAGGCTGTATTATTCCCTATGAATTTTGATGTACTCCATTACTTCAGCAGAAGAGGTCCAAAATGCCTTCAGGAGACTTGAAAGTAAGCCCTGAAACTACCATCCTTGTCCTCCTTTTGCTTGTCATCAGCTGCAGCACGGCCTTCTTGTGGCTGTTGTCATCCTTGGGGTAACAGCAGCTTCTCCCCTAGGGAAACTACCTTCTCTGGAGGGGCATGAATAATAGTTCTAGAGCTATAGTTATCAGTAAGGGAATGTGGTATCATACACTTGTTTTGTTTGTCTTCCTGATGTTTACATGGCAAATTCATTATGTTAATGGTGATCATAAGAAACACACAAATATACAGGGGCTGACTAGTAAGAGATCATTTGTTTTAGTGTAGATAATGAGAAAAAATAGAAGCTGCTGCTAATCAGTACACAAGCCAAAGCTACCTTGAATTTGCCCTTATCCTCAAGGACTTAAAATAAATAAATAAATACGTTGGATTACTAAGGCCAGCAGGCAACGAATGTAACGTGATTGGTTATTCTGACTGATTTATCCTTAGTTACCCTCTACTTGTCACATGCGAGACCACAAATGCCTGCCCGCAGGGGATCTGGATACGGAGTTTTGTTTGATACCAAAGGAGAGCAGAGTCCTTGCCCTGCCCTGTTCTCACACTCGCTCACTCCTGGCCCAGCACCACATTCAGGAGGTACCACCTTCCCTTCCAGTACCCGTTGCCTGGGATGGTCAGGCAGAACATCATGTTGGCTCCTGTCGTGCCACTCCTAGCAGATGCCCGTCACAGGCATCCCCTGCCATGGTCCCTGGGTAGCCCCTGGCACTCGTCTCCATCCATCTCCTGGATCTCCAGGGTCTGCTCCACTTCCCAGATCTCTCTTCCAGCCAGGATCTTCACCTTCTTCTTTCCAGGCCCCCTTCTGCTTCCAAGGCCCTTTATTTTTGGGAGCCCTCCTTTTAAGCACCTCCTCTTCTTTCTGGACCCACTAGCCCTCTGGTTTCCTCAATCAAAACTGTCTATGTGCAGAAGCACATAGTGTGATCAGTCTGCTAACTGGCGGTTCTGTCCCATTTTTCATTATTAGCTGGAGGACTCAGGAAAGGTCACTTTCCTTTAGTCCAGGTGTCATCATTATTTCAAACCAGATCATACTGGTTGCAGTTAGCAAGTAGCCACTTCTGCCTGAGAGTTCAAATGTTCAGTTTCAAACATTCATACACATGCATCCACCTAATTATCTGCCTCCTGCTAGCATTCACAATTTAAACTATTTTTGCCTATGATAATACTAAGTAGTTTTTCTAGTTCTATTAAAACCAATAAAAAAGAACCACACATTTATGATATAAGTTCCCTCCAAGAACCTGCAGCTGTAAGGGATTTGCTATTGAAATTATTATTGCAAAGCTGCCGTGAAGAAGGAACTCATGCACATGTCAAAAAAAGCGCTCCTTACGTGTCCTAGGAATAACGTAAATCCAACTTTTGAATCAGAATTTGGTGGCAATAGAAAGACCCACCAGTACAGAAGAGTCAAACAGGAACATAGTTGTGTTACTATTTTATTACTTTGCTCCTTTCCTGTAGCTTCTCTCCTACCCTATCTGGCATAGAGTTGATTAGTTTTTGATCTTTACAGATTGTTTTTTCTATTTTCACCTGGATACTGTTTCTCATATCAAGTTCTAAAGCTATGACTTGAGTTCCAAAAGCTTATTACAATATAATAAAAAAGCTTATTGTAATATAAATAACATTTACAGTAAAAGCAATAGGGCCCATTTTTAAAATCTTATGCGAGTACCCATGTAAGTTGATTAGATATATAGCTGCCAGATAATCACCATCACATCTTGAATGTACAGTATAGCTTCAGTAATTGTGCATTCAAATTTCTTTTAGAGAACCCTACAGAGAATGACATAATCACGGACCTCATCCTACATCATTTATTCACAAGGCTATTGAAAGAACAAATACTTATTGAAAACATAAATCCTGCATTTTTTCAACTTTACTGTTAAAAATGCCAGTCATTGCTAGCTGGTAACTTTTAGTATCTGTCATTTGTCTAGCAGATATGTAATGTATACTTCTTAAAGTTGAATAATCCTAACGTTTTTCACTAAAATCATTTATGAATGAGTTACAGGGATATGAAAGTTTAAGAGTTAATACCCAGCCCTTAATGCTTCACAAGTACTATCTCCTACAACTCTATTAATGTTAGCAAGATTTCTGATGCACAAACATACTTAGCTTTAATAATCGCAGTAGTTGCTTGCAAATCTCAATGTTTATGTACAATACCATTGTCTTTCCGCCACACCTTTTTAACACATAAAGAAACTGAGGCACAAAGAGGCTGATTGGCTTGGCTGTGGTGGTCACCTGGATGGCTGTAGCAGAAGCAGAACTACAACTCAGTCTCTGATGATGCCCTATTAATGCCCTTCTCTTGAGGCTCACTATCTTTCAGTTCATTCTTCTCATTGTTGATAAGCTACTGCTGCCAGTTTGCTAAATTGAGAAAAAAAAAAAAAAGTCCATTTCTGTTTCTAGGATAGATTTATTATTTTAGATGACAAATGAGAGAATCAATGCACATATTTTTAGGTGTCTGAAAAGCAAATATCTCACCTAAGCTTGTATTATGGGCTTCTTTTCTAACCATAAATGAAAGAAGGGTACCCCAAGGGATGTGATTCATCTCATTCCAAATAGGTGTCAGTTGAGATGAACCATCCTAAGAGGATCCTGCCTCTCTTCATTAACTACTCCTAGAGAGCTACCAAGGCAAGACACTTGCCTTTAAACAGCTAAAAAATGGCACATTGACTCTAAGCCCAAAAAAGGTAAAACCAAAAGGGAGATTTTGTTTGTGTGCGTGATGGTTCTTCCCTGCAGACATGCATGCTGCTATCCATGCACTTTTATTTATTGCTCTGATTATGTTCAAAATGTGATGAAAAAAGTTATGATTTTATGCATTTTCACCTGTGGTTCATATTACTGATTCTTCAAACCAGCCAATAATCAAACCAACCTGCTCCACATACTTTCTATTGTGGTTCTACAGCTATGGATGTGCTATATTTCAGGAATTTGTACAAACATCAAGTTAACCTCTACAAGAGAAGCATAGCAAATGTTGGTTGAGATAAAATCATTCCAATGGTTAGAATTCTATAGTTCCGACAACTCTATGAATGGCAAATATTTTGATGTCTCGTAAGAAATCAAGAGTTTCTTAATCTCTGTGAATAGGTTACTATTCCCAGTAGAAAACCCAATATGTCTTGCTTAGAAGCTGTTGTATAAAATATTTTTTCCTAAATTAGTTAACTGGCACATGTAGTCAAATTTCTGCAGTGGTATTTATTTATTTGATTAAATATTAGAGCATCTATTTCCATCTCAGAAGACACCACTAAGAACTTGCAAACAGATCTATTAAACTGCAATTTAAAATACATGTTCTACCCTAGTGCTTCCTAGTGATACCAAATTACTGTTATTGGTGATAAAAGTGTCCACAAAACAATGGAAATGTGAGAAACAAGCAAAAAAAAAACCTGAAAAAACAAGCCTCCTTTTTTTGGGGGGGAAAATTTAAAAGTAGCAAACTCTACATCACTACCATATTTTGGCATGGCTGTGTCCTTTCCCCTGTGCCTACATCTAAGTTAGCATAAAAATAGAGGTTGTATTTTTTATGAAATAAACTTTTCTTCCTGAAAAAATGGGAGATAAAGTTGCTTCAGTTTCAAATCAAATTTTACATAAAATTAAACATTTAGGATTGAAAAATCCTTTTGATATTGAAAAACTATTTATTTTGAAAAAGGTAAAGAATTGCTTGATTTTTTCCAGCTAAAACAATGCCAAAAATTTTAAATTAGTTTTTAAATAACTTCAATGATAATGAATCTGCCTATCTGAAAGCTCAATATGTTACTGAAAAATTTAGCTCAGATTGAATTAACACATGAACATGTTGGTTCCAAGATAATATCATGGATTTACCTTACCTTCTTACATTATGACAAGCATAATTTTCCCAAACTTTTCTTAAAAGGAGAATTACACATATACAGCTGAAAAATAGATACATACTGGAGATGAGAACTGCATAGCACTGGCCAGCAGTTTGTATTCCGTTTCCTTAGCTTTCAGGTTACATGACTCCCACAAAAGAGATAATAGTGAGTAAATTCTACTTTATATTTGAATAATCACATAGTGTCAGAACTGTAAAATTACCCCCAGGGTACAGAGAATGAGTATCTGAGAGAATGACTCTTATTAGAACACATCAAGTAAAGATCTCACTCTATCCTATATGACAGAGTGGTATTTTAAAGTCTTCAGTCATTCCCATTAAGAAAGCTTGACTTTTAAGTAAAAAGTGGCGTTTGCTTACTGTGAGTCACAAAACCTTTTTGTTCTTGTTTGTATATGACCTTAAGTAGCATTCTATCCAATGCATAACCATGGCCTTTGCTCATTCCTATAATGCTTTCAGTGTTTAAATTACTCCAAGAATTCCATTATTTTCTGAATTGGACCCTAGTCCCTTAGTGGTGACGTTGCTGGAGACCAGCCAGGGCTTCATCAAGCAAGGGTAGACCCCCAGGGCACTGCAGATGTGTATCAGAAGAGCCTCTTCAGGGAGCCCCAACAGAGGCAGCAGGTTGGGGGGGTCTTCGCTTAAGAGTAAGTTTTCTTTTGGATTAGTGTTCTTTCTCTGTTGTGCTTTCTAAATAAACCCATTCTCTCAAACCCACGTTCTCCCAAGCACCAGGATGTGTGCATGCAAGTGGTATGTCCAGAGAGCAAGGGATGCCAGCTATTGAGTCGTCTTCTTCCTGTCCTCTGGGTTCTTAAGTTGGCAACCATGTGATGGTCTTAGAGGTGCCTTTTGATCACTTTTAGAAGCTGATAGTGATTGTGATCTTTTTCTCTACCCCATACCTCTGTGAGTCACTGGAAAATGTTGCTGTGTTACTCTCTAACCTTTTTTTCCTTTTCTCAGGGTCTTATGGCCTCAGTCCTATTCTTTATCTTCCTGCCATTGTCTCTTTGTGGTTTCAGGCTGCACTTTGGTTTAGTCAGTCGTTTGCTAAAGTGTGGCTCTGACCTCTCTTTTTTAGGATGCTTTCCCTTTCCTGAGCTAAGTGTCCTGAGAAGCCACATGTAAGTGTGTTGGGATCTTGATTACCTGCTAACCTATGTGCCATGAATCTCCTTTTCCTTCCTCCACCATTCCTTCTGGGAGTCCTACACGCATAAATTCCCAATCATATTTCATTATTACTAGTCTTAAGGTTTCTATTATGTAGCTCCACTTGACAGAGCCAAGACCCTAATCTTGATGAGTTTCTCTCCCTTGACTCAGTTTTTCTTGCCACTTGAGTGGCAACTAGGATACCACAGAGTGCTATGTATTTACTGTTTCTGTGATGTAGCAACAATGACTGGTCTGAACCCAATCTATCCTGTGTTCTTTAATTAATGGGGGATAGTTTGGTTGAAAAAAGAGAACTGATGGAGAAGAGATAGGAGGCAAAACAGAATGTCGTGTATAAATCCTCCATTGACATATAGACACCAGTGCTGCTGGGGCTGGAGAGTCTGGGTCTGTCTTGGATCCCCTCTGTTGAGCTTGATCTTGGTAGAGATTCACCTTGTTAAAGGGAAGATCAGGCCATGGGTATCTTAGCAGCAGCCAATGGGCCTTATCCTGCATGAGGTATGGGTAATTTAACTCCTCCTCTGTAGAAGACAGAGCATTAAAGCTTTTTTTAATTTGGAAGTACAAAAGAAATTTTAACACTAATAAGTTATGTTAGTTTTCTTTTAATCTAAATTAATTGTTGCACTTAGAGTCTAATTGTTTTGACAATAGAACAGTGTTTTATATAGACTTTGACATGTTTGCTGTTGTAATTAATGCTCTTAAGGAGACTAGAAACTAAGTAATACAGAGTGACTCTTCAGACACACACTGTAACTTCCACAAGAACTGTATTATTGCATCTCTTGTCCCTCTTGCCCCTCCAAAAGAAAATTTCAAAACCAAGTGTCGCTCCATTCTCAGCTGTAACTGATAGAAGCTGGACTAAGAGAACTGCATTTGTGTAAATGAGAATAATTTTTTCCTCAAAAATGGAAATTGAAAGAAACCCCACTGAATTCTGAATACACCAACATTGATAAATATAGAATGCAGACAGGGATATACTAGTCTAAATTCATACCTGACATTAAACACCCATGAAAATAATGTTTTATATGTATTTACCCCTCATGAAGGAGACAGAAAAGAGAAATTCCTGCAGCCTCATTGTTTACTGATCTTTAGGTGAATCTTTAGGTGACTTTGAATTAAACAGACTTTTTCATTTTATCATATATATACACTATTACAAGTTTGTTTTTTTTTAAATCTGGATTTGTAGTAAACTGCTTTTAAAAGTGAAATTTTTTGTGAACACAACCTAATAATGAAATGTTTAAGACTTTCAGTTAAATTAGAACTCTCTACAGGAAGCTCATCTCTGGCAAAATCATTCTAACCTTTCATACGACATTCCTGAAAACAAAGTAAGTACACTATGCTCTACAACTTCAGTGAACAGTATGTTTTGAAAAACAATTATTTTTCTGAAACACCAAATAATTACAATGCACCACAACATTTTGTTCAGCATGGTATAACTAATCATCTCTCTGTAACTCTAATGTAATATAAAGTTTGAGGATATAGCAGTGGTGAAAGCACTATAAATTTGTCTTTTATATTATAGTTATTTTCATAAAGAGTAACTCTAATCTTCGTTTAACTTGTCAAGAGCTTCAATTCAGGTCGTACAAACACATCCAGATCATCACTTGTTGCCCTACCATAGTTCAACCTGAAGGGTGATCTACAGAACTGTATGTCAATATATATGGAAATCTGAAGGCAGACTAAATTAGAGAGGTGTTTAGTATTGGGCTGATAACTGCAGCTGTACCAGTCAGTGGTGTGGTGTATAGTTGCCTGTAAATGCCAAGTACACCCCAAATAGAAGGTTGATTTGCTCTGGCTGTACTTTTATGAATGCCATTTCATAGTAGCAGCATAGCAGCCATGAGGCATAGGCAGGTCCATTATATCATTTATATTTGATGAACAACATATCCATTTTTAAGAGTTGTGAGTGTTGTCTATATAATAATTATTGTAATAATGGAAAATATTCAGCCTGAGTGCGAATGATGAATGAGAGAGGAAGTTCAGGTGTCTACAAAAAATAATGAGTTTTGGTGTGATTCATGCCCAGCAGTACAGGGAAATACATTAACACATTGACTTTCATCAATCTGTTTTTAACCATCAGAAAGGTTTAGAAATAAAAGAAAAATAACTGGAGAACAGAGACCATGAAGTAATTCAGTGTTGAATATCAGACTGCAAGTTGATATGGTTCTCCTTGTTCTGAGTACACATTTAACTTTTATAGCACTTTCTGGGATTTCAAAGTAATGTTTCTGAATTTTAATTCTTCCATGAAATAGAAAGACACTAACATTCATATTCTACTGATTGAAGCTGCTAGCCTACAGAGCCTGATTTTCTTTTCCTCTGTAAGCATTGGACCAGTGAAAAATGCAGCTCAAACTGACATGTTTATTTTGCATAAGAATAAATAATACAAACTATGAAGAACAGAGAATAAACCCCAGCAATATGTGTGTATAACTATGATGTAACCAGAACCAGAGGCTCTATTCTAATATTGTAATGTCTAGATCTATTTAAATTCCAGTAGGAGAACATCTCTGAGACTCTAAAAAATGGAAAAACAATAGTTTTTATACATGTGTAGTCTGATCTTTTGGAAGCAATTACGAGCTCTTAGTGACACAGCAAACAACAGTTTTACCACTTCACAGGTGCCTTGGGTATACTGAATAGGAGACTGCAGTATAACAGTGTATGCAGAGTGACTAAGATTAACTTTATAATAGTGTACATGGTGTTACAGATGGGAATAAAATTCAAGAGCTCAGTTTAGCTCAGTGGCTCAGTTTAGTATTTCTGTATTTGAAGCAACTATGTTGGGACTCATATTCAGAGAAATAAAATCCTTTGATGATTTTCAGATTCCTTTCAATTTCAACTTTAATCGTGCAGCAAGCTCATGTCTTAAAGATTAATCTGAAGAGGACAGAAAATGTGGAAAATAATGGAAGATGGGTGGAAACTGAGAGATATATTGTGTCTTCCAGTTGACAATCAGAATTCTAATACCAAGACCTATTCTGTCTGCATATTTTATAATTTGTTTTGTGTTTTTTTGTCAATAGGAATGTTATATATACAACCACATCTGTTAAACAGTACAGCTTTATCACCCAGGTGGTGGACTGAAGGATGTATTTGTTGAGAACAGCCACCCAAGCAGAGTAGGAGCTCTTCAAATATATTTTTATATATATAGATATATATATATCTATATATATATCTATATATCTCCTTGCAATATCCTCATGAAGCAAAGAAATATTTCTGCCCTTGATCACTATTAAGGAAGCAGACATAAAAAAAGAAATTATACAAGAATGTCTGGGATAGATGTGGGAACAGATGCTATAGCCTTTCCAAATCCATGGCTGTGCCCAATCCCCAAAGACATCATTGACACTTTAGTTATTTTGCTCTGTTTCCCCTTCTTTCAGTTGCTTTTTCGTAACATATAGTCAGCTTCTCTCTCAAGGCTGCAGGATAAAGAAACAAACCCCTCTCCAACCAGCTCTATATGAAGTCATAGGATCTAAATAATTTATAAACGCATGGTTCCATGGAGTAAATGAAAATAGCAGTGTTCAACATCTTAATGCAAAGCCAAGCACTCATCAGTTACAGAGAAGGAAGCTAGAAGTAGCTCTTCTGGGTCTAAGGTGAGATATTCTGAAGCACCAGCGTAGGGTATTTGCAACTTCGCTATATTGTTTCTGTGTATAAATAAGTCATTTAAGTTTTCAAGTCTAACAGCTTCCCTGGTATGAAATTCACTTCAGAGAAAAAGTAGTCATTTATCTGGTATTCTCCTGCTGCATGTGTTTCTCCTGAAAACTCTTCTGAATATGAAAACACAATATTATATATAGTCCAAGGTTGTGGCTCTGATTCACTCCCATTACTGGCATTTGAGGGAAGCTGTCATTTCTATAAAATTTCTAAACTCTGTGTCACTCCTAGTGTACACAAATACAGAGCAAAGTTCTGTCCAAAGCTATTGTACAGCTAGTGTCTAATAATTTGATTTTTTAAAAGAGCATTTGCATCAGTGTTTTGCATTAGTGCAAGTCAGGAGTAAAACTAATGGAATTCCTCAAACTAGTGTAAGTAGAAAGAGAACCAGCATCTGGGTCTGTGGCAGGGAGCGTTCACAGCCACAGCCCTTGAACAACATCTCCAAAGAAACCATTGGCCATGAATATGGATTGTATATGCACTAAAGAGATCCACTCCTGAAATGCTTGTAGGTTAATACGTTTGACATAACCATGATATCATCTAATCTTCACTGTTAATCATTAAAAACAACTTTAGTGTCAAGGGTTCTGTATCACCATAACATAGCAAATTCAGTGGTAGGAAATACTTTGAAAATTAAGGGTATTTTGTTATTTGTTGGATCAAGACCATAGTTGGTAGTATTTTTTGATCACTCTAAGTCTGTCTTAGAAATTTTTTCTTTATCATAACTCCTAAATGAGGCAATAATACAATGATTCACTTTATCAGCTCTCAGATCTTTCTTACAGTTTAGTTTTAAATAGGATGACAGTTGATTAGTTTAATTAATCATTACTTAATGAGGGCAGAGTCTATCCAAAGGATCTACATCAAAGTACCTGTGCCAAAAAGTAGGAGAAAAAAGAACAATTGTTTTTGTTTAAGTTTCTCCTAAATACTGTGATCCATGGTACAGGATGCAATTATATCTAACTTTTAAAACTGAATGTAAACCAAGATTTTAAAAGAAGCTATGCGATTTAGACACACAGAGATTTCAACAATATCCATGGAACTAATTTCTGACCATTTGATATTGCAGACTTTTTCATTGTTGCTAAATATTTCTCCTCTTCATGAAAAAACAGATAAATAGTTTAAGTACATACCCACTCAAGTACAAGAGTTCAAAGAGATAAGGAACAATTACTCATTATTCCTCAGTTAAACCAAATCAGTTAATTCATCGAACTGCACTCGGAACTATTTATGGACATGACAGTGCAGATCTAATATCCCTAGAATTGGCTATTTCTGCTTTCTTTGATACACAGAGCGACAGCATATATGGATAAAACATTAGCATAGTCTATATAAAGCAAAATGTAACTATTGTATACAGAATCACAAAATAGTTGAGGCTGGAAAGCACCTCTGGAGATCACCTAGTTCAAGCTCCCTGTTCAAAGCAGGGTCAGTGAGAGCAGGTTGCCCAGGGCTGTGTCCTGTTGGGTTTTGAACATCTCCAAGGACAGAGACTCCACAGCCTGTCTGGACAATCTGCAATTTTGCAATACTTGTAAACACAGGGAAACATTTAAGATTAAAAACTGCCTTATTTTATACAGGCACTTATTTTTATGCGTAGTGAGCTGCATTTTGCACTTCTTGATTGAGAAGCTGTAAAACATTTTACAAGACTGAACAGGGAGCAATACCAACATAGTCCTTGCTATTACGTAAGCATTTTTTTTCCAACAGCTGATCCACATAAGTCTAAATAGTCAGCAATTAGAGGCCTTAGTTGTTTAGCATCAGCAATAAAATTATCAGCAGAAGATTACCACTTCAAACCATGGAGTCAGTCCAAGCAAGTTTCAGTAGACCAGCTACTCATATTTGGACACAGGTTTACTCAGGCTCCTGAGAAATTGTATATGGTGTTGTAAGCTCAAATCTGGCCCTAGGTTTGAATCCGAACTCTTTTTTTTTCCACATTATTAAAACTTTCTACCCAAAAATTCTCTTCCTCAAAATTTCACAGATCTTCCAGGATCAGCAAAGCATGCCGAGTGCTCCCCAGGGACCCCAGGTAATTATTTCAAGTACTTTCATCCCTGGGCTGGTAGAAGCTACTTCTTAATAGTCCCTGACTCCCCACTGTTAAAAGCAGATTTCAAGTTTCACCGGTACTTAGCTTCCATTTCACAAGCTGTCAAATGACTAGTCAAAATGTCAGAAAAAGGAAATCGGTTCTGCAGAGTTTTCAGGTTTTATTGTTATCAGTTACCAGATAATTGGCCTACTCATGCCTAAACAAAAATAATAAATGTTAACGCTTTACTAGTTGCTAAAAAGAGCCTGGCAATCTTGAACAGCATTAAGCTGCATGTGTTAAGTATGGCAATACAACAAAATTCC
Source organism: Nipponia nippon (assembly GCF_047370975.1). NCBI lineage: Eukaryota > Metazoa > Chordata > Aves > Pelecaniformes > Threskiornithidae > Nipponia > Nipponia nippon. Next base: position 11,066,527 of record NW_028262347.1, read on the forward strand.
ACCTTCTTCTCCCCATGAGGGTTTTGGTGAAATGTGGGCCCTTCCTCACTTCTGCAGCATAAGCATTGACCCTCCCTCCGGGAGCAAGCTCTTAATTTAAGCACTGAGAGCAGCAACTGTAGCAAATACAGGAGACTTTGAGATATGTATTTGGTACTTATAAAGAAGAACACAATGGCTATACTGTGTCAGAGGGAAGGTACACTTAGATTTTGATAATGTCTCCAGCTGTGGCCAGTAATAGATGCATATGGAAGAATATATGAACACAATAGGCTTCTTTCTCTCTTTCAATACAATAGGACTGTAGCACGTTTTTTTAACGGAAAGGATGGTGTTAATGTAGCTAAATGTGGATATCTCCAAGGCAGTTACAAATGTATAAGGTTCCCTCTCTGGAATAATCATTTTGTAATCAGTGAAAAATTATAAACTACTTCTGATTCCAGGTTCTAAATGTCACCATAAAGTCGATACCAAAAAGACACATGAGCGAATCATGTGTGTTAGCACACTTAATGGAGCAGGGAAGAGGTCTTGATGTATAAAGCTGATCTGCTGACTGTGGGAGCTGATATTGCTAAAAATAAGTCATTGCTCACCATCAATGCAGGATGTAGCCATCCCAATAAAATAAAATAAAATAAAATAAAATAAAATAAAATAAATGCTAGAAGAAATGATGGATTCTATTATCAGGGCAATCACTTGTTCTTCCTCAGTCAGCAGAGTTGTCATGGAGCAATGTAAGTTTTCTCATCTTCCTGTTTGTTTTTTGTGTACTAAACTGGTGATTTGAAGCATACAAAGTTTTGGAAATGTGAATACCATGTTCTGACTACCAAAGACCAGTTACAGAATGTGATTGGTTTTTAGGCAAAATCTTTTTTATGACTAGTCTCCTGTGACTTCACGGTACTTTTTTCCTCTCTTTGTTGATTAGACTCACATTCCTTCTAAAGGTTTTCTTTGTAACATTATTTTTTTCCAGCAAAAGGTATTTAGCAGTAACTCCTTAAGAAAAGACCAATCAGCTGATTGCCTAAAAACTTTTTCCTTAGATCTCAGGGCTATCAGTCAGATCAATTAAGTCATATTTAAATTGCTTTGATTTTAAACATTCATGAATCCACAAGGCAGCCAATAAAAAGAAAATACCCCTATACTGACAGCTTAAATGGATCTCTGTGTGAGTCAAAGCTGTTGAGATTCAATTTCCTTTAAATCTGCTGCCTTGTTCAGGTGTGCTTGGCCTTACTGACCAAGTGAGTGACTGCGGTGCCATTGCGCTCAGTACTGAAACTCACACCAGTGGAAATGAGACTTGATTTCCAAATCCCAGCGCTGCAGCAGTACTCAGCTAGGCTCTTCCTGCTGGTCTTTTAAATTAAGGCAAGTCGTTGATGATAGCCTTGCGGCTCCCCTGGTAAATCTTCAGAAGCCATGCAAGCAGGATGTGATAAACCTAGGATGGTAGCTGGATGCATTTCGTCAACAAAGCTCTTTTTTTCACAAAAGGATGTTAACCACTTTCTCAACTATCTAAAGCTTTCCAGTTTTATTTTTGTTCATTGCCAATACATAGAAGTGGAGGCTTGGCTTGTCTTGCTCAAGAGGTTCATACTGTCGTACTCAACATCCTATGCCACGATAGCATTATGAAGGCACACATTGACAGGAAAACAAAAATAACTTCAGTTCCTTCCTTTCTAGAAGTCTTCTAAAGACAGAGTGCATGATGTTATATTTGTATGGCAAAAAATCAGGGGGAGCTGCATTTATTCATAATTACTGTTGCTTTATTCCAGAGGAACTGAGCTTAAAACCAGATCTGCTCTAACAAGCAAAAGGAAGATCATACTTTTGAATGATGGCTGGTAAATGAAAGGGCTAAATTTTAGGAAAAGACAAATCTATTTTGGCAGTAAGCAGCTGGTTTTACTGCCTTCTGAGCATCACTTTTTAGTCATTCTGCACAGTTTGTATTTCTGTAAACTGCTGCAAAGTAAATGATAAATTCTTACTGAGAAAAGTTATGAGCAAATCTCATATTTCAAATCCTAATTCATGGAATCCTATGGAAAACTTTATAATATAAACTCATAGTCTTTATTTCTCATATTCTTTCATTGTCAAATAATTTAATCTGCTTTATTCCATGAACAATTCTCATTATATTTTATTTAGCAGCTTGTTTTCCTATAAGTTTATATCCACATTTCACTTCATTATTTTTCCCATTTGTTATATGCAACAGCACAGGATTTTGAAATAAAAATATGATCCAGGTGAAGACTTGGTTTTATCTGTGTGTTTGCTGTGTAAGCTAAGTGTTTGTGGTTTTCCTTGCTGTGTGGATGATGTGGTTTTCAGATGTTTTGTAATACATTGCTTTTAGTGGACTATTAAGAATTCAGTATCTTGTCCCATTAAACAATTTTTTCCTCTAGAGCCTGAGGCTTGGATTTTGACATTTGTACATTAGTGAGAAGTTAATCTCTTTGAAGTCATCCTTATGACTAACTACTTCAAAATATGAATGCAGCTCTCAGAACCTGAGTTGTAACTCCCAGATATGAATCTACAGTTTGCTTTTTGTAAGCATTTTACTGTAACCAAAAGATTTCTCATCTTATCAGAATACACCTCACATGATTTATAGAGGCATTGACTCTGCAAATACTGAGCACAAAGCTTCCTTATAGCAATACCTTGCTCTATACCGAGTCTCCTGGCTCAGTCCTGGGATACTTGGAAGACACAACAGATTAGACCAGTATACAGTATTTTTCAGCCTGTTTATCATAGCTCTGTTTCTACCTTCCACAATTAATTATGTGCAGCTGTTTTGTCACTTTTTTCATAAGAAAAGATATGGAAGGAAAATTTAAACCTGAATATTTCCAGGCTGATGTTTGAAATGTGGAGGTACATCTTTCATTTAAAATTAGTTTGTCCAACTGCCTTCATCTTGTTGTATTTTCTTAAGTGACAAAGTAGAGAAAATGTATTTGAATTACCAAATCACATTCATAAATTTAGTCCCATTTTGAGGCTCAGCTTAACAGCAGTGTGCCGCTGTAGGGAACAGTTATCTTCCAAGACCATGGCTGGCCAGGAAATGTCTGATATATAAAATGGTTTGGTTTCTTGCCATGTTGGTAGGTTTGCATGTTTTGGATATTGCAAAAGTTTTTCAATATCACACAACCCAGACTATGGAAAGTGCATGTATAGTTTTAATCAGATAAGAATTAATCCCCTGACTTGTTTCAACAGATAAGTCATAGCTGATGGGACGGTAACATTCAACAGTTTAATCTGTGTGAAATGAAAGGGCTTTGGTAATGTGTTGTGCCATTTAAACAACATTCACATCAAATCATCTTGTCAGAGCAGTCTCTCTGATGCCTTTGTCAAAATCTGAGCACTTGACCTCATGATCTTTTGCCTTCTCAGGAATGCAGGTGCTGGAATGGAATGGCATCCCCTTGACTGGGAAAACTTATGAAGAAGTCCAGAGCATTATTATTCAACAGAGTGGGGAAGCAGAAATATGTGTAAGACTGTGAGTTTTTCCCCATCTTTCTGTTTCCATTTTTTTTGGCTTTTCATGGCTTTTTTTTTTTTTTTTAAATTTACAGTTGTTAAGGTGGAACCTTTGTTAGCATGAAGCATCAATAATATTGCTGTAATAAACAGCAAGAGTTCACTGTGAGTGTGGGAGGTCTGTTTGTTCTTTTTTTCTTTTAAAGTCATAAGGAAAGATAAGCTGAGGCAGATGTTAGTAATTATGCTTTTATAAACAATGATACTTCCATTGTCAGGCCACAGTCTCCTTTCATTGATACACATACGATTCACTGAATTTACTGGAGTTAGAAAAAGATGGTAATTTAGCAGTAACTTGACTTTTACTGAAATCTGTGTCCTTTAGATGAAAGTCATTTAAGCATCATGAGAAATGTATAAACTTGCATTCAATCCATTAAAGATTTCACCTTAAAAGAACCTTTTCTTCTCAGCTCTTTAACAGCATTGCAAATATGTATCAGCTAAGAAGGGGCCACGCTTGGGAGCTGCTTTCTGTCATGAACCACTATTCATTTATCTACTTAATACAATAATGAGGGTATGAGCAAAGAGTTGCTTTTGTCTCAGGCTTCTCATCGCTTTCTTTAGGGACCTGAACATGCTCTCAGACTCTGAGAATCCCCAGCACCTGGAGCTGCATGAGCCAGTAAAGGCAGGTAAGTGATAAATTGTTGCTTTGATATTGGAGGACTGGGTAGCAGCTGAAAATTGGATTTGATATAAGCTAGGGTATTAGCATTGGAAGCTCAGGTGTTACACCCCAAAGCTTGCCATGGGCAGAAAGGGGACCACACCTTACATACAAAGCCAAGCATTTATTGTTGTTTTTTTATTATTACCCCAATTCAATCCAAACTGACACAGTCTACATATTTAATTAATACAAAGGAAATATCAGTAACAATACTGCAGCTAACATTTGTTATCGAGAGAAAATCTCCTGCTAGGTACTCCTTCATCTATACATGCCACAGAAAACTGTGGCATAATGGTCCCCCTTCAGCAGCTTCTCGGGGCCCTGCAGGCAGTGCTTTCACTCTGGGGGCATTGCAGCAAGTCAACAGTGTCTTGAGGAATTTGCTGGGAAGAGTGTGATGTTTGTGGTGAGAGTTTTTGACTCCTCCTTGCTGGGAGGTGGATGATGTTGGTGATTCCTTCTTCTTCGCTTCAGGATCTCCTTCGGGCCTTTTTTATGTTTTCTAGCATGCCTTACTCTTTCCTCATCTGTCAGCAGCTCTTCATTACTTACGACTTGACTGGTTATTGTACACTTTGCATGTGATATATTCTTGTTCTTTGTTCCTTCTGTTGCCCCTAAAATATTGATTTTGCTCAGCTCTGGAGGTTGCATTAGTGTCAGTAACTGACCAGCGAGTTGCTGGTAGCCCTGGGGCCTCAGCTACCATGCTGTGCCCAAACCTTGCAGCACTCTGCTGTCACCCCAGGCCTGTGCTCCTATAAGCTGCATCATTAATCTGGAGTCAGAAATACTTCAGTCTATGCAGTGCAATTACTGATGTGCCTTTATATATCGAAATTATTAAGAATGGATATTATACTGCACAGTTATACAAGGTGAAGTGTAACTCAGACAAATTAAGGTCATAGCCATCTGGTCATTAGACAATTGCTGTTGCAGCCAGACAAGCTAAAACAAAGCTCCTAGCAAACTGGAGCAAGTCCAAATAAAACACAACAAGTCTTAAGGCCTATGTTAGCTTAATACAAGGTTTGAGGCCTTTTATTAGTGACAAAAATACAGTATTTACTAGGATACAGGGCTGCAATAGGAAGTACTTTGTGTGAAGTTTTGTTATGTGACTTCTAAAATGGCAGTGCTTTTGGGGGGATTCCCTTCTAGTCAGTCAATACCATGACTGCAGGCTCTAATCATGGTGTTAGTCATTTCTGATCTAACTTTGAACCAACATCCACAATCTCACTAGTAAAGGAGCCCTTCAGCAAGCCCAGTGCAGATTAAAAGAGTTTTACTGAGCTTCTCGGGGATCCATTCTGAGTTCTGTGGTTTTGTGGCTGCTTTTTTATCAGTCGGTGCACAAGTTACCTGGATTAAATCCTACTTTTTCTGACCATGTACCTCTTCTCAGCTATTAATATACTTACCATCAAGCTACCTTTTGTTGAAAATGTATGTTATGGATATTAATTGAAAGTGAATACTGAGTCTGACAGACGTTTGAGGCAGAGCTACCCACAATTTTTTTCTTAGTGAGCAGATCAAAAACACCAAAGGCATTCATAGACACTGAAATTGTGTTTTGAAAGGCTGGAAGCTAGAATACATAATATTTTTTATTAGTGGAGAAAACTCGAAATGAGAAAGAACAGAAATAAAACTAAATTCCCCCATTCTTGCAGGCATGCTTCCTCCTAGTCTAGCAATCTTCTAGTGGTTTCTGAGTTGGAACAACTCTGCAGAGCCCCTTCTCATTGCCAAGCCAAGTCTTTCTTGCTGCCAGCTCCAAGGTTTTACAGACTGTTGGTGCTTTGGAAAGGAACAATCTCCATTCCCTCTAGAAAGATAAGCCAAACACAGCCTAGCAGGCAGGATAAGGCTAAGGTATTGCCTTAAACCTCTCATACTTCTGAAAACCTGGGAAACAAGCTAGTATCCTTCTAACTCTACACACCTGAAGGCATGTATGAAACTTGCTTGACCTCATTTCTCTATTAAACGGAGACTGTCATCTGTAAAGGATAAACTTTCCCCACTCATTGCCGGGGCAGCAGGGAGGGCAATTAGACTCCTACCACAGATGCCTCACATAGCTGTGTGTAATAAGGGAAGATGAATCACGGCTTTTGCTCTTCATTTGTTTTCATTTTATTCTGCTTTGATTAATTTGCGGTGCTAAAGTTTTGAGCCTCTTTTCTCTTTATTTTTATATAAATTATCTCAGGACCAGAATTCAGTTTTATTGAATGTCCAGTTGATTAAAAAAAAAAAAAAAGAGATTAAAGCTTTTTACAACAAACTTCAGATACTTAGTGAAACTGGACCAGTTCCAAAGACTGAAAGTTAACACAGGCCAGTCTTTAGAACTGTAATTTGCTCCAGTATGATTCAGCATGATCAGCAAGGCCTATTTTTCTTCAGCTAGAGAATAACATTTGCAGAAAGCTTGTGAGATGAGTAGCACTAGTTGACAGAGTGTTGAGTAGAAAGATTGGAATTGGGATGTTGTGGGGGAGATGTCTATTTTTTATAGGTTGTCTTTTGCATCTTCACAGTATACAAGCAGATGATATGAAAATTTGTGAAGATCATTATCCTGTTCCTGTACCATGGCAAGATGGATTTGAATGTGCTAACAATTATCAATACAAAGTTCTCTTACTTTAATCCAGTAGATAAAGCGAAGTCCCCAGGGGTTGACCCCAAGCAGCTGGCTGCAGAGCTCCAAAAGGTTTCTCTACAGCAGTCGCCTCTGGTTGCTTCCTCAGGAGTGGAAAAGGGATCTCACGTTCATTCTGGAACCACTTCTGCCACCTCCAGCGCTGTTCCCAGCCCTGGTCAGCCTGGTTCTCCCTCAGTGAGCAAAAAGCGGCATAGCAGCAAGGTAAGCAACTTCTCAGTTATGCAGCAATAACACTTTGATGACAAGAAGAAACTGCCTATTTATCTTCTTTAGTGCAGCAAGAATTCACAGCACATATTGATGAGTTCATTTCCGTGACAGTGAGGAGTACTACTGTTAAGATATAGAATTTGGACACAAGGAAAGGAGATTATGTGATTTATCCAAGGTCATAAATGATTGAGCCCTCCCTGAAAACAGATTTCTCAAACTTAATACTATTGTTTTTAAACAAAATAATTGCCCTTTTCATTCTTTGCTGCTGTTGCTTTTTAAGTGCATCCTACATGATGGTGAGTTACTAGTTCCATAGAAGCAGCTGATATTACTAAGACCATAATTTCCATCTCTATACTGAGCTACTATTGGAAGTGTTACAAACTATGAATAATCATAGCAATATTAAGCATTTCCCTGAAAGCCAGGGAAAGAATGAAAAATAAATTTACCATCAAAATGTGTTTTGTCACTAGCTAATTCCTGTGAACTTGTTAAGCATAATTTCTTATTTTCTTTGCCATATCCTGTCCATTTCTAAGCTGAACTTCTTTCTCCTCGTGCACCCACCTGCACACCTGGAAAGGACAGAGTAGGAATTTAGTAGCTTTTTTTGACAATTGAAACTGGAAACTAGATCACAAAGTCACCTGTCACATTTTTGCGTTTTGTGTCAAAAAAGTTAACATCTGAAGTGAAAATCAATCCTGTGAAGACTGCATTTGCGTAAGCAATCTGCAAGATAGCTAAAGCTGATTGCTATGCTGAATACTCAGCTTCTCACTGTCTTACTATTGGAAGCAAAGCTTCACATTGCAAACAAGATGCTTTCTAGACACTTATTTCTCTGTATCTTTATTCCTTCTTGGGACTGTCAGGTTCCTACTGCGTTATTGTTATGTTTGTATTTTTGCACTGTTGAAGCTATGACTGTGATTTGAACTACAAACGCGTTAGGTGCTGTACAAACAAAAATCAGCAAACGGTGCCTGCTCATTTCAGATAGCTCTTCAATACGCTTACATGACTTTCAGGTGAGGGGAAACACAAAAATCTCTTTCATCCAGCAGTTTAGCAAAAACTGTAAATATATTTATTGATCAGTTTGTTTTGGATAGTAATTCTGTCTTGCCACAATTCCCATAGACTGTTTATGAACTAATTCAGGTCTATTGATGCACAAATTAAATCCGTATGTCAAGATTTACTGCACCTAACTTCAGGGATCTGGCAGAATTATCAGGTTAATAGTTGGTTTAATTACACCCTACTCTGGATATTGTAAACATGTACCTATGAACTACTTTGCTGTGTACTTTATATTTACCAGTGAGAATAATGCATTTCTGAAGTACAATTCATGAGACTGGATGAAACCTGCCATTGAAGTGCATGCACTGCATGGAAAGGAGAGGACAGGGCTCTTTTAATGCAGATGTCACTGTCTACACTGAACCTCCTTTCATTTGGTCAGATGAATCACACTCCTAAATTCACTGCATAGTGTACTGAGATCCATAAATCCTTGATGTGCAGTGTATCCTGGAGAGGTGCTTCTCTCTGTCCCCATGAGAAGACTGGGTTCCCAGCTTTGGCACTGTAGCAGGTCACCTAAAGTTAGATGCATAAATTTCATTTACTGCTTCACAGAAGATTTAGTAATCTTTTATGAAAACTCAGCTGGAGGCTTATAAAAATGAAACAAAAAATTATTAAACCTAATGCCTTTATGTAGGGGATGCAAAAGTCAAAAATAATCAGGTAAATGTTTAAAACATTCTTTGCTTATTTCTGAAAATCATGTTGAGAGGCATTTCTTTCATAACAACTGTAGCTCTTGTTGACTTGTATAGTTTCTGTTCTTTGACTGCAGGCCAAATTTATAATGGTGTTGAGCTCTCTTAGAAGATAAAGCTACTGCTCATCCTTTCTGGAGCGGCTCTTTGCCTTAGGCTGACAGCATTTCTAGGCAGGCTGCAGCCTTGCCAAAGTATCAGGACAGACTAAATATCCAAACTGCCTAGATCTTGGTTTTGCTACTGTCCTTATTTTTAGCAAGTAAGATATTTTTTTTTTAGCTTTTTGTATAGAATGTACACTCCAGAAGTGTTGTAGGAGTCTCTTTGATATTCTGCAGTGCCGATTCTCTCATATTTAATGTTTTGTCCCATTACTACAGAGCGTGATAGTGCATAGCATCAGGGCCTGGCATTAACAAGTTTCACATCATGGTAATGACAACCTTCTCCAGCAGGTGTGATGGCATTATAAAGCCCCGGCTCTTGCACAGGGTGCAAGAGTGCATGCAGGGAGTATCAAAAGAAATTAGAATGAAATTAGATTAGCCATCACAGGAGAGATTTAACCTTTGGGAGCCTTGAGCTGTCTATGTCCTGTGCAGACCTGTTTCTTTTGTAATGTAAATGCATGATCATTCTACAGTGCAGATTACATCCAGCATATAAATGCTCTATAGAAACCTGTAATTCTCTTTGTATGTTGAAGAATGGGTTGTTTTTCTAAATCCTCAGATCCTTTAGCTCCTAGACAAGTCAGCAGTGAAATGCTTTTCCTTCTTTTCAAATTAATCCTCACTAAGGCCCTGATAAAGAAAGATACTTATTCGCATCTCTGCCTTTCAGTCCAGATCCAACTTCAAAGTTTGCCCAGCTCTGAGCTGGGGGTTGGACCAGATGACCTTGAGACGTCTCTTTCAGCCTAAATTATTCATGTTTCTTTGAGATATTTGGGTAGTTCTTCATGGTCAGTTTTAAGTCAGCTGACATCAGAGAGAAAACAAAATATTTAATAAACTGAATCACAGCCTTGTAAATGAGTGCAGAGATTTAGCAATGATATTGAAACATAAAAATGCACATTTATTTTTACAGACAAGTAGATAAAAGCAAAGTAACTGCACGGCTAAAGGGAACTCCACTTTAACCACCTTTGGAAGTTGCCACACAAATTCAGCATGCCCATTCCGTTTTCTCTGAACTCCTTCTACAGTATTGGTACTAATGCATTCTGTATTACATGATAGTTGGGATGAACAAACTCATTATTTTTGCTATTCAAACTTCTGAAAAATGAGAGCATTTAGACTGTCCGCAGCACAGCCAGCTCCATGTTATTTTGTAACATTGTCCGTATTGTCAGTGCGAGTACAGACTGGGGTCAGAACTATTGAAGTATACTAAAATCCATTTGTAGAGGTAAAGTATGAGAAATGTAAGCTGTTTAAGCTCTACTTTGAAAGGTTGCATGATGCTCAGGTAGGTCTCTGTCTTTGGCAAGACAAGTGAAATTCTCTCTTTGAGTATTCTTTCAAGGACGAAAAAAGATTTAGGAGTACTTTGCTACCTATCTAAAATATAATTTAAAATTCAGAACATTTTATAAACTACTGATGATCTGTTTTAGCTGTTAGAGGGATTACACTTCTTGAAAAGCTTTGTAAGGTACCAAGAAAAGCTGATTTAAAAATTTTCCATGAGAATTATTTTTGAGAGGCACATGCATTTCCAGAAAAATCAAGTTTGTTTTGGTTTTTTTTCTGAAAAAGCTTATGTTCATAAAGAAATACATCTAGAAGGCAAGGTAAAGCATGTAAAACAGAGAAAAATAAGGCAACACAAGACAGTGAATGTAACTATATAGCAGGCAGGTTTGAGCTGTTTTTATCCGTTGTTTTCTGTTGCACTAGTGTTTGGCTGGGATTTTTCTGATTAGTTCTGGTCTGCAGATCTGAGTGACTGAGGGGATGTTTCTTCCTCGCAAACCTGAAAAGGGTAGTGCATCACCTTAACTTCATGCTCTGGTCCAGGAGACGTAGGCTCCTAATTTAAATTGGCCTAATTTAAAACAATTGGCCTATTTTAAAACAATTCATATCCAACATCCTTTGAAAATCTCTAAGGGTTTTTTTGGCGGGTAGGGCAGCACAAAAGAGGCAGATGGATTTTACGCTTCTCAGAAAGTGAAAGAAATCCTAATTACACAGAATAATATGTCAGGCTGCTGGTCACATCTGGAAAAACAGGAAAAGATGACTTCCAGATCAGTCTTCAGAGAACAGTAAGTTTATCCTTATTTGCATCCTTTGTTTTCTGCTGCATCAACCAAGGAAGCAGATGTGGAGACAATGTAAAAGTATTCAAAACAAAAAAAAGTATTAAAAATCCAAAAAGTATTCAAATCAATCCAAAGTATTCAAATCCCACTAGTGAACCAGAGAGAGCTTTCTTGCTTGACTGATGCCTTGCAGATCAGAGATAGGTCCAGGGTGGCTCAAGGGCACCACCGTTTAATGGAACAACATATTTTTGAGAGTCCAGAATTTGAAGCAAATGGTGGTATTATTTTCCAGCTACTAGCAAATGGGAGGGAAGAAAAATGGGAAAAAAAAGACACCGAGTATTTTATTGCTTTTGTCAGCAACCTAGAGAAGCTCAGCGATAGAGAACAGAGAGGAATAGGCAAGATTATAGAGCACCGTGAAGGGGAGGACAGAAAATGTAAATTTCTTGTCGTGACAGTGTGTGGAGGAATTTGAAGTGGTGTAGCTGAACTGATTATTAGAAAACACAGACTAAAGCAAAAAATATTATATGAGATGGCTTACAATTGTGAAAGCCACTTATACTCATCACTCAGTTTTAGTACCATTCTTTCCACTCTTTCTACCCACTTTCACCTAAACTCAGTTTAAACTAGTGTAACCTTTGCCTTTCAATAGAAATATGGCTGTGTTGTGCTTGACATGGTATTTGGTTTCTCTTTGTAACATTCACTTTTTTCAGACATGGTTAATGCTATATGTCTCTTTCTCCCCACGCCTCCCTGTGTGACCAATCTGCTCAGACTGTAGGGGCTTTGGTGTTCAATTTGTCTGATTCTGTACCTGCACAAAGGCTGATCAAAATGGCTAAGCTAGACTTTAAGTGCTGTTGAAAAACCATAACTATTAGTTTTGAGCATACAACTTGGAGACAATTAAATGTTTTTTAAAAATATGTGGCAATACAGCAGTATAAACACCTGCTAAAAAAGTTAACTTTGAAAATCTATTATTTCCAGTATGCATATGTGTATATTTGTGAGTGTGTGCCTATGTAGTTATTTATGTATTTTAATCTGGCAGCCCACTGAAACTATGAAGTCTGCTTCTCATCCAATCACTGGAGAAATTCAGGTAAATATGTATTTTTTGCTGTGTAAATTGTTGTTGCTACTGGCTGCATTTTTCTGATGAATAAGTTTGCAGAAAACAATCTCCATTAACTGATTTCTTATTCAGCTTCAACCCCTCGGAATGTCACTCATGTAAGTCAGTGGTAGATTTTCACCTCTGTCTTTAATGTTGGCTTGTGAAATACAAACAGAAGAATGGAAAATGCTACTGTTCCTGAAGGGGCTAAAAATGTAATGAAATTCATTCTAATCTTTAATTTTTGGGCACTTATTGTGGTTTACTTCAGAAGTTCCTAAACTCTCTACATTTAAGCAAAGACTGCTGTGGGTTTCTCATAGTGCAGTGGATTCATTTCCATGCAATGCCAAGTTTGTGGTTCTCTAGTATTTTACTCTAGCTTTTTACTCTAGCTTTTAAAAACAGTGGAACTGGGAGCAGCAGAATAAATGAAGCTTAATTTCCTATTTTTGTTTCCCTAATTCATCCCTCTCTCCTATACTCGTACTAAGGGTCTTTCCATAGTATTATAACATCCTTCCCGGGCTTGGGCTCCAGGTCGTCAGAATTTGTGTAATTCCTACTCAATAAACTGGCTATTGATCAGAATAATATCAAGGGTTCGGATTTCGTCTGCTTTTTGCTGACTGGAATAGATCAATTCCTTTTTTTTTTTTTTTTTAATTAATACTGACAGACTTTGAAAGCAAAATTTGTTTCAAGATCCAACATAGTCATCTAGCATCTCATTCTAGTCAGGAGAGAGAGACAAAAACTCCTAAAATGGGTTCATTTCCAGCCAAAGTAAAGCTCTAAAACTCATTTTATTCAAAGGATTTTGGAGAGTTATTGAATCATTTAGGAAGTAAAAATAACAAATCATCTTACTGTGTTTTAATGCATTCCCTAGCTTCAAATCAGCTATGACAAACACCTTGGCAACCTTATCATCCACATCCTTCAGGCGAGAAACCTTGCTCCCAGAGACAACAATGGCTATTCTGACCCCTTTGTTAAAGTTTATCTTCTTCCAGGGAGAGGGTAAGTGTAGGAGAAATTTTAGCTTGAACTTTCTTTTAATTTGCGTTTGTTACTTGTCACTAATAAACAGAACTGAGAGTTATTCCTATAGAAAATTCAGGTACAACATCAGGATTTTTAAAATCCACGTACAACATCAGGTGGATTTTTAATAGAGAGCCAGATCCTGTTCCCAGGAGAATGTACATACTTTGCTAATGACCTCAGGGACTTCATGATCATTCCTGTAGATTTAATTTTTTTTTCATGTTTCCAATTTAAAAATTCTAATACATGCAAAAATATGTATTAAAAGAACAACAGACTACTGAAATGTTCTAGATATATGTAATGCTTTCTGTAATATAGAAAGCTACTTGTTAAGTTTAAAATACAATCGTTGCTTCAGCTCAAGATTCCGAATTTTGGACAGTTTTGCAAACATGCCGAATTACAGTATCTGAGATAAATTTAAGGTTATAGTATAATACCAAAGGTGTACTAGACAGAAAACATTCATTGCATGTGATTTTTTACTTTTTTTTTTGAGAGCTAAGATGTGATTTTAGAAATTCTGGTAATTTTTTATCTACGGACTATACAAATCACTAATCACTTTTCCACAGACCATTGCTTTTTTAGACTCTGTAATTACAAATAGCTCATTAGTGTTTCCTTTAAAAGATATGTTTCTGTATCAGCAATATTATAACTCTTGTTTGTGCCCCAAAGTTACAGACTGTCATATGTATGTATAAGTATACATGGTTATAATAATCCCGCTGACTTCAGTGACACAATAACATATATAAAGCTGATGGATCAGACCTTAGATTGCAAGGAAAATTCCTGCAAACTTCTCTGCTTGTGTAATCACACTCATCCTAAAAGACTCTTAGGCTAGGACCATGCAACTAAAAATCTGTATTTCTGTTCTATTTAAAGTAACAGGAAAGTGTATGCCTGAGCATCACAGTTCACTGTTCAGTCACAGTTCAGCATTTGGCATATGGACAAGCACCACTAAAAGCACATGAATGGTACAATTAAAGGCATGCGTATTCTTTTGTAGTTTGCTAATTCCAGCTATACAGCATTCAATATTGTTTGATGGCACTGGGCCCAAAACTATTACTGAGTATAATGGGAACAGGTCCTAAATCTTGAGGGGTTTTTTAATGCACCTGAGAGTCTTGTAAAATACTTTTCACATCAATCTTACTGGGAATTTTGCAGGTACGTTCACTGATGTAGAAATAAGGCTTTGAACTAGAGAGATGTTCACCCTGCAGAGGTCTAACCCAGATCCAAGTATAGGTTTAAACTTGTGGCCAAGTTACGAAGAATTTGGATTTTAGTTCTGTTTGGGTTCATTATTTTAAAACATGGCAATGTTACAGTTTTGCATGTAACTTGGGGCATTAGGGAATAATGACAATGAAGAGCTGCTCAAAAGTGGCAAACTTGTTTTTGAAAGCAGAAACTTGAATTGCTACTGAATATCTTTTATCTGTAGTTCAGTCCATGCTAGACTTCTTATTCTTCTTAATGCCTCTATTTCCTTTGATTCTGATACTAGAAACTACCCATTATTCACACGTTTTCTTTCATCTCTGTTCTCATTTTCTCTCACACTGCTTCCTCTGTGTTCCTAACTCTGTAAATGCTGGGTATGCAGACAAGTCATGGTTGTCCAAAATGCAAGGTAGAGTGTACTATCTTCCTATTTTATTCGTTCATTTTTGTATGTGTACATCATATTATGATAAGCCTGTGCACTGAACTATACATTTCTCTTGAGTTTTGATGGCACGCTATTGCAGCATGGTTTTGCTGTTCATTCTCTAATGATCCCATTTCCAGGTCAGAAGGGACTGGAAAAAAGTAATTAATGTTCCTCGATGCAATAATATTCTAGGGCCAAACTCTGATGACAAATAAAAATATTTTTGAAGTCTGGAAGAATTTAGTTCAGAGATGTCTAAAAATTCATTCTCACTCACTGAAAGTTGCAAAATAATTAACTGTGAACTTGTATGAAGATTTTGAATGGCGTTACTACCAAGAGAAACAGGCACTGTTTGGAAATTATATGGAATATTTTTCTCTCTACACCTTGCACAGTGTATAGACATTAAAGCCAGGCATAATTCTAGATAATTGCCCAGCTGGCTTTAAAGCTACTTGACCATATAAATGGCTATTTGGGGTAAACAAAGTTGAATTTCTAGTTACTGAAATTACTAGTGCTTTGTTTGTCCTGGAGTTGGAAACATAAGGCAAAACTCCATTCTCAAGATATGCTAATATCAGCCCAGGCTAAGTATATAATAATAGTAATTCAGCTCTAATTCTAAATTTGTTTAAAAGTAGAAAACTGACCAAACAAGTAAACAGATGAATTCTAATAAACTGCTTTTCTCTATCATCAGCCTGTTTCTTCATTAATAAAATTATTTAATGAATGTGTTTAAATGCCACATTTTATATGCAGTTATTCTATTATACTTTTTTCATTGTACTTTCAGTTGTATTATGTATTAATAAACTATAATTAGAGAAGCATAGAGAAATGGTAAAGAAAAGAGTAATGCAGTCTTTATCTTTTCACATAGCATACTCTGAATTTCAAGTGCAAATTATTTCATGCTAGGTATAGGCTGGTTTAATGAATGCATTTTATTAAAGCATCTCCATCTGTTAATCACAATTGTTGGGGGGAAGGTGCATCAGTGGTATGAACTTAATGTATTTGCCAAATACTTCCCTTCAGAGATCTAGAAACCTTCAGCTGTCATCCAGCTTAGACTGGGTCTGCACCTCCTTAGAAGCGGTCAAGGTCTCCTGCTTCCCTCTGCAACAGGTCCAGACCATAGGTTTCATGAATGTGGGCTAACACCACCCTTGCCAGTTTAGATCCAGATGCTCTATGGACTTCAATGGAAATACTCCAGAGTTACCACACTAGCAACACAATTATCTTTTGTCACTGCAAGCTCTGAAACTCAACATTGCGTGATTCACCTTCTCACATATTTCTGAAAAGAATCAGAAACTTTGGAAAGATGATGAAGTTGTAATATTGAAAAAGAAAATCCAAGAAAGGAAAGGGAAGGTCTTGCGTCATTTTCTTGGTTGAGTGCACAAAGGCTTCTTTCCTACTTTCTTCAAAAAAATGAAAGTATATCAGTTCCTCAAAACCAGCAGATCATATGACATTTAGACAGCCCCAAGCTGTATAATACTATCTTGGCTTAGTTAAGGTAAGAAGTTAAGTGGGTTATTCTGGGTGTAGGAGGAGTTTGGATAAGTTAATATTTCATTAATAGTTGATCAGAATAGACTATTTGAGGACTGATCAGAATAGACTACTGTGAGCCCAGAGAGAGAGAGATGCTGCCAGCCCAGCTGTGACTTGCCCATGTCCCATGTCTCCTTAGGGGTCAGTCAAATCTCATTAATACTTTGAGTGATGGGGATGCTTTTCTCAGATCAGAGAGTGGGAAAAGAAGGCTCCTGAGGTGCTTAAGAATTTAAGTGCATTACTGAACAGGATTTGCTATCAAAATCTAGATTCCAAAAGGATTCAGATTTTGTATTTCAGCTTTCCTTCCAAGATATGCAAAGAAATAACTTTGTGTGAGTTTCTTTTTCACATGCTCTTGGTCCCCCTAGATTTTAATTCATCCTTTTCTTACTGACACACAAGAAAAAAGAAACCTTTTTTTTTAAAAAAAATATGGCATTTTATGCTGTGGCTGACAGAACTCATTGAACTGTGGAGAGCTGCTGCTTTCTTCTCATAAGCAGAGGTGGACAGATACTTTTTGTTTCACGGGTCCCAATGCCCTTCACATTTTTTGATAAACTGGAAGATAGTGGACAGCATGTTTTGCAAGAAAATAAATGGAACTACATAGAATGACTAGAGCAAAACATAAGAGCAAAAATAACTGCAAGTCCCTTTCATTAAAAAATATCAGTCTAGTAGGTAGCCAGTATATGGCCACCCCTGTTGGAGAATAAGGCCATTACACACTCCAGAATAATTAGAGGGAAGCACTGCACAGTAGAATTGAGCTTGTAGAGTGAAACTGCTGGTTCTGAAGACCCAACATTGACATATATGTGTCAGTAAAACACATGCATCTTTCACATAACCTTAGTTCGGACCTGCACCAACCTGGTACCATACATGGTGCACCATTAGTGACTAGCTGATTAAATGAGCCCCTGGAGTGCATCTTCTGAGTTAATCTCATGTGAAAGGAATGTAGTTCATTAGCTCCGAGACCATGTCACAGTGTGAACCAAAACACAGTTCAAACAAAAGTCAGAAGTGAGAATCAAGAGAACAGCACACTACCAGAAATTAACCTAGGGGAACCATAAGAGAGTTTAATAGGGCAGTTACAGGTCATTCTGTGACATTTGGCCTTAGTGCTGGAGAACAGTCCTGGGCACATTTAATTTAGTAATGGATATAGCACGTAAGTTCCTTAATGTATAGGAGGTTTGAACAGAAGACAAAGGGCAGTTGACTTGCAGGCTGGCAAAAAGAGGTTCTTTACCTTATATTTTGTTGAGTTTTCAAAATATTAAAAGCTTCTCATGTTCTCCTACCCATCCTTTTTGAGATGTCCATTAAAATTTATATTAAATTAAAATTGGAATGGAAGCAAATCTGACATCAAAGCTCACAGAGCTAGATTAATCCATATTCTGTTAAAGGTTAGTGTATTGCTTTCTCCATACTCAGGAAATGCAAAGTACAATAGAAAGCACTACCGATTCTTTTTTAAAAATGGATTATGCAGCCAAACTTTTTATTCTTGGTTATTGATAAAAACAATCATGAGCTTGATGCGCTTTTATGTTTGTTTCCAGTACAGTTAGAGGTATAGGCAGAGAACAGGATCAATAAGAGATTAGCATTTCTATCATTAACAGGATATTAGTTATCCCATGGCATTCATTAAACGTTCTTGTGAGATGGGACTCCTGTAATTAGAGTACATAAGCTATAAATATAATGGATTCATGCTACTTTAAAGTGCTAATAGGAGGATGGTCTTGGAAAAGAAATCAATGCATTGTCACTTCAGTCTATAATCAGAGCTCAACACCTACAATGAGATAATAAAGGATATGTGCCTGTGCTGACTGATGCTTTATCTTGAAACAGGTGTAGGCAGAGCTAGCCTGCTGAAGAGTCAGAAGAAGATGTTTTAAAAGACCATGTCAGGAAAGCATGCTAATGAAAAAAACCCAAAGGCTGTCATTGTCCTTTTGTAACCCCGAATTGTTGCAGAAATGAGGAATGCAGTTCTTTTCTTTTTCTGTTTTTTGGTTTGTGGGTGTTTTTTGCATTAGAACTGAAATGAACAAAAGATCGCTAATGTAATGTTTCCTTCCTTTGTTCAAATTCAGTGCTGAGTACAAGCGGAGAACTAAGTACGTGCAGAAAAGCTTGAATCCTGAGTGGAATCAGACAGTCATTTATAAAAATATCTCCATGGAGCAGGTGCGTGACTGGTAGTACTGTTCAGTGCAATTTGCTGCTTTATTATTTGTATGGTCTGCAGTGCTTACTGTGAGGAGAGCAGTGCTACTGGCAATTCTGTGAACCCCTGTAAAATCTTGCCAAATTTAGGGGAAATTTGGAACTATTTCCTTGCCTCTGATAGAATTATTATATCAATACTCTTTTCTTATCCCTTCTACTCATAAAAATGGTAATTTGTGGCGATTACACTCATAACCATGTCATAAGTACAGATGTAGCAATTTAAAAAATTGACAGTGGAATACAGGGAGGGAATAAATTAAGACATAAGTTTCTGAAGTAGATGCGGAAATCACTGTTGCTCTTCGTTCCAAAAGCCATGCAAGCTCACACAAAACACAGGTCGTACCGTTTTCTTATTCAAAAATATTTATAAAATGTACAGATACATTTTTAGATTTAGCAGCAATGTACAGCAATGGGCTTAGAAATATGAATAATCTGAAAAAAAATTAGAAGATATTTAATTTCCTTGTTACAGAAAGATTTAACTCACATCTGGGAAAGCGGTCTCTGGAAGTCTTCTCTGTTTCTTGGTGGGTTCCTAACTCTGACTGACCTGTAGGGTTAATTGAGGCAGTATGTAGCAACTGAGTCCCCTTTTTCTCCATCTCCACTTTTAAAGGGACTTTTTCCCATTTGAAAAAGGCATAATGAGCAAAATGATGATCAGTCCATTTGTTTAAATTATGAAGTATATTTTGTAGAATAATGGATCTGTGCACAGTCCCAAATCTTTTGCCTTTCTTAGTGTTTTATTCTTGATACTTTGAACTTCATTTGTCAAGGCCACCTAATGTTTCAGTACTTCTTAAAAAAGCCCACAATAATCAGACTCTTTAGTGAATAGATTTCCCAAAGCTTTTAATATACTTCTCCAACACGACACCAAGACCTCCGTATTATCTCCCTAACTTAAAATTTGGTTATTCATTCTTGTTCATTGAGAGGAACATAAATTAAGATACTCATTTTTGCATGGAGCAAAACCCTTCCCACAGAGGGACTTACAAGGTTGCTCATGCAATCTACACATCTGAACTTAACAGGCAGTAGGTCAGATTTACTTGAGAGGTACCCTGTAGTATATAGTGGTTATGGTTTGCTGGGCTTTACATGCTGTTTTATATAGGCTTGCATAAATGGTAGCTCATTGACAGTGCAAGCGTCAGAAAAAAAAAAACAAAAAACAAAAAACAAAAAAAACCCCTGTGATGTTTGTCTAGCTGCAACATAAACCCTGGGTCTTCTGGGTTTTGTGAAAAGGTTTGGTAAGACTTAGCAATATTTCCAAACTGAGCTTTCCATTTAAGAAAGGCTTTTCAGTTTACTTAATTTGTAATTAAGAGTGCTTGGGTGTTGGACATTCAATGGCTGTTTGATGATTTTAAATTGGATAATGATCTTAGTCATAGGATTTCTTGGACAGAGATTTTTATGTCAGAAAATCTAGTATCTTTGATGTCAGTTTTTTGGACATTATTTCATGAAATTTGCCTTTAGGTCACATATTGAATCTTTGAGCCTTTGCTTTCTAGTTGCAGATCTCCTCCTTTTCCCCTCCTCTGAGACTGTTATGCAGTGCTTATGATTATAAGTGTGTAAGCTTTGTCTGAGCACCACATATGTTTTATATTTTGTCCTCTTGTCCTCTTCCTCACACAAATGTGTGCAGGGAATAGTGTTTCCTTCCACGCCTTTCCATGGCTTGTATCTAGTGGTAAGATACCAGTGTGAGTCATTCTCCTATAAAATTCAGTGCCCTGACTTAGCAAATATACAGTAAAGCACATTTCTAAATCACCAAATAATTCCATGCTGCTGATAAGTACCCTCCACAGTTTGAAGAACTATCGGCATGCAATAATATATTGTTTGCAATCACAACCTTCATGAATGGATATTTCGAAATAGTTAGGAATATGAAGAGAAGTACAATACAATAATTGTGATAGACTGGGAATGAGTGTTCTGATCACCAAACAAGCAAAACTGCATCATACATGAAGTTTTACAGAGTTAGCAGTCATACCCTAAGATAAATTCATCAATCTTTATAAATATTATTTCTTCAAATAAACATTTCCTTTCCCTCCATCAAAGCATGGGTTGCTTGCTGACAGCAAATAAGTATTATTAAATATTTCCTAATATAGTCCTTTTAACGTCACTGTCTAGACTTTAGCTGGTTGTACAATTTTTCATTTTCCTTTTCTCTTTCATAACCTAGCTGAAATTAAAGTGAAAATAATTATGGGAAATAGATCACTCTTTGAAACGAAACAGACTTTTTCAAGGTTGGAATGATTAGTTTTATCATGTAGCAAATTATACTTTGACAGTTAGAGAAAAAATAAATTAAACTGTCGATATTTAGTAATTTAAGGTTTTTTGTTAAGTAATAAAGTGGAAATAATTACAGTTTGAGAGGAAGGCCGAGTACACACATTACAAATATTTCACAATAATTGCTAATTCAAGTCAAATGCCTACTCAGAACATGAAAGAAAGTATTAGAATGATTTAAGAAGATGGTAAAAGATGTAAGTTCTGTTGCTGGTCAGGCCGTTGGTATAATGTATGACCACAATATAAGGTGTGGCTTTGTTTTCTTCAATTTCTTACTTGTCAGAAAGCAGATAAAAGTATTTGCTTAAATGATGGATGTAATTCATTAAAGCAAATAGCTCTTGCTATAGCTCATGTCCTTAAATTGAAGGTAATATATTTAGAAAGAGTAATATTTTCAAAATGCTTGAGTGATGTAGGAGCCTATGTCTTATTTCCAAACGTAAGAAAATCTTTCTTACGAAATCAGCAAGGTGTTGGTACCTAAACCTTACTTAATATCTTCGACAAGAGAAAGTATGTTTCTAAGTCAGCTAGCAGAAGTCTTTTTGTCCTTCCATGTACTGAAGTACAGCAATATAGAGAAGAGTACAATAAAATGTTAAATATTAATGTAAACACAAATAAATATAATGCGTGATCTAATACAACACCTTCATTTCTGCTCATCAAATATCCTAACTGAGACTGCAATCTTTTATATTATTTCTGAAGTAATTATAGGAATTTACTTTCAGCATAGGAGAAAACCAAACTGCATTAAAATTATTTTTTTCCTCTAGTCATGAGTTGTATGAGATTTTCAAGGAATATGTATTAAATATTTCAAGTAACGCATATTTAGTTACATAGACCTGCATTATCCGTAAGAGCACCCAGTGCTCCTCAGACATTTAAAAGAAGAAACAGACACTTCTGTATGTGTGGTGTTGGTTATGTCTTCCATAAGATAACATATTATTTACATTGGCTGTTTCTGCATATTCCTTCATGTTCTTTAAATGATGGTTGTCTACAGCAGCTTAAAGCTAACTGGAGTTCACATGCAGTAATATGCTTTTAGGTGGGTTTTTATTGTTTAATAATAATAATAATAATAATAATAATAATAATAATAATAATAAAAAATAATTTTTCCACAAGGCAAAGCCTGAAATTAGTTGCAGCTTAGTAACACTTTTTTCATAATATGTTTAGAACTCAGATAAGGCTCACGACATATGTAAAACGCTTTCCTTCTTTTAGGGAAACTGTTTCATTTTCCTATTGATACATTGCCCACTTGCAGAAACCCACTATCAGATGGGTAGTGGGTTTCTGCAACCCATTTCTGTATTGCTGTCAGTTAAATTCCTGATGAGGATCTGAACTTCAGGCTTCATGACCTAAAACCGGGTGATGTTGGGCAGAAGCCTACTTTGTCATGATGGTATAATGACTTCTTTTAAAATCACTAGCCATTGAGTGTTCTTTGCCTTCAATAGTGGTACATAAATATGTCTTCAGAATAGCAAATTTTCCTCCTCTTTGAGACTCATTTCATGCACTCTGCCTAATGAAGTTCTTTTGATGGTTTTTCATTGTCATAATACTTTATAAAAGCTTTATTAAACTAAGAGGCTTAAAATAGATATCTCAAAGAAATTTAGAGTACTGCAAGTTTTCAGCAGTTTTATTATCATGCTAATGTAAAGAAGCTAGCAAAGTAGGGTTGCAGTTACTTGAAAATCTTCTCTGTTTTCCCCTTTCCACCAAAAATCCTTCAAATCTTTGGGTTTTTTTTTCCTTTCCTGAATCTATACATTCTTCTTTCTGTCCTTGCACAGTCATCACTTGAAATAAGAAGACAACACGTCCTCCCAAAACAGCAACAATTGAGACAATACATTTCTGAAAAGTATTTATGCTATTCCTCTTTTTTTAAAGGGTAAAAATACATATACTTAATATAACTTGTAGCAGGAAATTATGTCACCCAGGAAGCTAAAAGTAGCATGGACCAGTGACTGCTCAGCTCATTTTTTCAGGTTATTTTTCACATTGCACTTTCAATGCTATCTTGGAAGAGCAAAAAAAAGGAATTTTATTCACTCAAGGAAATCAGCTTTACAAATGTTCTGTAAGGGATGTTCAAAAGAGAATTTTTTTCATTCAACTTTTTGCCTAATTTTTGCAGGACATTTTAAAAAAAAATATTTAAGAGGAATATTGCTTAATTATGTAGGAATAAAACAGAGAAAGATGAAAGAATTGTTCTCAAATATTTTTTTTTTTAATCTTAGCTTTCAAGTCATGTTGTTGCCTGTGTAAAGAGTACATTGTTGATTCTAAAAATAGTACAATTCCCTTTTGTGTGGGTTTTCCAGGATATGCTGATTTAAACTTGATTTTCAAAGACACTGGCTTTGCATAGCTGCTCATTTTTTCTTAAGTTAGCTGGGAGCAGAAGATATTCTGAATACATAATAATGAGATGAAATTATCATTTAAATGCAATTTAAAGTTGTTAGAACTGTCTGAATCTGTGTTGCATTAAGCTGAGACAGCGGAAGTAAATAGCAAACAGTGCTTTTCTTGAAAGTATATATATTATGCACAGTAAATGGTATAGCTTATGATTTTGAACGACTTGATCCTTTGTTGTCCCTTTGTCCCAAGCAGCCATTTAATAGTTAGAGCAGTGAGTGACACATTGCTTCTGTTAGGATGATGACCTCAATTATCACATAAGATTTCTGGTTCTGACCCCTTTTATTCAACTATGTGAACAGAGTCCTGTTTTCCTTAGCAATGCTCGGAAGTGTCCAACAAATTCTTCACTTACAACTCTTAAACACTTACAACTCTTTAGGGACATGGTTTAGTGGTGGACTTGGGAGTGCTAGGTTAACGGTTGGACTTGATGATCTTAAAGGTGTTTTCCAACCTAAACGATTCTATGATTCTATTCTAACTTCTCAGCCTGACTTTGCAGACATCCCATACCCCCAGATTTTTATCCTTCTCTCTTTCAAGCTGCATTAATTTATTACTGCCTTTCCAGCCACCTGCTAGCCTTTTGCCCCACTGTACAACACCAGTAATCAATCCTTTCCCCACATGTCCCCTGGAATGACAGTCGGGTCAATCTGTCCAATAAGGTCAACTGCTTTGGTGAACGGCTTCTGTGTCTTGTGCTGTTTCGTCATATAAAAAGACTTACTTGTTTCTTACTGTAGCCTGTAGGAAGAGTGCTTGACACATGCTTAACAAGATCTGCAGATAATGGGTTTTCGTGGCTGTTATTAATACCTAAGAGTACAACTTGTGCTGCATATCTGGATCACTTACAGAGTCCCATTGAATACACTGAATTGCAGGGGTATTAAAGCCTGGTCTTCACACGTGAGGTAGTGTAAATAGGGTGTTTTAAATAATACATTTGAAATTCACCCTCAAATGCATTTTAGGCAAATGTCTGAGTTCAGACAACTCAGATCTGACGATGAGAAAAGCTGCAGAAATACAAAAATGGGGCTTTAAAAATCAGTTTGGCTCTTATAGTGGACACACATTCTGTCAAAAACAACTTGTGGAAATTCCTAAAATAGGGCCAAGCACAAGCCCATTTTTCTTGATAACAAATAATAGCCCCAAATTATTTTTCTGAGATCAAGGTTCATGGGAGGACAAAAGCTGCCTAGCTGTTGCTATGAAAAAGGGTACAAGGAGGAGATACTGAATATAAACCACCATAAAGACTTGATCTGAAGTTTATGATGGCAATGGGGTTAATTATCCTTTGACTTAAATTGCAGCTGAAAAAGAAAACACTGGAGGTGACTGTCTGGGATTATGATAGATTTTCCTCGAATGACTTCCTTGGTGAAGTGAGTATCTTATTTCCTCCTTTCTAACCCTGACTAGTTAGAAAGCTGATTAACTGCATGCTGGTGTTTGGAGACTGTTTGCTTCCAAGGTATGGTACATGTTAAGTAAAACCTTTGTTACATCACAGTTTTACTGCTGACTTCATAACAAATGGTCGTGATTTCTTTCATTTATACATGAAAGATGCTTTCCTTTTATCTCGATAAACTGTGGGCAAGTTCATTTAGGACTCAACCCAATGTTACTTAACTGAAAATTAAGATATTTTTGAGCCTGAGATAGTAACAGCCTTCACAGTGACTGAATGGGGAATTCTCGTTATAACTGATAAGCTGTCTGTCTTGATTTTAACATAACATGAGAAGGCTGAGAACTTATCAGTCTTTGTAAATGACTAAAGGATTAAATTCTGCCATAAAGCCATAATTTAGCACGTGCACAAGTATCTGCAAGTGTCAGTAATTTGGTCTGCTGATCAAGGTCTCATTTTTAACGCTGCAAAATAGTAATATCATTACCACAGTATGACTGAAGGCAAAATCTTGTAATTAATAATAAATGAGATGAGTGATCATGGGAAGAAATAGGCTCTCTCTTTTAAAAGCAAATGAACAAACATATGCACATATAATACAAAATTACCAGCAATAACTATGGTGTCAAAAAAGTAATTAAAAACGTTATTACAAAAGAGGATTATAATTAGAAACAGAAGCCCAGGAAAATCGATCGCTCATATACACAGTAACTCAGAGTATCTCTGCTCATTTTGCATTTGAATTTCACAAAAAAGGCACTCAGTTTGGCTCCAGTTCCCCTTTGTGTAACTACAAAACTGAGCAATCAGTGTCACTATTTGAACAATTACTAAAATAAATGTATAGGAAGCAGCTACATGATTACTTATTTCCTGCATACTGCATCAGTATTCTTGTTGAGTTCAGCATGTTTGTCCAAATGCAGGGCTTTACTGAATATTTACATCATTGTTTATGACATTTAGAAAATGGATGCTCCAGCAGCTGCTTCTACAGGAAGATTTAAACTTTTGCCTTCAAATATTTTCAAGCTCTAGAACTATTTTATTTATTAAATTATTCAAACATAAATATGAAAACAGTTCTTCATGGAAAAAAGGAATGGAAAAGACTATCCAGTGTATTTCAGGACCAGGATGTCCGGAGGAATCCTGCACCATAAGATCAGATATGGGATATCCAAATTGTGCCCTAAGGACTTGCTTGAATAGGGCCAGCACCACTTGCGTGCCCCAGATGGCAAGTAGCATATCATGGTTCACATCCATGAAATGTGAGCCCTCCTCCCCTACAGAGCAGAGCCCCTACCTATACCACCTATTGGGAACAATCCTCAGCCATGCTGTTCTCCAGGTCATTCCCAAAGCCATGACAAAAACCACACCAAGGAGCATGCTAAAGAGTTAATCTGTTCAAATTAAGTATAGACCTAACCAGGCAGAATAAGCCAGGTCATATACAACCTATGAAGCTGAAAGAAAAAATGAAAGAAAAAAGGCTTTTAACCTTTTCAAAAAAATCAGTTGTGAAGAGACTTCCTTATCCCTAAACTTGAAGAGGCTTTCTTTTATTCAGGGTCTTGTAATAAACTGACGAAGACATCGTTCCCTGAGGTAATTGCGTACTTTATTTGTCTAGCACTTCCAAAACTTCCCTACCTGACATTAAATTTAACCCTCTCACCTTACAGCCAAATGCAAAGCTATTTTTGTCCTTTTCTTCATTCAAGACTCTGTGATGATTCTCTAGAAATTTACATCTCTTGGCCCTCTCAGCTGCAGGACCATTAAGGGAGGAAGGGTCCTTATTGGTCCCATTCCTCATTTTTTTTACTTTGTTTTTTTAAAGAAATTTCACAGAACTCCTGCTAGCAATGCAGGTGGCCCAGAGCAGATTTTAGCTACAGTGGGTGGATTTTTTTAGCCAAGTTACTTGTTTCATTTCCACATTGCCATTGCATCTCCCTTTTTTTTTCCAGTGAAGTTTTGAGGCCTAAATGGCCTATTAAATTATATTATTTTAGTGAAGTGCGAAGATATCCCTATTCTTTTCTTTTTGTTACAAATTCTGTATATGTGGATTTTTTAAAAGGATCAACAAGCACCAGTCGCATATTATTGAAGATCTTATGAAAAACAAATATAAAATTATTTGCCCCTTTACTAGCACTGACAAAAAGGAGAAAATAACACTGCCCAATACTTCTCTTAAGATATGTCTATACAGAGGCAGGGTGACTAGATGTCTTTTTAGTCTAGCTTTCAAGCTAGTGCTCACAAGCTACTATTTAAACTGTCTAGCCATCTTGGTATGGAGCTATGTCTAAGTTCATAGTCCTTACTGAGGTCATGTTGAGAAGACATGTTAGTTCAGACACATCAGTATGCTAACAAATGTGGGTTTGGGATCACAGCTGGCTTATATCAGGCAAAGTCAGAGCATGGGCAAGGAGTCCTGAATCTCTCAGCGCACAGCCTTATACACTTAACTTCTTACATTTGTTTGCAACTTCCAGTAACACAACTGTAGACTCTTCTGCTATAGACAATCATTAATAGACCAGATTATTATTATTGTACTTTGATTTATTTGTAGGTATTGATCGAGTTATCCAGTGTTTCTCAGCTTGACAACACTCCTCGGTGGTACCCTCTGAAAGAACAGAGTGAAAACATTGATCATGGGAAATCTCACTCTGGACAGAGTAGCCAGCAATCTCCAAAACCATCTGTCATCAAGAGCAGAAGTCATGGAATTTTCCCGGACCCCTCCAAGGGTAGGAATCACTTGGTGCACCTGATATGAAATGTTTTCCCAGATGATGGAAAAACCTTTGATCTATGGAAGTTCTAATTGAAAAATAAAGTTAATGCTATCAAGTTTGTATGCACTTTTATTAAAAATGTATTTATCTCTGTGATTAATTCATTGGAGCCAAGGCTTAATTTGGCTCAATCAGTGCCAGCCAACTTACTAAGTAGTTGTGTCCTTAAAACAGCAGCTTACAAGCTCTATGTGCTTTGCACATCTACTATAGATTCTGTGCCCTTTTAATTTTTCTGGTAGCCTTGGCCAAATTCAATACATATTTAGCTTTCTGTTTTTCATGTTCCTTAAATATTCTATGGCATTTTATCTTCTGGAAATGTCACATTAATATTTTATAGAATAACAATTATGCCATGATAATGCATATGCATTTCCAGTCAATGATAATGTGCTGTAGCATATCTCAATTGCATTGGAAATCAGTGGAGATGATGTAGTAGAATTATACTAGTGTTTACAAGAGGAGAATTGATCTCAGTGTCTCCTGCTCCCAGAAATTTGCCTCTTTTTTTTTTTTTTTATACTAAATAGTCAGTGGCCAGTTGCTCACTTAAAACACAGTGTATGTCATATCAAAGTAAAAGCCATCCCAAATAGCATCTGGATGAGAGCCTCAGAGTGTTAAGACTCTGCTCTATCTCCTCTCTGTTCCTCTGTGCAGTGTTTTGCCAGTAATTGGTGTCTATATAAGATCTATACATAAATTAGAGGTTAGTATAGAAGCTATTATAAGTTAGGGTATGGTTTTGACCGGGGCATTCATCAGAATAAAACTGCTGGCATTAGCTAAATATTTGGTACTGGTGTAAGTGATGATAGTTAGACTCTACATACTAGAGAAGTAGAAAGTGGAAAACAAATCAGTCTTTACACTACGCTGTCATTCCACCAGTGTGAACCATCACAGGGGGCATAATTCACACATGATAGAAACCCAATAGTCAATTAATTATTCCCTGGGCCAAGGAACAGTGGGGAAGTAGAAAATGGTGCTTCATAAGAGTTTCCTAATAGCGATATATCCTGAGACTTTGAATGACATTGCACGTCTTAATCTTTATTCCTTGTTCTGGAATGAAGCTTAAAAGGCCAGTCAAGAGAACGAAATGAAATTGTTTGTGTGTTTTTAATAAATGCAACAATTGTGCTTCTTCATTTTCTTGGTAGACATGCAGGTGCCCACCATTGAGAAATCCCACAGCAGTCCAGGGAGCTCCAAATCTTCCTCTGAAGGACATCTACGCTCTCACGGTCCATCTCGCAGCCAAAGCAAAACCAGCGTCACTCAAACTCACCTTGAAGACGCTGGGGCAGCCATCGCCGCTGCTGAAGCAGCTGTCCAACAGCTTCGCCTTCAACCAAGTAAAAGACGCAAATAAATTCCTCAGCATGGCAGCTTAATGTTCATCTGTTGCCTTTTTCCCTGCTGTCCTTCCCTTTTCGGCTGTTTTTTTTCTGTTCTTGGCACACTATGCTCACTCTGTTCAATGTCTTTCTTTGTGTGCCTGTGTGTGAATACATATAATTACAATATACTTTTGTATTTAGAAGTCTTTTATTTATTTATTTATTTATTTTAATTTATATAGACTGCAGTGAAACTGGCTGTTTCTCCATCAGTCCCTTCACTCATGCTCCATGATGTTCCATGGTTGTGCATGACTCACAGAGAATTCCATTGTGTGGTGGTGTTTTGATGTCACTAAATAACTACCAATGAAATAATCAAAACCTGCAGAGATGCGGCTGCCAGCTCTTTAAGTTCCGCACAACAAGTACTGAGAGCGGATTAACAAGATACATATTTAAGTAGTAATCAGGAAGGACAGTACTGTAGACACAAAAGAAGATTTAAAGTTAAAGAAAAAAGTTTTTTAACTACATGGCTAAGATTTCTATTTTTGAAACATGACTGTAAATATCTAGGGGGTTTTTTTTAAAGAAATATAAGGCAACCTTCTTAATATCTCAGATAAAATTATGTTAGTTATGAGCAGAACAGCAATAGACAAAAACATTAAACACGTTAAATGCTATATCATTAAATCCACAAAGCCATTAACAACATCAGATTTCAACAGTGTTATCAGGTTAGCAAAGTCAAAGGGACTTGAGAACTAAGTCAGGTGTCATAGTTCAATTTTTCTAGTAATTTTTGTGCCATGGATTGATTAAGGGTCAAGATAGATTTCATCTGACAACTTTAAATAGATTAATAAATTAAAACTTTTCCATTCAAAAGAATTTTTCCCCAGAGTATATTTCAGACCAGTATCTGATTGCTAGTTGAGGGTTTAGTTGATGGGAAATTAAAACTCTCTGACTGTGGAATCATTGTGTTTGTCTTCAGGACTCGTTGATATGCCATAAACTTACCGTGGTATAATGGAAAAACTGGGGGAAAATTATTTCCCTTGTCTTCACCATCATTAATAAAGAAACAGCCAGTTTTAATACCCTTTAATGCTGTGCATGTGGTGTCTCTTTGGTGTTTGAAAACACTACTTATTTAAATACAGAAAAAACCACTTCTGTTTGCATGAATAACATTTAAGCTGGTTCCATCTGAGGATACATACTCTGGGTTTCCATTTCACCCACACTGCCACAGCAGCACATAAAAGCGGTCAGTCTAATCATGCCAGGAAGCAGCACAGACACAGCATAGCAGGAGTCCTCCCTATTCAAAGAACTCAGTCTGACAATCTGCCTCCACCAGCCAATGACAACAAAGACCAAAGCCAACTAGCCCTCAGGAAAGTGATGTCTGATGGACCAGTCAAGCCTGAAGGAGGTGAGCAGAAAGACATGGTTAAGAAACCAACCACATCCCAAATCCTTCTTGCCATGTCTGCTAATTCATTGCGATATTTAATTATTTATTTTACCCCTCCGTTAAGTGCTGTAAATGTTAACATGAATCAAGAAATCTGCTTGATTTTTCCACATCAGCGCATAAATCCATAATGAAAAACTGTGCTAAAAAACATTACAAAACAACAAACATGTGCACTTCCATTCCACTGGAGGACTTAGACTTCTGTTGAAAAATGGTATAGCTTTGCTCATGTTGTTGCCTAATAAAAAGCATGCATCCAAGTTGGTCTGCTTAAGCATGATTGAACATTTCTTGTGCTGTGACAAAAATCTAATTGCACATTTTTGTTTCTGGAATTCTAATTGGGACATTAACAATTTCTTTTTCCTTTACAAACATAGTTGTTATGTCAAAAGTCATTAGCATAGATAATTTTTCAAACCACCAGTGGAAAGGAAAGTAGTTTTGATCAATGTATAGCTCAATCTCTTGACAACTTTCCTATCAGCCTCTTAAAAGGTTATTTTCTACCCTTAGGCACCTGTACATCAAACTTAAATACCATGTATCATCAGTTTATCCCCTCATCACAAATAAAGAGCCAGAATCTCAGTTGGTTCAAATTGGCACTGTTCTTTTGACTTCTGGAGCATTTTGCTTATTTCCATGGAATCTGAGGGGTTATCCCAATAAACTTACAGACTGGACTCCCAGATCTTCTCTTGTGCTGTAATCCCTTCCCAAGTTCTCATGATTCATTGAAGGTTTTTCTGTCAACACCATTGCACACCATGGACAATACAGTCTGGCTGAGAAGGTTGTAGGAGAGAAAGAGGGAAAGATACTTCAAACAATATACCCTAAAGGCAACAAGTCATTAAGAGTACTAGTGTGATGTTAAAACAGCTAATCAACAGGGGCAAATTTAACAAATAATTTTAAACATTGTATTCAGAAATAACAAGTTGTTCCTTCTGGGAACCTTAGGAACTCTTCCATAAACATATCTTTCTACACATATGTGTGCATCCACCCACACACGTATTGTCTTACTCCACAGCTCAACTCCACACACTCAGTTCAGGCAGAAGCCAGAGGATATCATGGTACTAGTTCAGGCGTCATGACTGAAAGGCCCATCCTATTCCTGTGATGTATACCACAGAAATCTAATTCTGTAAGGCATGTCCTATGAGGAGTGGCCAAGGAGTTTGGGTTTGCCCAGTTTGGAGAAAAGGAGGCTGCGGAGCGACCTCATTGCTCTCTGCAGCTTCCTGAGGAGGGGAAGTGGAGAGGGAGGTGCTGAGCTCTGCTCCCTGGTATCCAGTGATAGGACATGTGGGAATGTTTCAAAGCTGTGCCAGGTGAGGTTTAGACTGGACGTTAGGAAGCATTTCTTTACTGAGAGGGTGGTCAAACACTGGAACAGACTTCCTAAAGATGTTGTTGATGCCCCAAGCCTGTCAGTGTTTAAGAGGCATTTGGACAATACCCTTAATAACATGTTTTAACTTTTGGTCAGCCCCGAATTGGTCAGGCAGTTGGACTACATGATCACTGTAGGTCCCTTCCAAGTGAAATATTCTATTCTATTCTATTCTATTCTATTCTATTCTATTCTATTCTATTCTATTCTATTCTATATAAAACTCTTATGATCTCTTGAGGTGTAATGTCTGTAGAGATTTACTTGTAGTCCTGTGATGCCTTTTGGCATAGACAAGAAATACTAAAACCTTTTGCTTGTGATATGAGGTTGAATAAGGGTTCACATACATACCCTTTTATGCTAAGGAAATAGCTAGGCTGTTGGCTTCAAGTGTGCTTGCCACTGAACTGTTATGCTAGCTTCTTTACTTTTAAAATTGCAAAAAGGCTATGCATCGGTATGCATTTGCCTCAGCAATATTAGAAGCATCATAGAGAGTTACGGGAATAAGAGCCCACATTAATATCATTAATATATAAGTGAGGTTAGAGCTACAATGAAGAGACATGGTACTTTTGTCTTTTTACTTCTGACAAATATACACAATGCATGGTCAGCTACATGAAGTTTACAAGTCTGGTTGCAGAAGTTTTGGCTTCTTGTTGTTGTACCAAAACTAGTTTGTCCTAATTTATTCATATGAGCTGGGCCAATAATTACCATTTTGAGGTTAATGGATCTCATACACTTCAGCAGGAACAAAGAGCAAGATTAGTTAATTGCAGTTTTGTGGAGTATGTAAGTAAAAATGAGAAGAGACTATGACCTTGAATAGAAAAAGCACCAAAGATACTCCAAACAGCTTTCGATTTACGGAGTTCTTTGCAGGAGGAAGAGGAGATGAAGAAAGGAGAGGTTTCCCTTGTAGTTTAAAAATTCTAAAAGTTAAGACTATTGTGAACAATCAATATTAGGGCATCATCAGTTTGCAAGTCCATTCCTACAGGGGTGCTGCATGGTTGTGGTACCCACCCTACTTCATTGGCACCTGGAGAAGAACCCCTTATGAACTGGTTTTATGGACTGGAACAGTCATCTTGGCAAGTTAGTAATTTTTTGGTACTAAATCTCAAAGCCCTTTATTAAAGAAGCCATTACAGGTAGTCTACAACATTATTATTATTTTTCATCACAGTTATTTCTCTGTGAATTTATCAGAGAACAACACCTTTCTAGAATAACTGTTTGGTTTTTTTCAGCCCAAGCACACAAGGTGGTAATAATCTAGCAAGATTTCCACAAGAGTGATGGGAAAAATTCTGTTCTGTGAGTGATCATCCGTCCTTCTCTACCTAAGAGAACCCTAAGAAAGAGTTCCCTCCTTTAACCTAGTCTCTCAATAGCTTTTCTTTTTTTCTTGAATTGAAATGGCACTTCAAAAAAACAGAACAAAACAAGAACCCTCAGACATTCTTATAATGCCCCAGAGAAATTTTTCTCTACTTCTGACTCCTAGGATGTTTTCTGTTGGATGTATTTTGTCAGTTATTAATTGTATGTCTGATGAGAAGTAAAAAGGAAATCATAAACAAAACCAGCACCTGTGGTATACTTATTACATTTTGTGAAGGCAAAGAACTTGCATCAGTTTAAGTTTATTGGACTAAACTAATTCTGTATTCATTTTAAACAATAAGAAATGTATTTTAATCAATCAGTTTTAAAATTAAGGTGAAGCTACAACAGAAAACATTGGTCTTTATTCAGCACCTTTGTAAAATCCAATATTCAACTACAGCATTTAATTAAAAATAAACCCTGAAGTATAATTTCCTTGTTGCCTGTGAGAGATAAGAGTGTGATCTGCAAAGACACCAATTGCATAATACACATTCCCATCACACCCTCAGAGAGGAAAAAAAAAATTTCAGAGCCAACCCTTTGAAGGCAGAAGTTGCAAGGAATCCAAGTGAGAGGGAGAGAACAGTGCCTAGGTTTCAGTTAATTTGATTTCGCTTTTGTGAAAAATCTGAATCATTGCCAATTACACATTCACATAAAATTAAGTACATTCCTTTCAACATAAATCTGTGTATTAGGGTTTATCCACCAGATGACTCAGTTTTAGAGATAACATAAATCAGTCCACCTCCTTTTAAGTCAGTAATTTATCCCACAGAAGGATCTTTCCATTGTATGGAATTTATTTGGTGTAGGTCACATATGTTTTAAATATAATAAATTATTTTTAGCGTTCTTCAGAAATTTGAACACTTAGAGATACTCTGATGATAATTACCAGTTCCCTGGATATATGCATATAAAACAGTAGCTGCATCTGTAATATAGTTATTTACTGATTTTATATAAAGGGCCTTTTCAAAGCCAGTCTACAGTTTTAAAAGAATGAACTAAGTCCTTTAGTTGTAATAACTTCCAAAAAAGTGAATAAGAAAGACAAGGAACAGCAAAATTTCACTTCAGCGTCCATGCGAAGTAGAAAGGTGCACCAGCTCTGCCTCACTAGAATAGAAAGTGTAGTTTCCAGTGAAATAAGAAGTTCAGAGCACAAAAAAAAAGATACTGTTCACCATATAGTCAGCATTTATCTACGTAACTGGTCATTTTTTAAAGTACACGATTTTATAGGGAGCTACATGGTGGTGTCTACATGGGTGTTTAACATACCAGCTTAATGGGTAAAATTCAATGGGCTTGTCCTTATTTGCAGAGGAAGAGGTGACAGTTTTGCCCCAAAAGGTACAATGATTGTACAATGAAAAAACAATTCTTCTATTACATCAGAATACCATATGGTCAACAAAACAAAAAATTATTTTATGACCAAAGAAGAAAACTTCTATAAAATTATTTTGATTCTTCCTAGGATCTTTGGAGAACAGTATATTAACATTTAAATAGCTAAGTAGGTGATTGTAAGCCGAACATCATTATAGTTCTATGCATTTTTCTATACTTTCAGACATACACTCATGAGAGAGGAGCTACAAGTCAATACGCTGTTGCTTGAACATCATATGATGATGGATGCCATATGCACCTCCTCTTTTATTTGGCACACTTCAAAAAAACCAACCAAACAAGCAAACAACCTGCCAGGAGAAAAGCACCGCTATAGTCTTGACCTGAACTAGTTAGCAAATGTTAAAGCTCTAGAGAAAATACCATGTGTTTCAGTTAAAGGTCCAAACATACCTGTTAACTTACCATTGAAGGTAATACAAGCAATATATTTCTACAGCAATTTCTGTCTATTTTTCCTTTATATGTTACTCAGTAATAGAAAGGGTTTTTTTCAACCCTAAATCTCTGGGAATTTAAAATCACATTTTCTGAAAACCTCCAAATCTAACGTATGTACCCAGAACCTATTTATTTCTCCCATCTCATAGGGAACATTTCATCTTTTACATTATATTTTTTCCACTGTGAAACAAACACTTTTCTGTGATATCCTAAGAGGAAACTACTTTCCAAATAGCTGTGTGTCAAGTAATTTTACTTTGTCAGAGGGATGTCTACTATCAGAGCTAATAGTGTTATCTAGAATATCTAGAGTAGACAGACTGTGCATCAGCATTTTCACAATTGTACCCAAATGAGCCTGTCAATGTACACCTTTCAAAGACCTCCAATTTAAAACACTTTAGTTCAAAAGGCAGCATACCTGCTTTTAAGTCCTTTGGTCCAACAACTTCTTTGACTAAAGTTCACATAAGTGTCAGCATAACACGTTAAAGCTATACAGAAATGTGATGTGATGTATGCACCAAGATATTGCTAGCACTGTAAAATCCGTGATACAGGTCTGAGCCAGCACTCTGTAATTTCTAGCCACTTAGCTGTAAGAAATTAAAATCAACAGGAATTCCTTATCACTAAGTTCTATTTACTGGTGTTAGCAACAGTGTGGAGTGAAAGGAAATTGATTCCCAGGTTCTAGAAATCTTTCTAATTGGATATGATTGTGGATTTAAATACCTGCTTATTTGGGGTCCCTTTAGGTCTATACCCTTTTTCACACTTCTAATAGGCAATGCCATGTTTTAATTTCCTACAATAATTTAGGATGTTTCCTTCACACTTTAAATAATTTACTGCCTAAAGCTGTTTTATGCCTAGCTTCACTAGTCTCTTAATTTCCAAGTTAAATGGGCCTTCATATTGCTACAAATAACCCATTTCTAAGAAGCATTATCAAAACAAGAACAGTTTGTCCCCACTCTGCAGACAGCAATAATCTGAGGCTGTCTTTTGAGTCTTGTTTCAGTCTAATAGCTGGCACATTTTGCTTTGGCTATTCCAGCTATTTACTCTTCCACTATTTTAAGCTGACATGTAATTTCAGGAAATGGCTCAGATTCTTCATTTGATAACTCTTATTTCAAAAGTCTATTAGATGGTAGCCTAACCCTATGGAGCACATGGAAGAAAATTATTTCATCAGAATTGCTTTGTTGGGCAAAGAAATGCCATCACCACAGTTTAAGATGAGCGCTGTTCTGCCATTACTCACTTCAAATGGTAAATTGCTCTTTAAAGAGTTGTGTTGAAATT
This sequence comes from Nipponia nippon, assembly GCF_047370975.1. NCBI lineage: Eukaryota > Metazoa > Chordata > Aves > Pelecaniformes > Threskiornithidae > Nipponia > Nipponia nippon. Next base: position 11,103,405 of record NW_028262347.1, read on the forward strand.
TCACAAAATATCACTGCTCAGTGTGCGATCAAAGCTGTGTCTAATATACAAATGTGGCTGAAATGGTGAGATCATGGTCTAAAGCACTGTTCAGTATGAGGAAGAGTGAGGGAAAGAAACTATCAGAACTGACCTGAGGTATATGCCTTTGATCACTAGTTATTTATGTATCATCTCCATTCTGCTGCCAGTTCACAAAAGATGCAACTAGCAGTCCCAACGGCGTTTTACACTGCAGAACCTTATGGAGCAAGCCTGAGCAGTGCTTGCTTTTAGTGGTAGCAAACCCTTTATAAAAACAGGTAAACAGGCTCTTCAGGGGCAGTTGGAGGTTGGACCCCTTGAAACACAAGGCAACTGAGAGTGAAGAGTAGACAAGCTTCTGCCAGAAGACGCTGTGTGACATGCCCAGTCCATTGGTCAACAGATAAGTATCCAAAGCAGATCAGTGATTTCATCTGCTCCCATGGGCTTGCCTCTCTTTGAAAAGACTCAGCATGATGCTATCAGCCCTTTTGTTACCTAAGGTTTCTCACAAGACTGACAGTTTTAAAGAACAATTTTTTTCAACCAATTAGAGGCAAAGTCTCAAAATTTAATCCTGAATGCATACTCAAAAGCATTTTTCCCTCCTCCTGTTTGCTTTACAAATAAAACTGTCTTTCCCAATGTGTTTTGACAGTTGTATTTCTGCTTCTAGACAGATACCTGCAAAGGGGAACATCCACAATTTAATCCCAAGGAGAAAGTTTTGTTTGAGTCTGTTCTTCCTTTATCCATAGGAACCACAGAACAGCATAGTCCCATTTTTCAAATTTAAGTCTTCTTTTTTTTTTAAAAAAAAAAGTTCATTCACTGTAGAAGAATGGCTGGAGTGGCTGACAGTGCTGGATTGTTTCCATTTTGCTGCTGACTGATTTGACAGTTCATGGCTATAGGTCTTGTGTGAATTATCTATCTCTCCCTTATGTTAGGTTTTTAAAAAGCATCTTCTCTGTTGTAAAAACAGACTTTTCTGAAAGATCAAGTGAAATCATATGGCTTCCATTCTTTCCTTTGTTGTCGCTTTTAATACGATATCTTCTTTATAATAAGGCATGACTTTATATGTTTTCCTTGGTTATAAAGCTGATTTTTAAACTAGATCCATAAGACAAAGCATAAGCAAAGCCACGTTTTTACTGCAGATGCCTTCAACTAATGTAATGCTAAAATTAATTATTAAAAGAATTAAAAAGATATATTTAAAAAAATGGAGCTAAAAGGTTAAGTCAGTGCTACCCTCAATTGTCTTGAATCAGCAATTTTTTTCCAAGAAGGCATAAGGGAATATGTGGACAAATATCATTCTGTCGAAGGAAAATTCTTTTTTTTTTTTTTTTTTTTCCTGTAAACAATACAGAATACAAAAGGTATCTGGCTAACCATTATAATTTTTTTTTCCCTTGGAAAGCCCTGATCCTACACTAGAGATAACATTATGATCCACTTTCTTAGGATCTGAAAGAATTCCTGTAAGGAATCGAGAATTCTTCCAACTCATTTATGTTATTATTCACTAGAATGATTGAACTGAAACTTTTGCCAGCCTGAACAACAGACAGTAAAACAGTGTCACTCAGAGGCAGCATTAACACCACATTGCTAGCTACTAAATATGACATGTCTACCCACCAACACACCTTCAATGTAGAGAACATTTCATCTCATTGGGGAAGTACCAGCTACAATAGGATCGGCAGATGAAAATGAAATCAAAGCTACAACAATAGCTTTGTATAATAGGAAATTCTGTGTACTATTTCAGAGGAAGCAGCTCATATTAGAGTTTTAAACTTTCATTTCCTATTTCTGTTCTTCATAGTCCAAGGGCTGGACAGCCCAGACATTATTGAAGTTACAATCCTTAAAAAGTACCAACTGCATAAACAGTTCATGGAGAAGGGACTACAGAGGGGAAAGGTTATCTCCTCTCTTCCAGTAAAAGGCCAAAAGATGATGCTGGGTGATGATCTTCAGTTAAACTTAGTCTCTTCCATCTGCTGAGGCCTGAAGAGTCTTTTCTTTCTTCCAAAAATGAAATTATTTCAGCATCATATGTGGCAGCAAAACCTTGCATATGAGAAGATTTTTCCTAAGAGTTTCTAAAAGTTTTCTAAGCTTTCTAAGAGTTTTTAAAAGTTGGGGGTTTTTCCTAAGAATCAGGAAATAATTTGAAAAAAACAATGAGAAAGGAAGCAATGAAACATAGCTGTTCCATACTCTGGTTACTTAACATTTAAATGATATCATTTGCCTTTGCCCAAGCTCCTGTTCAAATACTTATTGTACATTTAGGCAAAGCAAGACTACATCTTGTAGTATCAGGCACCTCTGTGGTACCAAAAGAGAATATCAGATCTCTGGACCTCAAAAAAATGAGTGAATCCATACAAAACTATCCAACCCCCTACAGACCAAGGCACCTGCCACCAGAACTTTGATGTCAAAACTTGAGAACTTAGGCATTTTCTAGCATAGGCAGCTGTAAGCAGAAGCTATGTAACTTACAAGTGCACTTGCCCTAATCTCACTTGAGTTACTTCTCCTTTATATGGGTAGGAACTCAATTGGCCAACAAAGGTAGCAATTGCTCTGACACCTATAGGGCTTCACAGACCTTATATAGACTAGTAAGACTAGAGGAGTACCACAGTGAACTCAGCCTTTCTTGTTAAAGTTCCTAAGACAATGTTTGCATTTGTTCAAAGAGAAAGGGCAAGAGTGCAAATGAATGTACAAACTAGGCCCATGCACATGAAAGAAGGGGACAAGTTCTAACTTTCAACTTAGAGTACAAATCTAACCTATTGTAACTCTCAGACAAAATATTGCCTCACAGCAGGTATCACCACATCTTCAGAACTTGGAAGTTTCCTATATAACCAGCAGGAGAAGCTTAGAGATCTAGATTTATCTGTAAAAATATAGATATATAGAAAATGTGGGTCTCTCAAGAGTTATGGAGGAGTTCTCTGTATCCAGATTTGTCACAAAACCAGCTGTAAATCGATTTGTGGATTTCATCTCTTGTCGCAAACTGATGCTGTAGTTCATTACCTTCATAGAGCAGACAGAAAAAAAAAAGTAACATTGAACTTCAGAATTTTCAAAATCCAGTCATGAATCTAAACTTGAATCCTTTATAACCATTCACCAAGAGATCTTATGGGAAAAAAACATCAATATAGAAAAAGATGTAAATTAGTGAAAACAGCAGAGAAACTAAAAATACAGCATACTGAATGGCTCATCAGGATACAGCTGTTGCAAAAGAAACAACTATGTTTTGATTATAAATAGATGTAGCAAAACTTCTAAACCATTTATAAAGGCTTAATTCAAGCTTTTCTGGCTAAATTCTAGGTTCTTACTGGTTTTAGAAATCCACCAGAAATTACTTCAGGCACTAGCTTTTACAGCAATGTCAATAAAAATAAGAGCCCAGATATGAACCAGCCTTTCAGCTACATATGTTATGGTGGAGATGTATGCTACACTAAGCAAATTCATGCCTGAGGGAAGGACTAAAGACACTTTTTTGTGCTGGCACAATACTGTCTTGGCTTCCATGGGTTTTGCAGATATGTGGCTTTCCTGATTATCCTCACCTATGAGGCATTTGTCATGCCATGGCAAAAAAAAAAGCCCAACCCAACTTAAAGAAACCCTCAGAATCCCAAACTACAAACATCAGAAGTCATACAGGTCACACAAACAGTATGAGAACTGAGGTTACGGATTAGTTTGGGACAGGCATGAGATAGCCTCAATTCAGGCTGTTGAATACAGGGCAGCTGGCGATAATGCACTAGAAAGGAGAGCTTGACCTTTCTTTGAAATCTTGCTCTTGCCCAACATTTCCCAACAGCAGTCTCCTGACGTCACCAGGGTCATAGGAATTCACTCACAGCACCACAAACCGAAACTGAGAGAGCAAGAAAGTGATAGAGTGCTCACAGGTGCCTGAGCAGGGCACACTGCTGTGCTCTGGCTGTCTCTGCTGGAAAAAACATGGGTGGCTTTCTCTCCAGATGAGATACTGAGAGTATCTGTTAATAACATTATGATTTTACAGTTTATTAATTTGTATTAATATCCAAGAAGATAGCCTATGATCGATGTATAAAATCATAAAATAGAGATAAAGAATATTTTTGTCTGAAAATAATTTAGACTGACAGATTCCTTCTATGGCTGTAGGCAACAGTGAAACAGAGGAGGCTAACAGAGTTTAAAAAAAAAGAGAATTATGTGACAGCTCAGTTTAGCAGTGAAGAATCACTTTGCAGAGTAAAAGTTATGTTGTCTTAACTCCCAGTTTGGCCCAAGGATTGATGATATGTGAATTGCTTCATTCCTTTCTTCTAGTTTCAATTATTAATCTGTTTTTGCATTATGTTTGAGGAGTCACACTCAGCTTCCTGATCCCATATCAGGCAGCATGCAGCAGTCTTCACCAAAAATGCTATTCATTCAGTCAAACATAAATAATATTGGTTGCCAGTTTAAGGCAAGACACCACTGGGGCTCTGGCTCTTATTTGAAGTAATCTCCATTTAGATATTTGACTAATTTCATGTTTAAAGAAGAATCTCTTTTAACTGCTTGCATTAAAGTTTCACAGGTCCCTAAAATAACATAAAACTTCATTAAGTTTTCACAGAAAAGTAACTTTACAGAAAAGTATTTTTTATCTTCAGTATATATGCTCAGTCAGTTAGAATAGATGAAACATGACAATAGTAGATGTCGTAGAGGACATTTAACAAAAAAAATCAAAAAATCTGTATTAATATTCCCAGGCAATTGTGTTATTCAATCTGAGAATAGCTACTTTACTGTTCCTGTATTAATTATTATGTGTAATTTCACTGTGTCCTTTTTTGTTTATATTTCTCAACTTGCTAAAGGCTGAATACCGGAAGATTTGTTCATGTAGTACAATAATATCCAAAACAGAAAATAAGGCATCTGAAGCAAAAATAGCACATGCTGGTGTACATTTTCTACACCAAATGGTCTTAAACAAGATTAGGGCATCTCCAATCAAAATATGTGCATTAAAATTCTAGACGTATAGTAAAAGAGATTAAGATGGGTAGAAGCAGTTGAGAAATATAAGGCAGTAGCTGTGTTATGTCTGAAGAGGGATGGAGGTCGTCATACAGTCACTGTGACTATAGATGCTGTACCTGTATTTCCTTTCAGCTTCCTCTCCTTTTCAAAATCACCAAATGCAAAGAATGTTTCATGAGGAATATAAGGAAGGCCCAGTGGGATTTTCATTTTTACAAGATTACCATATGAAATATTTCAGATGAATAACAGGTTTTCTGTAGCTTTAATCAGAAAAGCAGTGTTAATCAATCTAACTCATTCTTTTTTTCCTTCAGGTAGTTGATTTGAACTATTAGCATGACTGGAGAAAAAATATGGTGGTATACTGTTTGGTTTAGAACACTTTATTCTATACGAAAATAAACATCATCTGCAAAAGATGATAATGCAATACTGGAATGTAAAGTAAAAATTGAAAGCATTTGCAGCATGTGATTTTAATAAATTACATTTTTTCTTAACGTGGATGGTACTGATGTCTTACAAGGTTTTTGGTAACCCACTGTTCCTGCCCTATACAGCAAGGTCTACTAATCACCGACCTGCAGAAAGTTCTGTCTCCACTGGCTCATCAGCCAGTAGTTTTGGCAGTGGATACAGCATGGATAGCGAAGGCAGCAGCAGTGCCACAGGAGAGAATAATCTGTTTCCCATCCCAAGAATGTAAGGCTTTTCCTTTAATATATTGTATCCTCCATGCACTGACTATGTATAACCCTTTCACTTGCCAGTCATCTTCTTAAGTAGTTTGCTCTTCAGACTTGAATTACGCGGTAGAATATCAGCTAAAGGAGGAGAATTTTTCAGAGCTTGTATTTTTATTCTGCTTTGTTGAACACTAAATTATTAATAACCAACCAAATCTCTTCCTCAACCTCATGAATTTATTGCTGTCACACAGGAGAGGTGTAAGTCTCAGCCTTTGATGCAAGTGTGGAGATGTGGGCTTGGGTTAGATTTTAAAAATACAACTTTCATAGGCCTGAGAATGCTTAGTTTAAGTTTTCAGATTGACCTCCTCCTAGAAATAGGTGTTACTAGTGCAACTGAAATTCAGATTCTGGATGTAAACCAACTTTCCCCAAGTTTTTAAGAGTTTGAGTAGAATTTATCAGAAATTCTAGGTTGGAAAAAGATTTTTGGGAGGGGGTCCCTGTAGGAATTATCAAGTTACTACCAGTGCAATGATCCTATAAAATGACCTAATTTTCAGCCATTTCACCTGGTTAACTACTTCATAAAGGAAAGTTTTGCCAGGACTTTTTTCCCCTCAACTTCGGCAGCATGCACCTTCATTTAGCAATTTCATTTATATTCCTTTACAGGAAAAAATAATTGCTCCTGATTAACTTAATGTTTCTGACCTGGATTTTTTATAGATTGACTGTTCTCAAAATATTAGTTGGTGGTCATTGCTCATTCAGTGTTTGCAATAGTTGTTCCATGTTTTTCTCTGGGACGCAAGTTTTTGCTTTTCCCCTGCACTCTTGAATTATTAGTCACAAGAGTTTGATATCTTCCCAAAAAAGCTTGAATGAAGAAAAAATTAATTCTCTAGAACTGTGACGTTTCTAAGTATTCATCATTTTCTAAAATAAAGCCCAGTGGTATTTGTCTACAGCTTATTAGTGGCTAGAAGGAAAATAGACACAAACCTAATATTTCAGTCTCATTTTCAGAACCTAGGAGGACAATGTGAGCTCAGGTTGTGGGGTGCCAATCGTTTAATCTTCATTGAACTTTTCACTCATGTTGTTCTAAATGAGTTGTACTTCCCAGTGGCAAAAAGACAATCTTTAATTGGATTTGACTATCTCAAAGGAAAATTATTTTGCTGTCATTCCTAATGAGAAAAGCAAAGATGCATAAAATCTTTGTGCACCAAAACACAAGATGGAGCTCTCAATAGAAGTTTTCAGTTCACATATGCTAAATTTGTGTCCAAATAGTATCACTTACTGTGCATTATCTAGCAATGTGATAGTATCTACAGTTACTCGGTATTTGGCTGACAGATTCACCAGCCTATTAAACCTGAAATTAGCTGGACTTCTGCTGAAAAGCAAGAAGAAGTCCCCATGGCTTCAGCTTTTCTCTTATAGCAATTTGTTCCCATGAATTTTACTTAATTAAATAAAATATATCTGGCCGTCTTATTTTCTGTTAAGGACTAGAGTATCTTTTTTTATTATGGCATTTTTAAAGTAAATCGTTTATATACTGTTATTAGACAGAGGCTTTATTTTTCCTGTTAGTCTCAAGGACTTTACATGGCAGTGTAATGAAAATTAATAACAATATTACTGTTTACCATCAGAAACCTTATCATCCCTAGGGAGAATGTTTTAAAATAGATAACTGTTTCCATTTTGAATTCTGAATAAAAATTCTTATGTATCTGAATATATGTATGATTGAAATTCTAGTCAACATTTGCATTCACACTGGCTTGATAATGACTTCAGGGACTCCGACCTTGCACACTAATTCAGCATATCCATAAGACCACAGCTCACAATTTGCATGTGAAGTGTTAAGTGAGCTAAATAATTTTAAGTGTCTTGGCCTATAAAAACATTTTTGGTTATAAGCTCCCTGTTTAGATTAAGTTTCTGATCTACTAATAGAAAAAGTGTTGGATAGGCCGAATTTTAAACTCTACTCTAGTCCAAATGCTTTTAACTATAGGAACATTTAGTCATGAAGCAAAACAAAAGAATTAAATAGCAACACCATGGGAATTTTTTTATGAGGTAACTAATTAGAATACTTGCCAATATTAAATATTGTTCTAACTATCACGGGAAATTAATCATTATATACAGTTATACACAGCTGAATAAATCTTGTAAAGTCTTTCTATTTGGGAGATTTTTTTTAGAAGACTCTTATTATCCAGTTGTAATACCCCTGAAGGTTACTCATGATATCAGCTATGATAATGACCAGATACTGTATGCCTTTGTGTTGTGTAACCATCCATACCAGTATAATGTCTGTAAATTACATTAATTTTGAATGCAAAAGTGAAAAGCAACTGAACAATGTGTAAGGAATTTAACCCTAGGGACAAATAATTCTTGTATCGTATTTGTAATATGTTTTATAAAGCATTACCTCACAGCAGAAGAAAAGAATAACTTTCAGTTAAAACTGAATTTAAAATCACTTTAAAAACTGACATTTTATACTAATTTTTTTAGTTCATTGTGAACTTGGACAGCTTCTGTTACTTCTGTGAAACATGAAGCTGGCTCATTGGTAGCAAAGACCAGTGCTGACCCTTTAACCCCAGAGGAATCACATGCATCTGAAGATAGTGCCTTATATTCTCTATCACAGCATTTCAGAGTCTTAAGGAAGAAAGACAAACAGAAGCTCAAACATCTCATAGTAGCAGACATGTTCTTGAGAGTGATTGTCATCATGCCTTAGAGCTTGCAACAAGTATGTTTAAAGATAGCTTACATTTTACCTGCCTTTCATTGCCTAAAAATAGACATCTAGATTGTAATCCGTGTTCTTTCTACATCCAGTGGAGAAAGATAGGGACCTCTAGAGCCTGATGTATTCCACTTACCTTACTTTCAGATCCGTGTATGTCTCTTTGTTTCTTATGCTAAACCTAAACTGTAAGGTAAAATCAATCATTAAAAGAAGATAATGATCACAAATATGCCTTACCTTTGAAGTACTGGTATTGTAGACCAAATATCAATTTTGTGATTCCTTATTATATATCTCACTGTTCACCATAGCAGGATAAAGTGAGGAGAGGAGCTATGTAGACTGATTGCAGAACCCCAGGCTGATGTGGGGCAGGTAGCAGATGGTACCTGATGGCCTCATTCTATAAGATTATACAGGCTTGGCAATGTGCGATTGCAGTTGCCTCCAAAAGAGAAAAAAATAATATCCTTACGTGATCTGTCCAAATAGCAATAGAAAAAAACTGTTGTCTACTTTATTTTCCTGAAATTAAGTATATATTTATACACACACACACACACACACAGAGCCCTTTTTGTTTTTTTGAAATACCTTCGATGTTTGTCTTTTTGTACAGAACCAAGCCTCACTGGCTTGGGTGTATAATTTTCTTACATCTCATCTCTTTATGATCTTATTGACAACTACCACCATATCTTCTGACAGAGGGAAGATGAGCCAGAATGGACAAGAACCAGTAAAGCAGTCGGGAGTAGGATTAACCGATGCAGAAGGTAAAAAGAAATACAAACAACACTACAGTGGTATCCCATATTTATAGAACCGATATGTTTATTTCTTTTACTTGTTGTGCTATGAAAGATTAGCCTATGCTCTCTTTGTATTATAGATTAAGATCCTGACTTTCATTTACACTAAGGGCCCTTTACACATAGCATCAATGTAATGAGTCGTTAGTTTAAACAAGAACAGCATCTTACCTCTTTATTTAAAGTAATTAAATAGTTAGATTGCAATGAATAATATCTGTCTTTCAATGTTCATTGCTTTTCATAGTATTGGAATAAAAAATATGAAGTATGGAGCTAACTCAATACCCATTAAATCAGAAGAAAATATCCAATGGCTGTCAGGCTGTATTTTTATAACATTTCAGAATATTTGCTTCATAAAGCAATTATTAATTTTGGTGTCTACATAAAACATTATGTTTAAATAGAAATATTAGCTGAACATCAAGCTTGACTGCTGCACTTAGACTATAGTGAATCTGTTATCTGATTGCAAAATCCTGAGTGCATTTTTTCAGTATGAATGTGGTGCTGCCAAAGAAGGAGACATTGTAATACTGGAGCTGGAAAGAGCCCGACAGAATGGCTTTCAAAGTTTCATGAGCAATGTGATTATCTGTTTCATGTGTAATAATGGACAACTGCATGAAAATTAAGAGAGTGTTTTGTATTGAAGGATATGTTAGGAAAATTCCATTTCCCTTTACATATAAGATATTTTCTTTCAAGTGTATGTTTCTGTTGACCTCAAATATAAAACTTAATTATCATGACCTTCATTTTATTATTAAAATAATACTTTTATTATTTTAATGCATTTCAATGCAGCTTTGGGTTTTAATTAATTAATACATTGAAATTCATATATACAATTGAAGTTAATTTCATGTTAAGTTCAGCCTTAAAAATCAACATTTTTCAGGTTTCTGCAATCTGTATACATGGGGAAATAATTGCTGTTGCTATATTTGAGGTAAAAGCGGTCTAATGTTCCACAGATTTGAAGAAATCAGAATTTGAAGGTAGAACTGTAAAAATGTCTTTTCCAAAGCAAGAATCCTGTATGTGCATTCTAAATCTTTCAGTACGTAGTACTCATCATACAAAAATCCAAATTCAGCTGCTTGTCGATGTTCAATGGTATTTTTAAGAATTTGAAAACCAAACTATTTTTTAAAAGATAACTGGTGGGATGAAAATGGGAAATCAGGAATTTTCCCTTTTTAAATTGTCATGATGTGTTTTATAACAGAATGATAATTGTAAACAAACCCAACCAAAAAAACACCTTTTGAAACATTCTAAAAGATGTGTATATAGCATTGGGTTACTAAAACTACCTTTCCAGACAAAGGCATGTTTCTGCTCGTCTTCAAAATCTGCAAATAACTCAAGAGCTGCAATTCCCTAATTTTCACTTATGATGCAATTCAACTCTCCTAACTTGAGAACTCTAAGATTTACAGCCCCAAGTCTGATAAAATGAGTGATTTTTACCAGGTGTTGTTTTTCCCCATTGAGAGAAGCTGGGGCAGCCAGACTAGTTTTTAGTGTCTGATTTCTAGCTAAGATGGGACAGATCAATCTCAGATGATACATTAAACTAAAAGCTGGAAAACAATTCAAGAGCATTTCAGTTTCAGCATGTAAATATAATTATCTTGTGGGGAAGTAGTTCAGAATTTAGAGGAACTCGAGACTGAGAATTACTTCAGTATTATAGAATTATTGTGGTATTCTTTTCATAGATGAACAAAACTGAATGAAAATCTTAAAGTCTTAAAGATCAAATGACATCTTTTCTGTAATGCACTTATCTGTGTTGTGGACCAGATGAGCTCTGCAATTAACTGGAAGAAAATGTTCATTCCCAGTTTTCATTAATTTGTAGAGAGGTCCCATAGTTGACATTTGTATTCTCATTTGCAAATAAGGATTTGGTGTTATACTTAAAACCTTTTAATACTAGTACTATTTTTACATTTTCAAATATTCTTAATGGATAACTTCTGTGAAAAATAGCCTGTGGATTACTCTCTTTAGAACTGTGCAGAATAAATTCAATTGCTTTAACATGCGGATCTATTGCTACTTGAAATGTTTTAGTTATCCAAGTCGTTCACACAGGCCTGGCAAATATGGCAGGGGACTTACAGGAACAAGATCTTTAAGACCAGTAGCTGGAGGCAAAGCAAGGTAGGACTCTCAAATGGCAATGAAAACTGTTTTTTAGGCAGCTGAATCAAAACTGTAGCAACAGAGTTTGGATTCAGCTCACAGGGTATGACACCAAAATTTAGGCATGTACATAAGTGGAATCACCAGGGAAAAATATGCTCCTTTTGTAATTGTTTACGCACTTGAGAAATGTGCTAATGTTTTGTTGGGAATAGTTTTTATGCTATTAAGATGTATCAGTTAAATTAGAAGTAAATATTGGAAAACAGTACTATTTACTTTGCTGACACAACCAAATGGTCAATATAAATAACTGTGAGTATTGCTATGATAATCTTTGTTTCTCTGAACATATAATCTTGTCATATTCTGTATTTTCATACTACTTAATTATATAAAATAATTCAGAGTTTTGTTCTTGGACACTGTGTTATAGTTATTTTTATGATATGCATTGTTGCATGCTATCTTACACTAGACATTCTGCCCTGAGCAGTTGAAATACTTCATGTTCTTAAACTTCAGTAAATCTTATGATACATATTGTAATCTTCATTGAGTTATGCAAACCAAGTTCTCTATTCGTTTCAGAAAGTGCAATATCTTTTGTTTAAAGACTTCTTATGACATGCTGTGGAATTACAGACATTACAAAGAAAAGAGCAATTGCATTCCATGTAAGGATTGAAACTAACAATTAAAAGCACATGATTAATATCTTGATTCAGTCGTAGGTCATGATTGGTCTATCTGCCCTATGAAACTGCTCAGCCAATAGATCCCAGATGGTATTTTCCACCTACAAACCGTTTATCCAATTAAGAAATACACGGGGAAAATTATTTTCATATATTTCAAAAGTGTGCATTTTCTAGGTAATCCCAAGGTGCCATTATTTCTAGTAGAAGAGAGATATATAGATAAGAATAGCATTTTAATTGAAATGGTTTACTATAAGGAAATTTTGGATCTTCTCATTTTGAAGATGCTATATACATGCAAAATATCATTCCTCTAGGATTACAGACATTGAGGTTCATCTCAAACAAAGACTCTTTTAGGAAAGATGAACATGTCGGTAAGCGTGGCCTGGCTTCACTCATTCAGTATGTTTTTGAGTGAATGAGTTCCCACAGTGCTTCTGTCATCCTCTGTGCCTGCCCTCATTGTTGCCAGTATTTTCAGTCAGAAAATCGTAAACTTTGTATAGGAACAGAGTGGTTCCCCACCCACATCTTCCAAGAGAGTGGGTTTTTTACTTTTTTTAAAAAAATTCCCATCCAGTCCATGTCCTGAATACCAGAAACTTCCCTACACAGTTCTGCCGTGGCTCAGGGGCTCACTTTCTGACGTTTCCAGTGGTCCTTTGAGCATCATCCTTTGAGTGCAGTAAAATGAAGTCCTGTAAGCAAGAAACTGTCTCCCTGTATAAATGGCTGAATCTGGACAGAAAATTGCATAATATCCTAGTAAAGCCTCTGTAGATCTATTTCAACACCCAGACAGAAGGAATTGATTTGTACTATTTCAAAATCTGATGTTGCACACATACTTACTGCACTTCTGCAAGATGACATACTAGTGATATGCACTCATTGTTTACATAAGCTTTAATGAACTCTTCCATGGTTTTCCTTTTTTGCATGCTATGTATTTGCCTGAGTTACAGATAAAAACAACAAACAAGCTCTGTGATAACATCATGCTTTAACAGGCAAATTTTACAATACTTTGATTTTTATTTCATCTATTCAGAGTAGTTTAAGCTAAAAAACACACTTTTTTTTTTCTTAATTTTTGAGCTTTGTGGTTCATCAGCCTGGATTATAAACTAAGAAATTCAGTTTTAACAGTTTCATCATTTAACTTTATATTTCATTAATTAGACAGTCTAATCTTTATGAGAAAAATGGTTGAAATACCACACAAACCTTAAAACAGGCTAGGAGGTCATTCTAATAACATTTTGGAGGAAAGGTGCATGACCTCTGTAAGTAAGTGACCGGCAATCATTTGACTTGTAAATTTTCCTTTATAGCTTTCTGAATAGACTTGATAAAATTTTCATCCATCATGTCTGCATGGAATAGACCCTGGAGCAAATTATCTTGCAAACTCTATCACACTTTCTCTTGAAGGGATGCACAGGAATAGTATGTGGATTACTCTCTCGGATAAAATAAGGCATAAAACAAACTGACAGCACAGGCACAACTAAGCATTGCAACATTCTTCAAACTAATTAAAACTCAGAAAAAAAAATCATTCTCCTTTTACTTGCTGTTTAGTTAGGCTAGAGTAACTCTGTTTAAGCCAAAGGACTCACTGTGGTATGACTGAGAACAGACTAAGGGCTTGAGAGGTTGCTTAAATCAACTTGCTGCGTCTCCACACTTTAAAAATTTAGTATTTTGACATTTTTTAACTCCAATGGTTGAAATATCAGCACTATAATATTAGTCCTTATGAGGATGTTCAGAGAGAAATGGTCTTAATTTCAGACCTTCAACCAGAAAGTTATAAGTAAGAGAAGAATAAAGACAGATGAAGGAAATAATTAAGGGCTAATTATGGCATAGTTAGTGAGATTTGGAAATGTTTTTGCCTATGCACAAATCTGTACTTTGATGTCTTGTTTGGCCAGGCTGAAAATAAGGGGTTTACCGCAGATCAGAAACTTTTCTTGAAATTATCTGTATCGTTTCACAAAAAAAGAGGACTATGAGATCAGCTTAAAATATGATGCTTAATATTCATGAAGGAGGTTATAATTAGAACTGAACTTCTTTCTGGATTAAAATTAAGGTGAATTTTATTACCCTTGCACAAGCAATGGTGACTTTGAATGAAAACGCTGAGACTGGGAACAATGTAGGACAGAGATCAGGTTAAATATTAAATTTATGTAACTTTGGGATCATCTGAGACTTTCCTTCTTTCATAATCAAGTCTAATTTATATCTTTGTATCTATTAGATAGTAACTTCTGTGAAACATAACCTCATCTTAAGTCATCTAACATGAATACCAGAAAGACATATCTAGCTGTTTTTCCCTCACATGCATTTTTCTCTTTAACTGTCCATAAACATAAAAAAAAATTAGAAAGAAAGCAAGCATTACAACATTTATAGTCAGTTCTCCCACAAAGGTTCATAAAGGAAGCATCCAGGCACTTTTTTAAATGTTTGGAATAAGTTATTTGATATTTAATGGAGAAGCACTGTAATTTAGGAATGAAAATGCAAAAGATGTGATAAAAAGACTCTAAGATGGCTGTTCTGGGTTTGGACAAGAGGGATTTGCATTAATTCATGGAAGGAAGCAGATTTTCTGGTGGTTTGATGCCAAAATTAGTGGAATTCCCATTTTGGGGAAGTCCTGAGAGGCTCATGCTGGAGGATCTCCATCTCGAAGGAGAGAGGCGAAGGTGCCCCTCTGCCACCTCAGCAGTCCTTGGATACCAGGGGACTAGAGGACAAAAGTCAACCTTGCTGTAACATAGACAAACACCAGTTATCGTCCTGATAGCAGCCAGTTACAGGCAGCAAATGGTTTCTGGTGTGCCTCCAGATCCTGGCAGCACTGCATTTTGGGACTACATCCTCACTTTCTGTGGGGACTGGTATACCCCCACTTTAAGCCAGTATTACAAAATATATCAGCACCTAGTTTATGTGCTTTAATTGGCCCCTGTAGATATCTAAGTCTCCTCATGGATTATATGATGAGTCTAAATACTCTAGGTATTATAAATACACCTTTAACTTCCTTTGGTATGAAGGAAATTCTCTAATAATCTCTAACAATTTCTTTCTAATGATTAAGCCAACTGCTTTTGTTGCTTTTCTCGGTCAGTAATCAGAAAAATTATGGTAGATTACTTCTTCCAGAAGGCTCCACTACAGAATACAATAAAACACAACCTGCAAAATTATTAAAGTGGGAGGGAGTTTAGACAGAGCTCATCTTTGTTACCATTACTCAAAGATGGGTAATGAGTTAATTGAGAGCAGCCCTGCAGGGAAGACTTGGGGATACTGGTGGATGGGACATTGAACATGAGCTGGCAATGTGCACGTGCAGCCCAGAAAGTCAACCGCATCCTGGGCTGCATCACAAGAAGTGCGGCCAGCAGGTCAAGGGAGGTGATTCTGCCCCTCTGCTCCGCTCCCATGAGATCCCACCTGCAGTCCTGCATCCAGCTCTGGGGTCCCCAGCACAAGAATGACATGGACTTGTTAGAGTGGGTCCAGAGGAGGGCCACAAAAATGGTCAGAGGGCTGGAACACCTCTCCTGTGAAAAAAGGCTGAGAGAGTTGGGGTTGTTCAGCCTGGAGAAGAGAAGGCTCCAGGGAGACTTTATTGCAGCCTTTCAATATGTAAAGGAGGCTTACAAGAAGGACAGAGACTTTTTACCAGGGCCTGTAGTGACAGGACAAGGGACAATGGTTTTAAACTGAAAGAGAGTAGATTTAGATTGGACATAAGGAAGAAATGTTTTACAGTGTGACTGGTGGGACACTGGAACAGGTTTCCCAGAAAAGCTGTGGATGCCTCATCCCTAGGAGAGTTCAAGGTCAGGTTGGACAGGGCTTTGAGCAGCCTGATCTAGTGAAAGATGCCCCTGCCCATGGTGGCGGGGTTGGACTAGATGATCTTTAAAAGTCCCTTTCAAGCCAAATCATTCTATGATTCTATGATATGAAAGAGGTGACAATTTTTATTGAAGGGTTCAACATACAAGCTGCAAATTCTTCTGTGGTGTGTGAGTGGCATTCTGGGAACAGTTGCCCATTCAAGCAAAGGTATTTTGCAGTTATAGAAGTAAAAACACTTTTATCCTTTGGCAGTGGTTTCTTATGTACCTTTGGCTAGGAGCTTCAGGGTCACACATCTCACTCGCTTTGCCCAGTGTTTTGTCTTGAACAGATGCAGTCAGTGCCAGGAAAATTCCACTTTCTTTTCAGTTTCTTACCTTTGTATTGAGCTTCAATTACTGAAGGAACATCAGAATGTCACATGTATAGCATTGGGTAGTAAGATTCTGAGAACTGTTATTTGCAAGGAAAATTGAAAGTATCATTATATATCATATATCTGCTCACTTTTATGTTTATGTCAGGAAGTGAATGAATAGATAGATGAATTGTGAATCCACATGCTCAAGGTTACTAACAAGAGTATTCCCCAATTAACCTACAAATCATACACTAACACGTATTTATTTTTTTAAAAAAATTTAGTTAAACTGAACTTTATCTTCTGGAGAGAAAATTCTTATCTCCTACAACATAATCCCCAACTCATAACACACTAGCAGTATATAGATCAGCAAAAAATGACCAAGTCAGAAGCAGACGCTTTCACAGTAGCAGAGAATTTATATTATTTTGGAATAGTTCCATGTTTCCTCACCAAGGCTCAATCCAATTCTTTTCAAGACCTTTTTAGACTGGTGTCTCAAAACCACAGGAAGCACCATCTATTTTGTTCTTGCATACATGTCAAATACTATCTTTGCTGTTTGCTGCCTTCCCAATAACTCAAATATCTCAGGAGAATTGAACGTTTAATCCTAACATATACTAAAACATAAGAGAACCTGAAAAAACAGTCTGGACTTTCAAGTATTTTTCTTGAGTCAATAGAATCTTTTACTGACTAAGTATGAGACTGTTGACTTGATTACAATGGATATTGATCCATGGATTTAAAGAGAAATCCAGCCAATCTGAAATGTTACCAACACTGACCTGAACAGTGGTTGAACTGCATTTTTTTGGTTTTGAGTTCATGTCCAGTAGTACATAGCAAAAGAAATTGCTGCGCACTCTCAGTATCTTTCCTAAAGAGCAATATAAGCCTGATGGTCTCTTTTTTAAAACACACTTTTAGTGGCTGTAATATCTGTTTTTACAGTCTTATTGCCATTCTGTTTTACATGTAGATGAAGTCAGTTTGAGAAATAAAATATTACTAAGTAAAATGTGATCTTTGCCCAGGAAGAGATCTAAATGAAAGAATTATGTATTGACAGACTTCTCTACTCTTTCTATAAATAAAAAGGCTAAAATTCAACCTGGCATTGTTTAAATGGTCTTTAATATAAAATCACAGCCTTGCTTTCTGCCATCAGGTTCTACCAAAGGTCTACCATCTAGTACTCTTGACAGCATAAGATTAATCAATGCCAACAAAATTTAAAGCAGAAAATACCATCAAGGGTGATTGCTTACATGAGGGGCTGCTTCAGAACAGAGGAAGAAAGAGACACAAGGGAATAGAAAATAAGTAATGAAAGCACTTGCAGCTAGCCTGTCACATGTTCATGCCCTCATACTGCACCTCCTTTATTTTGGGGAATGCAAATTTTAATTTCAAAAATTGAAAAGATCAGATATGCTTTCAGTCACCAGGGATCCTTAAGCAATGAATCAGGCTTATGTACTGACGGTTGTCCTTATCCTCTCTCTGTTTTGTTTATTTTTTTTTATTAAAAAACATCTATAATATTTTATACATACTCTGTCAAGCTAGGAATAGCCATTCTACTAATACCTAAATACCACACTGATTTGAAGAAGTGATTCAAGATAAACAACAGCAGTACTGTAAACTTAAGAATTATCAGCTTTCTCTCTAAACTCTGGAAAACATTTCTTTTATCTATCCCTGATTGGCCAGTGCTCTGATTTGCCCACCTGGCTCTCCAGTAATACTTGGAGCAATTAGTTCTGCCTTCCTGAGGTATTTGCCAGTATAATCCAGCTGGTTTTCCTAAAAAGAAGCAGAAAGAATTTAAATAAGAATAAAGACTGCAGCCAGAGATGGAAACATAGTGGACAAAAGGACAAGATAATCTTCTGTATTCTTGTATCCACATCACAAACAACATTGCTTTACATAGATACAAATCATCTTGTTCCGGAATTGTAATAAACTGTCATTAAAAGAGAAGTAAATAATCCAGTGAGCCTGACTGTGATTAACTAGTGGCTGGCCAACAGCTTGTAACACTCTGCATAAACTGGGATGGAATGGCCATTAGCCATTAAATCATGTGGCAAGAAAATTCTAAAAAACCTGGGGTTTTTTAAGTTTTCATTTAAAAAAAGTCTGCTTTTCCCATTGATGTATAGAAAATGAACAAATATTAAGAAGACAAACAAGCAACAAGAAAAACAGAAAAACCTGAAAGCACATTTATTTATTTATTTGAAACCAAAATATCACCCTTTGATATGATGCTTCAGTAATCACCTGGAAAGATAATTTGCTTGCCTAATGTTCTTAAGCACTTTTATTGGCCTAGCTCTTAAATGCATTTCCACTAACATAAAGCTACTTGGGACTTTCAGGAGGTTTCTTCTGATGACTCCTTGGAGGTGTAATGGGGTCAGAGTGTTTGGGCTGGGAATCGGAGTGCTAGTAATACCATCAAAAATCTGACAATGTTACATTGTTTCATTTCTGGAAAAAAAAAAAAAAAAGGAGTTTTGGTAGAATTCTGTAATCTATGTCTTTAGAAAGATATGGTTTATGAAGGAAATCTGGTTTAATACCAACTGGCATGTTTACCAGTTAATAATGAAGACCTTCAACACTGGAAAGCAAACAGGGGGATTCCCCCCACCAAAAATGGAGTAAAGGTGAAGATGCTGGAATGTATGATTACTGGACCTGAACCTTGACTGGTGTAAGTAAGTCTGAAGAAGGGCTACTTCACCTAGTGAGTAATTTAAAACAACTTTGAAACAGAGTTACTTTTCATGATCAGTGCTCATGTAGAATCAGCAAAAGTCAGGTTGAAGCACTATTATAATAGAAGGTGAACTGCTAAATCTTAAATAAATTCCCCTCTGTGATGAAAATGAAACTAGGAGATACTGAGTAGGGTCTTTAAATGTCATCTTCCTGGATAATTCAGGTGATCTCCTCCATTTAGCAGTGTGATTAGGACCTGGAATTTTGTGCATACTCCAGGAAGAAAGTAAGTACAATAGAACTGTTTTAAGGTCAATAATGTTTAGTGCTCAAGTATGTATGAGCTATTATGTAGCAGGAATGGGGTTGAGGGGACTTCAAGAGGTCATCCCTTTGCTTCAAAACACAATACTGTTCCTAAAAGGCTTTTGGTAACTTGCACCAAAACATTCTTAATGATGATAGAGACTTTATAGCTTCATTAGTCTGTTCTAGTGCTTGATTATCCTTAACACTAAAACATTTTTCCTAACTTCTAGCCTAATCTTGCTTGCTGAAATTAATCCTCAAGGAGAGAAATAAGAATCCAAAATCCAAGCTCTTCCCCTCACAAACATAACACATTTTATTAAGCATTTCCTATAAATAGACTTTTCTGAGCTTGCCTACAAATGATAACACAGCTGCTCCTACCAAGCAGTTCTGTATTAGAGCTCCACTTTTGCTGTATTTATTTGAAATGTCAAAAAAATAGGAATGTCATAAACTGCTTCTAGACTTAACAGTGCTTTGTAACTCCTTAAAGTTTGTAACTCACATAAAAGGAGCTGGTATTTTATTACATGTGTATGGTTTAGAAGGTTATTTATTCTTTATTTCTTTTGTTAAATAATTTATAACTTGCTTAGAAATTAAACTATTATGCTGGGGATTCATAAAGGAATTTTTTATGTCCCCTCACATGTTCTTGTAGTATAAACTCTTTTTTAGACTGATGTTCAAACATTTAGCTTGGAATGCTGTTTAAATGCATATGGATCTAGAGCATTTCCAGGTGGGATCACATGGCAAGCTAAAATTAAATTTCAGCTGATATTTATGTCAGAATGTGAGACTACTCAGAATTATTGGATTATAGGTTGTGTTTCAAGACAGAAGTTTTTGAAAATCAGTGCGTTAGGACGAATATAAATCTTTCATATGATGAAATTGCCTAGATGCTTCTGATTCTCATGGTAGAGAGTCTGCCTTCATATCTATAATTAGTACCTTGTGCTTTGTCCCCAGTTTATTTTCAGATTAATACACTTTTCATAATGCTCCATGTTCATTATTTCGTCCTATGATACTAGCCTTACAGGATTGCAGCTTTAATGAAATGTGTTATCCATTGCAACAGTATGTGAATAATTATTTGTCTGTTAAGGAAAAACTACAGTCTGTGTATTTCTCTTAAAGAATTCCTAACAGTTTGTCCTGTGTAGGCATTTGTAATTACTTTAGGCTATTATAAGCTCCTCTTCCCTTTTGTGCATTATTTATTCTGATACTATGGCTATGACTGAGAGGGAATCAAATGGACAGAAGACTAGTCAAATCTAGTGGTAGAAGGTGATGTACTGTGTGTGTAGAGTAGGATGCAGTTTATATATCTTTATCTACAAAGGGATTCAGGGACTTAAACATAGGTGAATCCTGCTGTTTTAAATACCCTAAAATATTTTTCTTCCTCAATCCAGTTTCTGTTCCAGCAAGTCATGGGTATCCCACAGGTTCTTCATCACATCTGCCATTCCTGACCAGATACTACATTTTCACTAGCACGTCTTAAATGACCCCAGATCCACATGTACATAGGCATAAACCTGATTTGCTCCTACAGCCAAGACAGTATTCAGGATTCCCTTCACAGTCAGCTACCTGGACTGCAAGTCCTTTTCCACTATCAAGAACAAAAAGATTATAATGAAAACTTATAACATTTATTTTGGCTTGCACATCTAAAGTTTAGATGGCCGATATCAAATGAGATTACTTCTACCAAATAGTCCCTAGGTTTACATGTGTGTTGATGCCATCCATTGCACAGGTCTTTCTTTTCTGAAACATCCTTTGGTATGTTTTCTTTTTGTTATACTTTTTTTTTTAAGCTTTCTTTAGATTTTTTTTTTTTTTTTTTGTCTGCCACATTGGCTTTGCACTCTGACTGATTGTGATGTGATAATAACATAACATGACTGAATTTCCATGCCTTGGAAAAATGCACAAAGATTCTGGAGATCAGCTGGGTCAAACATCTGATACATACATCTGCCTTCATGTCTTGCACTGTTGTAGTACCTAGAAGTTCACATATTTTCCAGAAGTCTGGTAACATACTGCCTACAATAATTAGTCAGTTTGTGTGATTTACTAGGAAAAAAACCATACGTAACTTGCATCAATGCCTGCTGAGTATGCTATGGATTCTTACTGTTTCCTCCTGCTGCTCATCTAATATCTATAGCATTTATTCACCAGCCTCCTGGTCACCTTGGCTGTGCTTGGCTGAGTGTTTAGCTTCTTAGAAACATGTTCATATTCATGGAATACTCTGTTATATTCTTGAAAGAATTGGATTCTCACTGATCTGAATGCAATTATTTGACTTTTCTTATAAACTATGCCCTTCTTACTAGTCTGATCATCTTAACAGTTCCTTCTTTCTTGGCAAGTAAAGGAGAGAAAAGGGAGGCTTTGCTTCTTGTCTCTGGACATTTGGGAGAGTTACAAACATAGATACCTTAACTCTTTGTATATATGTTGGTTTTAAGGCTATTTGGTGTTTCGTTTATGTTTTATAGCAGTATGCAAAGTCTCTGACTTTATACAGACACATTTTTCACACTATTTTCCATGTTTGAAAAAGTGAAGCCTACACAATATTGACACTTAGTATCTTCTTTCGTACTCGGTGCTTTCTTTTCAAACACTCCCACAAAGCAAAATTACCTAAGTTCCTGTAAAATTATGGTACAGCTTATTATAATTCAGAAACTATACATTGTAACAATAGGTTTTTAAGTCCATGATAAATTTGTACATGAAAGCTGGCATTTACAAAGAATGGAATCTGAGCAGTGTTAGAAAGAAAATGAAAGAAAATTTGGTTCTTCAAAGAGAATATATTTTTTTCCTGTTGATGAACATTTTGTGCAGAAAAAGAGCTTTCACATCAAAAGGGAAACAGTTTGGGAAACAGAGCCTAGGAGGTGCTCTTCACATCTTTTTATTAACAACACCTTACCTTGGTGTTGTTCCATTGACTAAAGGGGCTACTCCAGATTCACAAAATTATACAAAGAGAATGAGATATTGAAGAGTCTCAGCTTGCCTTCAGAAAATGACTTAAGCATGCTTTAATGGTTGGACTCGATGATCTTAAGGGTGTTTTACAACCTTAATGATTCTATGACTCTATGCTTTTCTGGAATTACGTAAAATAAGGATTAGTATTCTATTTTTATTGGGGATACTTGCAAGAATCCTACAACATGTGATATAGATGTTTCCAATTTATCTTCAGTAGTGGAAACAATGTGAAAGCATATTGCTTTCCATCAGAAAACAGAAAAGCACCAATATAAGTGAGAAAAAGCCAATCTTCCTAACATAACTTTTGTCATTCTCTGGACAAAGCCCAGTAACTAATATGTCATTGTATACTGTGCTTTTTTTCCCAGACTCTTGAAATTGGCTTGTTGAATCTAAATGGTTGTATGCAGGTACAGACTTATTGAGAAGGAGGAAAGGTAAAAAGGCTATAGCCTCCCCATAAAGGTCTCATAATTTTGGGTGTGTGCCTTGTCACACCGTAAGGGAAAGACTGCACTGAAATCACAGATGCGTCCAAGTATAATATGACAAATCAGTCTCTTTATTGGCAGCATCTACTGCCCTCAGGTTACTTGTTCTGAATCAAATTCCAAAATTAAATATTGCAGTTTTCCTGTTGAACAAAGCTGACTAATTTGTTACAAGTAAAATTTTCTGCTCTTGCTAAAAATTCTAAACTGAAGACAGCTTGAAAAACAGATATAATAGGAAGTGATGCAAATCCTGGGAGAAAGGAGACACACCCACACACACCCCACAAAAACATTTGTTCTTACCTGCCCCTCTCTGGGATCAACTGAATATATGGCTGTATATTTAAAGCATTGACCAAGATAAATATTTATTCTGATTTCTGCTCTATTTTCGAGGAGAAAATTCTTTCTTAAGGATACTATGTCTATTATGATTATAAATTAAATAAAAAGAAGTCAGATCTTTCTGGATGCATTTTGTAAATTTATCCACATGATTATTTTTACCTGAATAATCCCAATTACACAATAGCAGTTTTTTTCAGAATAAAGGTCAAAGTCAACAAATTTCTCAGAATAGTTTTCTTCAAAAGATTACAAGTTTTGGTGAAATCTTACATTTTTTTTTAATTTAATAAAAACTTAGGAAGGGATACATAAAATTGACATCTTCCTTCCTTAGTTTCTTAATGAACTATTTGAATTAATAACCTGATCTTTATAATGTAGTTTCCCATGACAAAATGAGGGTTCCAATACATTCTCAACTGCCTGAAATGCTTTGAGAATCCTGATTGGGGAACCTTGTGTAAATACCTTTTCTGATGGCACCAAGTTACCTTTGATGGTTAGTAGAGGAACTTCAAAGTTGCTGCATCATTTTGTTAAGTACCCAAAGACAATGTTTGTATCTGGAAAATGTAGATAATGCACACTGTGTGCATTCTGTCCTTCTTAACTATTATCTTTGCAATCTCAAATGAATATTTGAAATGACATTCAACTCATTGCAATAACATACAGCTGAGACATGCATCACTTAAGTGCTATTGGCCCCCACCCAAAATGGGATTAAGAGGAGAGACTGCTGATGATCAGTCCCTCTGCTATC
The DNA here is from genome assembly GCF_047370975.1 of Nipponia nippon. NCBI lineage: Eukaryota > Metazoa > Chordata > Aves > Pelecaniformes > Threskiornithidae > Nipponia > Nipponia nippon. The sequence continues at coordinate 11,127,650 of NW_028262347.1, forward strand.
CCCCTGGAAATTTTCATAGAGCTACTGTATACCTTGTGTTCTCCTCTCCTGCAGCAGTGACCAAGATCTACAGCCTAAAAGCAACTGCTTCCCTGCTTTATATTACTTCTGAAAATAGTCTCTCTGACATCATTATGTTCATGCAGGGTGCATCTACCTTATTGTTATGATTCAGAGCAGCAACACAACTTTGAAATAAATTCTTCAATTTTCCCTTGCTTGACATTGTGTTGATTAGCTTTTTTTTGTTTGTTTTTTTTTTTTTTTCTTTTTGATACATCCCAATCTGGTTCCTTTTGAGGGAAACTAAGCTGGAAGCTCTGTTCCAGGTGAGCACTAAATGTGCTCCTGTCCCTATATATGTCATAGCCAAAGAGATGGGTCTTTTGGACAGAACTGGACCACATGCAGAAAAGGAACATTTGTATTACAGAGCAGAGTAATTCCTGTTTCAAGTAAAAGCTCTCAACTTTATACGGTACAGATGTAGGTGCCTCGGAACCAATTGCTTTGATCTACTGATTTGTTCCTATTGCACCAGATTAATGCTGTGTAGACACAGTAAAAGCTAATTAAGCAAACACCCAAGTATAAGCTTATATTACTTGAGAACCTAATTTTCTATTGAACTTTAAAATTGTTATATATAAAAAAATTTAAAAAATTAAAATATACACACCTCTTTTTCATACTGTCATCCTGTGAGCAGTCTGGTGAGAAAACCCCTCTGTACTTGAGTCACATGAAATAAAGGAGATAAATATGTCAGCTGCCATATTCTACAAGAAATCAAACAAGAATGAGGTGAATAGTGATGAACATTTCATCTCTTTCTGCCACAATGCACTGAGGGAAAGTCTCAGAGTCTTTCAGGTCCTTTCAAGGAGGAAATAAATAAAGACACACAAGAAAGTCCCACAACATTCCCATTTAATCTTTTCCTTATAATTTTTTACTCATCTTACACTGCTGGTTTTATGAGAAATGAATTAATCTATAAGGAGGTGCTGCCTAGTAGGTTTTGTTTATTCATCTCAAAATATATATTTAAAGCTCCTAATGTAAGAGATATTGTGGACTTATGTTGCAGATAATCAGAATTCTTTGATTTTTTTATATATTTTTTTAACTCACTGTATGAACTGAATTAAGTAACTTAACTTCTTAATATATGTGTATATTCATTTACAAAATTGTATTAAACTCATCCTTCCATAAAGCTTTTGGAATTCAAATGATGCTTATGACAGAGGAGACTGCCTCCAGTGAGTTAGTGGGAGTTTTGCCATTGGGAGTCAGAATTCCTCATAGCGCCCTTTGAGTTCTTCAATAAACTGTGAAATAAATTACTTGAATATATTTCATTGCATTGTATAGGAAACATTGCTTCACTACAATATAAAGTATAGAAGGTGTATACGTGGTCATGACATACCTAGGTGACATACACAGTCAAATGGATGTAGTGGGCTAGATTAATATTGTGTAACAGTTTAGATCAGGACATACTCCATGAAAGTTACTGCCATTTCATCAGCCTAGGACTGGCATGAGAGAACAGGGATCACACAATGAGACACTATCAAGTACTGTGAAAACCAGGAGCAATACCGGAGAGTGCAGAAAAATTAAGATCAAAGCATTTAGCTGACTGAGCAACTAAAGTGCTGCAAATGATCCCTGAAGGTGGGAAGTCTGTCCTCTGAGCAACCCTGAGCTCAGACTCTGCAGCTTTTACTCTATTATTTAGTGTAGCAGCACTTTTGTCCTACTCTGCCTATGATCTTTAACTCCCTAGGTTTTCACTGGACCGATTCACTGTAGTATATTTATTTTAAATAAGCAGTACTTTATTTCAGAAAGTTGCTTATACAAACATAAGGAATCCTTTGCAGCACATTCTTGTTGGAATTCAGATCATCTGTCTTGTCCTCAGAGAAATATCCAAACCATGTAATTATTTTGGTCCCCTAGTTGGTTTCTGTACTGATGTCAGTGTTTGTTTTGTTTTGTTGTTTTTTTTTTTTTTTTAAATTGCGGTTAGATTGTGAAATGGAAGGTAAGATTTATGAACAACTTGAAGTGGAAAATTTTTATAATACTACATGTTAGGAGCAAAAGTGGAGTCAGCAATTTTAATTTAATTTAGGTAGCTATAACTTCATAAACTTAAATTTGAACCGAAGTATTTAGTGTTAATTAGTTCAACAAGCTAATACTTTGTGCTGGGTCAAGGTAGGTTTAATATACATAGATTCCTAGGACTAGGTCAACTTCAACGATATATAGGCGTACATTTGTACAAATGCACGTATATGCATACACATGTATGCATGTATATATACATACATGTGTACATACATAAATGATTATATCACACACATATATATACATATATATGTATACTTACATATATTATGACCTAATAATAGTTCTACATACATGTTTGGAAAAAAACCCTTCAGTTCTGAATGAAATCCTCCATCTGTGCCTACGGGATTCTCCATTATTCAAAATATCACTTTTGCTTCATGAGCTTTTATAATCTGGAAAATAAACATCAGCGTTTGTTACTGCAATGGACAGCAAAAAATATGAGACCTGTGTTTCATATTGGCTCTTACACAGAAAGGCAATGAATCCTATTAATCCCATTCAGTTTTACAATTGACTTTCACGTGTTCTACTAGTTTAATGGTCTTTTTTATTTAAATACATTTACAATAATTTAATGGTTAGTGATTTCATTGGCAATTTCTTTTGAATCTTACACAGAGGATAAGGAGAATTCTGGTCTGATCCTTTAGATTTTGCCAACAGGACCAGCTTAAGTAGTCTAGGTATTTCTCTGAATAGTAAAGGTTTAATGTCAGTCTCATACTCATTCTATTTTAATGTTAATTGCCTAATTAAAAACCAAGAGTTTTGCTAGCTATATAAAAAAAATCTCATCCAGTATCCTTCTACAGCTGGGACCTCTGAAATAGATAATGCAATGAGAAATTTTATCATGGGAGTTCTGGGAGGATCAGCCACTTAAGTAAAACTTTTGCAATCAGTGGAAAGAAATAACCATTTTGAAGGTACAATTCATCTGACCTGTTTTAGAGATCTCTTTGCAAATAAGACAAACCACATTCTAGAAGAGCAATTGCTCTCCCTTTGCTATAAAAGGCGCCTTGACATCTAGCTCAGATATAGACATCAACATTCAGACAGATGAATCCTAGCAGCAGGGTCTATCTCCAACAGACGTTAGGTGACAGTCACTGTAAAATGTTATTCTATATGCATCAAGAAGTAACTTTTAAGCACATTTAACTTTATTTGACAAAAATGCTAATTTGATTTGGTCTGCAGTTCTAAAACGGCTGCTGTGCTCAACAGCAAGTGTAATTACCATTTGGAGTGTTAAGTTCCATAATTATCTTGAACTAACAAGAAGCACAAGATGGTGTCAATTTGGTTTTTTGTTGTTGTTGTTGTTATAAAAGGCTCTAATTGGGATGTGAAAAATGGAGTAGGGGAGAAATTTTGGGTTAACAGTTTACTCAGATACAACATAACCATCTTGAAATCACAGACATACAACAGGATAACAGAGATTAGGTTTATTTCATTAAAGATGAAAACTGAAGCAGGTCACAAATCTAATTTAAAGGCTAATTTTGTGCATCTTTAGATTATAAATACTAATTCTGTTTTCATTGCATTTATATAACCTAATACTTTCAGTTCTCCAAATTCAATGTTACTAACCTGTCTGATTTTTTTTTTCCACAAGGCAACAGGAATTCTGTCAGGATTAGTAATCAATTTATCAATAAAATAAGTTTCTCTTTTGGTTCTACTTGAGGAAAGCCCCACACTAATCCTCTGTTTTCTCCACTTTTCAAATCTCTCTGGGAAGAGTAAAAAAAACCCAACACTGTAGAGGTGGTATAGACAGCCTGCAGAATTCTTCTATAGATTTGATGATTGACACAAAGCTCATTAGAAAGAAGAGAACTAGGAACACTCAGGATTCACACTGTAGCTGGAGCTACTGATTGCTTCTTAATTGGTTTTGTCTCTCAGAAGAGTTGGTGCCTTGTATTTGCTGAAAGAAGTTCACCCTCAAAACACACTAGCAGATAGCAGTCTCCCTTGTTGACCTGAGACAAGCCTGGCAAGAAGCCCTGAGTTGCCTACAGAGACCATACATAATTTTCTCAGAATTCTGTACCTCTCTGGAGATAGGAGCTCTATCCCTGTTTACTTCACTGTAGTTCAACACAAAAAGAACACAAAGTCATAATCTCAGTTATAATCTTGGGGAAAAAAAGCAACAGGAAACACAAGTAAATCAGATTAAAACACAGCATTTATAATTAGTCACTTCCTCCTTTTTTACACAAGATCCCTAATATTTGTCACAACCGGGTAATGGAATATATAATAAGATAGTAATACCTGTCTCAGTTTTAAACCATGGTCCCATATAATTTTAGAATTAGGGCTTGGGACAGGCATGGAAATATCCTCAACAGTTCAGACAAGTTCACTGTCTCATACTTCAGTGATTTCTTCTGGGTACAAAACTCATCAGTATTTAGACATTTAGTTAACTGTTTGTTAGTGGAAGGAAGAAAAGGATCCCAGCAGGGTTGCCTTCACCAGCTGGGAAGGTGGAAGATAAAGAACTCTGGAAGCTGTTAGAGGAACAAAGATGAAACTGGGAAAAAGAAGGGACAAAGCTAATGCAGGAACTAGTCAGAGGGTATAAATAATCCTCATAATCCACTTCATGGGCCTGTTTGGAAGCACAGACTTTAAAAGCTTGGAGAGTGAGCAGCCCACAAGGAAACTGGGCATATGTCTGTCAAAACAAGAGCAAAGAAAAGCCTAAATTTCATTGTTTAGACTTTCCTAGGGAATGGTAACAAGGAATTGAAGTATCCTGGAACTTCTAGCAGCTCCAAGTGGACTGTTACACATGGGCTCACAGCCCATGCCACAATCACACCTCTTGTACATAGCTGACAAAAATTATCAAGGCTGTTATATTTCCTTTTTTGATTTCAGCATAACAGCTGGGCCAAAGAGACAGAAGCAAGCCCGCTCACTTCTGAGAACTGCCAAGCTGTCTTTATATAAACTCTTCATATTCCACTTAGTCTAGCTCATTCCGTGAACACACATTCCCACTATTAGAAGCCTTTGGGAATCACAACCAACCTCCTGTTTATATAAAGAGCAAACCCAGCCATACATGGCCAGCCAGAAAGACGTATGCATCTGATCTCTCCAGCTCCCTGCAGCAAAACTAAGCAATGAAGAATCAGGCTTACATTCCTGCTACAGCACTACTGATTTCTATCTCCTGGAGCAAAACTCTCAAATAGACAACTGGACTTGCATTCATGCAGGAGTGCTAACTTTTTGATAGCACCACAGCTATATTTAGAGCTCTTTTCCTGAGGGAGCTTTTCTTTTTTGTTGACAGTAAAATGGATGGTCTATGAAAAGAGATTTTTGTGCCACTAATTTTTTTCAAACAGTTGGGGAATAATGCAGGGATCACAAAGCAGATTCAATATTCTTTAGACTTTTTTAAAATGAGTAAAACTAAAAACATGCAATTGATGCCCAAAGGAATTTTAAAAATACTGAAAGTGCTGGCATTGGAGACAATGTCTTGTTCCCACAAAGCAATCGATTTTTACATGCTCTCATCTCAAAATGTGTGGTGTCCGCTCAGTTCTGCTCAACAGAACTTGTTTAAAGCACTCTTCAAAACAGATTTTCTACGAGAAAGTCACAGGTACGATGACACTAACACCTTTTCTTTAAACAATATTAATTTGGAAAATGGGTTTGTGATCATTGTTGCTGCATACTGGGCTGCAAAAGTAACTGTGTAAGGATCAGGTCACAGAAGGGATTATTCCCTTCCACTGGGCACTTGTGAGGCCCCATCCAGAACAATGTGTCTCGTTTGGGGCCTCTAGAGATATTGAGGAGACTCCAACAGAGTGCCAGTAAGTTGGTTAAGGGCTAGTGCAAGTGTCATTGAGGAAAGGCTTAGGGTTTCTTTAAACCTCAGGAAATGAGCTACTTTATGGGTAGCTAAGTACTTTATGGGGTAGTATAGAGAAGATGGAGCCAGTCTCTTCTCAGATCTCTGCAGCAAAAATGGAAAGAGACAGCATTCACAAGCTAATGTAAGGGAAATTCCGACTGAATATAAGGAAGACTAAAAAAAAATCACAATGAGTGTAGTTAAACACTGGGTAGGGTTGCCCAGAGAGTCTGTGGAGCCTCCCTTGGAGATTTTCAAAACTCAACAAACAAGCTCTGTCCAGCCTGATCTAATTTGGAAGTTAATCCTCCTGTGAATGTGCGGTTGGACTGGAGACCTCCAGCAGTCCTTTCCTCTCTGAATTATCTTATCAGTCTATGATTGCTTCATAAACCACACTTTGTCATAAACCAGCATTGTTGCTGAAAAATGGCATTCTTTCCTTCCCGCAACCTCATTTCATCCTTCATGGTGGCATAAAGCATGTGCAGAATCGAGCTCGGTGACTAACCCAAAATCATTACGGGGGGAGGGTGAGGTGGCATTTAGTAGGATCATTTCTACCAACTAGTTCACCAGGCAGCTGTACAAGCATCTATGGCTAAAGGAGATAACGTCAGGGAAACTGTGTGGGAAGAAATAAGCGGGAGTGTGAAGAGAGCTCTTCCAGCGCCACTGCCCATTTATGCCATTTTAAGATGAGTAAGAACCAGTGATTATTTACAGGTAAAGATGTTCTTTGCAGCTAGACCAGTGCCAAGGACAGTATTATTTTCTTTAAGGGGATGTCTCACCAGGAAGAGTTTAAAGCAGTAATCTGCTGCAACTCTTTATTAAACACTCCATAATATTGTTCATAACCACCAAGTTGGCCAAATTCCTCCCAGGTAATTATGTTCTATTGCTTGAAGTTCCCTGCTGCAACTGCATACAGATAACATATTCTTTTCTTTCCCTACCCTACATATGCCAGTGAAACCTGGCATATCACATCACAGGCTTTGTAAATAAGAGGTTATTTTAAAAAAATTGTCTTTGCTGAATAACAGAAAATAAACAAACCAGATTTCCTTTGCCTTTTAATTGCCTGAGCAGTAGGATGATGGTTTTGTGGGTAAAGCATTAAGGAAGACTCAGCAACAGTATTTGTAGTTCCCAATGGCACCAGTTTTTTCTTTGACAGTAAAGGAGTTAATTCTGCCCTTACCAGTGCTGTCTTCAAAGTGTAACAAACAGCTCTCAAAATCAGAAGGTACACTGCTCAGCAGGGTAGCAGACTTGCCTTATGTGCCTTGTAGCGTTCCTGATAAAAAAGTACTCCTCTGCTGCAGCTTATATGTCACATGGAAAGGAAAGAAATTCAGCATGGAGCTTGAAAGCTCCTTATTATGTTGTCTCTTTGTGCTTTTCTAAGATAGGTCAGAAAAGTAACGAAGATTACCAATATACTTTTAGTTGCTATTACTGTTGTTGCCTGACCCTTCTGACTAGAAGACCTGCTTATAATTACTTATAATTTTGTGCAAATAATGAATGTGAACATACAATACAGACCACTCAAAAACATAGGTGCACAAAGAATATTGTATCCTATCACACATGACTCAGAACTAAAAAAGAAAACGGGATTACATGATGATTTTTCCTGCTGGGTTGGGTAACATTAGACAGCTTTTTACTCTCTTTAAGCCTCAGTTCCTTGGAAACTGAAAATAATGATACTATCTATCTTTTTAAAATTTTATCTTTTGCTAACTACCACTGGTATTACTATTACCAAGGGAAGCAAACCAGAATTTTACAAGAAACAGCTTGTACAAGTAGTTGAGAATATGTATCACAAAGGGCCTGAGACAGAAATTTTAATTGTTTTGATAGAAATCATGGCTATTAACTGACAGCATGATGGGCAATTCAGGCTTAATTCTATTTAATGTAGAGGGCCGTATCTATTGTTCAACTGAACTATATTGTATAAATTTTATTTCATAATCTGAAGTTGAGTGCCTTGCACAGGTTAATTAGATGTCTTGCAAGCCATTTGAGGATCAAGTTTGCAGTCTCCCACATCACTATGATGTCCTTCATTCCGAGTCATGGGTTTAAATGGCTGCATTCTTTTCTGTAGGAAAACCATATCAGGAAGGAGGAATGAAAATGATGAAAGAAGTTAAAAACAGCATTTACCTGAGTTATGTTGTACACACATCATCAAATTTCAGATCTGAAGATAGCAAAATTTATATATTTGACTGGTAAATAAAGCCTCTCCCTCTTTGGAAGAGCTACCCATACAGAGACCTTGTGGATTCAGCACTGAGAGGAAGATAAATATAAAAGCACTCACAGATTTGCAGTTCAGCACTGGATCCCCAAAGTTTTGCTTGTGAAACCCCATGTGAGGGGACACTTCTGGTATACGTGGTCATAAGTGGGTAAAATGTGCTGAATCAACTTCAAAGACTGAACATGATCTTCAGGTTCTTCGTCCATGCAGCCCTGTCTTTCACAGTGATAATCACTTTACAGAAATAATTAACGCTACCACCACAATCCTTAAGCCCATTAAAATGGGCAGAGTAAAAGAGTCTTCAAGTACGAATATATAGTATTTTCCAAATCACATGGGCAGCTTGATATTGCTCTCGAGAAAGCCAATGTAAGTCAATTTTACATGATGAATCCAGATATTGTACTTTGAATTTGACAAAGATGAATTCAGATCCAATCATATTCATTACTACCGAAAAAGTACTTCATAGACTTTTAGGAAAACATAATTTCCTTCCAGAGGCAGATCATAATCTGAAATGATTTTTAGTGACTTAGGTTGTTACTGTTACTGAGCTAATCTATACCTATACCTCAATATTTGCATATTTAAATAATATTTCTACTTTTATACTTATGTTCTCAATGATTAATTACTTTTGTGGGGAACTCAGTGAACAGCTGTACAAGTCACTAAATAATGTCAAACAATAATGAGAACTACTAACTAGTCCAGATCCTATGAATTTTTCTGTCTTCAATCATTCAATATTCGGCATACATATTAAGCAGCTGAACTAATTCCTAAGATTTTCTATAGCTGTTAAGGTTTTTTTCTGACCTAGTTAGGTCAGAAAAATTAAGAAACTTGTATCCTGTAAGAAATTATACACAGACTGGTTTTCCTCATGGATACAGAAACAATTTGTTGTGCATTGGGTCGCTCACAAATAACATTGCAAGCGGATGCTAGAAACAGGAGTCTCGTGATACCTTACTGTTCTTCACAAGGTTTTGTTTAGTGATATTGAGTGTGTCAGCTGGCATGGTAACTAACCATGACCTGGCACTACCTCAGCAAGTCATTCTTTATGAACATTATGCTAGGGGATAGTGCAGTTTCATGTTTTTGAGCCAATTCCAAGCAGATATTCAGTAGATATATCAGGTCTGTTTAGGGTTTCTGAAAAGGCAGTACTGTAGAGTTTTTAAATATTCTTTACTTCATTCAAGACTCTTTTTGTGGTGACTGTTCAGGGCAAGGCATCTTTCTTCAGTTCATGTAAACCTGAACTGTACATCAGATTTTTATTCAATCTTCTCTCTTACAGTATAGGACGTTTCCTGAGTAAGTTCCAAATCCAGGAGTATGTATGTTCTGCTCTTCTTAAATTTATCTTCATTTTTAGTTGGAAAAAAAGCCTTTTTATATTCTATTCTAAAATGATTGAAATGGTAAAGAGAGCCTGTGTAATTCCTGCAGGTAGTGGAATCATATTCATGGGTGACGATCACAAGTACAATATTTGCTATACTTTATTACAAATTTATAATGAGAATACAACAGTAATAATATTTTTCCAGGTCCTAGATATTTTACATTTCAAAAACCACCAGACAAGTTTTAAATCATGTTATGCAAGGAGTCTATGTTGCACTTTCAGTTTGTGAGGACTTGCAAAACCCTCCTTTCGATTTCCATATGCACAGCTTTAACTTGTAAAGATAAATTATGAGCAAGACTTCAACAGTCATCTTCAAAAGAGTGCTTCTAAATCTCAGAGATTCTTGAAATCATGAGTGTTGGCCTCAGTGCATAAAGTCTGTGAGGTATTAACTCTCAAAGCACTCTCACTGTACTGTGGCAGGAGACAGAAAAAAAAGCCTCATTTCTGTTTAAAGACAGTTGCCAGATAATAAATCTACAGGAGCTGTCAGAGCATTAGCTCACTATGAGATCCTCCTTTGTATTTATTACTGAAAACGTTCAGTTAATTATACAAGTCCTGCTGTATATGAACTGCCCAGAAGCAGAAAAAGATTTTTAATGAGTTACAAAAGGGGCTTTTTTTATATCTACAAATAGATGGTATTTGCTTCAGTGACTTCAGAAAATTTAGGTGGAGTTGCTAAGCTGGCCAGACAGACATATTTAAATACAAATATGTGTGTGTTTTCACCTATATGTTTCACCTATGTGTGTTTCAAATATGTGTGTGATTCATCTTTTCTAGGGCACAGAGTTTTGAGAAAATTTTAATCAGAAAAGTTTCCCAGTTGCAAGTAAAATTGCTGTCAAATCTAGTTGAAGGCCAACAGATCATAGCCTCAAGACCCCTTACTTGGGACAGACTCTCAGCTCCCAGAACAGGGGATTAAGTACCACTGTTCTGTGTGGCACCAGGGAGAGGTCTCAGCAACTGAGATGTGAGATTTCCAGGAATCAGTCTCTGACTTTTTTTCTCACTTTTAAAGGTCCTGAATAAACATTTTCAGTCATCATATTGGAAAATTTTCAGTCTTGCACTCTAAAACTTTTTTCCCCTTGCATCTCTGCTACCAACCTATCACATTCTCCCATTTCTAAACATTAGGCCCCTCTCTTTTTCTAAAATCCATAAGTCCCAGCTCTCCCTTTCTTTGTAAGAGGACTTCCACCATCTCCCCCATTCCCCATGAAAGTTCAGAAACTCAGAAATATTTTTGGTGTTTTTGTCCCTAAAGAAGATTGAGACCTCTTCTATAGAGTCATTTAGTCCACTCGGAACATTGAATTATCTCATAGTTTTGAGCTTCACCATTGGTTTTTAAGTGATATAATTCCATTTACTTAACAAGTTTCTTCACAGTTCATGAACACTGTAAATAGGAGCACGTTTTCCCTTTCTCTTTTTCTTTCTATCACTTCAGTCTTCAGCACAAAGCTCTATGAGTGCATTTATGTTAGTGCTGTACTGTCCCTGTACTTTTTCTTCTGTTCTAGGTTTTTATATGATGTTTTTTATTCAAATGTATCTCTGTGGACTTTAACCATACACATCAGTGCAACAAGGCAATGAAATACCAACTTTAGGATATGTCTATTATAGCAGTTTGAGGGAATCAGCATTACATGAAATGAAGAATAATGACACTGCTGAGTGCTGAATGAGAGGGAAAATGTAAAGTATGTATTTCAATGAAAGACAGGTACTTTAGACTATAAAGATTTCCAATGGAAGGTTACAAACTTTAAAAAAATAATATGCATTTAACAGAAGACTCCGGGCAGGAGCTGAGAGGTAAATTGATATTTCTCCAAACTCATAAGAACTTTAGGAACCATCTCCACATTACTGCAAGCAATGCTTTCAGGTATCAGTCCTCCAGGGACTGTAGAACTCTGAATTCTACATAATACTGTGGAATACTCTGCATAATATTTCTGTCCATCCCTCCTGAGCAAAATTTGGATTAACAAATTTTCCAGTTATGACTGAGCTAATTCCATGTTTATCCTGATTAATTGAAAGGATCATCCCTCATTGCTCTGTTAGACAGATTATGCAGGTAGTTGAATCCCAGTAGTATTTACAAGTATTCATTTTTGTGCTAAAATTTCCTGGGTTCTCTGCAGCCAGCCACAAAACACTCTAGTGGTCCTGGTTTTCTTTCATGTATTAGACACAATGAGCTTTGTTAGAATTATGACAGCTCTTACTATCACACTGAATAGACAATTTCTCATACTCTTATACTTAGTAGTCTTATTATCAACAATTATTTCAGTAATCATTCTTATTTAATGATAGAGAAATAACATCTCAACAGTGGGCTGCTACCACTGTACCAGGTAATGTAAGTATGCAAAAGAAAATTTATTAATATAATAGCATTACCTGTCTTCCACATGAACAGTCAGTGCAGAAGCATCTGCTCTGGTACCCAAGCTGTGCAGCACACAAGACTGTGCTCACCAGTGTGTAGTTCCAGGGAGGTATGAGCAAGACTTTAAGCATATTTCACTGGAGAGCCTCAGAGCTGCAGTATAAATCTGAGGGGGAATCTGGAAATCATGATGTGAGGAATGAATAGGCAGGTTCTTACAAAAAATTTTCATCTTCAGTTATCATGATAGTGTGCCTACTAGGTTTATAGCACAAAAGAGTGTTAACATATTGCGTTAGCTTAAGTATGTGTATGGATATATTTGTGTATACAAATGCCATCTTCCACCTCCTTCTCAAAGAAAGCTTTATAGAGTTACATATACCACCATGTGTTAAGTAATTTTTTATGGGCTATAAATGACTTGGGCAAGCTGTGAAATGAAACAGCTTGTTCCACTGCACTAACAGTGCAGGCTCAGTGCTTATTGTCTGTGCAGTAAATGTGCAATGAACCACTCTTCAAGCTAACAGGAATGAAAACAGGTCATATGCGGTTCTTACACCAATTCCTATTCACTGTGTATACTTCCCTGTGATAGGGCAGCTTTAACACAACGGGAAAATACCAAAATATTCTATTATTTGCACTGCTAAGTCAGAAAACATCAGTATTTTTTTCAGTTTGGTTACCACTTTTAAAATCTTTAGCGTGCCTATTAAAACCAAGCCTGTATTAGATATGTAGGTAACGTCTACTCCTGAAGTCAGCACTTTATCCTTGAGCTTTGTTCCTATGTATCTTTCTAATGATCTAAATTCTTTAAAGACCTGGATCTAATTTTATCCATCTACCTCTGAAGCTGGATCTTTTTCTTTCATCAGACCATACGTTTAAAACACTAAAAGAATAAAATATCACCACCTAAGCAGCTATCTGCTAACTCAAATGGGGAAGTTCCTAGGTGTTCCTGTAATGCAACAGGTTCTTTGGTTTACATTTAAATGCAATATAGTTTTGCTTCTGTCTGACCTACAAATTCAGCAGAAATTATATAAATAAACTTTGTTTTCATGTCGCTCTGCTTCCTGAGTGGTCAGCAGGTTTCCTAACAGAACAACTACTTTTCAGAAATGCAATCTTCAAGTACTTTGGTTTCATTGCTTTCATTTGTAGCTGTTGTTCTTAGGAAATATGTTGTTCTTACAGTATTTTCAAAGCACTCTGTATTTGAATTTAGGTTGGGGGATGTTTGTCCACAAGTATAAAATATTCTGTTCAAAGGATTAGTTTGTCTTTGGATTCACAAAAGTAAATAATATACAAAACCTACTTGGCATTCTAGTTTTTCCCCATCTGATACTGTGCTACCTAATATTTCTGAATTAAATTTATAATTATTTGATCATCTTTATTATGTCTTTGGGCAAATTTTCTATTGTCTCTTGCTACCATCCATGGGAGTCATTTCATTCATCTTAAAGTGCTCATAATTTTTCCATTATACTTTCATCATATTGTAATATAAGCCAAATGGACTTTAATCCCTTTCCTGGGGTTTCTAGTGGTTCAAGCCAGAATATCTAATTTCATGATATCAAGTGGACAAAAAGAATAAATAAATAAATCTGTTGTGATATTCACATCTTCAGATATATATATATTCAGAGCGAGAAGGTGTAAATTTTTTCATTATTTTGGCACAGAAAGCGAAGGTTGGCTCAGAAGGGATTTTGTCATTTCAGACTACATTGTCAAATTCTCAAAAACTTGCATGTCAAAACTAAAAAAAAAGATAAAAAATGTATTTGCCATGGGAGAGGGAAAGTAGCTTAAAATCTGTCATAACTTAAATGAGAACCTAAGCAAAATCTAACAAAATCTTCCCTGGCTTTGTGTACGTAAAACCCATCTTGTGTTCTCATACTGACATGGAAAAAGAGCTTGCAGACTCACTTGTCCTACTTTAACAGAACTTCTATGCTATGTTACACAAAGATTATTGTAGTATTGTGCAAAATACTTTACTGAACTGTAGTTATGTCAAATACAGACTATTAATGGCAGTTTGCGAATTTCTTCTCCCTTTAGCAACACATTTTCTCCTTGGTAAAGCTGCAATAGAACAGGCTTAAAACAATCAAGGTTCAGGTTGCTCTGTATGCATGACATTAAATGCTTTTCTTCTTTTCCATGTGTGAACTTTTGTCCATTCGAAAGCCAGGGCAAAGTCTGCCTCTCACCATGAAAATTTCAGACCTGCTGTGGCAAGCCATCTTCTATGCAGCTGAATCTGCAGTGTCTGATATGTCTCCTTATGTAAGATGCTAAAACTGTGAATTTATATTTAGGCTCAGGCAATGATTGATGGTGAGGATTAAAGGGAGCAAAGGTGGCTAAAGAGAGTTTTGCCTTCTGAGACATGAGGCTGCATAGTTCCCTCTTTCAGATCCAACCTGTACCTATCTTTAAAGTTCAACTAAAATACCAAGAATAATTTCAACCATCATTTTGGCATTCTCTTATTGAAGTTATGGAAATGATAGAGCTGTAGATTTGCATTTTGATTCTTCTAGCCTAATTTCACTGTTTAAAAATCAGGCTTCCAAATCAAAGCCATCACCTCGCCTCTCAACTGTCAGTGAAAAAAGAAGGCAGGCAGCTCCAGAAGGCATTTATCCATCCTAAGATATAAGTTTAAGGAGGCACTATCCCTACTGACTACAGAGTCTAGGGAGTTTGAGTTAGACACCTTATGATAAACTCTGTCATTACTTTATTATTCTGAACCAAAGCTAAATTTTGGGGAATTCTGGTATTTGAATGAATTGCAGAGAGGATGTTGATAGAATAATCAGCTTAGAACATAAGATTTCCATTCCACAGAAGTATAAATAAGTATAAATAAATATAAATAAGAGATTTCTAGTAGGATGTACTAGTTCTGTAACTCTCTTGGTTTTCCTCACCCCATTTTTATTCTCCCTCTACCTACCGCCTGTCAAATACAGATATTCTGTGTTCATCCTCATAATTAAAAGCAATCTCTGTAGTCGTCTCTGATCACCTAAATTGATTGAATGTGATATTTACAGCTTTCATTATCTTGCCTCCATTTATTCCAAATGCCTCTATGGCACAGGGACCAGTGGCACTAAAATATTGAAAAAATCTTTCTGGAGAAATCTCTGACCCCCTATACTGTTCTTTAGGTCACTGACTTGGGCAGCTTCTGACACTAGTGAAACTTACTCCTCTAATTCATCTCCTCTAATCTTATTGTCTCATTAACCTCTTGCTACTGCCTCATTACCCTTTTCCTACAGCATTTTAAAACGCCACCTAACAGAAATAAAGCCAGTTGAAACTGGTTTGTTACAAGTCTGTGATTTTTATTTTTCATATTTGAGCATGTGTGAAGTATCAGTATTATTTTCCCACAAATCACTTCAGGCCAAGAATTTTTACATATGACATCAGTCCACAGCATTATATTTTTTTTTTTTATTTTTTATTTTAAAAGAAATGAATCAAATCTCTGAAAGAGGTGCACACACACGGTGACCAATAAATGGAACAGAGTTTATATCTTTTCTGAGAAATATTCCACACCTCGAAATATCAACAGGCAAAAAGCTTTCACTGTTTTCAAAATGTATTTTGCACAACAGTTTTGTTTCATCTGAAAATAAAGGTTGCAAACTATTTTCCTTCAACTATTCTTTGTTTAATCCTACTAAGAATTCTGGGCATACAAGCTAAATTTCTTCACTAGTATATTCAAAATTTTGTAGGCAGTGAGCCTGCTAGCTCTAAGAACCATAACATAAAACTGTCAGCTTGTTCATATGCCTAAGCCTTAAAGCCAGTGACTCTCACTGCCCACAAAATTGTAAATTGTGTTTGCTGTGAGCAAAGTTCCTTAATTCTGCTCCTCACCTTCATTACATGATTGCATGCACATCACATCAGAGGAGACAGGTAGATATTAATGAAAGACTTTAATCTTCTTTGCTCATCTCATAATATACAGTCTGCTCACAGCAGTTCACATCTTCAGGGTAAGGAGAGGGAAGGGAAAAGAGAGAGCAGTGCCCTCAGTTCATGCCTGCTCCCACCACAGAGCATCCCTGTATCCCAAAGGGAACCCATTTGTCAGGAGTTGAACTGATAGTGTTTACTATTTGAGAAGCATGACTGCCTGCACACAGTATCCTTACCTACATCAGGTAAGGGAGAGAATATATTGTAATAACACCTGAGCCCTTCATGTATAACACCTAGCCTTCACGTAGGCAGATGAGAGAAGACTGAACACATACTAGGGACCCTCAGCAGCTGCAACTCCTCTTCAGAGCAGGGGAAAAAAGAGGCAGCCTTACTCTGAGCTTTAGTTTGTCCCATGACCTCTTGATAGCCCCATGCAGGGCAGACTGGGTATCTGGTTGCAAGAGAAGCAACAAATTTCAGAACCTGCATGTACTCAGCCTTATCTGTGGAGCTGGGGAGCATATGAGACAGTCTTATGCCCGTAAACACAACAACATCTATTTAAAGCACCGTGAGACAGGAGGAGGTAGTAGTTAAGACTGTATTAGATGTCTGATTTTTCTTACAGTAGGGAACACAAAGATAAAAACAGCCTACAGAGAAAATTGTGGCAGTTTTCAAGGAGAAAGAAATATGTGGGAGAAATGTGAAAGAATAAAAGAAGGTAATGAAAAAACTCAAAAAGACAGAAAAGGTTGGAGCCTGTAAACATTAGAAAGCATTTTTTATAAAGTTCATCCATCATTGTTTTAGAACAGCTTTGCCAGTAGCTCATGTCCCAGCATCTCATGTCCCAGCAAGAGCATGAAAGACATTATGAATACAAACAGCTGGTACTTCAAGTAACTGATGTGATATTAATTTTTTTTTATTTTTTTTTATTTATCAAGAAGCATTTGCTTAAAAAAAGATTGGAAGGTTTTGGTTGGTATTTTGAATCCATGGTATATTTAATTTTAAAATAGTATTGAATACTCTTTTGCTTTACCTTTAGTTGGAGTTGTTTAACTCCAATACTGAAATGTAAATAATAAATCGCCAGTATTTGTAGTAATACTGAATTATTTATTGCAATAAGATGATGCTATCTTGTTTTCCTGAAGCACAGTTGTCTGCTATAAGATGGACTTCTGGTTCTCAAAATAGCATTAAAGGAATCCAGCAGAAACATATTTCTTGCTACAACAGCACTCTGTTAGACAGAAAAGTATGTCTGTATGAGCTTCATGGATTATGGTGGAGGGAAACATAACAGTGGCAGAGGTCCTCATCAGCCTTTCTAAGTCTTTGTGTTTTCTCATGGTATTAGGGACCACACACCAAAGTCATGTTTATGCTTACATGATCAAAGTCGTTCTCTTTACAGTATACCCAATCCCAGTTACTAAATCCAAACAGCTCTTAGTTAAAGAAGTAGATGTTATTATCTCCACCTCTGAGAAGAGGCACAGAGATGAAGTCTAATAGCACAGAAAGCTACTAAAGGATGGGGATCTGGGGACAGAACCCATGTTTTTGGGTTCTCTTTAATCATGTCCCATATTTTAAAGCTGTACATTCTCCTTTTTTGAATAAAGTTCTCAAAAACTCACCTTGGATTCCTCAGATTTTATGACATGCTACTGCATATTCTAACCTTCTAAACAAATGTACCCTAATATAGCTGAATCCAAGATTTTCTTTATTTAAGCAATACACCTACATAAGGAGCATATGAATTGCTTAGTCCTGGAAGACATGATGTCTCATCACAAAGTGTTACAGATAACTATATCTGCACCAAGTCCAGGTCATTAGATACCTGTGAGACAAATGGTGGTAAAATACATCAAAGAAAATCCTGTATTCTATCAATGAACACTGTACAGAGCTCTCAGAAGTTCATTAATTTAATTTCTCAGGGTATCAAAACAGACAAAGACCTAAGGAAATGAAATTAGTTCTAACAAAAGAAGTCTTTATTTCTGATCATATGCTTATGATGACACTATGCTAATCATTACTCATCTCTTCATCTTAGACTGAAAAATTATGGAAATTCTGAGGCTTATTACTCACTCTTTCAGAATTATAAATGTAACAGATTCAGAAGAAACAATACTTCATGTTATACTCAGAAACGCTTTTAAGACAAGTTGGGAGACAGGTTTCATTCACTTCAGTTTGCTTGTGGGGAACACTCACGCAAAATATCACAAGTACCAAATACCAGAAGCCACTAATGCAAAAACCTGTGGCAATTTCTTATTCCCAAACTTTCCTCAAGAGAATATTTACAGACTTGCATCACATAGTCTCATAACTGGCATTTGCACTGTCACATAATTTCTCTCCTTGGTTGACTCCCTGACCTGGATTCTTTAATTTCCATACTGAATGATTTTGGTTTTCTCCTGGGAATTCTTTTAGCACAGACTGATTTGCTCTTTCTGAGACAAATACCTCAGTTCTGGAGACAGTCTGCTCATGTCCCAACAGCATGGAGGACTTTGTTTCCCTGTGCTCTATACTGACTGTCAGCACTAACACAGCTGGTCCTGTGCCACCAAATACTCCAACATTCTCCCTTGCCATCCCCCAGGGCAGCATCATGCTGTCTATATACCACCATCATCACGCTACAATAAGAAAGCCCTGATTTTCTCAGGTGCTTTGCACTAAAATATCACAAAAAATTTAACTTTTGTGTTCCTGCCACAAGGCAACAAGATGGGGGTCAGAAGACATAGGGCTAAGGGCAAAGCAGTGTGGATGTGTCTGGTCATTTCTAAAGGGGGCTTGTCTGCAGCAGTAGAGCAAGCTGTTCTGCACCAACATTTGGAAACCTAGGGTTGCTCTCTGGGATGCGTGCTTTCAGAAAAATGGAAGTAACATGAATATTCATAATCAGAAAGTGTAGAAATAAACCCTGAAAAAGTATGTATTCTACTTAAAATGCAGTCGTTTCTCTGAGCACACACAAAAGGAAAAACAGGAGGAGCAATCCTGCTAAAGCGAATCATGTTCTATATTCCTTTCTCTTCTACATACATGATGGATAAGGCATGCTAGTCCTATAGATTGTAGCTGCAAAGTGTAGGAAAGTAAAGCTCATTTTTTGTTGTTGTCTTTTGTTCAGTTGGGGGTTTTTTTTGTTTGTTTCGTCGTGCTTATTTTTTCCAGCATCTGAGTTCTTTGATTGAATAGTAAGAGGATGGTCTGGGCTATAAGGAATTAAATAAAAAACAACAATAACAACAACAAACCCCACCACCACAACCCAAAACATTAACATGAAACATGCTCCGTAGGCCAGGCTCACTGGAAGCTGCTCAGAAAGACCTTTCTGTGATTTTAAATCCTTGACCATGAAGTGTATGAATCTTGAAGCTCCAGAAGAACATTTCCTACCTATTTTGGAAACAATAATTCTGTTATAAACTTCATTTGGAAAGAAAAATGCTGGGAAATGTTTGTCAATATTTCCTCGCCCCCTCCTATTTTACTTCTAATTCCACTGCTCTAATACCCCAGTCACTCTTCTGGAACAGAAGTAGCCTGTACTAACTTACACACGACCATGGAACAAAATGTCAGTTTGTGTATTTTCTTAATTCTGTTTTCTGGCCATCTGTCATCCATTCAGCAAATTACGCTAGTATGATGCTCACCGGGTAGCAGCATTTAGGCATCTCAAATTTCCAAGTTTAACGTACTCACACTTGGTCCATCTATGTAATAGACATAGTCAATCTCAGAAAGCAATTCAACTTATTCTAACATAAATGTGCCAATTAGCTCAGAAATTTACATTTAGACAATTGAACTGAATTAAATGCTTGCCATTGTCCAGTGAGATTTACCTGCTCATTTAAATGCATTGCTGAATTAGCCTTGATAACACAGACCAATGGGAGACAACTATTTACTACTGTCTTGGGTAATTTTGTTTGACAGCAGGCATCTGATAAAAAAGGAATGGGAGCACAATCCATAGATATCAATCCCTGGAAGTTGACAACAACAGTGCAGATGACACATCCTGTGATTTAAAGCAGAAGTCATTTAAGACTAATAGCAGAACTAATTAACCTTTCACAGTGTGGAGTGTGACAGTTCTACAAGAGCAATAGCTTATGTTGCCATCACCACAGCAAATTTAAACCCCTGGACTTCTCAGATACCTTGCAGCAATTTAGTTAATTAACCATCACCTTTTAATTGTTAATGGATTTTTAGTAAATCTGGTCCCCTAAAAAGAGGTGTATTGTCATGTAAAAAAACACTAATGTATTTAATCATAGCTATATATTTTTAAGAATTGATTAGCTACTGTTAATGTGTTCTTAAAGTGAACACAATGTTGCTGTGCATGTCTGTGGTGCTCTTGCGGTACATAAGTAAGTCTGCATTTGATATATAGGTAACAGGTAAAATATCACATAAATTCAGCTGATATGGGTCTTATCCCTTTCAATATTCACTCTATCATATGTTTGTATAAAGCAATTTCATCTTTTTCTAGTCCTTGTTTCCTAGGCTAAATTAGAAAGTAATGTTTTTAGTGCTTTACTATATGGTTCTTTGCTACTGTGATAATCCTGGTTTGCACGTATTTCACCTGGAATCTTCCTGGAGTCAAACAGTAATATTCAAGTTACAAATGGTTTCCCAGTGTTTTAGAAAGCCATATTAGTACTTTCTTAGAAAGATATGCAACATCTATTTCACTGTATATACTTTTTTCAGACTTGTGTTGTAGCATTTGTTTATCATCATCCAATGACTACCAAAATACCCACAAACAGTTCCCTTTACACATCACTTATGATTGGTGTTTTCTAAACTTATAGAAGAATGCAAAAGGTTGTGACCGGGCACTGTGTTTTGAGCTATTTCTACCAATGCAATCCCCAGTGTCATCCAATCCCCTGACACCCTGAGAAACTTTATTTCTGTCATATCAGTCAAAGAACATTCATGTCCAGCTCAGTCCACTGTGAACTCTCTCAACAGCTCATAGACAGTTCATTAACACTTCCACTCATCAGTGTATCTCTTTTGCAAAATGTATTTCCATTTAAAGAATCAACTGCACAAACCAATGTACATTTGAGATGTTCTTACACACCTTTCAAAGGAAAGATGTAGTGAACATATATGAGGAAGAGGGGGAAAAGCCAAACAACGGAAGGAATAGGAATCTCTTCTGAGCCTTCAAAATTCTGCTAGATTTTTAAGTGGTGATTTTAAAAAAAAAGCTGGAGATCATTGTTTTCCCCATGAGGCTTAAATAGTGAAACAGCATTGTTTGTTATAAGGAGTATCTAGGAATACAAAATAGTCCAAGGAAAATTTCCAGATGCTGAGAAACAGTGCTGGAATTTTCAAACACATTCCAGTTTACTGGAAGCATTTCTTCCTTTTCCTAGCTCACAGCATCACAAGTAGCATCCAACCTACCTGATCTCATTTTAGGCTGAATGCACATCTAAGTGAACAAGAAGGTACTAAGGTAATCAAGAAAGAGGAGATCCTAACAAGCGTTGCAAATAAACCTTAAAGGACAGAGAGGGAATAAAGCAAAGTAAATAAGGTGAGCATATTTTCCAGAAAAGGAAGTGTTTAACTAAACATTGCCTGAAACTAACATTAGGTTTGTGCTACAACTGTCCATGTTGGGCCTTTGTCATGGTCAAACATTGGAGTCAGTGCAAGAACGAATATTGATCAAAAAGTGAGATTTATGCAACACCTGCCAGGTATGTCATTTCTCCATCAGTGATTTTGGTAATTTATCCACAGAGCAAAGGAGGCATTATAATTTTTTCTTATATCTGTTTCCAGTCATTCAAAATCCACAGTTTAGCCAGACTGTCTAGGTCACTCAACACTTTCCAGAAAAAGGGCATTGTATTCATACTTTAAAGCTTGTTGACACATGCTGGAACAGATTAATGAATAACAGGGGCACTGTTGGCCTTTCCTCCTTTGATCCCAGCTACTGGTCTTTGCTGCTGCCATCACAAGATGAGGGCTCCATTCTCTTTGCACAAACATACAGCAGAAAGCAAGATGCTATTATTGCATGTTCAAGCATATAGGAAGGCTTTTGTGATGATTAACTATAGTGAAAGAATCATTTGCCTCCTAACAGGTCCTCTCCCACCTTACAAACTATGGGTGAAACGCTGACCCAGCTGAAGCCCAATTGCAAATTTGTTATTGACTGTAAGTTAGATTCCAGCTTCAGTTTGTGAGGAGGGTTGAGGGCCCAGGTTGTAGCTGTGATTATTTGTTAATAAATTTTTATTCATGATCCCAGAAAATATTTTAAGTAGGAAAAACAATAGAATGTATGATTGCTCATGGACATCTGTGAAACAGCAGCTGGCATTTTTAGTGGGGATTATTCAAATTTGGTTATACATTTGTAATACAGGTAAGTAATCTCTAAATGCCACTTGGTAACTTTCTGGTCTTTAAGAGAGGAGCTTCTCCAGATGTATCATAATTGTTTACTTTCTGCAGAATTGCTTTGCTCCTTACAACATCTTGGCACAAGCTTCTAGAATTTCCTGGTAATGCATTAAAGCTCTAGCCTGCTGGCACCAGAAACTAGGTAATAAAGACTCCCAGGGGCTTAACAGTTCAGGTTTTTTTTTTTACTAGTGTCTAAAGAGAAGAAGAAGGTGAAATAATATTTCACAGTAGCAGGACAATAGATATAGAAACACAACCCCCATTATGACATGATGATATTATAGACAGCATTGAGCTGAGGGCATGGGCTTTGCTTACACCACCGCACTTATTTAGAAGATGTAGCCCTGCTCTACTCTGCCTGGCTTCAGTACAGCCTTGTGGGAGGACAGGCAGGGGAAAGGCCAAACAGCTTTGCCTACATTTCATTCTGTGCTTTCTCTCCATCTCTGGACTGATTTAGAGAAATCCATACAATGTAGGAATAATGGGCCTGTATTCCTGCCCACATATGAAAGGGAAATCACCTTAACTTTTAAAGGTCACAGTGAGCACTTCCCTTTAAATTGTGTGAATGATATTGCTCCATATACGTAAGAAGGTGAAATGAAATGTTAACTTCACTGAAGTCTTAATTCATTGACTTTCAGAATTGTACTTTTTAACACTCTTGTTCTCCTCTGAATGTTCAGAGGAACACTCTCACTCTGAATATTCTCCTTTTTTTTTCCTTTCCTTTTTTTTAATGGGATGACTTCAGAATCTTGTAGTAAAGGTTTCTGAAAAGGTGAATTGTAGTGACCATTACATGACTTGTAATGACTCCAAGTGAAATTTGTATTCTTGGGAACAAAGCTCCTCTGAGGCAAATACATTCTGAAGCATATAATCTAGTTACACAAGTGTACGGCATGTATCTACCATTTGTTCGTTCAAGCAATACATTATCTTTATACCCCTGACTAAAAAGTGTAAGCTGTCCTGAAAATAAAAAAAAAAAGACAAAAAAAACCCCTAAACTGAAAAAAACAAACCAGAAATCTTTACTTCTTTCCAAGTTAGAAAGATACATTCAGTTTCCTTTTACATTAATGGGGGTTGCTTTTTCTGCTTTTCCAGGTAAAACACAGGTTATGGGTGAAATCAAGATTGCATTAAAGAAGGAAATGAAGACAGATGGAGAACAGCTGATAGTAGAAATCCTTCAGTGCAGAAATATCACATACAAATTTAAATCTCCAGATCATCTACCAGGTATCACACAGAAACCAGCTTCATGATACTTTGAAAACATTAAGTAGGATGTATCTGAAGTCATTTAACATCACCACTAAAATGGGAAAGAAAATTGCTTCTTAATCAGAATGACATATTCTATAGGATTCTTTTTGAAGTCCTTTTTTTCTCCTATGAGTAACTTTAATGAATTAAAAACATTTTGTAGAAGCAAATTAACTCTCAGAAGTTAATCCTCTTTTTAATTTACTTTTGATTGTTAAAAATTAATCCTTTCTTTAAACTTTAATAAAAATTATAACTCCCTAGGTAATTAAAGAACAATGATATCTATAAAAAAAAGTATTTTGGTGAAAAATTTTTAAAAATTAAAAACTCATGTTAGTAATAATATTTTTATAAATACATAAAGACATCAAGGTATTTGTTCCTTTAATGACAGCATTGCAAACACAAAATAATTCCCTTGCATTTAGTGGGGTGGTTCCATTTCTACACCATGTGAATGAGAACAGAATATGGCTCTGTAAAGTGCCATGCTCTGTTTCTTCACACTTCCTCTCTGTTGAAATCATTAGCAACAATGATTATTTAAAAGCTTTTGCATTTAACTCGTTGAACTGTTCTTCCCCAGACCTGTATGTGAAGCTGTATGTTGTCAATATCTCTACCCAAAAGAGAGTAATTAAGAAGAAAACCAGGGTATGCAGGCACGACCGAGAGCCTTCGTTCAATGAAACTTTTAGATTTAGCTTGAGTCCTGCTGGGCATTCTCTTCAGGTAATTCTGCATTTCATTAAAACCTAATTTTGGATGTTGTTCATGCTGTGCTATGGGCATTTGAGATCAATCTTCTACCTCAGTTGTTTGCTGAAAAGAGAAAATTACAAAGGAAATAACACTACTACATAATAATGGAAATATCGGGCTGGAGCAGATTTTAAAAGATGGTTTAATCCATCACCCCACGCTGCGGAAGCTTATTTATAGACCAGGCCTGAATATTTTAGGCTTGATCTGTTCTTAAAGTCCCTTAGAAAAGGAAGTTATGCATGACTTCCAAAAATATTTTTATATATATTTAGAAAGTTTAGTGTAATATCCAACTTAAATATGCCATATTTTAAAATTAATCTAACTAATCCTTAAGTGTCCTCATAAAGCACAGAGGAAAACTGATCCGCTTTTGTTTTGTACAAAAAGTTTGCACACCGAAATGTTGCTATCATATCTCTCCTCTCTATTTTTCCAAGGTAAGTAAACAAAATTTCTTTTATATGTCCTGTTACCTAAATGCTTAATCATTTTATCATTCTCTCCAGCTCCTCAACTTCTTTAAAATTTGTGGTGCCTAGAGTTAGACACAATAGTCATAATCTCAGACATTGCAGAATCACCGATTATGCCAAGTCAGATACTCTCTGTGTACATTTGTAAAGGATGGTGTTTTTAGTCAAATGATGTGTGGAACTGATTCAGGGAATGGTCCCTCTCCTGTGTTTTAGTTGCTTAAACAGATTTGATCATTTGGTCAGTTATGCTTTTTTACAGGTAGGATTCACTTTACCTACCTTCATTTACTTTCACTTGGGTAGATAACTAATATAAGCCAGATATTCAGGCTTCCTCTAGTCAGTGGAAAGGGATAGACAATTCCAGGAGTATCTGCATGCTAATCTTAAAAGTAAGTGGGAGGAATTGTTGGGCATACCAGCATCCATTTAATGTACGGTTAAATCTGGAAGACTGACGTGAACAAGCCAGCTACATTTTGATGACTAAAGTTAGACTGAATTATCTAAGCGCCTATGTTAGGCTTATTGGTTGTATCATTAGAATTAAAGCCAAAATGGATGTTACTTAAAAAAGAAGGCCAACAAAAATAGATACTGTTTTCCCTGTATTAACGTGTCCTAACATCCTTATTGATTAAACAGACTCAATAAAAGACTATTTAAGATGTTATATTACCTGGGAAAATCCAGAGTGTTCAATAAAGTCTTGCCAAAGTTTAAGAGCTAAAATTCCTGTAAAAACTTTGCTTCCAGTGCTGGTTTGAAGAGGAAACCATAAGGGGTGAGTAGACCAGTAAAGAAGAACCCACAGAGTCCTATGAAAAAATAATTTCCTATGGAAAGGAAAGGAAAAGGAAAAGGGAAAGGGAAAGGGAAAGGGAAAGGGAAAGGGAAAAAGGGAAAGGGAAAAAGGGAAAGGGAAAAAGGGAAAGGGAAAAAGGGAAAGGGAAAGGGAAAAAGGGAAAGGGAAAGGGAAAGGGAAAAAGGGAAAGGGAAAGGGAAAGGGAAAGGGAAAGGGAAAGGAAAAGGGAAAGGGAAAGGGAAAACGGGAAAGGGAAAGGGAAAGGGAAAGGGAAGGGAAGGGAAGGGAAGGGAAGGGAAGGGAAGGGAAGGGAAGGGAAGGGAAGCGAAGGGAAGGGAAGCGAAGGGAAGGGAAGGGAAGGGAAGGGAAGGGAAGCGAAGGGAAGGGAAGGGAAGGGAAGGGAAGGGAAGGGAAGGGAAGGGAAGGGAAGGGAAGGGAAGGGAAGGGAAGGGAAGGGAAGGGAAGGGAGGGGAAGGGAAGGGAACGGAAGGGAAGGGAAGGAAAGGAAAGGAAAGGAAAGGAAAGGAAAGGAAAGGAAAGGAAAGGAAAAGGAAAGGAAAGGAAAGGAAAGGAAAGGAAAGGAAAGGAAAGGAAAGGAAAGGAAAGGAAAGGAAAGGAAAGGAAAGGAAAGGAAAGGAAAGGAAAGGAAAGGAAAGGAAAGGAAAGGAAAGGAAAGGAAAGGAAAGGAAAGGAAAGGAAAGGAAAGGAAAGGAAAGGAAAGGAAAGGAAAGGAAAGGAAAGGAAAGGAAAGGAAAGGAAAGGAAAGGAAAGGAAAGGAAAGGAAAGGAAAGGAAAGGAAAGGAAAGGAAAGGAAAGGAAAGGAAAGGAAAGGAAAGGAAAGGAAAGGAAAGGAAAGGAAAGGAAAGGAAAGGAAAGGAAAGGAAAGGAAAGGAAAGGAAAGGAAAGGAAAGGAAAGGAAAGGAAAGGAAAGGAAAGGAAAGGAAAGGAAAGGAAAGGAAAGGAAAGGAAAGGAAAGGAAAACTGGTCAAGAGTATTGGGAATAAGGAAAAAAATCCTAAAGATTAGAAATTGAGACTAGCTGATTCAAGATAACAAGGCTGGAATTTAAAGCCTGGAGCAGGGAAGAACCAAGGCTGAGAGACAGACAGACTAGAGAAGACGGATACCAGGGATCCAGATGGGAGGAGTGGAGAGAAGGATCAAGGACAGAAGTGATGGAAAATTTCTGTTAGAATTTTTTTTCTGTCCCAAAACTGTTGATGTGTCGGAATGAAAACATTCTGCAGAAAACATTTTGACAGCTTTCAGACAGGCACTTGCCGCAGCCCCTGGCAGCTCACTCTCTCGCTTCCCTGATTTCCCTGTTCCTTGGCAACCCACCTGGGACCCTTCTGGAAAGCACTAAGCTCCTGGCTCCTTCGCCTTGTTCCCTAGCTGGCTCCTGGCTGACTGGCTCACTGCAATTAGAAATACATAATGTCCTATGTGAGGGTAACCAGAAAAACCCAGAAGAATGTTTTTCACAGATGTTCTGGTTTGGCTTGCCAGCTTCTGGGCTGTCCATTTCTTCAGGAAACACTGAAGCAAGTGACCTAGAAGCCACTGGCAGTGGAGGAAGGCTGCCTATTTTCCCCAAGGATGAGCTTTCTGATGAGTGAAGTAATGTGGGGTTCCCTAATAGCTCAGTGCCTAAGGGTCAATTGGTCTTCCCTTGTCAAACCTGTTGACTGACGAGCATGTAGGTGTCTAAGCTGTCCGGGTACATCCCTTACTTGCCAACTGATATCATAATTGGCCAGGGAAATGGGAAGCTCATCCAGGAAAATGATTGCAAAATTCTTCCCCTCTTTTTTTTCTTCTAAATTTCCATTTTACTGTAAAGTTTGCATTTTTTACCTTATTTCCCAAATCAGAATGGAAAATTTCAAAACATGTTAAAGTTCTTCATTACTGGAAACTCTAGTTCTTCTACAGTTGCGTTACATGTCTGTTGCCATATGGTCTCTTCCAGCACCTTAATGGAGTACAAAATCCTCAAGTCCTGCCATTTTTCTGTTAGCCTAGATCTGTGAAACCAAGCAACAAAATGCCTTATTTTCTCTCCTGCTGGTTCACACAGAGGGTGACAGCCTCCTACTGTTATCAGTTGCCTCCCTTGCTCATTGCTGGAGGTCTGCTCAGTGACTGTGAATATTATAAATCTGCTGCTAATCCTATCATGGAACCACAAATTTTCATTAGTTCTTTTTCTTTTTGGAAAACCTAGGAAGTTAAGAAAGAAATGAAGCATTGAGCTTGTTAATTCAGTTACGCAATAATTAAGAAATGCCAGAATTTATCTGACTCTGTAACTATAAGTCGTCCTCTGAAGTACGTATGTTGTCAAATGTATTTCTCCCAGAAACACATAGAATGAATCTATAGATCCACAGAATGAATGAAGTCCTTCAGAGAAGGCTATTACTTGCATGGTATGAACCTGCTTAGCTGGAAAACATGTGCCTGTATGACATATCAGGGAAAGTCTTGCACACCCAGCCTGCATAGCTCACGTAAGTGCCAGGGCTATTCCTTGCCCTTCCCACTGTCCGTGGCTGGGCTAGTAAGAGCCATAAGACCAGACGCAACACTGTGGCTCTCAGCAGGAATGACATTTCAGACCAAGTCTACATTTTAGGTTAGACTAGTGCTTGCTGAGGTCAGAAACCAGAACTCTGGACTTCCTCACACACTAATCTACTATCCCTTAAGCAGAGCACCCTCTGGCTTCCATGCACTTAAGAAGGGCTGGTACTTCACCTGCATAAAGCTTTACCCTGTAACTTAAAACTTGACCTTGTGTTTGTCTTTAGTAACCAGCAGGTAAACAAATTGCTCACTATAGTTCAAGATTGTCATCTAGTTGCTACATCCCATGATAATAAAATAGAAGAGAGGGAAGGTTCAGTTTTCACAGGGCTTCCTTTCTATTGGAAAGATGACTCTATATAAAGGGTTATGGTCGGTGTTTCTCTCCTCATATGTGGGTACCCAAACAGAGCTCAACATTTCTGAATCTTTCATGTTTGCCAGCAAATACAGTATGTTACTATGCACAATGATAATTATTTTTTATTATTATTTTCCCAGATTCTGCTTGTCTCCAATGGAGGGAAGTTTATGAAAAAGACACTGATTGGGGAAGCTTATATCTGGCTTGACAAAGTGGATCTAAGGAAAAGAATAGTAAACTGGCACAAACTGTTGGTCAGCTCCACACAAACACACTGAGCAGAGCTGTCTGCTTAGGGCACAAAACCTGCAGAGTCTGCTATAAACAGCATCACTCCAAGACTATAGTTTGATATCATTGTGTTTAGCTAGTCTTTCAGAATACAAAGTAGAAAAGAGCAGTCTCTGGGCTACATAGCACACTTAAATGAGGGCTAGTACACTTGTTTTGCTGCCAAAGACAGCAAAGTAAAAGAAAACCTGGGCCCAGAAAATAAAGTGAGGCTGTTTGAAATGAAGACTGATATGAGGGCTCTGTGTTGTTGGACTCTTTGTGAAGAGAGTAACTGTGAAGGAAATAATGAAGGCTCGAAGGCAGGTGTTAATGCAGAGTTCGGCTGCAGCTGGAGGTAGTGTGATGGAAAGAGCAGTCTGGTTTTCTGTGCAACCAGAAGGAGATCATTTTATGCAAAAGCACCTAGGGTGACTGACTTTCCAAATCTCACTTATCAGAAGTGCAAAACTTGTTCCTCTGCACCTTAGGATCTCTGATAATTTCCTGTAGTGAGATTATGCCACTTGACACAACTGCAAGGCATTTGCAAGAGTGGTAATATTATTTTACATTACTCTTTTTCCTTCTTTCTTTTTCCTTCAGAAACTATGCTGTGGAGAATCAGATCTGATTGTTTCATTTGTTTCTGTGTGTTAACAATGAATATAAACCACTGTCCTAGAATGTAATGGCTAAAACTATATTAATGGTCTATAATTTGGGATGTGGTTCTTAGGAGAAAGGACAGGATGTAAACTGCACTACATCAGGAAGAAAAAAATGCTGTTTTGATGTCAGTGACACTGTACTGCACCCTATCGTTTGAATCAGCAGTTTTTAAAAAGTTTGGAATTGAAGAGACTTACTGGGTCTAACACAATTATTTCAACTAGTCCTTCCATTTTTCAGCAACCAGTCTTATTCTGAGACTGTGTGGAGATGATGAATTCTAGGCTACATTGTGGGCAATTCGGAGCAGTAGACCCACTGTGCTAACCCCAGCCTGCTCAGTGCAGGGCTCTATATCAACACCAGAGACACACCTGAAATCTAAGGGCAAAGGATAGCAGGGCAGTTACTGCCTGGATGCTGTTGCATTAGAGAGAATTGAGAATATTCTCTTGCTGTCTCAGGTGAATGTCTGAGTATAATCTACTCAACAGCATGGCTTCTCAGTTAGGAAAGAAGTAAACAGGAAGATAACTTGCAACATTTAAGACTGTGTCAGCACTTTCATGCTGGAAGTCCCACTTTCAGTGGCTTGAAACTGAGCAGTTAGCTCACACTGGGAAGAAACTACTGCCTGGGACGGTTTAGGCTGGTTGTTATATTTTCCCTTATAACATTTTTGAAGAAGGAGGGAGAGCTCTTTCTCCCATTCCTAAAAGTATAGCAGTTTCTTTAAAAAACAAGAATCAATAATGGTACCCCTGTTACTAAGAAGTCATTTAATTTTTCACAGCTTCATTAAAAAGTAGTTTCCCTTGAAGTATTACCTCATGATCTTTGCATATTTAAAAAGAAAATGACCAAACTTCTGCACTGCAGACATTTATTTTTCTTGCCCAATAAGGACTTCACAAATGCTTTAATGTACGTCTTCTTATATTTTCTGAATATATGTAGTACACTTCCACAGGTTGTGCAAGACCAACTGAAAATATTCTTCTGGAAAATAATATATGCTTAAAAAAAAAAAAGGAAAAATAAGGCTCAGCTTATTCAGAAGCTGGACTGACTATGAAAAAGCTACACCATTTAATCTGGTGACGCTTCCCACATACAGTTGTTGATTTATCTTTGTCAACTTAAAATAACAGCGTGGAAAAGGAATATGAGAAGAAACACACAGAAGATATTAATGATACACACACCAAGGAAACTCCTGTTAAGTTGTTGATAACCTGCTGGTAGCCTGCTTAACTTGCAAGCAGGGCAATCTTACCAAAAGCTTATTAGCTATCTTAAAAACACAACATCACTGACAGTGGAAGTAGGATGTGTGCTTTAATGTTGAATTTTACGCTTTCACCAGTATATGTATGCCCTACCTCTCATATATTTTAAAAACAGTCCTCTGGAGTTATTGTAAACATCCTATATGTTTTGATGTTGTGTATGTTTTTATAAGAAGATAAATATTTCAAAGAAAAAATCCCCAACCGAACCAAAAAATCCTATGTGGAAATATTTGACCCGTGTTGCTCTTTTGGTGGGTTATTTTGCATTCTTGATGGCTAAAGTGTGTTCTTTTTTTGAAAAAAGAAAAAAAAAAAGTCCAGTTTCAATTACTGTGTGAAGAACAAGCCATGAGGTGTGCAATTTTGTGCAAACTGCTGGTAATTTTGTTCTTGCTAAGATTTATTATGAAGACAGCAAGTCATGCTGGTAGTTGCTATGGAGATTTCCAGCAGGAACAAGCACTATCTGGCTGCCTTACTGGGAAGCCTGTAATCATCACTCTTAATTGAGAAAGCGGACAGGCGTGCTTTGCTCTCACACACATACAAATGTGGCCAATATTTTTATAAAATAGTTGTGCTGGGTGGTATAGCTGCGGCTGTATGGAACAGCCACCTTTGAGGGGTAATCGGCTGTCGACAACTGGTTTAATTCAAGCATCTTTGATTCTCTGAACAACACACAAAATGTTTCTGCATGTTGAAATGGCAGTTTCGGACTCCCATCATGAAACATAAAGAGTAGAGTTTGTCAGGAATGCGGCACTGCCCTGGCCAGCTGCAGCAGGGACAGGGCTCCTGTGGTGTCACCCAGGATGGGCTAGTGACAGACCTGGGCCCACGCACTCTCTCTTTTCTGAGGCAGCATCATTCAGAGGTCAGAGGATGCTTCCAAAGTGTGCCAAGTTCCTTTTTTTGACCAAATTTCTAGGTTGTACTGGAATCACTCTATGCAACACAGATTCATGTTTGAATGCTTTTTTTTCTTTTTTTTCTTGTTTTATGAATGAAGTCAGGAAAAACTCTCTTGTGACAACGTTTTTTAAAAAATAATCAAACAAGGACTATTAGTATTTTTTTACTTTTTTGTATATATCTCAGTATATTTTTTTCACTTTTTCTCATTAATTTTTGTTTCTTTTATCTGGCCAAAAATGCTTAGATGTGGCAACAGCTTTTATAATTTCTGAGTGATTGATTATTAATGAGTTCACATATTTCTATGATTGCTTTGAAGACACATATTGCAGGGAGGCAATAGCAGAGGCATTTTCACCTTTTTTAATCATAAATCTGCTGAGTCAACAGAGATTGAAGCTGCTTCTTTGTTCAAGGCCTTGTGTAGTGGAAACAAGCTAAAAATGAGCAAAAGCACAGTGTGTGTGTTTACAAATGACAGGGATTTCTAATGTTATCATTATTATTATTATGCATACAATGAGCAGCAAACAGCCACTTTTTTTTTTCCAGGTTAAAACTAGGCATGAGAGTTTCTGCGATGAATGTTGATCCAGTTCTTTATCATTACACTTTAAAGGGATAGTATCCAGGGGCAATGAGTGCTGCTTCTTTATTATTACCCATGTTTTTACATTACATGGATCCTGTGTGGAAGAAACAAAACCCCAATCCAAACCAGTTGAAGTCAATGACAACCGATCTGTTGACTTAAACTGGCTTTAAATCAAGACCTAGGAAATATTTTAGTTATTTTTCTGGATGCTAGATGTTTGCATGGTTAGACTGTGGGATATGGTAGCTGGTAACCAGCTGATATTGATTCTTACTTTGAGGATGATGATGAAGAAAAAGAAGACATCTATTATATTGTAAGCTAGTGTGTGCCCAATAGAGATTATTTAATTAGGATTTAGTTTCATGGAGATATCATAAAGATGTTAATAGTATTTTTTTAAATTATTATTTGAATCATAACTGACATTATTTTAAGTACTTTATTTTCATTGCTACAATGTTGAATGTCCCAGATTCCATTATTTGAGTAAATATCTAGATATGTACATACCTATGTGAATAACAGAGAAAATTTGCATTTGTGTGAGTGTAACTTATAAAGGTAATGAAACAGAGAGGAAATTTAGTCTAAGTATCCACCTACATTATATTTAAACCTTAGTCCTACATGCCTTGTGAATTTTTGGTA
The DNA here is from genome assembly GCF_047370975.1 of Nipponia nippon. Taxonomy (NCBI): domain Eukaryota; kingdom Metazoa; phylum Chordata; class Aves; order Pelecaniformes; family Threskiornithidae; genus Nipponia; species Nipponia nippon. The sequence continues at coordinate 11,161,045 of NW_028262347.1, forward strand.
CACCTGGCATGTAGGATCAGTTGCTCTTTATGAATACATGTTGCCTTTAGAAGGGAAATAGAAGGAATAAGTGAAACCGGATACTCTCTCTTTAAATCATAAGAAGCATTTTAATGTTTTCTATATGTTCTGTTTTATTATTTTGAAAAGATTAATAAGCAAATATATTGATGAGCTCAAAAGTTATAATATATATAGATATCCATAACTCAAAATAGATTATTTGAGCAAAAGCCGTTTTCTTAATTTGTTACCCTGTAAATAAGTATACATTTTTGTAAAACAGACTGAGTTTAAATTATTAACTCCATCTGACATCCAAGCATGTGAATGTGTCCTTATTTGATTGTATTTATAGATGTTCTGTGACGTGCTCAGGTGCTCAACAATGGCTGACTAGCGTGTGTGCTGTCATGCTACGGACAACGTGTACAGCATACCCAATGTTTAAAAAAATCCAAAAACACCAAAAAAACCACAAAAACACAAAAAAAAGATTAGTCCTTGGAGAAATGTAATGTTTCCACAGTGAATGTTGCATGCATAGGTGGTGGTTTGTTGATACTCATTTTGGTTTGAATTTCTTTTGAATTTCATTTTGCTTCCAAATTCATCAGGAAAAAAAAAAATACAGACTTGTTCTAAAAGTTGTAAAAACTGAAAAAAAGCGGTATGAGAATTGTATAAAAATGCTTGTAAATCTGTCTCAGTTTTCACTTTATGTATAAATCCATGTCATGGTTTTGTGATTGTATACAGGATGTATCTTGAGAACTTATGCAAATTGTGCTGTATAAAGGCTGTTATCCCAGTCTGACAAATAAATATTTAAAATATCTGGTTTGGTTTCTTTCCCCTAATTAACATGAAAATCTATTTTGCTGTTTCAAATTTCCCATCTGTTGACCACAGTGATTTTATTGTAATACTGTACATACTGCCCATATTCATCTGTCCTATTTCAGCATTAGCTCACTTCCCAGGGTATCTCTGATGTCCCATGTTTCATTTTGAAATAAGGAATGGTTAGGTCATCAAAACGTTCTTCAAACAAGTCAGAACCAGAATCCACATGGAGCTTGTTGGTATCTTCACACAGATTAATCTCTGGCATTCTGTATATACAACAAAGAAATGTGCATACATCAGCACAGTTTAGGAATGTACAGACTTTTGTCTCCTCACTGTGATGACAAGATGAATTGAAAATGTGGCCTAACTCTGTACCCTTTTACGTATCCACTCTGTACCTTTTAAGTTCCTGATGAAAGCAGAATAAGAAAGCATCTGATAAACCCTAAAGGGATTTTCTGGCTCTTTCCTCCAGCAGAAAGAAGGTTTCCAGAAACAATATCTTTTAGCCCTTGTTACAAACAAGAAATCAGTTTCTTTCAGTAATCATTTTTATATTACTGAATTGTACCTGACTTGTAGAACATCCATGAGGTTTTCCCATAGAGCTTCCATTCCTGAGCCATGTCTAGACCTATATTTATTATATTTCCATAATTTCCCTCTTTGGTACAAACCATAAAAAATTCATGCTCCCCAAGTAAGATAAATTGATGCTTGAGTTTGGCACCTGGAACACATAGCCGGGAATGTTTTCTCTCAGTTGTGTCCTTTTCTCAAAAAATAATGTAGTGAGAAATAGGCAACACCTTTGAGGATGCCTCAAGAAAAGAGGTGCCCTTTTTAACATTAGCCTACTTGCTACAGCAGTGAGAGAGGCTAATTTCTACTTAATGTCCATCAGGAGCCAAACTCCAGTCTTCCCAGTACCTGCCTTAATCACAGAGATGTACATTCAGGGTACTTTGGGTGCCTCTCTTTGAGGCAATAGTCATGGCTACAACCAACAGTTCACCCCACAATCAGCCCCACTTCTCCTCATCCTCTGTATTTTGGTGAGGAAGCTCCCGCCCATCATGGTGGTGCTCTGGAAAAGGTTAGAAAGCATTTCTGAAGCGTTAAGAGCTTCATGGGACAGAAAGCTGACTGGAATTAGCTGCTGGGGAAGCTGTAGGTTTATCTGAATCTAACTCCGGGAAACAAGCTTACAGAAAGAAAATCCCAGTATCCTTTCACACACACAGAGAGAATGAATAAATAATATGCCTCTTTTAAAAAAATTAACAATGTTTAACAAAAATGTGTGTTTACTCAGTTAAAGCACTCAGCAAAGTGCAGAGCGTGCATGAAATATTTCTTCACAGTGCTATTGCGGGGTTTAAGCTAGCAGCTATACGTGGTATATGGTGTGAAACTGCTAATCGGGCAGTTCATGGAATTGTTTTTAAAATATGGCTAAAATTAAGGCTTATATAAGAGAAATCACTGAAAAATATACACAGAGATTCTGCTTGGCATCCTGCTCTGAGGACGGGTCCCTCCGTTCTCAGATACTGAACTCAAACACCAAATAGTCACCGAGTGCAGTGTGAGCAGCCACGGGCTTACGACGGCCGCAACGGAGGGGCCGCGGTGCCCCCTTGCAGCATCGTCCTGCACTGCAGCTGCAGCTGACGGACGCTGCTGCTAGAACTGCTTGAACAGCTAGTTGCTGCATTTTTTATTACTATTTTTCAAATCAAAATAGATCTAACTTACTCCTCTCTCTTCCAATGAAGTCACACATGAGGGACACCTGCTTTTCTGTTCTGTCCTCTCTTCAGTGCACTCTCCCTCCAGGACTTTGTTCTCAGGCCCTCTCCTCTTACAGGTTTTACAGATTTGTTGACTCAACACTCTTTGGTTTCTCTTGTATTAGTAACTCAAGCATGTCTGGACATGTCTCCACGGAACTGTCTCCAGGAACATGGGTCTCCAGACATATTGTCCTGACCATGAATCCCTGGGTGCTTTGGGACATGTCCGTGAGGGTTTTCTTCCCGGGGACCATTAAGCTCTTGAGGTCTAGCATAAGTTACTGCTTCCCAGATGTCCCAACATGCAAAAGAGTGTCCAGCCTACCAAAATTCTGTGAATTCTTGAATCTCCTGCTTCCTTAGGAAGGACAAACTCTCTGGGACTCTTGCAAGAACATTGCAGCAAATATTTTCAACATTATTCTCTTCATAGAATCATAGAATAGTTGGGGTTGGAAGGGACCTTCAAAGGTCATCTAGTCCAACCCCCCCTGCAATGAGCAGGGACATCTTCAACTAGATCAGGTTGCTCAGAGCCACGTCCAGCCTCACCTTGAATGTTTCCAAGGATGGGGCATCTGCCACCTCTCTGGGCAACTTGTTCCAGAGTTTCACCACCCTCATCGTAAAAAATTTCTTCCTTCTATCTAGTCTAAATCTACCCTCTTTTAGTTTAAAACCATTACCCCTTGTCTTATTGTATCAAGCCGTATTAAAAAGTCTGTTCCCCATCTTTCTTATAAGCCCCCTTTAAGTACTGAAAGGCTGCAGTAAGGTCCCCCCACAGCCTTCTCTTCTCCAGGCTGAACAACCCCAACTCTCTCAGCCTTTCCTCATAGCAGAGGTGTTCCATCCCTCTGATCGTTTTTGTTGCTTTCCTCTGGACCCGCTCCAATAGGTCCATGTCTTTTCTGTGCTGAGGGCTCCAGAGTTGGATGCAGTACTGCAGGTGGGGTCTCACCAGGGCAGAGTAGAGGGGCAGAATCACCTCCCTCTACCTGCTGGCCACGCTTCTTTTGATGCAGCCCAGGATACGGTTGCCTTTTTGGGCTGCAAATGCACATTGTTGGCTCATGTCCAGCTTTTCATCTATCAGTACCCCCAAGACCTTCTCAGCAGGGCTGCTCTCAATTCATGTCTGTCTACACATGGGAATTAGGAAACTCCTTCATCCCTTCCTTTTTTCTAGGTGATTTTCCTGACACACCTGATGCAGAAAGAGCACAGTGCATATTTTTCAGCCCTGCTTTACAAGTACGTCAAGTTCCACAAATTTCAGTCTGTCAGTTAAGGGTATTTATGAATTTAGGCCACAACAATAAGCAAAATAATGTAATAAAAAAGCAGTCACAAATTATCAGAGATCTCACCAAATCTGTCACACCAGCATATATCACTTTAAACTGGGGGAAAAACTAAGCACATAGGGATAGTTGGATGATTTATCTATATCAGTATAGCTAAAATGGTATGATCGTTTGCAGACGAGGACTCAGACACTGAACGTCTGATAGAAGAATGATAACTTCTAGTTTGAACAAGCTGGTCATCTTACTGTGGTTACCATTTTAGAGTGGTTACTATTTTGGCCTTTCCAAAGGACCTAGTATTGCTTGGTCCTACAGAATTCCTTACTATATAGGATTTTTGGATGATATAGTATCAGATAAAATTTTAAACACAGATGAAAATACAAAATAAAACTTTTTTTTCAGCACAGACTTTCAAATCTCAGAAAGTTCTTGGTATCAGAAGTTCAGCATCCATAGCTGTGATAAAGACAGAAGGTACTGCCAACAAATTGGGAGCTGGGCTCAATATACTTGTTAGTAGGGGTCTTCCTATTTAGAGGGTCCTTGACAGTCCAGAGAAGTGGGCTGATGGGAAACTCATGAAGTTCAAAAAAGTGGAAGTGAAGTCCTGCATCTGTGATGAAATAACCCTATGCATCAGGCTGGGATCAACTGAATAAATTTCAGCTTTGCATAAGAGGACTTAAGGGTCCTGGTGGACAACAAGTTGAACATGAGTCAGCAGCATGCCCTTAATACAAAGATGACGAAACAGATCCTAGGGTGGATTATCATGAATGCAGCCAGCAGATCAAAAAAGTATTATTTTTCTCTATTTGACACCTGTAAGAATTGACAGTATTGTCTATAGATTTAGGCTTTCCAGAAGTAGAAAGACATTGATGTACTTGAGCAAGGCCAGTGGATGCCTACCAACATGGTCAGGAGGCTGGCACATACAAAGTATGAGGAGAGGCTTGAGAAAGTTGGATTTATTTGGCTTGAGGAAGATAAGGTTAAGGGGAGCTGTCTACAGATGCCTTACAGGTAGGTACAAAGAAGATAGAACTCGACTTTTGGAGGTGTGCAGTGATAGGACAAGAGTCAATAGACACAAGTTACGACATGAGAAATTCTGCTTATATATTTGGAAAAAAAATCACAGTGTGGGTAATCAAACACTGGAACAGGCTGCCCACAGAATCTGTAGAAACTCCATCCTTGGAAATAATTAAAACATCTGGACAAGTCCCTGAGCAACCTGATAAATCTGGGCTTGCTTTGAGCAGGGGTGCAGAATTTGACTAAATGACCTGCCATTGTCTCTTCCAAACTAAACTACTGTCTGTGACTCCAGAGTTAATGTAATAGCAAGAAATTACATCCTTGTATTATCACTTCATTTTTTAAATACTCAAAGAGAAGGACAGTGCTTCTGGCTTCACAGATGTCAGACACACCAATATAGATTATATTTTAGTTAGATTAATCATCAGGGTTTATTTATGCTTGTGAGATGAAGTGCTTCTTTACAAAGAAGGAAGTGAGCAGTGTCCCGTGTTTGGCAGCAGTGCAATCCCACCGCTCTTGAGTGAGATTCACTGTTGGCCAATATATATCTTTCACATGAAAGAGCTACAAACCTGTTTGCTGCATGGCCTATGCCAGCTGGAATACAGAAGTCTACTCCAGTTTTAAAGTTACTAATCCTGCAATGGCCTTTCAGATTTCTGGTCAAAAAAGGAAAAAAATAGAAAGTAATGAGGGGGAACACAATCAGGAGAAGGACTATCTGGTGCCTCACTCATGCAGGACATTATATATGCTGTCTCACTAGCTGCAATAGTGGCCCAATAGCTACATCTGTACTTGTGAAAAAAAAAAAACCAAACAGTGACAGAGTACCCCCTTTTCCTTGTAGACCATCTGGAATGGACTGATTCATGCTTAAGTGTCCCAAAACAAGTAACTTTGCTGAAAACACCTATTGAGAGCAGTCTCTGGCATTAGATGTGTATATGCCACTTGACATATCAGAGCTGTGTCAAGGCATGTGCTAATAACAAGATGGTATGGACAACTGCAAGTCAACTGCAAGTCAACACTCCAGCCTGTATACTGTGTGGAACTGATTCTTACTATATATATTTGGAAAAAATGATATTACAATAGTCTTCAGAAGACATTGCGACTAGGAGCCACCCAAATGTTTCAGGTGCCATTTAAAAAAACTCGAAGGCCATGTAATCTAAAAACACAAAAATTTTAAAGAGAATTACTATTACTGTAAGTCCCTTCCCCTTTAGCCTGGCATGGATCCACAGACAAGCAAAATAAAGGAAAATCACAAACTCAAAGAGCTGAATACTGATGGGTTCGGTGATGGAACCATTAGCCTACGTATTCCTGCTCCTACTGGAAACTTTGCCTCTTTGATATCTGGCTGCTAAGTGACCCAGATTCAACAGGATTATTAAAGCAAAAATGTTTGAACAAGAAGGATGCTAGAATGGTGGTTAGGCGGGTCCACTGTGAACAGTGAAATTCAGTCTTAAACGCTGCTTCCCTATTTCCCTGTGCATTCAGTCCATTGATTTCTTGAGAGCTGAAGTCAAAACAAAAAATCTCCTTAGACTAGTCTTCTCACCATATTCTTGGTGCCAGGAATAGCAATGATACACACAGACTCCTCCTACTCAGTAAGGAACAGGAGACTTTCAGAAACTAGGTTTCATTTCAGCGTTATTTTGGTTGGTGAAATATTTGACCTTCACATACAAAGGCCATAAATTTCATTTTTTTTTCTTTTTTTGTTTTCTTTTTCCATAGCATCATAGAATACCAGGTTGGAAGGGACCTCAAGGATCATCTGGTCCAACCTTTCTAGCACAATCTAGACGAGATGGCCCAGCACCATGACCAGCTGAGTCTTAAACGTGTTCAGCATAGAGGAGTCAACCACTTCCCGGGGGAGATTATTCCAATGGTTGACTGTTCTCATTGTGAAAAATTTTCCTCTCATGTCCAATCAGAATCTCCCTGGGAGTAACTTGTACCTGTTACCCCTTGTCCTCACCATGTGACTCCTTGTAAAAGGGAGTCGCCATCTTCTTTGTAGCTCCACTTTAAGTGCTGGTACATGGTGATGAGATCACCTCTAAGCATCCTGTTCTCAAGGCTGAACAAACTCAGTTGTCTCAGCCTATCCGCATACGGCAGGCTTCCCAGACCCTTGATCATCTTGGTGGCCCTTCTCTGGACCCCCTCCAGCCTCTCCACATCTTTTTTGTATAGCGGGGACCAGAACTGTACACAGTATTCCAGGTGTGGCCTGACAAGCGCCGAGTAGAGAGGGATAATGACTTCGTTCTCTCGGCTGGTGATGCCCTTGTTGATGCAACCCAGTATCCTATTGGCCTTCTTGGCCGCAGCAGCACACTGTTCACTCATGTTGAGCTTCCTGTCCACCAGGACCCCCAGGTCCCTTTCCACAGAGCTGCTCTCTAGCCAGGTGGATCCCAGTCTGAGCTGCTCTCCTGGATTATGTTTTCCCAGGTGCAAGACCTTACACTTGTCCTCATAAAACTTCATAAGGTTCTTGTTAGCCCACTCTTCCAGCCTCTCCAGATCTTCCTGCAGGGTGGCTTTCCTTTCCAGAGTGTCTACTTCCCCACTCAATTTGGTGTCATCTGCAAACTTCATCAGGCTACACTTGATCCCGTTATCCAGATCACTTATGAAGATATTGAATAGCATTGGGCCCAATATTGATCCCTGGAGGACCCCACTTGTGACGGGTTGTCAGTTTGAAAAAGAACTATTTACCACCACCTTTTGGGTGCAGCCTGTCAGCCAATTCCTCACCCACCACACAGACCACTTGTCTAGGCTGTAACGCATCAGTTTCTCCAGGAGGAGGCCATGGGGAACGGTATCGAAGGCCTTGGAGAAGTCCAAGTAGCCAATGGCGACCACTAGCCCCTTGTCAACAGAGCAGGTCACTTTATTGTAGAAGGCCATCAGATTTGTCAGGCACAATCAGCCTTTTGTGAAGCCGTGTTGGCTTTTCCCAATCACGTGCTTCATTTGACTCGTGATGGCTCCAGGAGGATCCGTTCTATAACTTTCCTGGGGATTGAAGTAAGACTGATGGGCCTATAATTAACTGGATCCTCCCTTGAGCCCTTCTTGTAGATAGGGGTAACATTTGCTTTCCTCCAGTCCTCTGGGACATCCCCCGATCTCCACGACTTCTCAAGGATTATGGAGAGTGGCCCCACAATGACATCAGCCAGCTCTCTCAACACGCCTGGATGGATGGTGTCAGGGCCCATCGATTTGTAGGGATCAAGCTTCTGTAATAATTCACATACTAACTCCTCCCTCACTGGTGGTGGGTCTATGTTTGGATCCACCTGGATTTTTGTTCCCAGTGCCTGGGAACCAACAGGGCTGGTAAAGACAGAGGTGAAGACAGTGTTGAGAACCTCTGGCTTTTCAAACTAATTCACTTTCCTGTGTGCTGGGATAGGGTGAGGCTGCAGTGCAGGACTTTAGTGGGGAAAAGGCACAGAGGTCCAATTTGCTGCTTCAGGAGCCTCTGCATCAAAATGAAACAGCGGGACAATCAGCTACAAGTAGGACGCAAAAGCCAAGCAGACAAAAAAGAGCTGCAGGATTGTAATGAAAGTGGAATGGGACTTGTCCAGGGCCTAAAACCCCTATAGTCCTCTTTTAATGAGAGAAGGTACAATATTTAAGCAATGACACAATAGCATAGCTACTGGAAGGGTGTTCAGTTGTCCAGATTTTTCTAAAAGTGGTCTGTTCACTGGGTTGTGATTCTACCTGCTTTTATTCATAGACAGTCCTTGATTAATTTATTTCTAATTAATCATTGGAAAGATTGTAATTAATTATTAAATTAATTTCTGAGCTTATTACATGTGAGTATGGTTAAGAATAAAAAACAGTAGTGGTTTTTTGATAATTATTTGGGTCGCCAATTCATCATATGAACATGAAAAATTCTATTAAATTGAGGATTTAAGGGATTCATAGAGGATTTTGGACAAACGTTCCCCTCTAATCTTGCAAGTAGGAGCTATAATGACTCTGACATCTCCAACTCAGCATCAGAAAATGACAGAGTACTGTTAATACACAAAGATTTGAAGTCTTGTTCCAAATATGAATTAAACACTAATTATTATCTATGAAGAACAGCTGAAAGAAATTCAATGAATACAGAACAGGAAAGAATAAGATACCTTCCATGAAGTATATTTGAAACTCTTTCCAGACAAACAAATATTGTGGAGATAAAGGTGTTAGTGAATGGGGATTGGATGTGTATACCCAATCACTATTTCCGTATCTAACTCAAAATTAATTTTCCATGACTGGCATTTCAAAATTAGAGGAATCAAAATTGGATACTTTTAGACTTTTTTAGGCTGATGAAACAGGCCATTTGAAAGCAAGTCCTGATAATGTAAAGAAATGTCTGCATCCTAGTGAGAATACAAGAGAATTGCTGATTTTTCAGCCAGTTGCATTTCAAGACTTACCAAGAACAATACAGATGATTATAAAAATTTGCAAGCTTTTTAATCCATACAATGTACAGAAAGTAAGGAAGTGCTATTCCTTTTCTCTCACAGGTGGAGGAGCTGAGGCACAAGAAAGCTACAAGTCTCTTTCCAAAGGTTTTCAAGTTACCACGACTTCCTCATCTTTCCTTTATAAATGATAGGCCTTACTTGGTCCCTTCCTCTAAGAGGAAATTAAATAAAAGAAAATCTCATTTCAATGTTGTGTTCTGAAAACCAAATTAATAAAACCTGGAATAATTTTTTGTGTCTGAAGAGAGGAGGTCAGAAAAGAAACTCCAACTAAAGAGCAGTAAGCATTCACGCTGACAGGAAGTGCCTGGAGCTTGAATGCTGTCTTTGAAGCAGATCTGGGCTGAAAACATTTGGGTAACTGCTCAGAGCCACTTGCAGTCTCTGCTCTAATTGACAATGGTAATAACAGGCTCATTTTCATCAATGGCTTTGAGAATTTGGAGGAGCTTTTACAACCAGGGGGCACTTCATTTTGCTTCATCCTAGGCATTCAGAAGATGGAATAAAAAAAAAATAAAAATTAGCTACTTGAAAGCTAAGACTCAGTTTGTTAGGACTATATTCTGTTCTCAATCTCATCTAGTATGACTTCAGGGCACAGTAGAATTTAGTATTATTTTTCTTCTTTTCATTATTGTATTACAGATAGAGGGATACAGGCATGGAAACTTTTCAACAGCTTTCCTACCAGAGTTCACTTGATGTCATCTTTGTTCAGTTAATATTGGTGGTTTCTGCACTGTTGCTCCACAGTGAGTTTTTGCTTTCTAGTTCTGGTGTATATCATACAGACAGGAACTCCTCACATAGTTCACTCCTTGTCTCCCTCTGGCATATGGTGATGGTTCCTGACCTCTTTATCTTAGATTCACTCTATATTCAAGCATAGAAGAACAATGCAGCCTTAGAGGCCTGCATTGTAGGCTTTTAAATGTAGGTAAAATAAATCCCTCTTTGGAAGTCTTAACTATCATCACAAAATTGCAAGCCAAGGGAACACTGCAATTTTAGGACCAACAATAATGCCTGGTAAGCAGACAGGAGTGATGTGGTTTAATGAAAATAAATCTTGTGCATAGTCTGAAATCCTTTGTTCGTGACAGATAGACTAATTGATACTATATGATGTGTATGATGTTGCTTTAAGAAAAGACTCCAGAGCTCCAGACTGTGTTTGTTTAACATCACTCACACAAAATGGATTCATCTGAACTATTCAGAGCATTGGGGTAACATCTAAAGCTACCTGAAATGAGTATCTTTTTTGTTGTTTTACTGAAAGGTCAGGCTCTCTCTGATAAGCAACTGTCTATGCTTTCAATTATTTTTAGCATATTTCAAATCACATAGTGTAGTAAAGAGACAGAAAACATGCACAGCATGTACTCTAAAAGCTCAGAAACACAAACCTAAATAAACAGCCAATTTCTTTAAACTGTTTTATTTTTCAAATACAGTTTAAAAAAAAATATTTTAAAGTCATTGAATACTGACAATCCTGGAATCAGTATTCCCTAGAAGAAATGTATTGCAGATTTACTAAGAATTTTTCTAAAGAGTAGGCAGTGCATGTATGCCAAGGAAATGTGGCTGAAACCCCTGGAAGAGCAGTGTCTAATGATATGCAGCACAGTAACATTTTCATACAGATTTACATGAGAATAGAACAGCAAGTCTGTACTTTCCTAATGATGTATGAGGAAAAAAAAAAAATATTAACCTGACTGCATTAAAACCTTACTGAAATCAATAAAATGCCTTCAAAACGATATAAGACAATATTTTCTTGAGTGAAACCTTGTGTTTGGAATAAGAGCTCTTTTCTCATTCTTACCATGATGCTTATTAATTTCTTTAAGTTCAACATGCTTTTACAGACCACATTGTTCTGATGCCATGAGGCTTCTCAAAAGTATCAGTGAGGCTGAAATTAAGTTTATCATTATTGTTAACCTTAGTTTCTACATCTTGGTATGGTCAACACAATGAGCAAATGTTTGAGGGAACAGTAAAACAATGTGCCTACACAAAAACTCCAAAGGGCAATATTAATCATTATAACAAGCTCTCAAAGGCAAGGTTTAATCACATAGCATCATCAGTTAAATAATGAAGTAGTTGTTAATATATAGGTCAACTAAAGAGCCAAGAGAAACAGAAAAAATATTCAATGGTACTGTTAATGAAGGAGCAATGAAACAATATTATGAAGTTTGATGCCCACAGAAAAAATGTTTCCTTGTAGCACTGAGCTACCTTGAAAAATTTTTACAGGCAAATCTTTTTACGTGTTCCAAATAGAAGAAATAAAGAGTCTCTGCAAAACATGTTTGATATATATTTTTTTTTAAATAACTAGCATTTGGGAAAATATAGCAACACCAAGTAACAACAAGAAGCAGCAGCAGTTTTGGCAGTGCCACCTGATTTCTTTTAACACGTGGTGCATCCAAGTTTGCTCTGATTCAGCACTGTGCTGTCAGTCACCTTACTGTGTGGGGAGGTTGGAGCAGAAAACACACACACATGCCCACACAACTGCTTAAAATTCTGATATACTTAACCTAGTTACATAGTAAAAGATAACACATTAGGGATGACTGCTGAGTTGCAGCAGTAAAGTGTGGCGAATGGCAGATAAAAGAGCAGCTCCCTTTCTGTACCAGAGGAGGTGGAGGACCTGCTGCAGATAACCAACAGCACTGCCCAGACACAGTATCCTTGCCCAGGGAAGAGGGGCCGGAGCGACCCTGCTCTCTCTCTTCTGCCTCTGCCCCTGTTTCTGCAGGGGCTGTGATTGCCCTTTTTACCTGTTTGTTATGTCCTTTGTGCTTTCATGCTATACAGGGTGTTTTACATGTGGTGAGTACATGTTCTTTGCTGTCGCTGCTGTGCCTGAGCCAGGTTCTGCCCAGCTCGCAGGGCTGCATAGCAGATGAGATTTGTATTCATGCTCTTAAGACCCCTGATGTCATACTACGCTTATACTCTTGAGGCCTCTGCTTAGAGACAGGAAAAAAGACAGGACCAGTGACACATTTGCATTGGAATTAAATCTAGTCAGTAATTACAAGTCTCTAGTGGATTCAGGCCATTTTCCAATTACACAAAAATTAAATCTTTATTTTAATGGCTGTGATACACTTTATGTCTACAAGCATTCAACAGAGAAACCTAGAGCCCAGTCAAGCTCTGTATGAATCAATATGAATACCTATAAAATAAAAATTTATTTAAGAATCTAAAACAAAGGTTATGTCTTATTTTTTCAATTGAAAAAAACTTTTACTTTTTCTTAACACTGTAGCTCTGTATTATCAAAGAACAGTTAATACATTTCAAAGATTCAGGCACTAAACTTCAGGCTGGAGGGAGGAACTTTATCTTTCTCAAGAGTAGAAGTGAAAAACCTTTTGCTTAGACTTAGTGGATTGAGAAAGACAAAGGAATTGGTATTATTGTGCATACAATAACTAGGCACTCATCTGAAATGTGAATGATCATGATTCATATTCCTCTTTTCTACCTGTTTCTCATCAAGGTCTGGAAAACAGGTTTTCTTCTTTATTAACTTCAACAGGCCCTTACCCTGCGCTGCACTGAGCCCTAGCAGCCCAGCCAGACCTCCCACCAGGGCGAGGGTGCACCCAGGGTCCGTACACATGGGTTGGACAAGAAATCACTAGTTTTGAACATTTTTCTGGGAGCTGGGGTGAACTCAGGCTGCACAGAAATCACTGATATGAGTCTGAGAAGATTCTGTACACTTCAAAAGCAAAAATTTGTTGAAACCTGGCTTGCCAGACTGGTCTTTCCAGTCATTCCTATTTAAATTATTACTCTTTAAAGCTAAAGGTCTAACAGGACCAGGATTTTAAATATATTGTTCTCAATCACCCTTTGTGGAGTCCAGCTCGATATGTAACGTACAGAACCTGTTCACTAGATGCCCAAGTTTGATGATTAAAGACAGAAGCCAGTAACAGTGGCTGAAGTGCCTTGGTGGAGTTAACCCAATGGGGTAGTGCCCATAATGCATCTTCTCATCAGCCACCAGAACTAGGCACGTCAGCTACCGCACTTATTTTAAACCTCACATGACAACAGAAGCTGTGGCATTCACAACATTGCTTGAAATCCAGAGTGGTATTGAAACTAATCTTCTTAAAAGTTTAGTTTGTTAGAATCAAAATTTAACCCTGACTTAAAAAAATTTTAGTTTTAGATTAATTAACCGTTAACAAAAAATTAAGTAGGATCTTGCTTGTTAAGAGAAAAAGTGCTCATTAAATACACCCCTCTCAGTCCATCCCAACTGACTGGGTGTTTTAGGAAGTATTAGTCACCCAGAAAAGTGCTTGGGAAAATTATAAGCTGGAGCCTCTATTGACATTCCGGTTTTATTTGCGTGTATTCACACTGTTAAGTGGTTACCCTTACAAGGAACCAAATGCAGATTCCCCCCAGTGTGGGCTTTTTGAAAATACTTCAATGGTTTGTAAACATAGACTTACGAAGAATATACTTTTCACATGTTTATAGATGAGAGTAAAAATGAGTGAGAGAATGGAAACTTCAGGTTTTGCGCAGTAGTTGCTGATTTCATTCTGTGTTAACCAGAACAGCAATAATAACAATTTAAAACAGCTATTTTTATCTGTGGAAAAGACATTAATTATTACCAAGATACCCTGGTGTTCTGAATTTTAATATTACTTTTTAATGATAGTCTTGGATCTGTGATACATTTTCGGTATCAGATGCACTTCAGCCAGTCTTCGAAAACCTTGATTCAAACTTCAAAAGAGTATGAAGAATGCTGACTAGGCAACAGCCTAGAGATATAAGAATAAGGAATAAATGAGTGAGTAAGAAAACCCAGGGGCTACCTAAATCTGGAGCACTCTCCACAAATACATGCTGTCATTTTTATTTAGAAGATATCAGTTGAAGATGAAGACAATATGACTGCATCTTATGGTGATATAAATATGATGATAAAGTCATAAAAAAAGAAGCTTTTCTAAAATGAGAAACTAAAAGTAAACATTAATAACCATTTTATGGAAAATTGTTTTATGCAGGCAATTCTATTAATTTCCACATATTTTAGATGCTATTAACAATGATGTAACTACCTAGAAGAACCCAGTTAAATCATTTTATTGTGTTATTTAGAATAAAGACCGGTTGTAAGCTGCAATTCTAACATCTTTTATTAGGATTTGTCAAACTCAGAAGTTTAAGCTTCACATGGGATTTTTTTTTCCTGGCATTTAAAGGCTGTTGATTTTAAGGCAAGCAGCAGATGGCAGCAGCGACAGCAACATTGCCCTGAGGTTTACTCACGAAGCATTTAGGCTAGATACACATAGACAGCAAGTTTTGTAACTTCCAGTAGGCTCCAGGGGGAGAAGCTACCCTATCTGATGAGTCTGGACCTTAGTTCTAAGGAAAAGATTAAGCAGAAATGTAAAATTGTATTTTTGCCTGAATAAAATGTTATGTGGAAACACGTCTTTACAAATATTCTCTTAGCCACGTAGTGCTGAGGAAGTCTTGGCTTTAGAAAGCTGCAAAGTCTGTGAGTGGATCTAACCCTCTAAAAATTCAAAACGTATTTTTCATTAAAAATGATCAGGAAATTCTTTAGATAAAAAATTTTGAGGTATGGACTTAACATAAACAAGATGTAATCAATACACAAATTTCTTGAATGTGTTTCTGAGGCCCTGTGCTAGCTCATAATGTTCATTTTTACAAGCTTGAGGTGTTATGGAGAGCCCAAGCTGCTCAGCAGTGATGGTGTGACAACATTTCAGACTTACAGGGTGTGCAGGGGTCTTCTTTAGAAGTCCCAGGCTATGCAGCTGAAAATAATGATGCAAAAACTAACGATGAATCCTGCTGAACTGCCACTGATGATTTTTTTTTTTTTTTAATGAAGCATTTGCATGCAAAGTGTCATTTTTGGAAGGCTAGCAAGAGGCTTTAGAAAATAATGGGAAAAACTTACCTCTTAAAAACTAACATTACAACGGTAACTACTTACTAATGCTCTCATAGTCATACACACTTTTGCAAGTCAAATGAAGAAGGATTTTTAATAGTTTTGATCACAATACTTGAATGTAAGTATGTTAAGGAATGATCTGAGGACTTCTGTGCTAGACTAGGATGCTCTTTCATCTGGCGGGTTGCCAGAAGAGAGTGAATGGCTGGTGTGTGCAATAAAACACTATTTCTTGTTCAGAGTAGGGCCAGAGGAATTAAAATTTAATTAAAGTCATCTCTCCAACTGCCACCTTTCCCATACTCCATCTATGCCAAAAGTAATGGAGTGAAGTTCAGAATCGGACACCCTATTTTTAAGCTAAAAGAATTGTACCAATAAGCATTTTAAATTGCAATTTTATGTATACTACTACTTGAACATTAGCAAACCAGACTCGAAGACATAAATGAAAATCCATTGCTGAATGAAACATCAACTTGCTTAAGGACATATTTTTCAGCATTGCTTTACTGATGTTTCCAATTGATTTCAGACAAAGAACTATTTGGAATATGTCTATATATAGCTAGAAGTATATATTAGCATATATTCCCATTCTTTGCTATTGGATATTGCTTATTAAGTGTGATTCTGTGGAAAGAAAACTGAGCTTCTCAGATGCCGTGCAGACTTTAATATGACTATGTGGGAATGTTTTATAAAATTTTGAGCATTAATTGCTGAGTGAAAAAGAAAACCTCATAAATCAGTTTACCAGCTTAGAAGCCTGTCTTGTGTCAGAAGTCAGAAACAATTAAAAGTTTAAACATTATCTTACAAGCCTAACTAAACATTTTTATTTTTCAATCAAAAATAATTTCTTTTGTTTTCTATTTTTAATGATGCTAGCTTCTATCAACCTCTATCATGGATAATGACAAAAAAAAATCCAGGAGAAAGAGAGGGTACCTATCCAAAAAAGTTTACGGTGTGATATGTATGTTAAAAAGAATTGCTCATGCATTACCAGCTCGGGAGAGAAGGGGCAATTCAAACAGGTGAGCAGGACTCCTCATATCTCAGACAATCCAAAAAGGTAACAAGAGGTCTTGTTATGATCTTGCTGCTCAGTACAGCTTTTAAAATGCTTAGATATAGAGATAAACAGAACCACACACACACACATATATTTGTGAATTGTAATTTATTTCTTCACCTATAAATATACAAGTAATTACAGGCCAACATTTTTAAATTTAAGTCCTAGAATTTTCTGTACAGAGAAGGTATTAATAAGCGGAAATACTCATAAAGACCTAATTACTGAACAAGATTTTAACATTTTAGTAAGAAAATTTACCCATTCTTCTTGCATTGCAAAATACAGTCATGTGGGAAAATGCTTAAACAGTCAATATAAGAGTGTTGACAGAAGCCTTACATGTCTCAGTTCAGTGCTGCTACATTTGCATTTGGACACATGGATGAGAAAACATCATGCCCCACTCATAAATAACTACATCTAGCAAGAACTATCTTTTAACATATGTTAATAAAATTATCCTGTATCTTCTTTCAGTTCAGCTTGCACAACATTGAAGTTATCGATGCAAATGAGGCATATTACAGATCACAGAAATTAGGAATGCAAGAGACCTAATATTAGCTTGTCTCTTCTACCAAGGCAATTTTGCCCATATGATCATGTACATTTTTAAATGACCAAAAAAATGGAGAATACAACATTTTCCTTGGAAAACTGCTGTTTAATAGGTTTTACCATTTGAATACCCATCCTGGAGCTCTGCAGTTTTAGTTTGGTTTAAGTATATCATTTCTACAGCTTCAAAAAAGCAATAACACTATGTTAACAGACTATTGGTGGCTGTGAAGATGTGACAGAACATGGCCAGTAACGTCTATGTCCAAAAAGTCATTAATCAGACCAAAAACTCACAAGTTTCTTTGTGTTTATGTATGCGTTTCTTCTTTCACCTTTAGTATTTTTCCCAGATCTATAAGCAATTAAATTATTTCACATTTTTTTTAATAAAAGTTGATAGAATCATATCATTGAAGAATCTATAGGATCAAAGGATAATTTCTGCCAAAAGGGACCTCAGGAGGTCATGTCTGGGGTGTTTCGATGTCTCTGTTGAGCCTGAAGCATGAAGCAAAGCACTAAGTATTGCAGGAAAATTTATGACATCCTGTTCATGTGGTGACACTCTTTCTAACCTCAAAACTGATTTTCTGTACCTAGTCATCAGCTGTCAGCATGGATTTGACTCTCCCATGCTGTGATGAAGGGAGAAGAGAAGGCTTAACTAAGGAAGCAAAGGTGAATACAGTCCATCCCTTTTCACAGTGAAGTTCCATCATAACACTGTACACATTGCAAGTAAGAGGATGTGTATGCATCTCTCCATACACATACCGAAGTGCAACTGCTTTGAGTCTCTTCGGAAACCCCCTACTATTTCTGTTTCTGTTTTTTCTTTTGGTACAAAACTGAAAATAGCATGGACCTTCTCCCCTCCCCCCCGCCCCGATTAATGTAGCACAAGCAGTTGGGAATTCTGATAACTGAAATGAGCTGGAGATCGAAGGTTCAGAAGAAGCACCTAGGTATCTTGTTTTATATGATTCACAATACGTTTTACCAACTACGAGCAAACACTCCATCTTGCCAGGAGATGGTGCCATACCTCCAGAAAACGTGGACTTGTGGTTTATTCAACAGGAAAGCAGACTTGCAGATTTTAACGCCACTATACAGAAATCTTAAACCGTAAACATTTAAAATGAAGAGAAAATCTACCCATGCAGTATTGAGCCCCAAGATTGTTTCAGTTTTGGAGGCTGCTTAAATTTATCTTGTTTTTGAGAGTTTGTTGCTTGCTTGTTTTCTGTATAGGAAACTACTCATACAAATGATTAAATCCAGTACATAATCCAGAGTTTGGTTTCCTTGGCTTGGTCTGTTCTTTACCTTCATTTACTTCAGTAAATGTGGTTCAAAAAATATGGTCAAAGAAAACATGACTGCTTCGGGAGGCTTGGCACCGTTCCAGAGCCTCCTCTCCTATAAAGCTGATATCTGATGATACACGTAGAACCCTGGGCTGGGTACAGTATGGTATATGTATACTACTTATAAACTCAAAGAATAACCAAGAACCTCCTTTCCCCACCAAAACTCTAACAGCTGATTCAACTGAAATCTTACACACAGCATATTCCAGGTTTAATATTTCCTTTTGTGATGCTGCCCATTACTAGGAGCTACTGTCCAGTGTAACCTATAATCTCCCATTGACATCAACCTAAAGTTATTTACCCATCTTTGCTACATTTTATTATGTATTTTATTCCATTTCCTACAACTACCATGGCTGCTGCTTTCAGAATTTTTAGCCAGTGACCCAAGTGAGAAATCTGAGCTATTGACAGACCTGAGATGACAAAATCCAGGTATCTTGGTATCTATCCACAGACTTTAGATATTACAAATTTCCTGTCAGCTTAGAAGAGATAATTATGTCAGTGATGGTATTCTCACAACTGACAAGAACCGTATTTATGTGTAATAAACCTTACTGGTCAAAAATTTTTGTGTCAATAAAAGAGTAGTAATTGTCTTTAATTTTAATGAAAAATTGCTAAAAATACTTAAGGCAGTATTAAAGCTTATTAAAGCTTTGTACTGAGTTTGCAAGGCCTCAGGATTGAGGCTTGTCTGGCTTGCTCTGTTTAAACTACTCTTGACCTGCAACTTTGTTTTAACTCACCAATGGTGAGTTTGGAGCTGCACATAACTCGTTTTATGGGTAACATGGAGAACAAACAAATCTAGTATTTTGTGTCTAACATACGCAAAGATCACAGCATATAGTTAATTTGGATGTAACATGGAGGTGCAGACCAATGAAGACAGAGAAAGATGCAAATGGGTGTTAGTAAGTGTTTAGGAATGACTCCATGTTTTGCACCTGGGGGGTGATGTGAGAGTGAGCCAGTGCAGGATCTCAATAAGAAAGGCCGGACAACAAATGGCTTAATAAGCTAACGGCTTTAATAAGATAAAATAAGAAGAGGAACATGGACAGGGAGTAAATTCTCTGAGATGCTGGGCAACCTGAATTCGTAAAGCGTCGGACGGAGCACAGGTGGATTTTCCCCCAGCATGCTGCACAGAGCAGAGCAAAGCCCATCCATGGAGAGACACTCTCCCTTTTGGAAATCTGAGCTATTATATAATTTCCTTGCAAGAAAACAACTCTGTTCCTAAAGGATGTTCTTACAGGAACTTCCTTGCTGTACTGTTAGATAAAGGCAAGGTGTAACTGCCAGACATGGCCGGCTCAATATCACTATCTCCTCCAATATAATGTCTGCCACAAGGCTCCCAATACACCAATAGATCCTAGCATGAGGAAGAAGAAACCATTGACATGAACATCATATTTCTCCTGACAAAGGATGCCAGATGCTGACAACTCACCCACCACTACCCGAAGGAAGCTGCCAGCCTCAGGAGCCAGATGAGCAGGGGACGGATGAGCATAACACCAGGAAAGGGGTAGAAACTAAGTGTGCATATAGCAATTTTAACTTTTATGACTATTGCTGAGACTTTATTCTGTGTTCTAACTGTATTCTTATTTTTCTTTAACAATTAGATCCGGACTAATAATGATTAAACTCTTTAAGATTTTGATTACACTAGCAATAAATTCCTGGCTTTATATAAATATAAGGTGTGCTTCCTCTTTGCCCATAAACAAGATTTTGAGTGTAACACCATCTTCATCTGAATGAATCATGGGTGGACACTTCTGGAGCTTGATTCACATGTAAGCATCCAGATTCCTCTTTGTTCCAGGCATTGCAACTCTCTCACCTCCCCACAGCTGTAGTGGTGAAGGTCCAGCTCTTTTCTAAACCTTGCAGACTGGCAGAGGCAACACTGATGCTCACTGTTCTCCGTGTATTATTTCAAATTTTTAAGTCCTGTGGCAAGAGATTGAATAGCACTTCTCCTTCCATGATGCAGTGTTTCTGTACTTCTCTCAGTGTCTATCAGTGTTAGCCTACACAAGTTTTGTGTGTACTGGAGAATGAATGTCTAGCAATAATTTCTGGAGAAAGTGCTGTGAGTCACATTCAGCTATCAAATAGCATATACAACATCGCAGTCCCTTTCATATTTGGATGAGCACACCAAAACCTCTGTAAAAGGCTACATGACAAATATTAATATTTTTTAAAAAGAAAAAATTATTCTATTTCTGATCTCTAAGGCTTTATTTTCAGAGGAAACAGATAAATCATATTTCTTCAGTGATCTTGGGAACTAAGATTCGTAATTCTACTGGATACACAAAAAGCAAACTCAGTAGTGGTATTGCTTTTAGGACATACTGTTATCTTCTTCCCCTTTACTAAATTGTTACAGAAATTATGTCTCTCTCTTCCATCCAGAAGATATCTGCCTTATCATACTCACTTCTCTACCTCTCCTTCCCTGCTGCCCTGCCCTTTTCCTCTGATAATATATGATCTACTCCACAAGCATCAAACACCTTTTCTCTCAGAGATGACCTTATCGATACCTGTTTGTCTAGGCCCTAAACAAATGTTTTTAACTTCTGTTTAGCTTTAAAATGTGCCAAGCCTATCTTAAACCTGATGATGCTCAAAATTTTGCCTAATTTTTCCAGCTAAACCAACTACTCTGATGAAATATGTTATTTCACACAGAACACCACTTGTGCTCTGTAATAAATGTCAGCAAAAGCTATCTTGATGAATTACTTCATCTCTCTATGGAAACCAAGCTTTCATCAAAGGAGTTTATCAATTGTTCTGCCTGGCTTATAAATTGAGGGATTCTTACTGTTCTAATTGTGTGAAGAAGGCACATGAGTCGTGATTCGGTCCTGAGATTTGAGGAGTTCGTGACTCATTCACAATTGGTACTTTGATGTCTCAACAGTAAATCTGTTCCACTCCAAACTTACTTGGTTACATGTTAATTTTGATTTGGCTGTTAAGCCTGTTTCTAGCACTACACCATTTCTAGTAAGTTGTCCCTCAAATATACAAATATATAACAAATTGTCTATTATGACAATGTCTAGTATACAATAGTCATCTAAAAGTGTTGCTTGATTTCTGACAGATGTGTTTCTTAGTTCATTCTTGCATCTCTTTCATGGATGAAAATGATCTCTCTGTAAAATTGGAAATTTTTTCCACCTCAAGGACAACAAAAATGATACTTTTAATGAGCACAAACAGGTCTGTTACTGTAAAATAATACCTCCTTATCAGCTTTCAGTCCTTCACCTAGTTTATATCAAGACACCAAGCCTAGGTTGATAGGAGAGGAACTGACAGTACAAGTATAGGGTAATACCATTTTATCTTGGAGAATAGCAGAAATCACAACTACTATATTACTGCTCACTAAAGCAATGTAGTCCTGAGAGCTGCGCAGAACCTGGCTTAGGCGCAGCAGAGACAGCAAAGCACATGTATGCATTGCATGTAAAACACCCCATAGAGCATGAAAGCACAAAGGAGATAACAAGAAGGTATAAAGGGCAGTTACAGCCCCTGCAGAAACAGGGGCAGAAGCAGAAGCGAGAGAGGATTGCTCCAGCTCTGTTTCTCTGGCTAAGGATGCTGCACCTGGCAGTGTCATTGCGTATCTGCAGCAGGTCCTCCACCTCCTCTGGTAGAGAAAGAGTGCTCCTCTTTTATTTGCCATTCACCACATTTTGCTGCTGCAACTCAGCAGTTATCTTTAACGTGTTATCTTTTACCATGTAACTAGGTTAAGTATATTCCGAATTCTAAGCAGGTTTGTGGGTGTGAGGGCGTGTGCGTATGTTTTCTCCTTCAGCCTCCCTACGTAGGTATTAAGGTGATTGGTACTGCAGCCCAGAGTCTTGGGTGCAATAGTTCTTTCTATCCTTTTCACTTCAGGTGTACAAACAGCAACAGCTTCGTGGATAATTAGTTTCTCTACTGACAGAAGCAGGTAGCTTTTTTTTTCTCTCTCTACCTTTGTACCCATATAGCTGTATGTAGGATACAGCACTTAACAAGCACTTCATGAGACATTTATCCTTTCAAGTGCTTATTTTTCTTCTAAAAGAACAAGTTTCTTATTTTGTTAATCCACTTTGAGACCTTCTCAGTGGCTTTGTAGAAGTTTTCCTTTGAGCTATTGCTTTCTTCTTTTAACACAATGACACTCAAAAGATTTTTCATCAAAAACACGTTATGGAATTTCAAATAACATTCAATCTCATCTAGGCTTTTGGAGCATCTAGAGATACAGACCTAAGCAACTTTCTGAAGAAAGCTGAACTAAATGTTAAATAAAGTGACACTAAGTTTGGAAATGTATCTATTGATGCCTCCAGCTGGTCGTTAACCAGCTCCATAAATAAGATTTTTACCTTTGTAACATGAAATGAGAAATTATATTTATATATATATATCAGATCAGGTAAACAGAAACAGGACTAATGTATGCAAATGTAGGTGTTGTAAACGCTTATAAGATATTATATGTGTAAGACCAGACTGTTAGGTCACATTTTTGCCATTTCAGACCATACCAGCTATCACTTTATATAGGTATTTATGACTTTAGAAGTTATGATAGAGGATTAAACCTAACCTTTAGATGGTTGAATTCTTCAGACTGTTCTGTCTGAACTGACGCAAGGACTTACATTCACACTAGTGGCACTTTTCTGCAAGAGCTCTGTTTGCGTAGCCATAGTGTGATCATTCTTTCAGAAAATAGTGCTAGATATCAGCAGGAAGGGTCCTATTGATTTTGGTGAAAACTGGAGATGGAAATGTGGGACCAACAACGCTATTGCAACTGATAAATCAATTTGTCACCTAATGGGATTATAACTGCCTATAGATCAAAGAGCTGGAGCCATATAATAGCTTTTAAGCCTGCCAAACATCTCAGTTAAGATTTACTTTTCTCCCAGAAGGAAAGAACAGAAGTAATTTAGCAAATTACAAGTTGTAAATGGCTTAACTGTTCTAAGACATAAAGTGCGATGAGAAGGTGGTACATTGAGAAAACATGTGGGGAATAAAAGGATACAAGGAACTCCTGGTGTGTTTAATCAGCTCAGCCTACAGAAGCAATAATATACATGACCCTCCAATAGTTTTGTGTCCATACATCTCTCTCTCTAGTCTGAAATATGTTCTTAATTATTTTTTATAATGAGACAAAGTAATTTAATGATTCCTATTTCAGACATAGCAACCTTTTCTACACGCTTTTTTGCTAGGAACTGTAATCATGAGATTTTTTTTAGACTTTCCTAGGCTTCTTTTGTCCATGCACTGTGATGTATACACTAGATGGCACTCAGTGCTTATTACTCAGTGAGTCTATGCCCTGTCCAGAAAAGAAATTGCAGCGGCCAGTGAAACAATTACTGAGCTTCCTGTTACCTTGAGCTTGAATTGTTGAAATTGCTAAAGACAGTAATAGAAATTGATAACGTTCCAATTATGCCTGTAGCAGAATGAAATGTTGAGAAGGCCTTGTGTACATCCAGTTAACATACAATGTACTTACTGCAGCAAATTAGATAACTGACCATCCTTCCCAGGTGTTCCAAGTGCCCTTTAATATTTTGTTCAGAAGGAAGACTGTAATGCTGCTCTTGGTGTTATACAAATGCACTTATTGATTCTTTGACTTTTACTGTTTTGGAGAACACTGTTTCAAAAGAGCTTAGAAGACATTAAGTTCTAACCACCCTGGTGAATAGTAGGAATGAAAAGTTAAATAATAAAAAGAAACAATAAGAAGAAAAATTAAAAATCTCCTGAATTTATATTGAAATATATGGAGCCCAGAACTCTCTCTGAAATTCAGGGAACAAAGTCATAATTAGAGCTTCTACCAGATGGGAAAAAAGGAAACCCAAAGGAACTATGAAGAAAACATTTTCATGGAAAGTTTCATTCTTAAATGTTTAGCCAGAAAGGGAAGGGCTGAACTCCAAAACAAACTTCAGTGCAGAAGTCCCCAGACTGTGATATTCTTTGATAACAATATTATTTATGTTCTGGGAAAGTAATGTTAACTTCTTAGATTATAGTTTTTGCAAGTACTGAGTAAAAATGAAGATGCTTCTTTTTCTTGTTATTAGAGCTTTGAGAGCACTAAAAAAAAGTAGATAAGCTTTAACATGTATTCATCTCACTATAAAATTCTACCTTTGATTACAATCAGGCTGATCAGGACACAATTTATGATAAAGCAGGAATGCACAGAGTTAATGGGAGCATTTCTTGTGCTCCTTTTTGCCATTTCCTCTTGGATTATGTGTTTCCTCTTTCCTACATAATCATGTTCTTTTCCAAACACAGTAAGCCTGGGGATGCAGCCAAGTCCAGTTCCTATTATCTCCCAAACTGTGATAAAGTCACACAAGGAGCAAATCTCTATGATATTTTTCAAGAATAATGAAAAGTCACATAAGAGGAGCAAAATTATCCACCTAAAATACCAAGCAGCTGTGGCACTGGCAGGGTTTTAGAAGCTGGTATCACATCAGAGCACTGTTCTTGGCTCCTCTGACTGTCCTTCAGATAAGCACAGTGTCTCTGGCACCCATCTAAGACAGGGTTTTGAGTGCTCTCTTTAATCACCATCAGTTGTCACAAGCCACTACATCTTACGTGCCCACTAAGACTCCAACCAGTCAAGTCAGAGATAAATTTTATAACTAAGTAACAGACACAATGAAGTTTGAACCTTTTCACAGTAAACTCTGAGATGCGGTCAAAGACACCACCTAGTCTGTGGTGCACAGTTGTGAGAATACTGTGAAGCATTTTGAAAGGAAACTTCAAACCTACAATTCAAGTTATCAATTCTTTTTTAAGAGTGTCTTCCATTGCACTAAGATTCCCCCTACTGCAGACCTGATAATTGTTACTGACTTCCAAAAAGCTGAAAGCTTAGAACTCCCAAGATCTGTAACAGAGAAAGAATATGCAGTGATCCTAATGCCATTCATCAGTATCTCATATATAGATATGCTAATCCATGATCTTGGTTCAGTCATATTAATTCTCAGAGAGTCCAGAGGAAAGGTATTACAATTACCACAGTTAAAATCAAAAGTTCAGGCCAGCATTTTAGAGGCAGAACTGAGCACAAACTTCCTTGAGGCTAACAGCTTGCAAGTTTCTACACAAAAATTGGATGAAAAACCCCGAGGAAAGATTGGCTAAGATAGAGCTCATATAAACAAACAACAGATGTGCAGAGTCTTATTATTGATTTCATCCTGATACATGTGGGAATGTTACTCCCTGATCTAGTGATGGAAAGACACTGCAGGGACAGAAAGACTATTATCCCTTCACACACAGGTAAATCCTAATAGGAGACTTCAGTTGCAGTAGGTGATCTAGATCATTGGCACTCCTTGACTGGAAGAGGAACCGACAATGAGAGAAAAGGTCAGTTTTAGATGAGAAGCCAGACATGACTTTTCACTGGAGCTAATAAAGTGAATAGTGGAACAATATGCCCATGAGTTAGTTGTTTTCATGATGTCAGCAGTAAGGAGAAGGACAGATATTTCACTCTTTCTTCCTTTATTATTGGCTCACACAGAAGAGGATTACAGAGACTGAAGATACTGCTCCAACACTGTTTTTATGTTGAGGAAACTCCTGCCTGCACTAATTCCAGTAGGAAACACAGCCCCAAATGTTATGCACATTACTGATTTCTCTTTGGGGTGTACCTTCTCAATGTGGCTGGAACACTTTTGTACTAGAACAGCCACTAACATGTAAACTGAGTAGCTATTCCTATTTTTTTGTTGTTCAGACAATGAAGAAAGAAAGTTATGGAAGTTTTAGGAAGCTTTCAGCTGAAGTAATTGTATTTAAGCATTGAATCTATCTCATTACAGGCTTATTTTTAGAGGACGCGAGTTGAGTAAGGTCACCCAGTACACAAAGGCTGCTGCTGTAGGTCTTAAATCCTACCTGCCCCCATCTCAAGAGTAACAATAAATTTGACAAATATCACAATGATCTTCAATATTGTCAGGCTTGGCGCTGTGACTACCTCCCAGGAGAGTCTGTTCCAGTGCTCAACCACCCTCTGAGTGAAAAACCTTTTCCTAATATCCAGCCTAAACCTCCCCTGGCATATCTTCCTGCCGTTCCCTCGGGTCCTATTATTGGTCACCAGGGAGAAGAGATCAGTGCCTGCCCCTCCTCTTCCCCTTGTGAGGAAGCTGTCGACCGCAATGAGGTCTCCCCTCAGTCTCTTCTCCAGGCTGACCAGACCAAGTGACTTCAGCTGCTCCTCATATGGTTTCCCCTCTAAACCCTTCACCATCTTTGTGGCTCTCCTCTGCACACTCTCTAGTGGCTTCGTATCCTTTTTATACTGTGGCGCCCAAAACTGCACACAGAACTCAAGATGAGGCTGCACCAGCACAGAGTAGAGCAGGACAATCACCTCCCTCAACCAGCTACCAATACAGTGTTTGATGCACCCCAGGACACCGTTGGCCCTCCTGGCTGCCAGGGCACACTGTTGGCTCATGTTCAACTTGCCGTCAACCAGAACCCCCAGATCCCTCTTCACGCAGCTGCTCTCCAGCCTTTCATTCCCCAGTCTGTACGTACATCCAGGGTTGCCCTCTCCCAGGTGCAGAATCGGGCACTTGCTCTTGTTAAACTTCATACAGTTGGTGATTGCCCAGCTCTCTAATTTGTCCAGATCTCTCTGCAGGGCCTCTCTGCCCTCGAGAGTGTCAACAGCTCCTCCCAATTTTGTGTCATCGGCAAACTTAGATAGCAAACCTTCAAGTCCTGCATCCAAGTCATTTATGAAGACATTAAAGAGCACTAAGATGGATCCCTGCAGAACCCCGCTAATGACTGGTCGCCAGCCCCATGTAACCCCATTTTCTATAACCCTTTGAGCCCGACCCGTCAGCCAATTGCTCACCCAGTGCATTATGTGTTTATGCAGCTGTATGCTGGACATTTTGCCCAGGAGGCTACTGTGAGAGACAGTATGGAAAGCCTTACTCAAATCCAAAAAGATTACATTGACTGGCTTCCCTTGGCCAACCAGGTGGGTAACCTAGTCATAGAAAGAAATTAAGTTTGTTAAGCAGGACTTTCCCCTTGTGAACCCGTGCTGGCTGGGACCAATGACTGCGTTGTCTTTCAGGCGTTTTTCAATAACTCCCAGAATAATCTCCTCCATAATTTTGCCAGGCACAGAGGTGAGACTGACAGGCCTGTAGTTTGCCTTGTCCCTGTAAGTTTACAGAATAGAGTCAGAAAAGTTAATTATTTGAAGTGTAACAAACATCTGTTTTTTTTTCAAATAATTTTAGAATTGAATTCTACTGAAGAATAAATTCAATAAATTCAATTTATTTGGGTTTTGATTACTTGCTGGATTGATGAATGTTTCTCATCAGGCTTTCATGAAATATTTCTGAAAGTTTGATTTGATGACTTTTTGAACCTAAGACTTTCTGAAAATTTTACTACACCAGCCAGTGGGGATACTATTGGGAATCTTCATCTGGTATCTCATCAGGTAGCTATCACAAGTTTGGTGTCACAGCTTTTGCTTTAGTTGACATTTTTTTCTTTTCAGTAATAGTCTACTCATGTGGTAGAGGAAACTTTTGGCTTTTTTATTATGAAAAGAAGAGAGTTTTTGCTGATAGGATGTCCTTTATCTAAGATGAACTTCCCACAGCAAATCAAATTGTCTTTTACAAGGAAGTCTCCAGTTTTTCATTGTTAAGGAATAAGTCTAAGTGCAGGGCTCTGTATCCACATATAGAATGTTTCTGGACAGAGTTATTAATATCAGTTCTAGCCTCACTGTATTTTGTTACTTCTGGCCTCCTAAAGCAATTTTATTTACTCTATCTTCTGGACTGAAAGCTTTCTACTCCACTATTATTTTGTGATGCTCTTTCTGTAGACAATAGGAGAGTTTCATTTTCATTTTTGCACTGTGTCAACTTGTACTACATGTATATATATGATGTGAGGTCTCAGTATATCATCTATGCAGACAACAGTAACATACCATATTGGAAACAGTGGAAACATAACCTTTACATTATTTTTGTGCCTTGTCAATCTACAACACTAATTATGTTCCAATGAGTGAAATCAGGTTTTTGCAATATTTTGCCATGAAGCTTTCCTAATCTCACAAGAATAATTTGCACTGAATACTATACAAACTCTCTGGTTTTCATTCTACAAACAGCAAAAATTAATTCAAGAGACTGTAGATTTGCTTTAGCTTGCTACTACTTGCTACTAAAAAATAGCAGAGATTCCCAACAACTTTCATTGTAACTCAAAAACTATAATTTAATACCTTCTGTTACATTGCAGTCATATAATAGCCACTCCATTTAGTTAATTTAGATTATCTCCAGGCTTTTAATGGTTACTTCCCATTATAATGGGCAGTTGAGTACTAAAGGAATGTCATTAATTAATTACCCGGAGTATCTAAAGGTACATGCAGAGTTAATCGACAGGCTATTTAGGTGACCACAAATTGCAAGTCCTGCAGATACAGCCACCTCAGAGTAAGAGTGTGATACATGAAGCAAAACATTACAGTAATAGTACATTAGAAGCAATGTGATCAATATAAGAGAATGATTTCTCATTCTTTTTGCAGGAAGATCATAGCTTCATAGCTTCTCCTTATGCTAGTGTATGTCAGAAAGATACCTAGTCATAGATGACAATCTTTCCACTATTAAGTTGTTCCTGTGCTTAATTACATTCAATATTATTTTTAATCTGAATTCGTATTATTCCATCATCTTGTCTCTGAGTCTTCTGCATATCTGAAATGAAAAATATCAGGCCACTTTTCTTAGTTACCTGCATTTGACACTGCTTCATGAAAATTTGTCTATCTGGTACCACATATAATCCACATGCAGGCGGTGGAGAGAAGTAAGTGTTTGTAAAAAATCTATGGGTGGGATTCCAGTTCATCCAGTTCAGAAATTTTACTCAACTGGTGAATTAGAGTACTGGTTAAATGCCTACCCCTTTTCCTAAATACAGGGAATCAACAGGACAAGGCAGGCACTTTGATCAACCTGCAGTCTAGTTTCCTAAACCTTCTGGTTGAAAGAACATGGCGTTATGGTGGTGGCTGTTAGCATACAATGGTTATGGATTCACAAGAAGAGCAGGAAAATGGGATCCTGGGGTCAACACTGACATTGGCATGTTTGGCTGAGTGGGTGAGGTATTTGGTCCCTGCTCCCGGGATCTGCATTGGCTTTTTTAACCAGATACACAAACCCATTTCAATGAGCCAGGTTCAAAGGATTTTGCCTTCTCTAAGAGATTGACCCAACCACAAGTGCTTGAATCAGGCTCTCAGTCACCAGTTCTCCAACTTGTCTTATATTTCCCTCATGCCTGCATGCAGAGTCACTCCATTTCACAGGTCTGAAGACTATTCAGTCCACAGGCAAGTGGAATGAGATGGATCTTATAAGACTGTCCACTGAAACCTGTTTCATACTCAGAAATGAAATCTCCTGTGTCCTGAATTCAGACACTTCTGAACTAATGTAGGTAACTAAAATTCATCAACCGAAACTTTCTGCAGACCCCTAGCAAATATGGGAACATCCACAGTTAAGAAACCATGGAGAGCAGACTTCCTAGATTGTGGTCTAAGTTGGATACCTCAGGATTTAGCACTCTCAGACCTAAGCCACAACTTAGCCTGGAACTAAGGAGATTAAGGGTTTATTTATCTAATATGGTTAGCGGGAACATTTTGTTTATAAATTCAGTAATTTAGAAGAAGGGAGAAATTAAGATGTGAAAAAGTAGATGTTAAGTATCAGTGGGGGCTGATGACTGCCTGGGTGGGGGGCCCGGAAAATAGCAAAAACATCTTCTATGACTCCATAAGAACAAGGAAAAAGAAATGGTGTCTGACTCAAGTTTCTCCGAATCATGAATGGAACGAAGATAAGCACCAAAACCTGCCAGAGGACACAAGAAGTGCCTACACTAAATCTCTGGGCTCTTTGAAAAGGAGAAAATGGATTAAATCTTTCCTTTGTTTTGTTTCTTTCCCTTGAGTCAATGTGAAATGATTTTTCTTTTTTCCGGTATTTTGGTTTGTCCAGTGAAGCAACATTTCAAACTGCCACATTTAGCATACTTTTGCCTTCTTTAAGTATTTGGCTGCTCCTTGACCATTTATCAAAATGGTTTACAATCTCTGATTCTTCTGGGAAGACTGCTAGAGGTAATTAAGAAAAACAGATCTATTATCAGTAGGCTTAAATTTATTTCAGAGGCAACTGTTCCCATATGAGAAAATTTTTAGGGAGTTGGAAATTAAAAAAAAAAAAGGAAAATAATGCTATTAAGGTGCTCAAATGAGGATTTCCTAAAAGCAGTGACTTATGTGTTGGGAGGGGCTTACAACACAGACAAGCCTTTTAGAAATATTTGCATCAAGTAAATTCCTTAGAAGTTCACAATTAGGCCTCATCGATACACCGGTGAGATAATTTCACAGAAATTAATTTATCTGAGTTAGATTGTGATTTTCACCTAACATCCATCTCTGTGACTGTTCTTTTCATTACCACGTTTGTGCAAAAAACCAAGCTCTCATAAGTTTATTTGTTCCAGGGAAACAATTCTCAAGGTCTGAAGTACTATGACTATATCAACATGCTTACTTGATGGATTTTTTGCAGCTGAAGAGGTCTTTACTCATTTCCTTGTCTTTGCAAGCACTGAATGCCTGATAGTTTCTAATGAAATCCATGAGATATTGGCTGTTTACCACCTTTAGAAAATAAGGCTAGAGTTTTAGTTAAATTTGCTTAATTTTCTATTTCAAAATCAGGTTACATATATGTGTAACAAAGGTTTATACCATTCAGCACAGTTCTAGGCTTGTTTTTAATAAGTGCCATATTTTACTTCAAACAATTCTTCATTTTTTAATTCTTCTAATTTTACAAATATTCATATTCAGCACAAGTCCAATACAAATGGCAAGACACTAAAATAATACCTTTCTCAAAACAAAGCAGTTGCTGCAGTTCTCCTAAAGTTATTATTGTATTCAATCATATTTATGAAGATGTGCTACACTTATGAAATATAGTACAAACAAAGAGGCAGTTAGAAACAAAGCAAAATAGCTCATTATATGCTTAGCATGACAGCTTCATTACTGCCCTACACAAATTTCACAGTTGTAATAAGATATGTAGTAAATGTAAGTTATTTTGAGAATAAAAGCACAGCAGGCCTGAGTTCTGTGTAGCTCTGCAATTTTTGTTTTTTTATGAATCATAATATCTTAACTTGAAATTTTCATTAAAATAATGCTAAAACAAAAGAAAGGAATTGTGGGACTCTAGTTCATCTAATTTAGACATCCTAAATGCTTGATTCCTAAGATTAGAATTAATCCTCTGAAGTAAGTTGTGTAGATAGAGGGAGGTATTTGTGAAGGCTGTAAAGAGAAGTCTGACAGTGTCAATTGTTCCTTTTAAGGCAAACCATCCTTACTCAAATAATTAAAAATATATATTAGATTATTGTATGAGGTCTGCATGTGAGGTAGGCTCTTAGGAATCTCAGAAAATGGAGAATCTATAACCGTTCCATGAAAACTTTTCCAGTGCTTAATTGTTTGACTACTAAGATGTGTTGTCTTCTACATAAGTTTATATATATATAAGGTTACATAATCCTAGCAAAAAGTAAATCTGTTACATTTTTCTTTCTCCATAATACATATATTCTGTGTTGGGACAGAGCAGGAAGTGCAGGCTTCTGATTATAGAGATTATAGAGATTATTTATCTGCTTCAAGCTGTGGTTACTACGAGAAGCTCTGAAAGAACCACCCATTTCACTCTGCTGGGAACTATGGTGACTAGGTAATTTTCACTTATTTCCAATGTGTCTAGCTATAAGGCTGGTGGCTTCAAGACTCCATTGCTACAGTTATGTAGTAAATCAAACAAGATACAAATGTTTCCTGCTACATGCTATTAAATTTTTAGGCTAATCACACATGTGGTTTTGGTCCTCACCATGTAAAACTCTTCTGAGCTATCCTCTGGCATGCTTCAGGAATTAGTCTGGACAAAAGATACATGCAGAGGTGAGGCATGTAGCCACCTTTTTGGAGAGCCAGGTTATGGAAATGACTGATGCCATGCCAGCTGGCTTATCTGTCAGAGAAATGCCCAGTGCAATTTCAGTTTTTCAGCCTGCTGTTTGCTACTTTTTGCTTTTCTTGGGGAGCTGGGAGTATTTTAAAAGCCTAACCCAGATGACAGTC
This sequence comes from Nipponia nippon, assembly GCF_047370975.1. Lineage (NCBI taxonomy): Eukaryota > Metazoa > Chordata > Aves > Pelecaniformes > Threskiornithidae > Nipponia > Nipponia nippon. The sequence continues at coordinate 11,194,047 of NW_028262347.1, forward strand.
CCCTGGATTTGGACTCTGGAGATAAATTCATACTCCCACCAGTTTCTTCTTTTTTTTTTTTTTTTTTTTTTTAATAAAGTTGATTAAAATAACATCCTTTTCTTGCACCATAGGCCTTTCATTATAAAATGGGATATTATTTACTTATTTAACGATGGGGATTTCATTCTCTTCTATGGGGCCATTTTACTAGCTGTAGCTTATATTAAAATTACAGTCCAAAAGTAGCTAATACTTCATTATGGATGATTAACCTGCAATAAATACAAAAAAAAGCAGACAAGCTTTTCCACAGAAATAAATGTGATCCAAAGTGGAGAAGCTTCTAAAGCAGAACTTGCAGCTTTGGGGAAAAAACTTTTGTTCCCATTACACTACAATACTCCTTATGATGTCTAAGTATCAAACCAATGGTACTCTCTGTGCTGAATTATCCTTCTTTTCTCATTAAGTTTGATTTTTAATAATGTTTTTTTCCCTGTCCTTTCATTGAAGAAGATTATTTGGAGTTGCACATTGCTTGCAGCAAAAGATTCATTTGCCTTAGGAATACAAACCTACTAAACCAGAAAAGTGTACAAGCTTTTCACAAGCACTTGTGAACTGAAGCCATTAAACATTTGACTATGAAGTACTCGTCGTGACTCCACCATCATGTAGGATGATGATAAGCTTTAAACCTCTCAAACCCAGCAACAATCACTTCTCATATTTAAGTTCTACCTCTGAGAATTCATCCAGAGATTTGCAGTACATCCTGAGTCTGGTGGTGTCACACTAGACTGCTTCCAGCACCACCATCACCTACTTTAAAGCTGGGTATGTTTGTAACTAAAGTGTAGCCCTATTCCCAGTTTTCCACAGCAATACTAATTATTTTCAGGTACTTTGGGGACACAAAAGGGGCACAACGAATAGTTGCTTATTAAAAACCAAGCCTCTTCTGAATGAAAAATGTAACTAATCACTTGCCCATGGTAATGAATATCCAATGGGGTACATTCATCACTTTCTACTTTACTGTATTTCCCTTTAAAATGAAACGCAATAATTTTCTTTAGAGACCTAAAGAGGAAGTTTCCATCAGCAGTTCAGTATAAACTATACACTTATTATGAATAAATACAGAACATTTCTGAAAGTGTTCACAGCTTCAAACACACTTGCAATATAATTCCATTGACTGCAGGGAACTCAGTATACATTGGGTATGAATTTGGTCCTAGGAGTTTAAAGCCTGAAGGAAAATCTAAGGGAACCAAGGGAAATCAAGAATATTCAGTGAATTCCTGATGCATATGTATTCTTTTATTGAATTAAAGGGTTGATTATGGATGCATAATTTTTTGTTAGAAAAAGGTGTTCAAGATCTTTTTTTTTAAAGACAAAGAAAAAGCCATACCATGCAGGATTATAAAATTATCATATATATTAATCTGCTGTTGAGACAGATTTCTGCCAAGTTTATAAGATGGTTAAGTACTAGTTCTCCCTACACACTGAATTTGAAATATTTTAGGCTTCAGTGATTATGAGTGCCTCAGCTGTAAAATCATAGAATCATAGAATTCCAGGTTGGAAGGGACCTCAAGGATCATCTGGTCCAACCTTTCTAGCACAATCTAGACGAGATGGCCCAGCACCATGACCAGCTGAGTCTTAAACATGTTCAGCATAGAGGAGACAACCACTTCCCAGGGGAGATTATTCCAATGGTTGACTGTTCTCATTGTGAAAAATTTTCCTCTCATGTCCAATCAGAATCTCCCTGGGAGTAACTTGTACCTGTTACCCCTTGTCCTCACCATGTGACTCCTTGTAAAAGGGAGTCGCCATCTTCTTTGTAGCTCCACTTTAAGTGCTGGTACATGGTGATGAGATCACCTCTAAGCATCCTGTTCTCAAGGCTGAACAAACTCAGTTGTCTCAGCCTATCCGCATACGGCAGGCTTCCCAGACCCTTGATCATCTTGGTGGCCCTTCTCTGGACCCCCTCCAGCCTCTCCACATCTTTTTTGTATAGCGGGGACCAGAACTGTACACAGTATTCCAGGTATGGCCTGACAAGCGCCGAGTAGAGAGGGATAATGACTTCGTTCTCTCGGCTGGTGATGCCCTTGTTGATGCAACCCAGTATCCTATTGGCCTTCTTGGCCGCAGCAGCACACTGTTCACTCATGTTGAGCTTCCTGTCCACCAGGACCCCCAGGTCCCTTTCCACAGAGCTGCTCTCTAGCCAGGTGGATCCCAGTCTGAGCTGCTCTCCTGGATTATGTTTTCCCAGGTGCAAGACCTTACACTTGTCCTCATAAAACTTCATAAGGTTCTTGTTAGCCCACTCTTCCAGCCTCTCCAGATCTTCCTGCAGGGTGGCTTTCCCTTCCAGAGTGTCTACTTCCCCACTCAATTTGGTGTCATCTGCAAACTTCATCAGGCTACACTTGATCCCGTTATCCAGATCACTTATGAAGATATTGAATAGCATTGGGCCCAATATTGATCCCTGGGGGACCCCACTTGTGACGGGTTGTCAGTTTGAAAAAGAACTATTTACCACCACCTTTTGGGTGCAGCCTGTCAGCCAGTTCCTCACCCACCACACAGACCACTTGTCTAGGCTGTAACGCATCAGTTTCTCCAGGAGGAGGCCATGGGGAACGGTATCGAAGGCCTTGGAGAAGTCCAAGTAGCCAATGGCGACCACTAGCCCCTTGTCAACAGAGCAGGTCACTTTATTGTAGAAGGCCATCAGATTTGTCAGGCACAATCAGCCTTTTGTGAAGCCGTGTTGGCTTTTCCCAATCACGTGCTTCATTTGACTCGTGATGGCTCCAGGAGGATCCGTTCTATAACTTTCCTGGGGATTGAAGTAAGACTGATGGGCCTATAATTACCTGGATCCTCCCTTGAGCCCTTCTTGTAGATAGGGGTAACATTTGCTTTCCTCCAGTCCTCTGGGACATCCCCCGATCTCCACGACTTCTCAAGGATTATGGAGAGTGGCCCCACAATGACATCAGCCAGCTCTCTCAACACGCCTGGATGGATGGTGTCAGGGCCCATCGATTTGTAGGGATCAAGCTTCTGTAATAATTCACATACTAACTCCTTCATCACTGATGTTCTGCCACATTCACATATATCTCACATCTCTCCTCTCAGGCTTGTATTCTTGAGGGATGCTATGAGATAACAGCAACCTATCAACAAGTCCTACTAGTGGCAGCCAAAAATCTGCTCCTGACAGTTGCCATGACCAACTAATCAATCTCAAATTTAGGTCAGCCACTTTTTTACAAGCTACACCATATACAATAACATCACACAGAAGACAACAGAGAAAATCACCAAACTGTGGTCCTTTCGTAAAAGTCCATTACAAAGAACTGTTTTAATTTTTGATTTTCTGTTCCAAATAGATGTTCAGTTCTCCTATACAGACCCTTCAATACACAGGTATGGAAATAAAACAGCAAAGAAAGCAAAAGTCTGACTTACAAATCCAGCTTGCTGAACAGATTTAAAAACGCTAACTATTAAATATGTGTCCATAAGACGGAACATCATCGTTATCCAATGCTAAGAATGCTGCTAGCACCAGATCTTATTCTGTATAACATTGTTCATCATACCTAAGCTTTTCCCACTAACTTGCAATGACCCTCTCTAATTAATAACCCTATCTAAGCAGACTGAGCTTTCAGTTAAGGACAAAACACAGTGCTCACAAGGCATTGATCCAATAAGGTATTTAATCAAACACACATTATTACTTTGGTGGCCTTTGGGGAGTATTCTTTCCAAGTTGAAGTTACTCAGGAGAATAGGACCAGATTTTGACTGTGACCAGCAGATGTTGCAATAATAGAAATAAAATAATCACAATCTACTTTCAAATAAAATCATCAATAAGGATACAAAGAGCCTAGTAATTTTACTGTGGCCACAATGTTACATTAACTACAATGTAGTATTTATTATTTGATCACTACTGCAGAGTCTTGCCTATACCTTTATTTGTGTTCAGAGTAGATCTCTCTCCCGCAGCATCTTACTGGAGTGCAGCACTCCTTCCATGTCTGTTTTCACATCATCCTCACCATCTGGCTCACAACAGTCTTTGCCTTAATAGTTCATTCCCAGTTGTGTACTCCATTGCTTCCTCCATCCTACCTCATAATCACTCTCTTACTTTAGTGGTTTTGCCACTGTTCCCAGCTCTTTGTTCCCATCTACTCCCTACAGTACTTGTGCAAGAGGGAAGACTGAGGCAGAAATCTTTTTTTTCAATTTTTCCACCTAAGCTCAGGAAAAGAGTGACTGTTAATAAATATATCGGCTCTCCATTCAAGTGTCCTGAGCAGCATACATATAGCATAGTATGCATTAGCCCAGCTAAGACTTTGACGAATATCCTGGTAGTTGAGTGGAAAGCATCTTAATTGAGTCTAAAAAGTTATGGAGAGTATGTTTTAAAATATAAGTAATTTGACCAAATATGACCAGCTTCAAAGCCATGATTCATATTTCTGAATTCAAAAATATCACCTGCTTACCATTCATCAAGTCTCTGTTTCTTGAAGACCCTAGAATTTTTAAAAGAAGAAACCAGCATATTTTCTACCAAGACACTTTTGCTTTGCTTTTTCTTGGAAAGACCTGAACTGTTTTGAGTGAAACTTTCTATAAATAAACAAGCCTAACAACAAAACTGAGGCAGATATCTAACCTGAAAACTTTCAGTCCAGATAATTAGTTTCTGAAACAAGTAAAAGGGGTTTATTTTAGGAAGTGTCAGGAAAGCAATGCTACCTACCAAGTGATATTAATAATAAATCTTAATCATATTTTTCTATTAAATTCAATGGAATTTTGATTTTGCATGAGAATTATGAGAATCAAACATCATATATGCTAAAAAAGCATAAAAAAGCATGAAATATATTGTAGGACAGGTCTAGATATTCAGTCTTCACTTCTGTTTTACATGTTTGTTTTACCACATGGTCTAGAAATTTTAAGATGTGGTAGACAGCAAATAACCGAAAAGTCTCTTACAAAACTAAACTATTGTTGTATGAGAAACCCATAAGACTTTTTAATCTTTCTGTAGATTAATGTAAGAGAAAAATGGGGTGCAGACAAGATCGAGGAAGCTGAATCACACTCTGAAATTATGTCTCTTTTTTTCACTGACCATAAAAGTAACAAGAGCTTACAGTAGATGTCTTCATTTGTCAATAGCTCATCCTAGTGTGAGGTGAGAGAACTCCAGCCTTGAGGGTGCATCCCTACTCAATCTTATAATAAGCCACACCTAGAGGTAGGTATTACATGACTGAAGCTAGGTTAGTAGAATACCAGCCTCAATACATGAGGCATGGCTAAGAATCAAGGGTTGGCAAACATACAGACAGAAAATCTTAGGAAAGCTTTAAGCTAAAATCTTAAGAACTACAGTGAACAAAGTAATTCTGATGACTAAATTATCAGTTTTACAGTTAGAAATACAAAAGTCACAGGATTTTTTATTATTAGCTAAACACTATTTTAATACATTTGTAACTTTTAAAGTGGAAATTGTAGAGTTTATATTTTTTAGCTGAACAAATATAAAGTATTTAAGATTTTTAACAGAAGTGAGACATGAAAACTGAGGAATTAAAACCTGACATCGATAGTAAGGACAGAATTACAATATCAAAAGAGCATATAGCTCAACAAAACTTCTTCATAAAGGTTATCAAAATAACAAACTAGTGATATTATCCAAGGATATTAGCCGTAGATAGGATTAGGAAAAAAAAATGATTAGGTTATAAAATCATAATTTAGTTTGCTCTTTTGGCAGACAAGAAATTTACTCCTGAGCTGGAACTCAGCCTGTTTCACACAAGTCAACAAAACAAATGTGAGTGTATTCAAAACCAATAGGAATTGCAACCTATATTATTTTATGTTTATTGTGCAACACTTCTAAATGGAGGTTCTCTATTGGTGTTATTATTTCACAGTCTTCAAAGTCTGAAACATTTTCTCCTCATTAATATCCCAATTAACCGTATCTGATTAACTAAGGGGAGGCTGGGCTGCATATAGTTAAAATTGATCTTGCAACTGGTTGCCCAGATTATTGATTAATCTACGTAATAAATGTAGAAATGAAACAGCTTCTTCATGTGCCAATACTTTATTAGTTATCACAGGTAAACAGATACTATAAATCCTATGCAGACTTCTAGGACTGTCATTGTCATCAACCAGTCTCACCCCTTTTACAGACAGCACATGCTCATCCCTGCATTCGTGAGTAAAATGTATGCACTGGTCTAGTATCTCTGCTAAAAATCAAGGACAAAATAAGTCCTTTAACATACCTTGGTAGATACATTATACAGAAGCATACCAGAAAAGATTTTGTGATTTTACTAATATATTGATAGTACATGCCCATTTTGCTGTATATTTATATCTAGCATTTTTTATAGAGTAACAGCACAGCAGGAAAACATTAGGAAAATTGACTGAGGTTAAATTGTAAATATTATGATATTTGTTCTATGTCTCAAGAAATGTTCAGAAAGGTAAAGCATCCTGTATAACATGAATAAGGGCTTGAAATAAAAGATTTGAGCCAGATCCAATAGACAAAGCTGCTGTAGGAAACACGAACTGAAAATGGTTGCAAATTGACGATAAATGGTGTACTTGTGTTTATTTTTAAATCACTTATACAATCTAGTTCAGTTATTTTCAGTCTACCTTTTCCTTCATTTAATTTTATTGCGCAGCCATGTTTTTGCCTTAATGCTTTTGCTACTCAAGTGCTGGTACAAGAATTTTAAACCATACAGAACCCTAATATAACCTAGGATAACAATAAGGGCTGCTACAATGCCAAAATGAATCTTGACTGAATAGTCTTCAGACCTGTGAAATGGAGTGACTCTGCATGCAGGCATGAGGGAAATATAAGACAAGTTGGAGAACTGGTGACTGAGAGCCTGATTCAAGCACTTGTGGTTGGGTCAATCTCTTAGAGAAGGCAAAATCCTTTGAACCTGGCTCATTGAAATGGGTTTGTGTATCTGGTTAAAAAAGCCAATGCAGATCCCGGGAGCAGGGACCAAATACCTCACCCACTCAGCCAAACATGCCAATGTCAGTGTTGACCCCAGGATCCCATTTTCCTGCTCTTCTTGTGAATCCATAACCATTGTATGCTAACAGCCACCACCATAACGCCATGTTCTTTCAACCAGAAGGTTTAGGAAACTAGACTGCAGGTTGATCAAAGTGCCTGCCTTGTCCTGTTGATTCCCTGTATTTAGGAAAAGGGGTAGGCATTTAACCAGTACTCTAATTCACCAGTTGAGTAAAATTTCTGAACTGGATGAACTGGAATCCCACCCATAGATTTTTTACAAACACTTACTTCTCTCCACCGCCTGCATGTGGATTATATGTGGTACCAGATAGACAAATTTTCATGAAGCAGTGTCAAATGCAGGTAACTAAGAAAAGTGGCCTGATATTTTTCATTTCAGATATGCAGAAGACTCAGAGACAAGATGATGGAATAATACGAATTCAGATTAAAAATAATATTGAATGTAATTAAGCACAGGAACAACTTAATAGTGGAAAGATTGTCATCTATGACTAGGTATCTTTCTGACATACACTAGCATAAGGAGAAGCTATGAAGCTATGATCTTCCTGCAAAAAGAATGAGAAATCATTCTCTTATATTGATCACATTGCTTCTAATGTACTATTACTGTAATGTTTTGCTTCATGTATCACACTCTTACTCTGAGGTGGCTGTATCTGCAGGACTTGCAATTTGTGGTCACCTAAATAGCCTGTCGATTAACTCTGCATGTACCTTTAGATACTCCGGGTAATTAATTAATGACATTCCTTTAGTACTCAACTGCCCATTATAATGGGAAGTAACCATTAAAAGCCTGGAGATAATCTAAATTAACTAAATGGAGTGGCTATTATATGACTGCAATGTAACAGAAGGTATTAAATTATAGTTTTTGAGTTACAATGAAAGTTGTTGGGAATCTCTGCTATTTTTTAGTAGCAAGTAGTAGCAAGCTAAAGCAAATCTACAGTCTCTTGAATTAATTTTTGCTGTTTGTAGAATGAAAACCAGAGAGTTTGTATAGTATTCAGTGCAAATTATTCTTGTGAGATTAGGAAAGCTTCATGGCAAAATATTGCAAAAACCTGATTTCACTCATTGGAACATAATTAGTGTTGTAGATTGACAAGGCACAAAAATAATGTAAAGGTTATGTTTCCACTGTTTCCAATATGGTATGTTACTGTTGTCTGCATAGATGATATACTGAGACCTCACATCATATATATACATGTAGTACAAGTTGACACAGTGCAAAAATGAAAATGAAACTCTCCTATTGTCTACAGAAAGAGCATCACAAAATAATAGTGGAGTAGAAAGCTTTCAGTCCAGAAGATAGAGTAAATAAAATTGCTTTAGGAGGCCAGAAGTAACAAAATACAGTGAGGCTAGAACTGATATTAATAACTCTGTCCAGAAACATTCTATATGTGGATACAGAGCCCTGCACTTAGACTTATTCCTTAACAATGAAAAACTGGAGACTTCCTTGTAAAAGACAATTTGATTTGCTGTGGGAAGTTCATCTTAGATAAAGGACATCCTATCAGCAAAAACTCTCTTCTTTTCATAATAAAAAAGCCAAAAGTTTCCTCTACCACATGAGTAGACTATTACTGAAAAGAAAAAAATGTCAACTAAAGCAAAAGCTGTGACACCAAACTTGTGATAGCTACCTGATGAGATACCAGATGAAGATTCCCAATAGTATCCCCACTGGCTGGTGTAGTAAAATTTTCAGAAAGTCTTAGGTTCAAAAAGTCATCAAATCAAACTTTCAGAAATATTTCATGAAAGCCTGATGAGAAACATTCATCAATCCAGCAAGTAATCAAAACCCAAATAAATTGAATTTATTGAATTTATTCTTCAGTAGAATTCAATTCTAAAATTATTTGAAAAAAAAACAGATGTTTGTTACACTTCAAATAATTAACTTTTCTGACTCTATTCTGTAAACTTACAGGGACAAGGCAAACTACAGGCCTGTCAGTCTCACCTCTGTGCCTGGCAAAATTATGGAGGAGATTATTCTGGGAGTTATTGAAAAACGCCTGAAAGACAACGCAGTCATTGGTCCCAGCCAGCACGGGTTCACAAGGGGAAAGTCCTGCTTAACAAACTTAATTTCTTTCTATGACTAGGTTACCCACCTGGTTGGCCAAGGGAAGCCAGTCAATGTAATCTTTTTGGATTTGAGTAAGGCTTTCCATACTGTCTCTCACAGTAGCCTCCTGGGCAAAATGTCCAGCATACAGCTGCATAAACACATAATGCACTGGGTGAGCAATTGGCTGACGGGTCGGGCTCAAAGGGTTATAGAAAATGGGGTTACATGGGGCTGGCGACCAGTCATTAGCGGGGTTCTGCAGGGATCCATCTTAGTGCTCTTTAATGTCTTCATAAATGACTTGGATGCAGGACTTGAAGGTTTGCTATCTAAGTTTGCCGATGACACAAAATTGGGAGGAGCTGTTGACACTCTCGAGGGCAGAGAGGCCCTGCAGAGAGATCTGGACAAATTAGAGAGCTGGGCAATCACCAACTGTATGAAGTTTAACAAGAGCAAGTGCCCGATTCTGCACCTGGGAGAGGGCAACCCTGGATGTACGTACAGACTGGGGAATGAAAGGCTGGAGAGCAGCTGCGTGAAGAGGGATCTGGGGGTTCTGGTTGACGGCAAGTTGAACATGAGCCAACAGTGTGCCCTGGCAGCCAGGAGGGCCAACGGTGTCCTGGGGTGCATCAAGCACTGTATTGGTAGCTGGTTGAGGGAGGTGATTGTCCTGCTCTACTCTGTGCTGGTGCAGCCTCATCTTGAGTTCTGTGTGCAGTTTTGGGCGCCACAGTATAAAAAGGATATGAAGCCACTAGAGAGTGTGCAGAGGAGAGCCACAAAGATGGTGAAGGGTTTAGAGGGGAAACCATATGAGGAGCAGCTGAAGTCACTTGGTCTGGTCAGCCTGGAGAAGAGACTGAGGGGAGACCTCATTGCGGTCGACAGCTTCCTCACAAGGGGAAGAGGAGGGGCAGGCACTGATCTCTTCTCCCTGGTGACCAATAATAGGACCCGAGGGAACGGCAGGAAGATATGCCAGGGGAGGTTTAGGCTGGATATTAGGAAAAGGTTTTTCACTCAGAGGGTGGTTGAGCACTGGAACAGACTCTCCTGGGAGGTAGTCACAGCGCCAAGCCTGACAATATTCAAGAAGCATTTGGACAACGCCCTCAGATATATGGTGTGAATTTTGGGGTTGTCCTATGCAGGGACAGGAGTTGTACTCGATGATCCTTGTCGGTTCCTTCCTACTCAGGACATTCTATGATTCTGTGATTCTGTGACAAAAAGATGAGTGATAGAGCAGAGATGGTGGATTCTGTGTAAGATAAAAGACATAGATTTTGATGCCTTCCTGGAGAACCAATATGGGTACCACTTTGCTGACAAAGCCATTTCCATTGCATACAAGAAATAAAAGGAATAGAAATGGCCCTCAGTTATAAACTGAAAAATGCATTGTAATAATTATAAAGCCATTATACCATGAATCTGTGCATTCCTTTATTAGATCAGTTCCTGAAACTTAAAGTTTTGCCACCTTTGCCTACCGTATCTAGGTAGAGGTAATTTTCAGTCCTCTGTAGGAAGAATATGAATTCTAATGAAACACTTAGAAAAAACAATGAATAAATCATTGAGTTAATCTCTCTTGATAATGCATGTGCCAAAAAAGTTAATTCTTAATTTCTATTCACACACACAAAATATGAAATTTTCTTTTCATTAAAACCAAAATAGCAGATGTGAGGTGTTTTTATTAAAATTGATGGCAAGCAATAAGTTTTTAAAAGCTTTTAATGCTATATATGCTATGCAAGGTATGAGTAAAACATCCCCATGGGACCGAGCTGTGATGCTAGTTTACTAGTGATTGTTATGGCTTAAGATTTTATTTTCTCCATTATATGAAAAAGTGAGACAGAAAATAACAGTGTTAACACAACATCTCAGGCCTCATTACAATGTTCGTTGTTCGTGAAAACTACTGAATGTCATTGACAGTTATAAATATCCAGTGGCAAGTGTAAAAGCAGAAAGCGAAAAATCTTAACTTTCAAATGATCTAAACAATAGAATAGAAGAAACAGTTCATTTAACTTTTGTTTGTTGTGTTCATGTTCAATATTAAACCTTCTCATTTGACAGACACCAAATCCCCTCATCAAAAGAAGAACTTAGACACATATTTACACTGAGGTATATGAGTAAATATGTATCCAAATCAATCATAGGATCATAGAATACCAGGTTGGAAGGGACTTCAAGGATCATCTGGTCCAACCTTTCTTGGCAAAAGCACAGTCTAGAAAGAGGCATCAAAAGCATAGACACCCAAAAGAAGTGGTTTTAACCCATTGAAAGTCAGGAACTATTTACACTACCTTAATTAGCTTTCAAATAGATTTTAAATCTGTCTACATGTGTTTGTTATTCCTGCTTTGTATCTCACAAGTAACCTCGGCATACTGTTCCCAATGTATTTCTCCATAAAAGAATTCTTCACAGCACACCTGAAATCTTGATGTAGGCTCCACAACTTCTGAAACAAAAAAATTGAAGAATAAAACTATTTATGTATTAGTGAATCCATGAGATCTGTGATACAATATCCTGTAGAAAATATTAAAGCTTCAAAATGCAGTGCAAGACCTTCAAATTGAAGATTTGGAAAGAATTTTCTCTCCTTAATTTGCTGTCACTACGAATTATTAATAGAAACCCTTGGTATCATACCAGATTTCTTTTGGCATTGAATGTCTATGGATTGTCACACATGTAATTATGATAGAATGTTACAATTAATATTTGAATCTAAAAGTCCTAATGGAATGAAATGAGGCAGGGAGACCAAAGTATTTTCCTCACCATTTCTTATATTCATTCCCTAAGCACCAGCTGCTGGCAGCATTTTGAGACAGGATAGTGGGCTTGATGGACCTGTGGTCTGACAGAATATGGCAATTCTTATGTTCTTACAGTCTTATAAAAGTGCTCTGCTTTTTGCAATCAGTTAAACTTTAAAGTGCAAAAGCAAAGATATGCGTAAGTCAACTAAAGCATAGCTTGCAATGGGAGGCAAGAAAAAAGTAGAATGCATATGCCGCATGCACCTGCATGGGCTGTGGTGGCAATAAGAAAGTAAGAAAGTAGTGTCACTGTAACACACCATGAAAAGATACACAGGAGGCTTCTTGACTCCAGAAAATAGTTCTGTCCTTTGAGCACCCACCTGAAAAAGTTACGAGGGGCAGGCATATAATATATTCCTCCTTCTGGAGGTAATGGAGCTTTCACTCAGTACAGTTTGAATGCTGTGAGATCCATTGTTCTTGGATTCCTTTCCTACATCTTCCCCTTTTTACTTACCCATATGAGCAGGAATGAAATGACCTCTTTCTGCTCACAGTTATATTGAAGTACCTCCTTTTCCCTTTGTGCCTGCTGCACTTAATGTTGCACCCAATTGCAGTGCCTGTGTAGGATGACACTTCTGGGCATGATGCTACTGGGGAAGTGATATTTCAGAACATGCTATTCAATTTCTCAAGGCAGTATTTTGGGAGACAGAAGGTAAAATCCATATATAAAGAAATGTACTTTCTTGTCAGTTGAACAAACTTCCCACAATAATTCATTTGAATTTACAAAGAATTGAGATGAATAAAATCAGGTTATAAAAACACAAGCAAGGAAACACATACAGAAAAATACTAGATTAAAATCTATGTAAAACCCTGTAACTAAATTAAAATAAATCGAACTCCACAAAAAAAAAATCAGTTTTACCAACATTATACACGGACTTGAAAGTCTAATTTGAATTTCAGTACATTTGGGTACAGGTCATGCATACATAAAATGAAAGACTAATGCTACAGAAAATTTAGGGCTAAACTAAAGAGGATTCAAGTGTTGAAACAGCTCTCAAGACCTTCTCTGACCCTGTCATACCTATGTTTTACCAACATATTCACTACTAACTAAATTTCACTTTCTTCCCATTTCAAGATGGGGAAAACCAACTCTGCCTGCTTTGAACTGAGTTTATCCACCAGGATATTGTCTGTTCTGGATGTGGTTCCCTAAGCAGAAGGCTCTAGATGTATTTAAGCAGTACCACATTGCTTTGAACACTGCTAAGACTTATGCATGTGAAGGAGCAGAGCTCCACTTTCTATCTGAAGATATGGCAGATATGGTAGAAAACCAAGTATAAAATCTAAGCATTTACAAGACTACATGGAATATAAACATCTCAAATCTACTTCATTCTTACGTAAGGTTTTTTTTTATTTCATGGTAATATGATCAAGATGACAGAGTTGGCTAGTGGCAGAGTTATAAAAGAACTCCAGATTCTCCATTAACTCTTCACTGAAACACATCGCATCGTCTTCAGAAGAGTAATCACATCAGGGGGAATCAGAGCTTTCAGAGGCAGAACTTTCTGGCACTTCAGCGAGATGCTCCACGCCTCACACTTTGATGAGCAGATCAGCATACAGAATCATAAATTGAACATAAAATACATGCCAGCTCATTCTTTCCTACCCAGAAAGATGTCCTAATAAATCACCCATATTTGAAATGAGGGTTTAAAGAAATGAAGTATAAAATATAAACAGAGATGTATTCAGAACCCCATGTCTGTGGCAAATTGAATCCTTACTGCTTTATTCCATAATGGCCATAAAAATACTTTCAAGAATCTTTAGAAGCATATTTTAAATTATTCCCTTAAGCCTACTCAGATCTGCCGTATGACGAATGTGGGAGGTTGAGTGAGAGTAGCTTATATGCCAAGGAGCAGGGAAAAAAAAAGAATCACAAAGGACAGATTTAATAATAGGAAAGAGGCTGTTAACTTACACATTCTTATAGTTTCTTTTCTTTAAGTATGTATAGTGGCCCCATTTTTACTTCCTTACACTCTAGCCAAGCAGGCATTATTGCAATGAAAGAAACCTACTGGTTATAATTTATATTGTCTTTTGTAACTTTTCTGATGACTTTAGCTCTTTAAATGACAGTTACAGAGTCAACCAAAGCAATTTACCAATCACAGTATTTTTAAGAAGTTTATCACCTCAATTTCACAATAGGATAAATTCACTAACTTTAGTGTAGAACATCATTATCTAAGTTAGTTTTGCTACCTATATTATGCAAGTTCTGTATTCCTCTATTATCTTAAATTTGCAGGGAACAATAAAATATTTCCATGGTTAATTAAATCTTAAAGAGTGCTTGTCTTCATTGAATACTTGTATTTATCAAATTATTTCAAATTAAAATGAAATACAGATTTTCATAGACTCTGTCACAGTTCTTCAAAAAGGACTTAAAGGACAACCATAATTCTTTAAAACAAGTAACAAACCATTGACTGACCAAGTGTGCTCAAGAGTTTATATTAGCATGGCTTGATTGCTTCCAACACATCTGTCTCAAAACACCACAGCTGCCTATCAGGACAGCTATCGTCTAGGAAAAGATCAGGCCTTCTGAAAACCAATACACCAAGGGTATATATCACATGCAGGTAATAAACCAGAGTGACAGTAGTAAACAACATGACATCTGAGAGACGTTAGATTAGTCAGCTTAGAATCCAACTTCATTGACTGCTGTCCAATGGGGATAACATACAGGCCTTTTCGTACCACTGAGCGTTAATTAGCAGCTACCAGTCTTGTTTGTGCTAGCAGTTATAAATATTAATATAATTGTATCATTTATTCATTTTTGTAAGTGGCAACTTTAGGATTCTTCCCATTTTGCATGGTGATACGTCACACCTAAATGTGCTAAATGAAGTAAAAAAGTCAAGGTAAAATTATTTCTACATTAATCATTAAAGTAAAAAGGGGTCATGTATTAGCGTCACTGAACTGCTAAGTGCACTCTGTCTTCTGAGAGATAAGATTCCCTCTGTTTGACCACTATGCTCTTTACATCTCTTAGTTCATCATGTAAAGACCAGGTTACCTTTCTGGTTCTCAATGCAATTACTCTTCAGTCCTGATTTTCCCAATATTGTCTCAATTCTATGTAGTCTTCTTTACTTCAGGGACACAGATTGCATACAGATTGCATGTGCCTTTCCTGTGAGACAATCACGCATACTGGCCTGTCTTACAGTTTAAAATCAAGAACCAAGAAATGAATACTCTCTCACTTTTCTTTAATATAGTAATTCCTACTCACAAAAATAATATTTATGTCTGACATCTGCTTTGCAATCCTAGGATTTAATTCTTCTGATCAACATCAGGGATCGAGAGGTTAGTCATCTCTAGTTAGGTTACTTACCAATGGCTCCCTACATAGAAAATATGTTCCTTGCCAATGACAGGTCATTGACTTGCCCTAAAAAGCTTTCTTTGGGTGAGACAAGTCATCCACTCCAGAGGCTATTCTCTACAGTCATTGTTAAAAAAGTTTCAAGTAATAAGCTGAGCTTTAAACATATAATTCTTAGATGCTTAAGATGGGAGAAATGGATTCCATTCAGGTTGTCTGAATGTACATTTCTGTAAAAGAAGATGGCACTGGAGAACTGAGATTTAATTTCTGCTTCAGCTGTGCTCATGAGTCACAGGTGCACTTGAGCAAATCAATCCCTCTTATTTTAGTTCATATTTTCTGTTGAAGATAAATCTGTTTAAAGATTTAGGCACAACTGAGCATGGAAATCTGCAGCTCCTTCTATAGGAGAATTTAACTGCAGAAGAACAAGAAACAGCCAGCATTTCAAAAAAATAGAGGGACATGTCTCCATAGGTAGGAAGAAGAGCACTCAGGGGTAGGAAAAGCATATATTTTATTGTAGAAAAGGCCTGTAGCTGTCAGACAAGGGTGCTGTCTGTAAGCGTCTAGTAAAGGGATATTAACCAGTAGACAAGTAGCTATGCTGACTGATACAAGGGTGGGCTAGAAGCAGGATTCAGAAGGGGTAAGGCCAGGTCGAAAAGGAGAGTAGTTTGGTGTTATAATACACTAAGGGTCTAAGCAAAAGCCAGAAGCCAGACTAAGGAATGAAATTTGAAGAGTCTTGTAGTCCCAAACCAAACAGCATCAAGCAAAGCCAGGAAAGCACTATGCTAAGCATCCAGAAATGAAACAGAAGGGAATCTGCAGCCAAGTACATGTGATCTCAGATGTGATACTTGGGAAAGAAACTCTCACTAGGCAATCTGAAGTTCTTTTAAGCTGGGTTTAGCTGAACAACTAGGTTGAAAGGAAACCGGTTACAACCAAGATGCCAGATGTAGACTTTGTCTACATTCTACTTTGCTCTATGAGCAAAGCCAATGATCCTGTTGCAATAAGTACTCCTGAACTCCTTAGTAGGATGTTCTCTCTTGATAAGCTGAAAACGTCATCCATGGTTCCAAGATGAACCACACTCCTAAAGGGAAGGGTAACAAATACAATACTTTGGATATGCTTAGACAAGGCAATGAAACAAGATGATGAGGAATGATAAGAATCACTTTTCTTGAAGATTCTCCAAGCTAGATACTTTATTCTTCTGCGATGAGAACATTATTCAGGACATGGTAAGTCAGTGGAAATTCTCTCTTAGACGTGTTTCTAAAACAAAACATAAAAAATTTCATGTGACTAACACTACTGGAAAATATCCCCAAACAAGATGGTCAGCAGCTTGGTTAACCTCCTACTCTATGTAGGCACAAGAGGTCCTTAAAATCTTTCCAGTTCCTGTGAAAGCAGTAGTCAAAAGAATGGTCCCACTACTTTGGTGTCAGGAGCTGAATTACATCTAGCCATAAATGCTGAGGGATAAAATGTATCTGGTTGCCTTCAGTTGTACTTCAGTTAAATCTCTAATGGAAAATGTAGACTTCAACTTTAAGATATCATAAAAAATAAACAAGAGAAGGAGAAATTACTCCAGAAAATCAGTTTTTAAGATTCTGTGTGCTGAAGTAGAGAAGGAAAGGTAGGGAGAACTGTGAGCAGCTGTTCATGATATCATATCCAGACAACAGTGTACTTCTCCTACTCACACACTGACTAAACTTGCAGAATTCAACAGCATTACTCACATAATTACTCACCTCTATGTGACTAAGAGTATGCAAATCTATCCTAGACAATGAGGAGCGATGGTATAACTCTATTTGTGCTTCACACTTTTTTTGTGAAATGTGATCCATTTTTCCTGAGGAAATCTGCTGCTTAGCAAAACAACCCTATAATCTTGTGCCTGTCGAAACTTTAAAGCCCATAGACAGATTAAGATACCAGGAAACCCCACTCACCCTGGCACATTTCTCATACCATCCCACCACCCTCTCTCCACTTTTCCTCTCAGCCTTCCTGAGATCTTTGCTGCTACAAAGGGACATGCTTATGCTTACAGTGTCTGTACTTAACTGCCAACACTCAGTCCCCAGCCAGTGAGTATTGGTCAAGGGATTGCTGAGATGAATTCAGGAAGACAGAAATATCAGTTTGTTATAGACCAAGAATAATTCTCAATCCCAGCTTTCAATGGAGGAAAAAACAAAACAAACCAAACAAAAAAAAAAACAACAAAAAACCCAAACAAACGGTTTCCCAGTCTAAGGTATGTTAAGCTCATGTTAGGGTCTATAGAAAGAAGGCAGACTTTCCAAACACCTTATTTTAGGTAATATTTGATAGGATCAACTGGAAACATGGCAGCATTATTACACAGAGACGGGTACGCTTTTGAGATGCACAGTTAAAATCAAAGACTAAGAAGCAGTTTATGCTGCCTTTGTTCACTACGTTCCCTGTGAAGCAAAAACTGGCACAAGGAAGACGCATTGCCCTGATCATTTTAATTAAAGCCTGTAATGCATCAGTGGATACCTAAAAACAAACATAGAATCATAAAATCATAGAATAGTTTGGGTTGAAAGTGACTGTTAAAGGTCATCTAGTCCAACTTCCCCTGCAATGGGCAGGGACATCTTCAACTAGATCAGGTTGCTCAGAGCCATGTCCAACCTCACCTTGAATGTTGCCAGGGATGGAGCACCTACCACCTCTCTGGGCAACCTGTTCCAGAGTTTCACCACTCTCATTGCAAAAAACTTCTTCCTTCTATCTAGTCTAAATCTACCCTCTTTTAGTTTAAAATCATTACCTCTTGTCCTGTCACAACAGGCCCTACTAAAAAGTCTGTCCCCATCTTTCTTATAAGCCCCCTTTAAGTACTGAAACGCTGCAATAAGGTCTCCCCACAGCCTTCTCTTCTCCAGGCTGAACAACCCCAGCTCTCTCAGCCTTTCCTTGTAGCAGAGGTGCTCCATCCCTCTGATCATTTTTGTGGCCTCCTCTGGACCTGTTCCAACAGGTCCATGTCCTTCCTGTGCTGAGGACCCCAGAGCTGGATGCAGAACTGCAGGTGGGGTCTCACCAGGGCAGAGTAGAGGGGCAGAATCACCTCCCTCGACCTGCTGGCCACGCTTCTTGTGAGGCAGCCCAGGATACAGTTGGCCTTCTGGGCTGCAAGCGCGCATTGTCAACTTATGTCCAGCTTTTCATCTATCAGTACCCCCAAGTCCTTCTCTGCAGGGCTGCTCTCAATCCCTTCATCCCTCAGCCTGTACTGATACCAGGGGTTGCCCCCATCCAGGTGCCGGACCTTGCACTTGGCCTTGTTGAACCTCATGATTAGTTTAGTGTGGACTTGGCAGTGCTAGGTGAATGGTTGGACTTGATGATCTTAAAGGTCTTTTCCAATCTAAAGGATTCTATGATTCTATGATGTTCACACTGGCCCACATCTCGAGCTTGTCCAGCTCCCTCTGGATGGCATCCTGCCCATCAGGTGTGTCAACTGCACCACTCATCTTGGTGTTGTCTGAAAACTTGCTAAAATCATTCTCATCAGCTGTTCTCCCACTACTCTTTTCCCACAAACGTATACAACATATGGAATGGAGACAACTTAAGACCTAGCCATAAACCTCCATCAGCTATAGGGCTGATTTCAGCATTTTTTATGGGTCAGAGCACATCCAGAAGCTCCTCTGTCAGGTGTTATTGGCAACAGAAAAGGTTAGGTTCAATCTGCCTGCGAGTCCTTTCAAATATAAATGATGGCAAGAGAACTTTCCTGGAGCCAAGCTCTTTATTCCTATCTCCTGGCAACTGACATAAAATTTCCTTGAATAAATGACTAATTAAATTTGTACACAGAAACTCCTGTTTGGCAAAACATTTTATAAAGACCAGACATATCTGAATGTCATAGAAAATGTTGCCATAATCACAAGCAGTTTTGGTTAAGGCCATGAGCATTGCCAGAACCTCAGGATTTATGAGGGCTAACACGCATACTCAGGAGTATTTATCTTTCCTGTCTTTTCCTATGTTCCTTCTTAACTCCACACATTCCTCGGGCCTCTTAAACTCTAAAGCACACTACCCATTCCCTAATGCCAGTCTCTCTGCTTGCCAAATGAAAAAGGCACATTTCATCCATTCTCTGGGTGTTGCAGCCACCAGTGTACTGTGGGCTACCCCAGCTTCTGTGTATGAGCATACAAAAGTCAGCTCTTGTAGTTGCATTTGCATTGTCTATATAATATGCAGCCATGTGTACTATCCTCTCTTTCACATCAGGATTTATTCAGTACATGGTCTAGCTGGCTTGCTGCAGGCTGGGAACTAGGAACAAACCAGCTGGAAACTTATTTACAGGAAAAGTCTTGTTAGTATGAAAGAAAACAAGAATAGGAATTTTTCTTCCCTGATCATCTCAATCCTGAGAGAACTGGAAAGACCACAGAGAAATACCAAACAAATGCTGAAGAAGTTTGTTGACATAAAACTGGGAAATTGTCATTTTGCTCTTTCTTAAAACAACTAGAGCTATTCCTACCAATATAATAAACCCTTTTCTCTCTGAAATCATGACTGTTATAAAAACCAAGGATTCCAGAATGCTTTACATAGGAGCTGAAAATACGAATAATGTCGATATTGACGTGTAAACTTCTACCTTGCCCTTCTATTCCTTTCCTTATATAGACTACTCATCAAAAAATATTCCAACAAATTGTAGAGCAAAACAAATTTGTTCGGTAATGAAGTAAACAAATAGAGGATATGGAAAAAGAAACTTTTCTCCCAAAAGCCAAAACATACATGTTTAGGGGATTAGAACTGGTATTTGCATATAAACATTACAACAAACCTCCAGTAAATCTTATGTTTGAGAATACTGAAGTGAAAAAGTCTGCTTGATTGTGGTCCACAGTTATACATGTGGTTTAAGAGCAAATATCCAAAGAAGAAAAGACATTATCTAACAGTTGTCTTGCTACCTTGATTGCTATATCCAGGTGTCACATTCATTCCTTTTACAAATTGTTGGCGAACATCAGTACATTCACATGAAATGTAAAGCACTAACAAAACATGCAAGCAAAAGTGCAAACAGTGCAAGTGAAATTAGTTATATCCACTAATTAATAAAAGCCTTAAAATTGAGCACCACCCATAAGCTTGAAAAATAAGGAGCCTCACATTTTTATTAAGATACCTAGCACTCATAGAATGAATTCATATCCCATTTATCATATCACTATAAGCTACAGACCTGAAGCAAAGTCAATGGGAGCTTTCCAAGACTTTAAGCTCTACCTGGAATGTTAATGGAATCTACATCATATCAGTTTGGTTTTTTTAAGACAAGATTAAGACAAACATCTACGAAGATATCTTGTTGATATTGCCTTGGAAGAGAGGTGAGATAAAGCAAGCTCCTGAGTCTTTTGTCCTCTGTCTGTGATCTTGTCAGAAGAACTCAAGAGGTGGATTATATCAGTGTCATCTTTTTGATATCCTGAGATTTCCCAGCACTATGTCTAAGATTGTTTCTCCAAAACCACTATTTAATCATAATGTGATACAGATGTAGATACAGAGGAGTGGTTGTAAGAAAAATACAGTCACTGATTTTAGTTGTTTACAACTTAGCTAACCATTAAGTATTCATTCTAAAATTTTTCATTCTGTTAGTCTACCAGGGTAAATTTTGGAGTGAATATTTCTGCAAAAACAGCCCAACCTTTCTGCAGATGAAGATGTTGGCTTTGTTCAGACCAAGAAAAATGCAAATCTTTGAGAGTTCAAGTACCTCCACCATCTGGGAAAGAAACAAAACACTTGACAGAGCATTTCTCCTTGCCTCAGAAATGTTTTAGCATCTGTAAGATTTTCCCTAAATGTGAGTATCTGAAGATCTTTTCCTGTGCAGTTTTGCAGAACACCATATCCACACTGAACATGTTCCATACCAGGAGAGTCAGATATTCCTCAGACAGTCAGGAACTCTTCCTCCCCACCACTGCCCTTCCCAACCCCCCCCAAGAAATAATCTGATACTGAATGTAGGAAATGAGAGAAAGGAGGTTGTCTGGAGATTGCAACAGTCCCAAAGGGGTTATGTATCACAATTCATATGCAAAAGGGTGTAGAGAAGGTTGCACACCTAATGTTAATGTCAGCGTTTGACTATATAACCATAACATTCTGTTAATTGTATGAAATTTCATGTAAATCAAAAATACAAAGAACCTCTAGTTTCTCTTTTTCAGCTCAGGCTGTTCCTATTGTATATTTGTGCTTGTTTCAATCTTATTCTAGAGGAATGAATCTTCAGCTACTTCTCCTAGGAAACATTGTCATAAACTAAGAAACCTTATTTTAAGTAGGGTGGTTTTTCCCCCCTTACCGTGCATATTCTTTTTTTTCCCCTTTTTCATCCCTGTGAAGGCAGATCTAGTCAAATTTTCTGTTCCTTTCCCCTTGCAGAGCACCTGAGACGGAGTAGCCAGAGAGCTTTAATTGGGGTGGGCACAATGTAAAATCAAAAGCAATGACCTCTATGTGAGGAACACCCAGGGACAACGTTCCACTGGAGTTTCTGTTTGTGGGGACAAAGCAGGAGAGAACTGCAGGACTGGTCATTGTATAAAATCACTGCTTGTGCACCCTTCCAGTGTGGGTGGACCTCAGCAGCCCATTAGCTGCTAGATGTAGTGCAGATTACAGTCTGATAGCCACCAAGCACACCAGCTGTCAAGCCTAATGCAGCCAGCAAACTACTGCTAGAAAACAGACACCTTGCACAGTGGATTCCCCAGCTCCCAAGCCAGTTCTGCTTGGTGCATCTTTGTGGTACTTCAAATAATGCTTTAGATTCTTTCATGCCCAATCTTTTTATTAAATTCTGGGGTTTAAGTCTGACCAGACCTTTGTGTGTTTCACTAGGTCTTATTTATGTTTTCTTCCAAGGCAAAAATGTATTGTAAGGCTGGTTGATTTGCAAGGCAATGTTTAACAAAACAGTATGAGATGTATCTGATTAAAAACCCAGCCAACAATAAAGTGATTATCTTTCAGCACAGTGTGTGGTGCCATATGGTGACTGAGCAAGTGGGAAGAACTGATGCTTAATATGCAGCTCCAGTGATTTACAGTTACTGACTTCCTGTAGAAAATGACTGCTTCTTTCATAAAAACCTAATTAGTTTAAAAAGTACATGTTTGCAGAGAAAATTTATATTGATAAAGTTGCCAGTGCAGTATCCAAACATATTAATGATCTATAAAAAGCTCAAGTGGCAGGTGCATTTTGAACCACCTGTCTTGATCTATCCTGCTGACCCTGATCAGAAGAGTTGCCTGAAATAACCATGAGTAGCTTTTTTTACTGGTTCTTTTTATTGTTTATTATATTTATAAACTGTGTACAGTTGCATCAAATCGGGTAACACATCTATGAACAGACTAAGCAACAATTGTTCTTTTGTTGTTTGTTTTTTTTTTCTTTTGCCAGTAAATCTGCAGGCTTTGCAAAAACCCTGGTCTGTTCTTCCTAAATTTAGGGGCTTCCTTCTTCCTACAACAGTAAAAAATACAATGTAACAACCTGAAAAACACATAAATAAGAGCTAAAGTAGCAATCACATCTTTATCAAGAAAGTTTCATAAATGTTTCATTGACTTGATAGCACCACAATGTGTTTATTCTTATTAAATTAATCCAAACCCCTTCCTCTCTTACTGTAGAATAAATCCAAAATAATGCTACCGCATTTTGTGTTAATGGGTATAATTCTGAAAGGCAGGCACCTTAAGAACCATAGCTATAGCCTATTAACAGCATTGAGAGCCTTTACACTCAAGTGTCTTACTCCATAGATTAGAAATAGACACCTTGTGCATAAAATTTTAGATAATTTCTAATATTTAAAAAATTCTGTCATATGGGATATCACAGTAGGTGTTTTTATTATTCCTGTATTTTCTGTTCCCCCCTTTCATCTACTATATATGTTCTTCATCTCTCCTTTTTATCTCTTGAATGCAGCATTGTACAAGTGAGTTCCTTTCAGTCGTTCAGTCTTATATTAAAGAAAGGCTGAATCCCACAGAGGCTTGTAGTGGCTCAAAATATGTTCTTCATTTCCTTCTGAAGCTCACATGCACAATTGTCTGTGTCCATCCTCCCAATTCTCTATAGTCTCATTTCTCCTGTTTCCTTTCTCACAGTTATTATTATTTGATAATATATATAAAAATATATAAATTAGAATCTTCAAATTCTTTTTTCCCCTATCTTAATTATTTTAGAGGCTCACCACCTTGACAGAATAAATCTGTTTGTCCATTCTTCCTTTGTCTTTGTTCTTACCTTTTTTTCTCAGGAAAAAAGGATCACCCTTTTTCACACAATTACATACTCAAATTCTTCCCCACGTCTCGTGCATATTTTAGTTTGGTGACCCTATGTGGTGACTCTGTTTTCTGTATTTATTTGTAGGTAAAGCGTCATGCACATATATTCGTTTGTCTACATAATGAAAGTGACTGATAAAGGTTCAGTATTGCTTTAATATTAGTGTTGAACAGTGTTAAACAGAAGTAGCTTCACTGAAATTAGCAGTTGCAGTGAAATTTTCATTTGAATTCAGTTCAAATTTAAATCCAGTGGTCAGTAGAATGAAGACTGAGGATGCCCAACTGCTCATTCAACAGCACAGTAGCCCATACAGCCTGAGTGACAGTAATGGAGGGACCTTTCTGTTAGCTCAAAAATAAAAGATCCAGGGGTTAGTGTCTTTCTTCTGCATATATGCAAATCTTTAAGACCCACTGGGAAAAGAACATGCATTAACAGGATATCACAAATCATATGCATCTGTTTCTTTAGTAATTCACTGCTAAAATGATAGTAAAACGTAGTTTAATATGAAAAATTATGATTTACTAGCTTTAACAGTAAATTGCAAATATTCACACTCATGTTGAGTAGAATAGTAAACTATATTCAGTATAGTAATGTGAATTTGGTCTTATTCTTAACAAAACAACATAAAAGAAAACTACTATTTGCTAACTCTACTTCAAAGGTACTACGGTAACATGAGAAATGTTATGAAATTAATATTATTATGAAGAAGCTCCTGAGAACTCTATAAAATGAGGAGACAAAGGAATAGAAAATAGAGGTGAAATTTCAATTTTTTTGTTGGTTTGTTTCCTGAGGGGCTAAAAAAAAATGAGAAAATCGTAAAGAAGACAATGATCCCAGGTGGTGTGGGGGACAGATGGCATATCAGACTACAGGACATTAATATGCACTAAACATGAAAGCTGCAAGTTTAGATTGAAAGGATGTTCCTTCCTCCTCTGGAACATCTTTTCCTCCCTGGCAAATTTTGTGGAACAAGTTAAAGGGCCAAGAAATTTGTGAGGTCAGTAGCATCCCGATTCCACGGACTATCAGAAGAGGCAACTATATATATTATACAAACTGTAGGGCATTTCTTTTTTATTGGGCAGGAAGAAACAGAGCATAGAGAGCAGGACATAGAGTGAATACTGAAAAGAGACTACTGAAGTCCTAGAGAAACATCTAAAGATCACCTAGTCCAAGTGCTTGCTGAAAGCACGATTTACTTCAAAGGTAGATGAGGTTGCTCAGAGTCTTTGTCCAGTTGAGTGTTGAATGTCTCCAAGCATGGAGATCTCACACTTCCCTGGGAAACCAGTTTTAATTTTTGTCTACCTTTATATGCAATCCAAGTTTATTGCAGTGGAATTTAAAATCTCTCTAGTGATTTTTAAAATCAACTATGCTAAACTGGAGGATTAATTTGGTTGTGATTAACCAAATCAAATTTGGTTGTGATTTTTTGATGTATAATTAACACAAAAACATCGATCAAACTGAAAGAGAGCCTAGAGCAGTAGTAAGACAGGAAAGCTGAGTTTGTTTGGTGCCTGCTTGTAAATTCCAGATCTTAATCTTGTCCTCTAGAGAAACTGGACATGTTAGTCAAAATAGTACGTCGGGCAGTCCAGATAGCCAACTTATCCACTCTCAAACCCAAGTTTAAACTTACAGAGTAGACATTTTGACTTCAGTAAGATGTCTAATGCTGAGTAAGTACTTAAGTGTTTTGCTAAATTAATGTGTGGAAGAAAAGTATGTTACATCTTCTCAGATATTTAATGCTTCCTGAGAATGGATCCACACCCACATTGGAACAATAGTCAATGCAAAGGACTCTCATACATCGCAGCCCTTTCTTATATGACATTTTTCAGTCTGAAGGTGTTTTACTGATCTGAACATAGAAATTGTGGCATCTGTTTGTTTCCGAGTCTATGAAAAGGCCTGTCATTCATGACTGCATTACATGAATTGTTTTCAACTGCCTGTTGCTGTGTTTGAATGTTCATAGAACATAGCACATTAGCTTAGCTTAAAATTGCCTGTGTACATACACATGTGCACACATAAATAGCATAAAGGGTCACATGAGTTTACACAGCAATAAGAATAGCACACTTCATCTAAACCTTGAAATGTAGCAACAGAATTTAACAGAAAAAATCTGAAGTAGTGTGAAACAGGGAGTAAAGATTCCTTTATTCAACTCTATTTTACCTTACATTTTTACACAGATATATTTAAATTTCTTAACGTATATCTTAACCAAGAGACTCCTACTAAAACCTGATTTTTCATAATAGGATCTTTAACGATTCTAACTATTTTGCTCTTTACTTTTACCTTTGATCTCATAACTCTTGTTATTAAGAAAATTATTTAAGATTATAGTTTATTATATTTGAGAAGAAGAGGTGACGTGATGTAGAGGTATGCAAATTATGGTAGGAACTTTGAAATAATTGTGACCCGCAGACTTGCAGAAAATCAGAAATTGTAATGTAAAATCTGCAGTTGCTTGTCATTCACAAAGATGAAAATGTAAAATAGACAGTCTCATTTCAGTACTGCTCAATAATATATCAACAGGCCAGACATGACTCAGAGTCTGCTCATAAATTAGTTGTTTGACATGGAACAAGGAATCACAAGGAAAGGCAAGGCAGAAAAGAAAAAAGGGGAGAAGAAGCAAAACTGTGCCTCATGTGGCTTTCTGCTCTATTACTCTTAGACAATTACATGAAATATTAAATAGTGGAATTACTGGCAAAAACAGAACATTAAACAAATATGCTATAATGGATCAAGTTATTGAACTCAATAGTAATCAGCTATAAATTGATGTAAGATCGTTGCTGATGTATCTTTGTTACATAAGATAAAACACTGGGCCAAGAGATGATTCCCCTATTACACTTACCGCTGCCAATTCTGCTGAGAACAAGTAGGTATTCTTTATTCCTATTGATGGCAATAACAGCAAAAAAACCCAAGTCACATTAATCCTAGCTAATTAATCCTAGCTAGCATTCAGAATTTACATGGGCCAAAGTTACTTGACATAGAAATCCCACATTACACTTATAGTCAACATGCCCAGGTTTGTCTGTTTACCGCTAAGGAAAATGGTGTTTGATTTAGAGATCTCAGTTAGGGGTTATATTGCACAGGACAAATCCAGACCTGTCGTGCTGAAATTACAGTTGACGGTGATGCTGGGGGGAGTGTGCTGCCCTTTGCCCGCTTCACAATCAGCAGGAAATAGCCTTACGTCCTTGATTCTTTCAGAATTTTCCTGCGCCATTTACAGCAGTTTAAGATATTGAGGAAAAGAAACAACCTTCCAGCTTCGATGGAAAAATTGTTTCTGAAGCTAAACTTAGTCCTTTCAAATTAAAGTATTTTTCAGTGTTTCCATGCAATAACAACTGTAAACACAGAAAACAAACAAAATAGCAAGAATTCTGACCTGATTAGTGTTATAGTATATATATTCTTAAATATTTGTAGTATTTGTTTTTTATGAATACATTAGAAGTGGTGTCAAATAAGTTTCTACTATAATTTCAAGTAAACTGAATCATAGTTTAGTGGTTAGATATGAAATCATGTAGTTCAATTAAGCATACAGGTCTGAGGTGGCTCAGTTAAATTCATAGATGAGGTTGTGGCAATTTTTACTTTTTTGAAATAAAATAAAATTTAAAATATCTCTTGAGGTCTCTTCTATGTATAAGGACAAGGCCTAATCTCTTATACATCCAGAGCATTTCCACCTAAGAAATCCTGTTCTGCCTAAGAAACTCAGCTGATGAAAATGAGAGAAAAATCTGGCGTATCAACTTGCATAATGCAAGTCTGCAAACAAAATGAAGCAGCAGTTAATACTAGGATTTCTGTGATTGTTAGCATTTAGCAGTTGCTAGTTTAGTAGCAAAATAGCACTTCCAGCTAGCACCAAAGTCTGTCTAGTTGTGTGGTATTTTACAGCCAAGGATGGGGCTGAGTTGCAAGCTAAATAGCTATTTAAATTTAAGAATAAGAACTTTGCCTAAATCTTAAACACATTCACAGTGTCATACTAGGGAAAACTGTGAAGAGGACTAAGGATGAGTTCCAGTAGTATAAAATTGAAACTGGTAATCAGTTTTTTAAATGTATCAAGCTGAAGGAATAGGAGAGTTTGGGAGCATTTTGGGGCAGCATCAACATTACTGTTAAGAAATATACATGTCCTGACTTTGTGTTCCCACTTTGTGATTAAAAAATGGTGACAAATGAAGTGTTAAAAATGTAATGAGAGAGAAAGAGATGAAAAAGAAAAAAGGGGTTTTGAAATGTGATGGGCTCAATTAAGGATTCAAAAGCAGGAGAGCAGCAACACAAATGAAATAATGTAAGGTTACTTTAGGAATTATGATATTAACTGCTTTGTTAAACCTCTGAGCATGCCCGGGATAAACAAAACTTTTTAAATTTAGATTTAATTGGGAACTTATGAAATTGTTATGTAGCAGGATCTGTTGCTTGTGAAGTGTTTCATTTAACATTACATTTCTCAATCCAGTGTGAGCACAAGGGACTGGTCTGGTCAGGACACTGAGTGCAGACCTGTGACTAATATTGATGACCAGCCACATTATGCCAATACAATCTGATGGCAAGTTGAGACAAATTTTAAAGCATCTGGGTGGGGAAAAAAAATCAGGTCTGTGCTACCTTTAGCACATGCTCAAGACGTTTTCCTTTCAGTGTGGGCTCTAATAGGCATGTTGTACCTAGAGAGAGAGGGTGGCATACTTCTGCCTATTTGTTTTGGATACCAACATATTTCTGTGAATCACTGAAACTCATTCTGCTAGACTGATTCAAAGGTGACATATGTCAAAAAAGCTCTGCAGCTTCCAATATCCAAAATTTATGGGTAGAAGCAACATCCTTTTTATTTTTCTACAAAAGCCTTAATGTCTCCAGCCAGAAAGATGAAAGGGCCTGCAGAGATGAACAGCTTAAGTTACCCTTATGATGTGTAAACTGTAACCCACAAATAGCCCACAGGTGTCAGCAATGAAATGTGATGTAGGGTCAGACGACAGACTGTCCATTAGTCCACTCCCTAATCCTAACTCTCTAAACATGATCCACAGGTAGCCAAAATTTCCACTGTCTTGAAGGAATTATTAGCCTCTTAGCTGCAATCCTGGACTTATACCTGTGCCAAATTCCCCCTGAAATGAGAATCTGGGGTACAAAAAACACAGACCAGGAGGAACAGTCCTTACCCCAGAGATTTTACTATCTACCTGAAGTTTGCATTGGAGGATAACACACAGGACAAAAAAGCAGTGAAGGGAAGTCTGTGGCATGAATATCTATATGCCTGTACCCATGTGTGCTGGTTTTGGCTGGGATAGAGTTCATTTCCTTCATAGCAGCTAGTATGGGGCTATGTTTTGGATTTGTGCTGAAAAGTGTTCATAATACAGGGGTGTTTTTGTTATTGTTGAGCAGTGCTCACACAGCATCAAGGCCTTTTCTGCTTCTCATTCTGCCCTGCCAGCGAGGAGGCTGGGGGTGCACAAGAAGTTGGGAGGGGACACAGCCAGGACAGCTGACACCAACAGACCAAAGGGATATTCTGTACCATAATGTCATGCTCAGCATATAAAGCTGAGGGAAGAAGAAGAGGGGGGTGTTCGGAGTTATGGTGTTTGTCTTCCCAAGTAACTGTTACACATGATGGAGCCCTGCTTTCCTGGAGATGGCTGAACACCTGCCTGCTGATGGGAAGTAGTGAATGGATCCCTTGGTTTGCTTTGCTTGCATGTGCAGGTTTTGCTTTACCTATTAAACTGTCTTTATCTCAACACACAAGTTTTCTCACTTTTACTCTTCTGGTTCTCTCCCCCATCCCACCAGGGGGGAGTGAGAGAGTGGCTGTGTGGGACTTAGTTGCCGGCTGGGGTTAAAACACGACACCATGGTTAACACCTTCTTTTTTTCTCCAGTTGCATCTCCACCATCTATCACATGAAACATTTTCCTTTATAATCAAAATGTAACTTGCTTACAATGAACAACATCCAATTGTCCGACCCAGAAGAAGTCTACCAGGAAAATCAGGAATATGCCCTGAAATTATGTATTTTGGCTAAATAGTGGTGACAAAAAGATGGCAGTTCAGCTTGTTGCCAAAAGCAAATACTACTTTTGCTGGGGGGTTGAGTAATTGGCTTTCAGTTGCATCTACGGGGGGTTGCTAGAACTTCTGGTTCCGGGTGGTTTGCATAATGAGTTGATAGGAAGAGCAGACAAATAAGCAGTCAGTACTGTCATAGCTGAATGAAAGAAATACCTAAATCCTGTGCCTGCAGCTGTTCACCTGAACTGTAGTTCAGGTGTCCAATGTAGTGGAACATTGTAGTGTCTGGATTTGGGCAGCTGGTCAATGTGCTGAGTATCCTAGTGCTAACACATCTGACGCTGGTGAGTGTGCTTGGATGAATTAGCAGAGAGGAGTGTGAGTGCTGGGAAATCAAGCACAAGTCTGGAACTGGCAGCAAATAGCTGGAAATTGTTACAGGAACCAGCTCAGACAGCTATTTGAGATAGGGGAGCCTTAGAACATAATTAGAAGTCTTTTATCTTAGGTCTGTACTTTGCCCTTGTCCCAGAAGAATTTTCCTGTTGGGGATCAGAATATAAAGAAATGGGATGGCATTTGTCAATATAGAATGGATATGAACAAAACTAAATGCTATTTATGCATTTTTTATGTTACAAAGAAGAAATAGCAGAAACTGTTAGTTTAATTAATTATTAATAATACCTTTAAATATTAGCTTATCAATTATCATAAAGAGAAAGCAGTGTATTAGACCTTTTGAAAACTGAAACATGGTTTTTTTTTTTGTTTAGCATATTTACCCTAAGATTCCATGTTGCTGTTTCCTACATTAACATGATAGTCCCTAGTACCTTAATCTTCCTAGTCCACTGAAAAAAATGTTTAAACACCTGACAGAGACTGTTATTCTTTTCACTAAAAATTATTTCTGTCATCCAGATGACATCTTTTAATCAAGGGGAGCTGACCCAATGGCAATGTTGAAGTTTTTATACATCATTTTTCTTTCTTTTTTATTTTTTCAGTTGTCAAAATAAAATAAGTTACCGAGCTACAACTTTAAGACTTATCAAGGCTGTCACAGTGAATGTTAGGGCTACTCTTTTGTGCATTTCCCAGGTGGATTTCAGACTGGCAGGAATGAGAAGTCACATTTTAAAATCGTGAGACATTTGTCTCACCTCCGTAACACAATGAAGGTTCATCAAAGTATCAAAAGCAACTTTAGAAGGGGTAGAAAGAAAAAAAAAATCAGTAACTCAACAGCTGACAGCAGGGTGAAGAAGTTCTTCAGGTCAAATTGAATCTCTTCTTTTTGATGGGTAAAGGCATGAAAAACTCGTCACTCATACTCTTATACTGGCTAGGATAATATTATGATGCTTTTTCTTTACAGACAGCAGCTGGAAAAACATGACAGTCCATTTCAGATAGTCTTTTTTATCCAAATATTACAAAAATAATGAGCAGCTCACCTAAATGCAATTTTTCTAATTACAGTATTTCTAATACTGAACTATAGCATTGTTAGAATAATTTATTTCAAGATAAAAGTATTTCCTCAGAAATTAGTGGCATTCAGTTTAATGATTGCTCCATCAAAAGGTGGTTAGGCATGAATCAGATACAGGCTTGAAAGACTGTGTGCTTTAATGAGATTTCACAGCTGTGGATGCTTGTGTAGAGCCTACCTAGAGATACTGGGTACAGATTCATTTGGCTTGACTTCCATGTAAATCTGTGTTACTGTGGTCCAGGTATCTCTGAAGACCACGAGGGAATGTTAATCTCAATGATTTACTTGACCATTAACATCTGCCTTCGGGACCTACATACTGTGAGCAACATCAAATGAAGGCATTCAAAAGGATGAACATTGGTATTTCTTATACTGAAAGACCAAAGTCTGAGTATTTTCTGTATGTTCTTAGTTCATATTGAAACATATGGATAGGGGTTTCCTTTTTGATGTACCTCAAGTGCTCGTTAGCAAGTGATTTGTATGATATAACTTAGACCTCCTGTATCAAGAGTCTTTGTCAAACCTTTTGGACTCATGTAATCTTCTTTTGGATTATGTTAGGGCATAGAGCTTGTAATATTTCCTTCCTTTCATCTTTATGCGACTGGCTTCAACATCCAAAAAGAAGACAAAATGTTTCTATTAAAATTGTATTTAATACTTTAACAGTGGTGATTCAAACACATGGATTTTGATCTTTATTAGTGATCTTGTTTACTTTTAAGGTTTTCCATGAGGTTTAACGTAAGAATACTTAAGTATTCCACAGTCAGATAAAGCTCCATTGAATGACATTTGGCTGGTTATGATACAGTTTACTATTTTAATCAGCATGTGCTTAATGCACATTAATTCAGATCGTAATGGGTACCAGACATATCTTCTCCAATATTGCCATGTTCTTACACCAGCGACTTGTTTAGGTCAATATATATGCATTGGCAATATCTAGAAAGGATAATGAACCCCACGAACTTCAAGAGGGATCTTTCTTTCATGCTTCTCTTTGACTTCTAGTTATTTCACAGTATGTCATCCTCCATAGTAAATTAACAATAAGGACTTGACTATTATGTCTATTTTGAGATACTTGTTAAAGTCCCATGGTAGCATCATTTGACATTTCTTTTGGGGTTACACTAAAATAAGACTTTTTTTTTATTCCTTTAGTTGAACATTGGCAGTTAAAAAATGGGCAACACATACCAAGTCAGAGAGGAAAAGCCCATGAATATCATCATCCCACCAGAAAATGCAATAAAAATGAGTTGTGCATTTTCTGCAACCCTCCTCTGACTTCAGTGAAAGGAATTAGAATTCTCAAGAGGGGAAGAAAAATTGTGGGAGTAATTATTCATCGCCCTACAGAATTCACAGAGGAAATGCACTGCACACAGATTTCTTAGCATATTCTTATTTTGAAACTTAATTATAATGAATAGTATTTCCCGTTATCATGCAAATAAACAAGATGTTCCTCACGCATATGTCTGATGTGCTCTGCTGTCCTCAGAGAAGATCCTATTTGCATTGGGAAAGATACCAAATCAATAGTTTAGATGTGACCTACCTGACAACTGGAGAAGTTTAGATCCTGCTGTTAATTTTCTAATTATCTTTCACCCATATAAAACTGGATTAAAACTTGAAATATCCACTAACTATTGAGGAGGTTTATATCTAGAATTAAGCTGTGCTTTTCAGGAACATCTCCTCATCTCTACTTCTTACACCTGCCTGAAAATGGTCTGCATACCTGATTCTGAGGTATGGATCAGAAACCCTGTAGTAGGTGGCTGTGGGATTTTCTTTGTTCCTTTGTTGAAGAATATTGACTGGACTCATCAGATTATGGATAGTGACCTGTTAAAGCATTTTTACAATGAAATACATTTTTCTATTAACATATGCACAGCCAGAATTTCAAAACTTTTTTTCAGTTTTTCAGACATTGCTTCTACTGTGGCAAAGAAATGCTAGGAGAGGGTTTATTCCTAGCATGGCACAGTGTTAGACTCGCACTTCTCAGTCTCAGATACAGCAGAGAGATGACAGATGCAGAGGATGGGAAGCGGAATAGCATTATCACTGAACTGACCTGAAACCCTAATTCATGATAAGGTGAAAGGAAAACTTTGTAGGAAACAAACTATCTTCAAGCCAGCCCCATCATACTTGGCTGAAACTGTGATTTGGACTTTTGCTAGAGAAAAAATAATTCTGAATTGTTAGGAAGCTTGGGAGGAGGGGTGAAGCAATGCTAGGACTTCCAAGCAGTTCTCTGCTAACATGCCCTCCAGTGCTCTTCTACCAGTACTAAAGAGGGGATGCAAATAGTAGATCCCTTTTGAAGCAACTAAATATTAGACTTTTAGATGATATATTTGAACTTATATGTCAAGACTAAAGCAGTATACAAAGCATAAGCAAAGATAGAGATTTATAGTGTGAAAATGTGCCATCTCCTGTGTTAAGTCGTCTTTAGAAAAACTAATACCTATGTTTCTAACAAAAGTAAAAATCAAGTGTCAGTGATTCTGCAATGGGAAGATTTCCTGTTATTGATGGATACACAATCTATATGTTTCCCCTGCTTTTGGAAACTATCAATTTGTATTTTCTGTGCCTCAGTAACTGATCATGGCTTGAAGTGCCATTTTAACCTAAGAAAGGAAAGCAGGCTTCCTAATAACACCATATATACAGGAACTGTGAAGTTCTTTCTGTTCATAGATTTCCCTCTGTTTTGTTTTGTTGTGTGAAAAATGGTTGTTTTGGGTGTAAAAACCTCATCTTCTCTATCTGCTGCAGAGGAAGAAGTACCTGAACTTCACTCTCACATCTCTGAATTTGATCAGTTGACCAAAATAAAACTGTTACCAGCAATTCTATTCCTTCATTTTCATTTGGTTTTTATTTTCTTTTGTGATCCAGGACAAATCTGATATCATTGCCTCAGTTCAGAAAGGGTCCATATCTGCAAATCTTAAATGGAAGAAAGAACTTGCTCCAGTTCAGTTAGGTATTTTGAGAGACAGTTCTTCAGTATTACCCTTTTCCTCAGCTTTATTTGTGGCGAACTTAAGTGTCTCCTCACTCACAGGCCAGTTTCTATGAAGCTCTATTTAAGCAGCAAATTCTTGTGTAAGATGCACTTAACACTTCAGCATTAAATTCCCATAAACAAAAGTTCACAGAAAACTTCTGTACTGGAACACTGAAGTCTAAACCTCTTTTGAGGATTTAGCTCAAGTTTCTTTCCCCATGTAGTAGCATTGTAGGTGGCCAAGAGACACACACAGAATAACCTATGTATTGTAGCCAGGGCAGAGGAGAGGACAGTGTAGGAAAGGAATAAGTGGATTTTAAGGAAGAATTGAAAGAAATGGAAATATTGTAGCAGACAGACTTTCATTTTTTTCTTCATCACCGAATCCCTTTTCTGTGATAAAGCGATTCTGTAGAAATTACACAACGCCATGCAAAATCAAGACCCGAACAAAATAAAGGGAAAGCGTACAATCCAAACCAAATAAACGCTGAACTGTGAAGTGGGAATTAGTGAAATGTTCAGAAATCCATGGCCTGATCCAAAGTCCCATAGGGGTGGACTGGGCCATTTCTAGCAGGAAATTGTTTATTTTACCTCTAATTTATTGTGTGATGTTTAATCATCAATCTGAAATATAAGTGCTTGCAATGAAGAACTCGCCTTGACTTAGTTGAATCTTGCTAAAATGTTTCTATGTCTTTTTCATAATTTTTGGCTATTTACCATCATTTTACAGCTTGTTCATTATCATCAGCCATAAGCCAGACAGCTACTAGGTTAAGACCTCCAATGCACTACAGCTAACAACTTTTGCTGCATATACCAAACAATTACTCATATTTAAAGGAAAATATTAGACTGATACTTTTTGCTGTCTCAATCAAAGAAGTGTGTTTTATAGATCTGCTACTTTGACTTAAATATTCAACCATGAGTTGCACTCTTTCTTCACTACAATTATATTTAGTGTATCAACATAAAATAACCAGACAACATCTTGCAATGATTTAAAGAGCTTTTTGCACTAGCTATTCTATAAAATTTTAATGGGTACACACAAAGTGATAGACGTTAATGTATTCTGTTGAAGGCAGACAAATCTGCAGATAATTTTTACAGGACTTCTAGCAGTAAATACAGAGTTTATTAAAAACAATATTTTACTGATGTTTATGAAACTAAACAGCTCCAACATCCTGCCAATATTTTATTGGCTAACAGTTTTTAAAAGTTAATTTTCAGAAGGAACAGAAAGAGAGTCACAGCAATTTAAATTCCATATATGGTCTTTCATTTATTAGCATTTACAGAAGAGGAAAAAGCATAGCTGAAAGAGTTGTGTATGCTGTTCATGTACACTATGGCTGGTCAGCCTCACTGACCCCTAAGAGATACTTGTCAAAAGCTTCACGCAGTTAGGAACCACATGGACAGACAAGGGAAGTAATTTGCAAAGTGGAGTTGCAAAGCATTCGCCCTTGCATGATGAAGATGGCATGAGCATACACTGCATACCTGACTGACTTGTGCTAGGAACCTCACAGCCTCCCCTGTGAACTTCCACAGAAGCCCTGCACCAGTTTAGCTCTGCCATTGAATCTGCATGTAAGTTGCTTCAGTAGCTACAGGCTTGCCAACCCACTTATATATAGATCCATGCTTCCCAGCAAACCAAGGAGTCTGACTACTGCACAAGAACAGTGTCACAATAACATGCAAAATTTCTTACTGTTCAGATTCATGGTCATGGGATAATAATAATAATTAAAAAAAAAAATAAACCAACAACCCCCCCAAAACCCTAAATAACATGGCAGAAAAAAAACAGAGAAGGCTGAGAAGTACATTCAGTTGAACCTACTTAAAAGTATTTCTGAAATCTATGGGAACACTTGGATTTTTAAATTGTTATAATTATATCAGCCATTAACACTGTCCTTCTTGTGATCCTGGACAGCACAAATCCAAACAGCTATTTAAGTTCTATTTTAACAACTGAAGTGCTCCATGACAACAGCTTTGTAACTCAGAAAATACAGAAGGGAGGGTTGTACTCCTTCCATGCCTAAACAGATTCAATCTCTTAATTCTTCTTTTCTTTAGTTGGCTTCAATTCCCAAATTGCAGTTTTAATATCAGCACTATTTAGAGGGTGATATACTGAGTGCCTCATGAGGCAAGTGGCTTGCACTGCAAGTCACAAGGTGGGAAATTCTCCAGCTGCTGTGCAGCCTCTTCCTCAACACCCCAACTGCCTCCCTATTTCCCTCTGTGAACAGAATAGCTCCCATCTTGGCTGACATGGATTTTAACTCCTATCGTGACTGACATGGATTTTAACTAGAGATGTAATCCATACAACTCGGTTTTACCAGCCAGGTTTGTATCTTTGCACCTAGTATTTCCTTAATGAATGAGAGGTAGTGAAGAATATGTCATTTATATTGACCAGGGGCAACAGGGGTATTTAGGAAAAGTATCAGATTTACACTTGCATACATATCTAGCAGTTTCACTAAGCAATTAATCTACACAAAAATCCAATGTGGATATAAAAGTCTGTAGAAGCAGGAATATTTCTGCTGGGATGTTTAGATTCTCTGATACATGCAGAAAAGAAGTTGGCTAAAGAAATCATGTTGCTTTGCTTGTCGAGGATTTTTCTCCCCTAGAATGTAGTGCAACACACACTAACTAGGACAAATGACTTAATCTTCTCATCACTGCATGTTGTAAAATTACTTTTGGCTGAATGAACACAAAATGGGCTGTTCAAACTCAGCCAGTATGTTTCCTTTAAAGTTAAAAGGTAAAATTTACAAGCTGATAGAAAGTACACTGTATAGTGGGTTTTTCATAATTGTTTTGCTCTGACAATACAGGATCAGACCAAAACTGAAGACTATGTAAATTCCTACAGTCAAAGAAATATATATATATATATATATGTATGAAAAAAAAACACCCTGAATCTGAGAAAATGTTTGTCCTTAAATCCTTTTAATTTTTTAATTACTAGGTAATTATGTATCTTTAAAATAATCCTATTTTTTTTGGTCAGATGCACAGAAAAATTAGAATGCAACTTGTTCTCTATTCAAAAATATTAATTTCTTAATTCATATCATACATTATATTGGCAAGGGACCAGAAAACATTCATTCTAATTGCTTTCAAAAAAAAAAAAGAAATTAAATTCCTTGATCCTTAAAGTATACTGCAGTAGAGAGAACACATTGTAATGATCTGGATAGTGCACTGTTGGCTAAAACAAACATGAAAACTTATGGCAGAGGTATACTTTGAATTAGATAGAAAAAACAAGAATAAGGAAGGAATTTTAGATTATTCAGGGCAAAGAACTCAGGTGCCAGTTCTCTGATCATCATACTGTGCTCTGATTAGGATCCAAAAAATTGCCTTATTTCATCTTTGCTACTTCATAATGTTATGCTTAGCAGGAAGCCACTGCAGTCACTAAAGCAAGGTAGGTCATCTTTAGCTGTGTGCCAAATTGCATTCAAATAAGCTCAAAGAGTATTCTAGTGACCAGCAATCACTAAATCATCAACCTCTTCTGTCAAACCCCCTTTTTCCCTGATATAAGCCATGTGCCAGAAATGAGTTTGGAGTTGGTGTAGTAATTTTGTTATTTCAACTCCATCCAGGACATTCCATTTTGACCATAACCTCTGGATTTTGGGACTGGCTGTGCATTGTCCTTCACTAGTACTTGTCTGAAATGGAATAATTTGAATTTTTACATTTAAACTTCTTTCTTGAACTCCTTCTTGAGGATGTCTTTTTGCCTTTTAAGAATACCAAAATCATGTCAGATCTTTCTCGTCTATCAATTCCAGCTTTAAGAAGATATCCACATATGTAAGAAACAATGTCATCAGCATATACACCAAAATTATGAAGGACAAGTGCCTTATTCTATGTGAGAAGCCTACCCTATTATTGTGTGTTCTATACTGAGAGAAATGGACAATAACTGGTCTCAATCGTATTAGTTCAAACAGGCATGAAGAAAGAAAAATATTTAAGTTGTTGATCCCATACAAAATCTGCTCTCCTGACCCAAAGGCTTCACAATCGATAAGAAACTTTTTGCTGATTTTGAGGGGCTATAGAGTAGACCCTCATCATTTAATTTTTAAACTTTTTACATTCTAGTAGAAAATACTGAGCTAAGATGCTTATTGTCTGAAATGTGATGGAATATCTAAAAAGAAGGGACATTTTTCATACTTCTAAAATAGCTTCTTACAGTACTGTGCGTTTCTTCTCTGGTTATTGATCTGCTTTTAAATTAATATTACTAGAAATGTACAGACTGTGGGAATTGTAAAATTTAATTACCCTGGCTGTGGCCAAGTATTTCTGGTGCAGTGGTACCTTCAATACTAAATTCTGCAATATTCTGGTCCTGGTGGCATGTTCAGGTGTTTTTCCCACAATCTGTTAGCATTGTTTATTTCTTCTAAAAGTGTCTCAGTTCCACCAGGTTGGAATATCAGGAAAGCGATGCTATAATATATGATGTCAGTCCATTGGGCATCCTTAGTTAACCCACAACTGTGCCTCAGATCTGATCACTGAATTTTAATTTTGCATGATTATTGAGATACATACATATCACATATACCTATATATTTATCATAAATGTACCCAAAGAACCTTTGAATATTTTTCTTTTTATAAACTCCTGAGTAGCTACCAAGTAATAATCATTCCCAGTCACAGTGCTGGGATGAATTCAAATCAGCTCCTATTTCTTGAATTATCCAGTCTTCCAACTGCACTTCTTTCTTTTTAAAGAGTAAAAGAGAATTTTCCTTTGCTTGTAAAGCCAGTTGTATTCATTAGACACTTCTTCATGAAATATTTACTTGTCTTAAAAAAGTGGACAAAATAAACAATGACCTATGCACCTCTGGATATTTTCTATATACAGACCATACATTTAAAGTGGCTATAGTCTGATCAATGTTTACAGACACTCTTTTTGATAGATTTTTTTTTTAGGTCTTTTTTCCTTCAAGTGCACATTCCAAGAACAACAGGGAATTATTTAACATTGGCAGTGAATTGCTCATTAATGCAAAACAACAAGGCTTTTTTTGTTTTATTCACACTGCCTGAAACACCAAAACACTTCACAAATGGACAGCATAGCACTTCTTGCAGGGCAAAGCCCTTTACTTCCACCAAGCTCCTGATATATTAGTAATGTCAAGCTGTCATGTCATAGAACCTTTTCTCATGCGGAATGGCTTCCAGCAAGCATTTCTATTGCTTCTGGTCAAGCTCTGTGCAGCACTCTGCCATGAATAGCTTCATGCATCCTGCACATTTGTTTCCTGAATGGAAATTCCATGCACTGGCCACCTTCAGATTTCATTTTGATAACTTTTTTGTTGACCCCGGTGGAATTGCCACGACTGTGAGCAGTGCTATGTAGCCCCTATAAATATGTTGAAGACTTATGATTCAGTATTGTTATCTTTATTGACACAGGTTTTAATTCAAGCCATTTGCAGTACAGCACTTATGCCCATCTGATCTTCCATAACAGTTTCAATACGCAAAACATTGTAATGCTGATTTATTTTTGAGCATATTGCCTTGGGTGCCTCATTTGAAAATCAGCATCTGAAATATTGAGAATGTGCAGAAAGATGCACTCGAAGAGTGCTCATTAGAGCACATCTGCTTTTCTTCTGAGGAGGGCAGCGGTCTCATGCAAGTAGCTTCGTATTTGTTTACAGAAGAGTGTTCTGTTTCTGGGCACTTCAGGAATATGAAATACACAGTTCAGCACATTGAGGTCAGTGAGATTCTTTCAACTCTGGAAGCAGGAGAGAAAGGGGGTTTTTGGTGTGGGAGGAAGGGGGAGTAAGTAGAGAATTGGTCTCCCTGGTTTATGACTTTTTGCAAGAAAGAGCAATTGTGTTGTGAAAGTGAGGTTAGTTCTGCCAGGCTTTAGCGACACAGTTCCATTACTCATCATAACCTGGCTCCCCCTTTCTATAACAATATTTAATGAGGGTTGCTGTATGAAGCATCATTGCTTGAACACAGTATGAGAGGAACACAATGGAAAACTGCATAAATACTGCTCTTTACAAGACTTTTCAAAGTGTTTCTTGTCAGTTCTCATCAACACCCACTTAAGGATTAAATAACATCAACAAAGTCTTGTTTTCATTAATCAACATGGATGATTCATCTTGAAAGAATAGTATGAAACAATATGTTCCAGTAATAATAGTGTAATACAAGACCAGAGTTTTATAATCCACAAGCAATTTTTTCCTTAAGGTTTGTAAAACAAAACACATACATGCAAGCAA
The DNA here is from genome assembly GCF_047370975.1 of Nipponia nippon. Lineage (NCBI taxonomy): Eukaryota > Metazoa > Chordata > Aves > Pelecaniformes > Threskiornithidae > Nipponia > Nipponia nippon. The sequence continues at coordinate 11,235,080 of NW_028262347.1, forward strand.
GCAACCAAGCAAACAATGAAAACACAAAGTACTGGCAATAAATTTACATTCCAATACATACTGTTTTAATGCATAAAAATAGCCATGACATTGGATGAAGACTTCTTGGATGGAAATAAAAAAGTACAAGGAAGACAAAGCTCAGTGAAGGCTACTTAGAATCCAATCCACCTATTTTTGGGAACCTAAGTTTAGACAAACAGGAACTCTTACTTTCACAGGCACCTACTTGTCTATATCGATAATAAAAACAAATTTAGGATGTTACTGGTACCTGAAATAAAACATACAGGCTAGTTAAATGCGTAGGATAATGTCACTGTATTTCACATTTTCATGATTCATGAAGTACTAACTCCTCTTCTAGACTCTGCTGCTGCTGGCTTATGCCTCAGTTTTCCTATGTTCAAGGACTGATCTTGCCACTGAAGAAACTGTCTACCTAAAGGATCACAGAGAAGGAGAGTGTGGGTTTTACATAAAACTGTAAAATGGTTGCTAAGAGGATTCTGGTGGCAAAAACACTGCAAATAGATTCTTCTTGGTTCAAGTAAATGCTAGAAACAATCTAGTCCCAATGAGATAATGAGACCAAGTTTGAAAAAAATGGGAAAATCAGTTCGCTAGAATAAACCATATTACCTTATATACTTCTGTTACTGTACACATGCATAGTGCAGATTTAGAAAGAAAAACCAGAACAAATAGGAAGCAATATGTGACTATTTATTGCTGTAATAGGTGAGATAAAAAGTAGTTACAGCAACTTGTCAATTCTAAGCCATACTGTTGTCAACTGAAAAACTCTGATCAACTCATTGGCCTAATGCCCATTTAACCTTGCCAAGGGTCTTGCCTGTGACATTTACATTGTGGATATTATGTCTATTTTCACTCTGTCTATAGGGAGACATACATATTCTGATGCTTTGAGTATTGTAACTTTATAACCCAGAAATTTCCAGAGATCTCCTTGAACATATGTATTTGGAAAAGACAGATAGGAGTATTCCTCATGCCTCACCTTATCTTCAATATTTCAGAATTAAAATCCATTTTTTGCAGTTTCCACAGGTACTACCCTCTCATGGTCGATAATAACCATGTCTGATGTGCTGCGGGATGAAATAGTTGGGCTCTAGGAACAGTGCTGAGCACCACTGTCCCCATATCTCCTTGCCATGGATAGCCACACTACTGTCCTTCAAGCTGACTTCATTTTTTACTTAAAGGATCCATTTTGTGCAAATGTTAGCATTAGCTTGGAAACTGTTGGTGAAATAATTATAGTTTCTATTTTTCTGGACTCTGGAAGGACTGCCAGGGCTAATGCTAAAGCACTGTTTAAGGGTGCTCCAGTGCTCCGGTGCAACCAGTGTCTGAGGGCGTTCTACAGGGTTAACTGTTTTCCTGGTAGGTAAGTCTGGATTTGAATCCAGTGTCTACACCCAGGCAAATATGTCAGACTAGCTGCAGCTCAGCACTTTTTAGCTTTCTAAAACTGGAAAACACGCACCAAAGAGCCAGGAGGCAAAGCAACATGACTATCTCCATCCTTTAATTAATACTCTAAAGCATTCTTTTCTCAGTCCCACTGATCCTTCCCTCCGGTATCTGGAAGTCATGCTGGTTGCTTGTGCAGTATTTGCATTGTATGGCTCTGGTGGGAGGAAAGAAATCTAACATCTCTCTTACTAATATAGGCCAGCTCTCTCTGGGTCCAGAATATTCAGATTATATCATATAAATAAACATAATAAAAACTGTGGGATTTCTGAGATATATTTTGTGGAAGGCCTTGTATTGTTCTGCACATAGTGAAAAATAACATCAGTGTGCAGAGCTGCTATCATAGTTTGTATATGGGCAGAGATGAGGAAGTTAAACTTCTCTGCTTGTTTGTGTGCTAATTCAGTGTGCTGCTGGAGATGAATAACCTCTGAAATAGTAATTGTCAGGTCTAGGATCCCAGACATTGGCATATTATGGAGGATTTTAACCTTCATCTAACGTATTATAGGTCAGATAGATACTCTGAAAGACAACACATTATTCCCATGGCTTCATAGCACTTTACAGACAAACAAAAAAAGACAGGTTCCTACCCTAAGGATCTGGCTTCTAAATTAGCTACAATAAGCAACAGATATCAATAAGGAAAAGACAGAGGGACATACAGTTAGTTGGGGGTTGAAACAGTGAAATAATGAATGTAATATTCTGGATATTTACTGACAATTCAATTCTCATGATCAGGCATAAAAACTATAAATTCCAGTGTCTTTTTGCAGATGTATAATGATTATGATAATATGGACTCAGAACCAAATTGCCACGAGCAAGTAATGCTTTGGATTTACAAGATGCTACATTTTCCATAGTAAATTGTCCAGAGTAAATCTTAACCTTCACAAAAGAGATTTAGCATTCCTTGCAAAGTAACCCACCAAATTTACTACAAGTTAAAGTCTTGTACATGGGCAACTACTGCACAGTAGTTAATTGCCTTCAAATCTACACACCAGCTTCCTTACAGCAATTTGAATAGCAGTTCCAGGTGTTTTGCTTTGTGAAGCTTGATACAGCTACTATTTCTGTCCTAGCAGTATTCATTCTAATACTAGAAAAAATTCATTTTGGCCATATTCAGACTTCTTTTCATGCTTACCTTCCACAGACACTTTTGTTATTGAGTTTTATTAGCAGAAATGCTCAGAGATAGTAAATTTAAAAAATGAAGTCTGATACAGCCATGAAAAATGAAGAGATTTTGGTTGTTTGCTTATTCTTAAATTTATGTGTGCAGCTCAACAGGAATATTCAGGCAATTTGGGGAAAGAAAAACACTTTGATTTTCATATAATATTTTTAACAGAAAATAGCAGCATAAAGAATAATCAAAAACAAAAGATGGGAGTAGTTTTGTTATGAATATAATGGAACCAGAATTTCTATTGAGGAATTTCAGCTTCTTTGCTGAAGAATAATTCTACAGATCCAGTGATATTTTTGCTGCTACAGTGATTTACTAGCTGTAGGACCATTTTTTCTTCTCTGTTTTTTGTTTATTAGAATTTTGATGCCCTGATTTTGTGTTATTAGAATTATATAGTGACATGACCTGTTTCCACAAACTCTCTAGAAGCTCTCCATCAGTTGAAATACAAGACTAGAGAACATTGCATAAGGGAGCTGATATCATTTCAGAATTCATGCTGATGTTCTGTCTACTCTACAAAAAAAATAGTGTAGTCTAGAAAACCTACAGATGAATTTAATGATGATTGCTACAGCTGCAACATAAATTTTAAAAGTCCTAGGCTGTTAGAATCCAGGGCAAACTTTACTTCAGGATTCACTCAAAAGATTGATGACTCAATTCAGAATGTTTCAAAACCACCTAAGTACAGTCTTTATGCTTGGAAATGCTCACAACAAAAGCCATCATCTCCTAATTTCTATCAATAACTTACCATTTAAAGTCAGAATAATACAAATGTGGAGGCACAGCAAATTCTGTGGCAGGCCAGATTTAACACCAGCTTCTAGAATCTACATCTTCCCTTAAGAAAACAAGGAGCAAACATTTCAGGGAACAGCTTTATTCAAAGTACTGTAACGAATGTAAGCTCTTCCATTAACAAGCAGCCAGTTTAAATCAACCACTCATTGGTAAGTGACTAAAAGCTTGATTCAGAGCCCATTAAAGTAAATGGCAGTCTTTCTGTTGACTTCAAAGAGTTTTAACTTAGGACTGAAAATCAAAAGCTTCAGACATCTGCTGATGTCTGTTCAGAGGCCAAGACGAAATTAATTATTGTTGTTGGACTGTGTTTTGATGCTGCTTCTGGTGCAGGCAGAAATATGAGGTAAAGCCCTCCCAGTGCCAGTACAGAGCAGAAAACAGTGGAAGAACAACCACTGCCTACACAGCTCAAGAACGGAAAGTTCCTTCTTTCCTTCTTCCCCTTACACCCTAATGTCAAGCAGCCTACACTAGAGTGTGAGGGTTGTGATTTAATTCAAATACCATGATGTGCTATCATGACTCTAAGCATTTACTCTGCACAAGCTATCCAGTTCCCCCCGGCTACTGACATACATCAGAGAAGGAACCACCAATTTACCGTTGTTTGGATTCTAAATACACACATGAATTATTACATGCCTAAACCAGCATGTAATTCATATCAGATAGTTATGTCTTAAAATCTCTGAGTCTAACCAGGTTCAGGCAATATTTTCAAAATTCCCCTCTTATGGGTAATTTTTTGGGACGCAGATTCAGTTACTGCAGACATCCCTGATTCTGGAAAATGTTTTTTGCTGCAGACTACCAGCTTAATTTCAGGAACTTCAACATTTTGTACCCTAGTAGCTGTTGTAGTTACAGTAAGCTACGTGTATGAAAATAACTGAGAAATTAAGATTTGGAAGTGCTAGAATCCTGCCAAGAAGGTAGATATATCTACAGTGATCCACTAAATAAATTCTTAGAAAAAGATATGGGGAAGGAATTCAGTTTCAGAATGCAAAGTAGCAGTGTAGAAGTGCAAAGAGCAAAGCTGTAGCAGGGCAGAAAGGGATATAAAAACAAACGTTAACATCTCATAACCCAAATATCTAGACAATGAAATTTACTTGACAATTGCAGTTTCTATAAAATAAAATCAAAGTTAATACTCAAGTTACCTTTATATGCATGCACCTAGCTACCAGGTAATTAGAATTGAGAGAATATTTAATAGTTCCTAAAATATTTGCAGCAGTAAAGATTTCAATTCCTACATGGGTGTGGGATTTCAACAGTGGGAAATCAACCAGTTAGTGAATACCGAGCAACATGAGAAGCATTTCCAATAATAAACACAATTAGCAATGCAGATGAGAAATCTATCTGATTTATGGGCTGCATATGAAATTATAACACATTCATAAAATGTTACCCACAGAGCAATCCAATACATTTGTTTATCCGTGCTCCCAGATTAAGAAAGTAATGTTGTCAACCAACCAATTGTGGGCATTACAGATTCAAGATTAATTACCATCTGCATGGGACAGATGTTAAATCTTCAATTTCACAGCAAGGCGTCTATAGCTTATTTCCCATGGAGTGCTTTTTTCTCTGATCAATAAATGTATCAGCCTAGTTGTTCATCTTGCCACAGAGGTCAGAGGAATGACAAAGGTACATCTGTTTTTGTGTCAAATAAGGGCTGAGGAAATGAATCCTATCCAAGCAGATAAACAGCTCTGCTACAATTGTCCTTCAGTCTTCTACTCAGCTACTGATGATGATTAAGTTTTAAGCATTTGGGAATTTGTTAGCGTTAGCACATTAAAAAAAAAAAATGAAACAAAACACAAAAACAACCTTTTTGCAGATTCTCAAACAAGAGTTTGTGTGCAATTTTTATATGAGCTGGGCCTGATTCCCCACTGCACCTTCAGCTGATTCAGAGGTGCCAGTATACATGAAAGCAGATTTTGGCTAGCAATATACCTTCAAAATATGTATTCTTTTATTATTATTATTATTATTATTATTATTATTATTATTATTATTATTATTATTATTATCGTCATCATCGTCATCATCGTCATCATCATCATCATCATCATCATCATCATCATTATCATTATCATTATCATTATCATTATCTTTTTTGTTTTCACTTGTGTGAAGTAAGAAAGTCAAATTAGTTGTCATGTTTGTGACCCGAGAGTGCTGTCTTTGAAAACAACATGATAAATAACATGCTAAATGCATTGTTACTTCACAAAACAATGCAGAAGAATCTTCTCAACTTAGGACTAGACCCAGAGTGTTGCAAGACAGCAATCTCGCTTTGCCTTAACCATATAGCTCTCCGCTCTTTAGGTACTTCCCTAGTTTGCTTAAAGCTCCCTGCAACCTCAGCAACCTCAGCTCATGTAACCTCAGTCACCCATGACTGTTCTGAATTGCCTGCTCTGTGAAGATGGGAGGTCTAATACCATCCTGATTAGATAGACAGCTGTTTCTGTTCTGCTTAAGTTCCCTGGAGATGTCCAAAGAGCCAGAAAGTGTCAAAGCTACAATTACCTTTATCTGATGAAGCAGCAGCTTTGCTCAGCTCTCACATATGCACCAAGTCATCTAGGTCTTCTTTGATTCTTATTAGCCGTAGGAAATGACCCTTTCTATCCCCATCTCAGAGGAGTGCCCTAAGCATCATGGAGCACCCTGAGTAAAAATACCTTCCTCCTTCCTGCTAAAAGTCAGCCACTGTGCAGTCAGGTGCGTGACAGTCAGGGAGAGAGCAAAAGGCCTACCAGCAACTGGGAAGGCGAGACTTCTGGTCACTGACCTGGGGGGTGATTTTGATATCATAGAATCATAGAATCATAAAATAGTTTGGGTTGGAAAGGACCTTTAAAGATCATCTAGTCCAAGGCCCCTGCAATAAGCAGAGACATCTTCAACTAGATCAGGTTGCTCAGAGCTCTGTCCAGCCTAACCTTGAATGTTTCCAGGGATGGGGCATATACCCAGCAAGGCTTTAATAAAAAATACACATTGCTGGAAGGTGGGTTTGAAACCTTGCACGTTCCTCAACACGTGTAGGGGGAGTACTTTCACCAGCATAATCCATGACTAGATCCTCCTTTTGCAGTCTGAGCTCAGTCCCTGTGGGTGTGTAGAACGGTCTCACTTCCCAGGTGAGTGATTTGGCTTCTGGGCAATTATGTAAAGACAACACAACGTTGGCATGTGCCATACCATTAAACATGCTCTCAGTAAGCGTTAGCTGTATTTTCTCCCAAGAGGATGGATATGCCAGACATTTCCACACGGTTTCCTGAACTTCCAGAAGCCAATTAAACTGGATCTTCTTGTGAAGAGGGAGAGAGGTAGTAAATTAAGAGGTCTGGATCTCCTGCAGAGACAGCTGCGTAAGGCATTCAAATGTTTGTATTACACTGGGCTGAGCAGGATTTCCTGCCTGAGAGTCTGTATCTAACATTTGTATGAGGCAACACCTATGTTACGCATAAAAACCAGGCATGGGTTCAGTTGAGTTTCAAGTTCTACTTGAGAACCTAGATGCAATTAAAAAAAACTTGTGTGCTATATAACATTTGCTTAAAAAAAGGCTATGAACAAGTGCTAAAATCATATAATAGTTTGGCTTGCAAGGGACCGTTAAAGGTCATCTAGTCCAACACCCCTGCAATGAGCAGGGACATCTTCAACTAGATCAGGTTGCTCAGAGCCATGTCCAACCTCACCTTGAATGTTGCCAGGGATGGGGCATCTACCACCTCTCTGGGCAACCTGTTCCAGTGTTTCACCACTCTCATTGCAAAAAACTTCTTCCTTCTATCTAGTCTAAATCTACCCTCTTTTAGTTTAAAACCATTACCCCTTGTCCTATCACAACAGGCCATACTAAAAAGTCTGTCCCCATCTTTCTTATAAGCCCCCTTTAAGTACTGAAAGGCTGCAATAAGGTCTCCCCACAGCCTTCTCTTCTCCAGGCTGAACAACCCCAACTCTCTCAGCCTTTCCTCATAGCAGAGGAGTTCCATCCCTCTGATCATTTTTGTGGCCCTCCTCTGGACCTGCTCCAACAGGTCCATGTCCTTCCTCTGCTGAGGACTCCAGAGCTGGATGCAGTACTGCAGGTGGGGTCTCACCAGGGCAGAGTAGAAGGGCAGAATCACCTTCCTTGACCTGCTGGCCACGCTTCTTGTGAGGCAGCCCAGGATACAGTTGGCCTTCTGGGCTGCGAGCACAGATTGTGAGCTCATGTCCAGTTTTTCATCCACCAGTACCCCCAAGACCTTCTCCTCAGGGCTACTCTCAATCCCTTCATCCCCCAGCCTGTATTGATACTGGGGGTTGCCCTGACCCAGGTGCAGGACCTTGCACTTGGCCTTGTTGAACCTCATGAGGTTCACACGGGCCCACTTCTCAAGCTTAAAATACCATGTCGTACTGTATAAAGGCAGATTAAGGTTTTACAACTAAATTTTACTTTGTATTTTTATTCTTCATCATTTTATCAGTATAGAATACCAGCACTCCTGCTAGATCAGAAAATGTTATCCCCATTTTATAAATGATGAGCATAGACTCAGTAATCTGCCTAAGAATTCCTTTCCTTACATGTGTTCTAACTCACCCAAGTCCACCATGGGTGAATTAACTTCCAGATAATAATTCCTCTTTATTTTTCAAAAGTGTTTCAGATATACTACAGTGATGACTGTGATCAAAGATTTATTCTGTACTGAAGGCAAACATGCTGCTTTCTCTTGAGATGTTATATCTTGCGGACATTGTGTCCAGGACTTTTTGAGAATCTGGTTTATGATGGACCTCTTTATTTAATTTCATTGACAGTGCTCTCTATAAAGCTAAGTACACAGCTGTGCCACTGGAGATTCATGCAAGAGGAACTCATTGACTTTGAACCCTTGTTCTTTCAGTTATATCTGTTTCAGTGGAAAAAAAGGATAAACAAGGCTCTGAATCATTTTACACAATACATAGAAAACTTGAAAATTTCATTTACACTCTCAGCCATGAACTATAAGAAAACCAGCATTGTCCACATAAATACAGTTTCCATTAAAAATAAGCTATTCTTGCTGCTATTGTTGCAGCAACATTTAAAATGGGAACCAAGTCAAAAGTTAACACTGTTATTAAAGAGCTGTGGGGAGTTGGCAAGAATTTCTGTTGTTGCTTGAGAAAGTTAAGTGGAAGAAAGGAAGCAGGCAGTGGAGCTAGTCTAACAGAGGGAGGCTCAGAGCAAGGCCAAGGACTAGCCAGCTGAAAGACACAGTACAGCATGCCCACATGGAGCCAGGAGCTGTGATAAAGGGAATTCATATGCAGGACAAAGAGAAGTCTGGAATTGGGCATGGGAGCACAGGAGTCTGTTTGAAGGGGTTTCTTTCAATATCAAAGGAACACCTTGATAAAGTTGTGATATAGTTTCAGGCCCCAGTCTCCAGATATCTTTTGCACCTTGTTTATTGCAGGCAGGCTCCAGAAAATAGTTTTAGCAGCCCTTTATGCTATGTACCTTTCTGCTTAGTGGAACTGACAATGCTGAATTTTTTCTCTAGGCTTTTAAGTATAGAATTTGTATTGGGAGTATCTGCACTTCTCTGTTTGAAGATGTGTCATTTGGCAGAAAAAAATTAAGAATGCAGTGAGAAAAGAGAAATACAGAGGAGGAACATGATTCTGCAGCTTAATAATGACTTAGAAGAAAAAGGTTTTTTAATAAACACCAAATGAGAGAGAAAAGAAGACAGAGCAGGGAATGTACTTTGTCAGCACTCATCTGGGGCAGTCAGTCTTAGATTCTGATGTTCGTTTCTGCAACTGCTTCAATATAACACCCACTGACCAATCATTTAACAAAATAAGGAAGAAGACTGCCTCCCATGCATGCTGTTCAGGACCCAAACTATGGAGGTAAGCAGGGCTTTGGGGATGCCCCATCATGCAACATCTACTGTCTAGCTCTAGCGTTTTCCCGTGAAGTACAGATTCCTCAAATTGTTACTGAAATATTTAATTCTCTTTTTCATTTTCTTGATATACAGCTTTTCATTGGTGTCTTATACAATTTCCAACGTGCCTCCATGATATGATCTTTGTGAGAAAATGAGAAAAGAAGTAATCTTGAAGAGGAAATACTAGATGATAGGTAATGACAAGTGGCAACTACAAAGATGGTAGAATGGTTGGATGGAGAAAAGAACAATCCCTGAAAAAAAGCTATATGACATTTCTAACTGGAAATGCAAATGTTTTGATGTCTGTTTTCCTCTCAGACTGGAGTGAAATACATTGAAATATCCTGTGAGGAACAACCATGGGTGACAGTGTTGGCACAGCCAGAGCTGTGGGCCAGAGGAATGTGGTCCAGCCCATAATAGATACTGGAAAAAAGACAGACTAAGAACCACTGCTATTTGTTTTCATTTAATGTTTTGAAATATTTTCTTAAATAATAATAGTGGTACAGATCCTCTATTTTGTCAGAACACTTAATGCAAAAAAGAATATATTCCCTGCAAAATTAGCCCTAGACTTCACCACTGTCACAGGGAATTACTTTGTAGTGGCAGAGATGGAACTTGTGATTCTCCCTCTGCAAACCACAGTCTCTTTTCCCTGTCTCCCAAAGCACATACGCGAGATAAAAGAGAATATTTTTTAAATTTTAGGGTGCTGTGGAACAAAGCAATGGAACTTTTTACACAGGTCTTTTGTGGACGATACATGTCAGGCTAGACAGGAACACACTAAAAGTGAGGCCAGTTCCTATCACTGCCACCCACTTCAATGCTAAACACTGTGCTTTAAATTTTGGTTCTACAGTGACATAAGTGAGATGATTCTTTCCTTGTACGTCTCTTCTGTTGTGATTTCTGTTCTTCAAGTCAAAGTCTATTTTTTATTTCTGAAAGAGTACAATGAATCATCAGTCTTAATTGGGGAATAAATAGGCTTACCCCCTGTACAGGAGGATCAACCTAAGGAACATTTAGACAAAGTGGACAGACACATGGACCCAACAGGATGCACTCACAATTGCTGAGGGAGCTGGCTGATGCCATTGAGAGGCTACTCTCAATAATTGCTGAAAGGTCATGGCAATCGGGGGACTGCAAGAAAGCAAATGTCACTGCTATCTTCATAACAGGCAAGAAGGATCCAGGGAACAAAAGGCCAGTCAACCTTATCTCGTTTCCAGGAAAATGGTGGAGCAAGTCCTTGTGGAACAAACAAGTCCAAACATATGAAGGACAAGAGGAAGTAGTTAGCAAGAAGTTAAAAAAGGGAAGTCATACCTTGCCAACCTGATAACCTTCTACAAGGAAATAACTAAACCAGTGGAGGAGGGAAGAACAGGGGATGTTGTTTATCTTTATTTTAGTAGGGCTTTCAACACTGTCTCCCATAACATCCTTATAGACAAACTGACAAAGTATGGTCTAGATAAGTGGACAGTAAGATGGATTGAAAACTGGCTGAACTGCCTGATGAAGAGGGTTGTGATCAGCAACATTAAGTCCAGCCAGAGGTCAGTCAGTAGTGGAATACCCCAGGGGTTGATACCAGAGCCAGTACTGTTCAATATATTCATTAATGACCTGGAGTGCAGCCTCAGCAAGCTTGAAGACAATACAAAATTAAAAGGAGTGGCTGATACACTAGACCTTTGTGCTGCCACTCACAGAAACCTCAACAAGTTGGAGAAATAAACCAACAGGAACTTTCTGAAGTTCAACAAAGGGAAATGACAAGTCCTGCACTTGGGGATGAATAGCCCCACGTGCCAGCACAGAGGGTCTACCAGCTGGAAAAGGTTCTCAGGAGTCCTGGTGGACACCAAGTTCACCATGAGACAGCAATGCACCTTCACAGCAAAGAAGGCCAACAGCCTTCTGGGCTGCATTAGCAGGTCAAGGTAGATGATCCTTCCCCTATGCTCAGCACTGGTGAGATGCATTTGGAGTGCTGGGTCCAGTTCAGCACTCCTCAGTGCAGGACAGACGTGGACATACTGGAGCAAGTTCAGCGAAGGACCACGAAGATGATTGAGGACTTGGAGCTCCTGACATATAAGGAGAGGCTGAGTGAGCTGGTGTTTCTCAGGCTGGAGAAGAGAAGGCTCAGGAGGGGTCTTAGTACTGTGTATAAGTACCTGGTGGGAGGGTGCAAAAAACATGGAGCCAGGCTCTTTTCAGTAGTGCCCAGTGACAGGACAAGAGGCAATCGACACACAGTGAAACACAGGAGACTCTATCTGAACACTAGGAAACACTTTTTTACTGTGAGGGTTGCCAAGCACTGGCACAGGTTGCCCAGAGAGGTTCTGGAGTCTCCCTTGTTGGAGACAGTCAAAACCTGACTGGACATGGTTCTGGGCAACTAGGTGGTCCTGCTTGAGCAGGGGGGTTGGACCAGATGACCTCCAGAGGTTCCTTCCAACCTCATCAACTCTGTGATTCTGTGATAAATATAACTGTTATAGCCATTATAATTCAGAAGTATTTAGAAGCACAGATTCATTAGCTAGACCTTTTTCTGATCTATTATTTCTCTCATACTGGTATGAGAGATTCTATTCTGTTTTGGTTTGTTTTTTGGTTTTTTTTTGTGGATGGAAGATTACTCCTATCTGCTGATAACTGTTCCTGCTTCTCTAGTCTCTGCTTGCGTTTTCTCATACTCACGGTAATATTTCTACTTTTGTGGTTGTGTTTTGCCTCAAATGTGGATAATAAATGACTCATAACATTAATCTGCTTTGTAATTTAATAAAGTACTATGCTGCACTGGAATATCGGGTGGATAGTTTATACCACATAATGAGACAGCAAAGATACTGAAGCAGCAAAAGTGTCATTTCAAAATGACATGTTTTTGCAAAGTGTATAAACATCAGACAGATACCAATAATCATAGGTAATGAAATCCTGCAGGTACCTTGTAAGAGTCCTCACCAGTGCAATAACACCACAGCCCACAAAGGGGCACCCAGATGCTGCGTTTAAAACCAGAATCCTCCAGCGCCTTCTCATGTGTATTTCCAGACACTTAAACTTCAGAAGTTTCCAGGCAAAAGTTTTCTCTCACCATGACACCACTCCCAAGCCTCACTGAAATCCCAGCCTAGAAAAAACCTTTAAAGTCAACGGAGTTCATTTGAATACATAATTAATTAATCTCTCTTCATTTATCACCGTGACAAATATGATATAAGAGTAATTTATGGGTATTTCTTTTTTTCAAAACCATCAACACGTTTTAGGCTAATGAAACTGAGGCCAACAACAACATTAAAAAACAGCCTCAGAGGAAAATTGCCAAGTGCTTGTTTGGCCAGAATGTTTATCATAAAAATAACATTACACGTGCTCAAATTCTTATCAGTCAGATACTTCTTGAATTTGCTCCAGTTGCGTTTGGCTATGCCCTTCCCTTTTCTATTAAAGTATACCCACACAGACACTGCAATTTTGCCCCTTTCCATCGCTGGCAGCTCAGATATGACGCAGCTTTTCCAACAACCCCCCTGCATTCCCACTTTGCCTGGTATAGTGCTCTGAACATCTGTATGCCAGTCGTTTTTCCAGTAAAATCTATTTAACATCTGTGACCCAGTGGAGAAATAAAGAAGGGATGGGGCTAGTGTTGAGGCAACCATGATGTCAATGTTATACCCAGCTGATAAGAAACCTGAAATGAAAGGGGGTTTATAGCAATTGTACAACATTAAAAAGATGTGCATAATTAATATATGGCTGTGATTTCTGCACAGTACATTTGCCAGACCACCACTTTAATTGGCTAATGGTCTCTGAGAAAGCAGAGTTTTGCTTGCTGTATTGCCAAGAAGAAAAACCAGGAGAAATCAGACTGACTCAGCCAACAAAGGTAACTGCCTTACTGAGAGACAATTGACTGGTAACTATATATGAGCATCTCAGTGAGCCTATATTCCAACTGAGTGAGGACATTCTACAATTCTAAGGGACATTAAAAGCACCTTCTTGTCTATAATTAACCTTTCACTGTTGTGCCATGTTAATTAAAAAGAAAAAGTCTGTAATGATTGGAAAGTAGGCATTAAGACAATGGCATGGCATCAACTTCTATGGCTACAAATTCAGTCTGTTAATTTTAACTCTGCCTTTCTTTTCAGAACAATGCCTAATACTGTATCTGCAATGACAGCATCCGATAATATGCATTTATACAGGTTTACATCACTTTGCAAAACTAGAAAACATGTCATATTTCCAATACAAATCACTCATTACAGCAAATGGCAATAGCTTTGGCTCAACCTGTCAGGATAGTCACTGGAGAATGATAGTCGCGTGTAAGTAGCAAGATTTAAGAGATTTTATTTGGATTTCTGTGTTACTGCCTATGACTAGAAGGCCAAACAAACAGCACTTAGTTATTATCTGAGAAACGTGAAATAAAACTGATCAATTTTATCTCTTTGTTTTCAAAATAAAATTGCACAGTAAAGTAAGCAATCCATGATATAGATTCCAGCTATAGATGACAAGTTCATTCATTCTCCTGTGTTTTTGCAGACTGAAGTAACAAGACAGTAACATTGTATGTGACCAGCAGCTTGCTGGAAATGTCTTTGGCAAAAGGGGGCTATTTGTCACCACCTGAACTTGTATTACACCATTTAGCATATGCTTGCTTAAAATCTTGCTGCAGAATGAGATACGAAGTGTCATGAGACTCAGCTGTAAGATAATAGTATGCAGCCAAGCACATTTGTATCTTGATATGTCTGGTACAATAGAAAGAATTATTATGTCCTATCCATTTACTGCACATTGCAGTCGGAGTTGTAATTGGCCGGGATGGTTAAGATTTGATTTAAGGCAGTGATTCCATCAACTTGGCTTTTGCTAATAGGGCATAAGTGTTCCATACAGCATTATATCTTCCCATGTTATAGCCTGCCCTAGGTTAATTGTGTGCCGCAGTCTAATCTGTTCCTGGCTTTACATCATTTGCTATGAGAGAATACAGATGCATGCATTTGATCACTCTCCATCTTTACAAAAGAGAAGGATGATATTTCTTAGAGGCTTACCCAAAATATCACCATTTTCAAATCAATAACAATTGTTAGGAGGATTGCAGATTCCATTTTGACTCAGTAGGACATCTGATGGATTACAGTGATCAAAGCTAAATATCCTTTGGCATCAGGGTAAGGTCTCTTATTTTATACTTGTTATAGACTAATGCAGAAAAATCAAAGAATTAGATAACAAATGAACATTAGTGAAGTGAGTAATTAGAAGTATGGTTTATGGCCAACAGTAGTTAAATGGCTTCATTTTTATTAGAAGTATGGTTTATGGCCAATAGTAGTTAAATGACTTCATTTTTAAATATATATGATGAATCATATTAGTAGAATGGAACGTAATGGAAGTAATGAATGCCTAATTCTCTTATGGAAATGAATAATGCCAGTTTCAGACAGAATCCTAATTACATAATTGTGCATGAGTTTTTTGGCTTATTTGTTTTTCTGAAGTCAGACCTGTGAATAGTTTCAGATTATATTCTTAATAGCTTTTGGGTTTTTTCCTGAGAGACAAGATGATGCAGAAAGAGCTATATGGAGTCTTTCACCTCTAAAACTTTATGGCAGTGATTTGGATTGTCCCCAGGTTGGTAGCAGTCATATATTAATAACATTATTGAGTGGCTTTTTCAATAGGTTTCCCAGTTCATTTTTGTCATGGACTATGGTGTGCAGGACAGAACTACCAACAGGATTGACACCTTTGCTGGAAATGGAAATTCCTAGAAGCTGACGGCTGAGGCATGCTGGTGGGGCAAGATAGTGTTAAACTTGATAACTACAGCAGTTGGTAACAGCCTCCTAACGGTCTGGTAAGTTGAGAAGCAGGATTCTGCAGTTCTATTTACTGTTGTATTTTTCAAATGCAGGAAAATAAAAAAATCAAATCAGACATGTAAGAGATTGGAATTTGCAGCCCATTTCTACCCCCTCTGGTCAAAGGATCCTGCACTGATTTCAGTTTATAACTATAGCCACCTCCTTGCTGTTGCAGGAGCTCTGGTTTGTTCTCCAGTTTGTTGAAACTAGTGGTTAAAACTATAATCAGGACCTAAGTATAAAAGTCCAAAATTCCTTTCTGTGATGACAGTTTCTCATTTGATTTGTGACAAGCCAACTAGTCTCTCAGACTCCTCTTCTTATACATGGCAATGGCACACCATGGTGTGTTCTGGAGTCCCATCTTGCAGGTAATGTTCCACAGCTCCCTTCTGGCTCAAGTATGCAGATTTCCTTGACGCAGGGAGAAAAGCGTACAATTCAGGACACCACAGAAGTGCTCCCAGGTCCGTCAGAGGGCCCTAGCCACAGAGTTGCAGTTTCTCCTTCCTGCAATAGAGAAAAGAGCACTCTCCTATTACCCTGTTGTAAAGCTTGTGAGACATGGATACTTTGGAAGCGGATTCAGTCCACTTGATACATTAAAAAGAACTCAGAGTGCTGTATAACATTTCAGGAAGTGGTGCTACCAATGTCAAATACAAAGACAATACAACTGGGTTTTGTGCAACATAGATTGTGCTACACACACAACCTGCTATCATGCTTGCAAAGGCAATGACAACATATTAGCATCTTTTGCTGATGACTGACTGACTGTGGTGAGGGACTGACTTCTCTCACCACAAGTTTTCATTTCATTAAAAACATGATCTAGACAAGGTGCGTGCCTAACATATACACCTGAGCTCTTTCCCTTGCCCTTTCCTTCTGCACACTCCCTCTAACAGCAAGTAGTTGATGCAACAGCCTGAAGCAGCTCATAGAACATCTTAGTAAAGGAAGAGACAGATGTCCCTCTTGTTGTCCCAAGAGACAAGTGAATGTACAGGTTATTCAGAAAAATCAATATTTTAATGGCTAAGAATTGCAAATTTTGAAGGAAACCTAGAATGAACCTTGAGGTTCTGATTGGTTTTAAAAGCTTTGCAACAGCTTAGTGCTTTCCTTGACCACCCTTCATCAGGATACTGGCTGCTGTGATGCTGAAGACTTTAAAAGAATGTGGAATTGTTTATTATTTCCATTTTTTGCTCTTCCAGTGAAAGATAAAATATAAAAAAGGTCCACAGGGCTGTGAGCGAATGGAGACATTGAGCCTTGTGTAGCACTAGGAAGAAGCTGAATTGAAAGCTACTTATCTTCAGACACTGATACTTTCAGAAAAACGCCCCTGGCTAGGAGGTTTCTTGCAACTCCCATTTTAATTCCTCTCATAGAAAGTAGACTTTCAAACTCATTCTGCTGTTGGGGAAAAGTAGCAAGGCTACTGTGTATTGGAGGGCAAAAGGGGTCCAGAGGGAGAGCTAGAGAAAAAAAACATGACAGTCAAAGTCAGTGCAAAACAATATGTTTCTTTTAATGTGTTTACCAGGAGTCATTGTTCTAGCATTTTTTCAGTCCTGCTCTGTGAAATACACTTCACAAGGGACTGTTGGAGTGTACACAACAAAATAGACAAATGCAATTTTAAGGCAGATTGTTTAAAAAGAAATGAATAGCAAATTTTAAAGGACTACAATATGATACTCCAGGGAATGCTCCAAGGGAACAAATGGCTTATGCAATTCAGGATATGTGACACTGGCCCTCCCAGAGCGTCAAGTGGGGGCAAAGATAATGCATATGCTTTTAATTGCAAGATTACGGTTTTAGGCCTGTGCAGGTCTCCTTTGTTAGGTTATGAACCAAGCCACTCCAGTCAATTGGACTTTTTCTAGTGACTGAGCTGACGTTTAAACTAGGACTGAAAGCTTGGCTATTTTTTATTACCTCCTTTAATTTGCAGGGTTAGAAATGCCCATTAACATTGAGATATGACAATATTCTGTGAAGTATTGGGTATTCTGTCTAGTAATAAGTAAGATTGGAAGAAATTGTTATTCTGTTTGCGTTTTAGTTAAGTGTCCAAAGAGAATTAAGTTGCCAGTCTTTCTACCAAAAAGTTGTTGGAAAAAACTTCAAAAATATATTTGTAATCCTGTAGCATCATGTTGTTTAAGTTTTACTTTCAAGTGTCAAAAGGAAAGTTATTTTTCACATTCAACTCTCAGGTTTTATTTTGAGCTGCCAGTGAGGGTTACGATTGCTAGCAAGTACAGAAGTAATTATTTCTTAACTTAAATTCATAGATGTGTTGCTGAATAGTCATTGAATAAACTGTTGTGATTTTCAGAATTATAACAATTGGAAGCCTGTGTTGATTTTTTTACAAAGTTTTCTGGATCTCAAATTTTTTTATACAACTTCTCAAGTTTTAAAACACAAATCTCATCTAATATATTCTGAATCTCAGTTTCTAAGCAGCAAAGAATGTAAGTGGAGATTATTTTTGCCAGACAAATTTAGAAGGATAGATCCTGAGCAGATGCAGACAGTGTATATAAATGACTGAAATGAAGTTAATCAAATTACAGCGTTTAAGGTAGAACTTAAAATAAAACAAAGCAAAATTCCAAATATCCAGAGTTTGCATGCATTACATTACAAAATAAAGCAGGAGTAGGTCTGGAACAAAAATAAGTCTTCTTTTTAATGTCAAAATTTCAAATCAAACCCTGTAGTTACTGCCCATGTCTGCCCCAGTGCTGGGGCCGAATGTATGGATGGTTCCTCTCTCCCATAACTTAACATTGGCTCATTTTGATTCATTCATTGCACCCCATAACATGATTTATTGTCTCTTACTGTGTGTGTGATATATTGCTATTTCATCAAGCTTTTGATGCAGCCCATCATTCAACGTGTTCCAGGCAGCAGAGGCTTCAGTATATACACAAGCATTGTTTATAGTGGTTCTGCATCATATTTAATGTTGCAGGTATATTGGTTATCCAGGTAACTGTTATCTGAGAGGCATTCATCTTGTTCCTTTGCTTTTCTCTCTTCATCAGAAAGTTAAAAATAGGATTGGCTTTGATGCAGAACATTAATTTGAGGGAACTGATTTGAAGACCACAAACGAAACCTGTCATCTCTCACCTGCAGCTTCATCAAATGTGAGGTGGTCTAATTTGCCAGGTTTCCTAGAGATGTCAGGAACAGCTGCTACTCATTTATGGCTTATAAAGGGGCTTTAATCAAAGCTGTGTGGACTCTCAGGGCTAGCACCAATGGCAGGAAAAGACTGAACTCACTAGGTCCTTATTTATTAGTGTTAGGTTAATAGGTTTTTGAAAAATAATATCTGGCTGCTGTAGTTGGAAAGGTTGGCAGGCTTAGATATTAGTACAGTAAGGGCTGTACAATAAATATTTGGTCTAAAAAGAAAGTCAACAAAGATGTAGCTTCTGAAAGATAAATGCTGCAATGGTAAATGTCAAATATTGGGACAATACTAAGAAAGAGATTTAATATCTGATGTCTGCAGGAGGAGAGCCAGATAATGAAAGCATTGAGATTATGCACAGGATTTTTCTTCACATAGTAATTTAAGAAGGATGGAAAGAATCAAGAATCTTGATATAAAGAAAATTTAGAATCTGAAAGAACTGCAAGTTTGTTCAGCAATACAAAGTTTCTAATGAGCTTTAAAAACAATGTCTCTGAGATGGACCTGAAGGCTGAATAGCAGGCAATAGCTCTCATGAAAAATTTAGTTTTCCTTTTCCCTGGGCAATTTCAACACAAATCTCTATTTCTATTTTTATGTCTTTATTTCTGTTAATACTTCTATTCTCAATGGAATATTTCAGCTTGCAAGCTAAATGACTCTTCAAGCCAGAATGATTAGACTTTGCTGATCTGGCAAAAACAATGATAAATTTTAAGAAGTTGCTGTGAAGGTACAGCTCTTACTGGTGAAGGCAACTGCCAAAACTTATATGGGAAGGACATATAGAATGACATATGTCAGCATCTCACAATTCAGCAATTGGCTGTAGGCAAAAATGGTGATATGAGGCTGAGGGCAATCTACACTATGAAGGTAAAAGCTTGTGTCTAAAGTCTTACATGAGCTGCAGGTTTAAAAAGAAATGGGAAGCCTGACTAAGTCAGCCATGATCTAATTATGATTGAACTAACAGTTAGATACAGGGCACTTTCATTATCAAAAAAAGAGCCATGATGTATCTGGGTGGCTGTGTGTAAGTAGGTAATGGATTATTTGCATGGGTGACTGCAGTGGTCAGGGCATCACAGGCTAATCATAACAGGGTGACTGTGTGCCAACAAAACGTTAATGAGCAGCTAGTGTCATAATCAGCAGTCTGACTTGCAGCAGTCATGGAGAGGGCACCGCACAACGGCACATGCAGATGGGACACATCCAAGTCTGGCATAGTAGGTTATTTGCCTGAATACATGAATTGAAGATATGACATTGATAAAACTGAAATATGTGTGTGCTAGACACATGGATAAAATATTCAACTGATTTAGAAACATCTAATATTGGGTTTGTGTATTCTGCCAGTCATGGAAGGTAGTCAGTCAGTAGGGATCTGGTTAAATGTATGTGGAAAAGGGGACATGACTCAACAACTTTGATCTTGAGCTGCTGCTGTATAATTTAAACCCACTTTACACTGTTTGATCACTATTGCTTTGCTACCTGCTATTTACTATTGCAATTAATAATATAAGAATGTAAGTGATGAATCCAGGATTGAAATATATCCTTGATTATTGGGCTAAGCACACTTTTGAGGAGTTAAACATGGAAACGCTATTATTTGGTTGGGATGCTAGGAGAGGCAAGAATGCAAAAGAGAAAGACCACGGACAGCTAGAGAAGGACCAGTAGAAGGATATGAACTTTTCCATAGCCCCATGCTGTTTGCAGACTGAGCGTTTTTTCCAGGTCACCCTCAGAATGTAGATGGTCACATTTCTTAAAATAAAAGAAGTATGAATAAAATATAAAAACAGCTTTTCAGACGTTTCTTGTGTGAAAAGTCTTTTCCCTTCTGGTGAAAATGTTCCCACTGCTAACTTGAGGAAGTCAAGTCCTTCCTGTGCTATAGTTCAGTCATCATAACTGCTGACATTACTCTGACTTAACTCCAAGACTGCCCTGGTACAATATCTGCTGGCAGTCTGGCCTTCTCCACTAGATTTCAAGTGTATTTTTCTTTAGTCTGTCTTTAAAGACTATTTCCTGCTTTTTTCTTTCTTTTTTTCCCCCTACAGATTTCTTCCCAAGCACGTTCAATATCAGCTTTACTTATTTGCTTTTTTGCTCTCAGCACTGGACCTCCACACTCTTATCCAAAGACTCCATTCCTTGAGAGTCCCTCAAAACAACACTGTGCTCTTATAAATAGACTTTAGTTAGTCATCTGTTTTCTGTCATATGAGCAGGAGAAGCTGGGGAATAAAGTGCACTTTAGACCTGGAATCTGCATATCTCAAAGGCCCAGTTCATCCTGCAATGTTTTATACCTAAAATGGAAAGACTTGCTAAATTTAACTTTTACCCTCTGGATGAGAACACAGACTCATGTCCTCAAAATTCTGGAAGGAAACTTTTTTTTTTTTCCCCAAAAGTAAAATATTCTAGATACTTTGTTTTTTGAAAACTGATATTAAGGAAAGTTAGCAGTAACAAAGCTGTCCCATAGAGGAGTTCCTCAACACTGCACAACCTCCAAACAACTTTTAACTTCCCAAATCTGATGAATCAAAAATAATTCATAAGAAGAATAGCCTCATGCCTTAGAGCTTTCAATATGACTTATGGCAGGGTTCCTCTCTGGGAGGTGAGGTTATGGGGTGTAAAGTAGAAATGCTCACCCTAAATTGTGGTAGGGGTCAGGCCTATTTCCATAGGTCCCAAAACTGGAGAAAGATGAGCTCTTCTTTTTATTCTGTTCTCATTTCATGTACAGTAGAGAACCAAATCTGCTCCTTTCAATACGAAATATTTTTATTTGAATGGTATCTGTGTCTGTGGACTTTTCTAAGTATGTCTGAGCTGATATAAAAGCCTCAGATTAGTGCTCTGTTCACCACTGAGCTTAGACAATCTGTTCTCTCAAAGTCAGATAGCATCATTATTTACCTTTTAGAGTCTCTGTTCAGGGCTAAATATATTCAACCAACCAGGCCACCATAAAGACTGAGTCTGGAAAAAAATGTTAAAGCTGTCCAGATAGTGAAAGCTTTGTGCAGATATGTCCTGGTAAATGGATTAAATGAAAGGCAGGCAGTTTTTTTCCTAAACTTGCTTTCACAGCAAACAGGAAAATAAAAAAGAACAGGCCAAGTACCGACTGTTCTCTTTGTCCGTTCACTGGTCAGGTTTCCTTATTTCATTTGTGGTCAATGGAGTGATTTTAAGAGTCACTTAGATTTGTTTTGACAAAGTGTAGTTGACAGGATTAACTTCTCTGAATTATCCATTGCTTCTAATCTCACATAATGGCATTTGAATTTTTGTTACATCGTATTAACAGTAAAACTGTCAGGAAGCACTTTGCTATTTATTTTACTTTTTTTTTTCATGGTGTAAAGACATTCTGCACATACTTTAAACCCTGGAAGTATCAATAAGTTGCTACTGGAGAAAGAATACACGACCAACATTTTGCCATTCATTTGGGCTGGATTAGGAAGTTGAGAGCTTTTGCTGTCTAGAGAACAAGCCTGAGGCTTCATGCTCTAGCCCCATCTTGCCGTATCATCTTCACGTATCTGTGCCACACACGTTTGCAGCTGTATTCTCCCATCCCTAAAACAGATATGGCAACACTTATCTCCTTTGCAGGAACATTGTGAGATATGACCAACTAATATTGTGAAAGTACCTTAAAGTCACAGAACAAATATTCTCTTTCAAAATGTTGTTCTTCTCTAAAAGCCTTTTATTTGTTAGCAAGAAAGGTGTCTTCTTAACTTTCTCAGTCTCCTCTCCCTGTTCTTTACCCTTCCCACTATGAATATGCATCATGCACAGACATTGAAGAACTCATTGGTAGACAGGAATGACTCCATCATTTTTCAGTGTCAAAATCTGACTGTGTATGGTAGGATCACTGGATAACTCAGATTGGAAGTGACCTCCAGAGGTCACCTAGTCCAGCCCCTGTGCAAGGTCGCTGAGCACACCCTTAGCCCTCAAGGAGGTCAGGCCTAGGGAAGGAGCTTGGGGTAGGGCAGAGCTGCCTCGCTGAGGGCAGCCCGTCCCCCAGGCTGTGGGGAGAAGCCTCAGTAGTTGGTGGGAAGGCTGCAGCCAGGGCTTGTTCCAGCCCAGGGAGCTGCTCCGAGATGAGGCTCTCACCCTTAGCCCCCTCCTGAGCTATAGCCCCTGCTGCATTGCTACCGTGTCTGTGATTGAACACAGTCCATGGATCTGTGCCCCTGCCCATGAGCTGACATCCCAGCTCAGCTCATCCCATACCTGTTCTTCAGGGAGGTTTCCAATGCCCAGGGCTGGTGCTGCCCTGCCGGTCCCCCTGCCTGCCCTGCTCCTGGTTGCAGGGGATGACCCTGGCTTCTGGGTCGTGCCCTGTGCACTAGCAAGCTCCTGCCACCCCTGGCCCCTCAAAGCTGGGCCAGGTATGAGATCAGACCAGGTTGCTCAGAGCTTTATCTACTGAAGTCTTGTAAACTTCTAAGGATGGAGACTGCACAACCTCTCTGGACAGCGTGAACCACTGCTTGAATGTCTTCACATGGAAAAAGTTTCTGAACACCTCTTGTTTCAGTGTATGCTTTTTGTGAAGAGAGTGGGTCCATCTTCATGCTAAACTCCTTGTAGGTATTGGAGGGCTGAAGCAGTGTCTTCTCCAGGCTGAACAAGCCTCATCCCTCAGTATCTCCTCACAGGGCAGATGTTCCAGCCTTCTCAGTGTCCCCTTGCTGAACTTAGAATCATAGAACCATAGAATCATAGAATCATAGAATCATTAAGGTTGGAAAAGACACTTAAGATCATCGAGGCCAACTGTTAACCTAGCACTGCCAAGTCCACCACTAAACAATGTTCTCAAGCACCACGTCTACCCTTCTTTTAAATACTTCCAGGGATGGAGACTCAACCACTTCCCTGGGCAGCCTGTTCCAACGCCTGACTACCCTTTCGGTGAGGAAGTTTTTCCTAATATCCAACCTAAACCTCCCCTGGCACAGCTTGAGGCCTTTTCCTCTCATCCTATCTCTTGTTACTAGGGAGAAGAGACTGACCCCTACCTCCTTTCAGGTAGTTGTAGAGAGCAATAAGGTCTCCCCTCAGACTCCTTTTCTCCAGACTAAACAACCCCAGCTCCCTCAGCCGCTCCTCGTGAGACTTGTGCTCTAGACCCTTCACCAGCTTTGTTGCCCTTCTTTGGACATGCTCCAGCACCTCGATGTCCTTCTTGTAGTGAGGGGCCCAAAACTGAACACAGCACTCGAGGTGCGGCCTCACCAGTGCCGAATACTTGCTCCACTTTATGTGTGTCTTGATTTGGGGGTCCCAAACTGGATGCAGTATCTAGGCATGGTCTAGAAGTGGAGAAGAATCACTTTCCTTGATCTACTGTCTCGCTCCTGCTCATACAGCCCAAGGTGCTCTCAGCCTTCTCTGCTGCCAGGGTGCATTAATGTCTCATGTGCAGCTTGCTGTCTGCCAAGACCTCCAGGGTCTTCTTCACAGAGCTGCACCTAGCCAAGCAGTCTCCAGCGTGCATCACTGCAAGCAGTTCTTCCTTCCTTGGTGCCTCTTTGGGTGCCTCTGGATGGCAGCCCTGCGCTCAAGCATGCCTACTGGTGTCTCCCCAGCCCCTGCAATTTGACATCATCTGCAGACTTGCTGAGACTGCACTCCATTGCCTTCTCCATGTTGCTGATAAAGATGTTAAACAGGATTTGTCTCAGGCTAGACCCTTATAGTATCCCGCTTCTTACCAGCATCCAGGTAGAGAAAGAACCATTAGCCACTATCCTTTAAGCACAATCATCCAAACAATTTTTTACCCACTCATCCAGTTGTTAACACCCTATCTTGAATACAAGTACGCTGTGGAAGATGGTGTCAAAAGCTTTGCTAAATTCCAGGTTAATGACATGCACTGCTGTCCCCTCATCCACAGATCTGGTCATTTCATTGTAGAAAACAAACAATCAGGTTGGTCAGGCATGTTTTACCTTTAGTAAAGTCATGCTGACTGTCCTAATCACCTTCTTTGCCTTCATGTTCTCAGAAAACGTGTTCCAAGAGAGCTCACTCCATGAACACCAGACAGGCCCTCTCAGCCCTCAAGTCTTGTAACCACTGTAACCTATTTAGTTAAAGACTGCAGCTTGCTGTTCAAATCCATCTCAGAAGAAAAAGAGCCCTCTCTTATTTCACACACCTTCTAGGCATGCAAAAATCATTATTTAACCAAGAAAAAATAGCAGACCCCAGAATCACAGTCCTGGTCTTTTTCTCCATGGTACTCCAACATGTGAAACTCCAACAGAGCTACAAATGTAGAAGCAGAAATTCCTCCAATTCAGAGGTCTTTAAGTCAAGCTTTTTGAGATCTACCTTGCTCCAATTCAGAATATCAAAATTAATTGTTGAATAATTAAAGCAGAGGTCTTGTAAAACTTGTAGTTTTGGCACAGGCATATAGAAATAAATATCTGAAGACCTGAGGAATGATTTTAGTAATGAAGGATCATGCAAAGACCTTGTGAAATCTGCCAGCATTTCACATAGTAGGAAGCTAGAAATAGTCATTTGAAAATCTGGCAAAAAAAAATAAACTCCCACAATCTCATTATCTTTTGATATTTACTTGGAAAAGAAAAGCTTTACCAAACCTAGAGAATTGACTCTATATTACTGGTAGAAAAATACCACCCCCCACAAAAAGGAGTCTGTGCTGCTGTTTAACAGAAGAACCTCTAAGCATTCATTGCCTAATCCAACCCTCATTGAAGTCCCTGAGGAAATTCCTATTAGTGAGCAGGATCATTCATATTTCTTTTTTTAACAGATTAGTGGGTGTTTACATGAAGGCCCTGTAGGCACCAGTTAATCTGTATTCATATAGCAAATGCAGAGCTTGAAAATCCCTGACACTCTCTTCTATTGGTAATTCAGAAATTTGCCTTGGCAGGTAAGAGGACTGATAGCATCCATCTTTTTTCAGATACTAAACCTCCAGTGTTTATTTGTTGAAATGTTTTTTTTTTAACTCATATGATTCTAAATATGAACCAAGTATAAACCAAATACAATGTAGTCTTAAGGTTGTACACAGAAATCCCAGAGCTTTTGGTCCTGCTCACAGTTTTGCTGAGAACCCCCCCAGAAAGGAATTTAGCAAGATCATTCAACTTCACAGTTACAGTTACAGATCATGTGGGCAGAAGAGAAACAGTCAAGAATTACATGAGTTATATGCTGCTGCTACTTCTCAGGAAATGTTGAGTAGCAACAGAGGCAGACAAAGAAGAAATTCACAAAATAAAAGTGGTCAAAATTCAGTTACTGCACCTTCACATCCTCCAAAAGAAACCTGTGGACTTTTCTTTCTTAGCTCCTTGCCCATATGGTTGCACGCCTATAGACTGCCTACTCTATGTAGAGGCATACATCAGCATGTTGGGAACCACATGTTTTGTACACTCCAGAGGATGTGTCCTGGTTTCTCACAAGGCTGGATTTGCAAGATCATCATCTGCACGATACATAGTTTTGATCTTGAGATCAGCCTAGGGGCTGTCTTTAGGACAATGCAGAAGAACATAGTGCACCTCTCTGCTGCCCAAAGGTTGGAGGGAAAATAGACTGTTAGAAATCATTCTTCTTATTTTACTCAAGGGCCTCAAGAAGAGGAAAGAGGCAGAAATCTTCCTTTCACCCAGCACCGACAACAGATAGGCAATGGCTTGTATATATATTAAAAAAAGAAAAATATGTCAAGGAGCTTTCTTCTCAAAAGCTGAGAATTTAAATTATTATTTATATGGGTGGGGGTGAGGGGTGGAGGGGGAAGGAGAAGGAGACAAAACCTTACCAGTATTTTCAATTCCTGCCTTTTATCTGCACTTAATAAATCTAATCCTACTGACTGATCCTCATGTACAGGTTATTGAACTGAGAACCTTGTCTATAGTGTGTCTGCACCATGTTCTTTTCTGTTTAATATAGATTTTCAAATGCAAATGTTACAGCAATAGAGGGTACTATTGTTAACTACTGCTAACCTTAGCCTGCCTTTGCAGGCCCACCATGTGGGAGGCAGAGCTCTGGTGCAGAATGTGGTGGCTCATCACTTGAGCCCTAATGATCCAGGTAAGCAATGAATGAAAAATGAGACTGAGATAGAGAAAACCTCATTAAATGCAGTAGAAAAGAGCTACAAGTAATAGCATTATGGGGAAAGGACTGCCACATGAGAGGACAGTATGAAAGCACGGCTTATTTAGCATAGTAAAGAAAAGCTGAGAGAAGCTTTGATTGTTTCCTAAAAATACACAGGCAGAGTGAGGGAAGTGTGAAAGGGAGAATAAATATCATCAAGTGAGAAGAGCTTCACATTCTAACAAATTCCAATACAGAGATAAACATATATACTATCCAAGAATAAATTCAGGGTGAAATTTCTCATAATTATAATGGCAAAGTCTTGAAACCACAGAACGGACTAAAAAAATCTTTAGTGTTAATAAGATAGAGCTTGTGGATGGTCTCATTGACAGAAACAAAGGACTGTATAACCCAAAATATTCCTTTAGTCCCGCTACGTATGACCCACAGAACTTTGGGAGCAGGGGCGAAAGTTCAACATACAAAATTACCAAAGGAACTTGTCATTGTAGGTCCTGGTGAAAGTTGAATGAAATTCAAATGAAACCTTATCACCCATTTATTCTAAATTTCCACCAGAACAGTTCCTCAGGAAACAAAAGATCTGTTTCTGGGCATACCTGGAACACCCTAAGTGGGCAAAGAAGCCAGGGGTAAGATTGAAAAGTCCATTTAGGTGTTGCAATATTTCCTTCATCAGTACACTGGAGATGGGTCACTGTTAATGAAGCAGGAGCCACAGAGTTCCTGGACAGCCATTCTGAGTATGTCAGGGAAGGCATTTTAAACAAAAGGCAAAATTGTAGGCTACCTAAGTAATCCGGAATGTCAAAGCATGTTGGAAAATCTGTTGTAAGTCACCTGGTCACTTCCAAGTGCCCCAGAAAAGTCTGATATCTTTATGGTTGTATTAGGTCTGGCTGGAATGGAGTTAATTTTCCTCACAGCAGCCCTCATAGTGCTGTGCTTTGTATTTGTAGCTAGAAAAATTTTGATAACAAACAAATGTTATGCCTTTAATGAGTCACAAATCAAAGTTGTGCTAGGTCACCTGCAGGTAATCTGTATTTTTCATTGGTATCTGCTATCTATATTTCTTTTGGATTGGGTCATGCATTGAAAACGTCACATGCGGCAGGCAGACCAGGAGTTAGTGTTGCCTCTTTTGCCAGGACTGTAACGTCTAGCCCACTCAGCTTGGGTTTTGGGGCTTCAGCTCAATTTCCCTGTTGCGCAGGTGTCTTACATTTGAATGTTCTGCACCCAGGGGGTCTTCAAGATTAA
Source organism: Nipponia nippon (assembly GCF_047370975.1). Taxonomy (NCBI): domain Eukaryota; kingdom Metazoa; phylum Chordata; class Aves; order Pelecaniformes; family Threskiornithidae; genus Nipponia; species Nipponia nippon. Next base: position 11,263,241 of record NW_028262347.1, read on the forward strand.
TAACTGAATATTCATTAGGCCTGACAGCGTGTGTATAACCATAATGTAATGTTTAGAACACCACTGTGTCAAGTGACAAGCCTGTTTCCGAACCAGTGCTACAGCCTGAGACTGTGATTGTCTGCAGTAAGTAGAAGTTCCCACAACCATTCTTTTTCTTACACACTTGAAAGAAAGTACAGTGGCTCACACAGATCAGCACATCTTTTGTAACCATCCCTGTGCATATTCTTAGCCTAGAGAAAATGGGAGGCAATTGGAATTAATTAAAGAGGGCTTACATTTTCCATTAGCTCATAACTGGAAATACCTCATGTCTACAGTAGAGTAGAAGCACAGGAGAAGGAGAAGCATGGCATCAGAAGAGTGTATATCATGGGTCAGAAGATAGGATGCCATTTGTTCAAGTGTTTACACAATAAATTACTCATATTACCACAGTAACTTACCCTGGTTAACAGAAAACAGCAAGGAAAATTCCCTAGAGCTGCTAGAACTTTTGTCAAAAATGTGTAACTACTTTAGGTTTCAGATGTTATGAATTGTGCATGTCTCTGTAGAAATAAAATGATCCCTTAAAAACTTAAAGTAGCTATTGATATATTTTATCCATGTGAAAATTCATGTAATCTAAAGTACTTAATCATTGATATAAAAGGTAGTGGGTAGTTCTGATTTCAGGCTACAGTCTTTGGTTGAAGTTGTCAGGCAGTCTCATGGGGTTTTTTGCCCGGCACAAATCTTTTTGACCTATACGTGCTAATTATTAGGATTTCTCACATAAGTGGAATGAAAACTGGGCTTAGTTCAAGCTTCAGAAGCCTCGGGCACTGTCTTTCATTTGCCAGCTTCCAGCTATTATGTATTAGAAATATATGAAGGGCTCCAGGAGACAGGTGTACTTGGATTTATTCCACTCAGGTCTAATGCATCTTTACAGAGGGCATTGAAGTTGGAAGAGGTCAAAATATATGGAGTGATAATGCATTTCGTACCAGACCACTGATACTGACAATTCTATTTCCCACCGTGCTGTTAATTATATGTTAAGATAAGAAGGGCTCTCCTCAAATAGACACTGCTTCAAGTATAGTCTAACAAAAGAAGAAAATATATCACAGCCTACATGATATGCATGAACCCTATTGTTTAATATTGCTACCATGTGCAATCAGGTGAATCCCTAGTAATATGGATATTTATCATTTATCTCCTTTTTCCAAGAAGGAGTTTCTAGTCCTGGTTGATTATGTATGGGAAGAACCTATTTTCCACACCAGGTTGCCTCAGTGTGCCATTTTCACAGCCTTTAAGAGAAAGTTCTCCAGGCAAGGGTTTGCAACAAAGGAGAGAGATCCTAACTATGCCCTTCCACTACAGTTTAAATTACATGAACGGAGAAATGTTTGAACGGACATCAGTGTCACAGGTGCCAGTTGCCTGATTTATTCCCTCTCAGAGGAACGTACTGGCGTCTGTGTGCATAGTAACACCTTGCCAGCTGGCCAGGAGGTGACATCAGTTGTCCTTTCAGACAGATGAATTGCACAGTGTGCATAGCTGCCTGCCAAAGGACAGACTTTGCAAGAGAAGTAGCGGGAAAAAGCACTTCATGTATATCTGACGGTAGTTTTTACTTAATACTTGTTTACAGAATTAACTTGATTGGATCAGCTTATCACCAAAGCCATCTTTCTGATGCTGCAGTAAGGTACTTGGATTGCACACCATAAAATACAGCAATCACATAGGAATTTACATTCTCACTGATGTTGCTGAGTAGAGTATGTTTTTCTCAGTGCGGTCATAACACTGTGTGGGCAATATGATCTTACTTAATCTCCGTTTTTATAACACTAGAACACTCGGCCAAAATAAATATCCCTACCTTTAGGCAACTGAATTAAATAGCTAGGTTTTAAAGCCTATGTAAATGGGCTGAGCACTCATAACTCTAATTGATAGTCATCCCCTTGTGAAAGCATGTAACAAGGCCTCAGCTGGCTTTAGGGGACAGAGATCTGTTAAAACCATCACAGTTCACATGTCAGTAGCAGCCAAGGAGCTGGCAATGCTGATGTACTGGTTCTTAACACTTTTTATAAAAGAATCCCAAATGGGGTTTGGGTCTTCATTCTATGACAGTTTGAGGATCTTTTGCAATTTAATCATAAAGTGAGAAAATACATATTATTAATTTGTTTGCAGAGTGAAAATGCGCACTCTAGTATGTAAGCAAAAGAATGGTAAGAACGATATTTAGCTGAGGTTGAACCAAGCTGAATCACTAGGAAAGGATAAATATTGGGTGAAACTACTGCACAAGGTTTGTAAGACTGCCAAGTTAGAAATACAACAATGGCATTCTGATATTGTGAGTAGCGGTAACATTTTAAAAGAGCCTGGGAAGTGTTAATGGAATTGCATCAATTCATCGCTAGAATATGTGCCTCTTTTTCAGAAATGAATTAGCAGTGATTTTTTTTTCATGTTTATAGTCTTATTAATTATCTCTTCAGATTTTCAGTTCATTCTGTCTATAGAATCTATGTAGTTTGGCATAAAGTCTTTTATAATGCTGATCACATTGTTAGAATATAAGAAAAACCTATCTTCACTTTTTTAATGATAGACATTCCTGCAAATGTGAATGCTCATTGTTCATTCTCTTTACACCTCATGCCCTTTAACTCACATATTTAATATATTTCAGCTGAGTAAATTAAAAGCAGGATTAAAGATAGTGAATGGTTGTTTCTGGCTCATCTGGGAATATCTGGTACTTCTTAAGTAATGTACCTGGATTGTCCAGGGACAGAGGAGTTTGTTTTTATTCCTTTCTAAAGCACGGCTTCATACAGGTGATACTCATAGGCATAAAACTAGTACAGTGGCTGGACAGTGGTCCAGGCTGTATAGTGTACGATACAGTCTTAAGTCCTGTCCTAGCAAATTTGGATCTTCTCTTTTTATGGTAGAGTAGCAAAGGAGCTGCTGGATTTTGTCTCTGATGTCTATGTCTTAGGTAAAAGAGGAAATGAAGCAGTGGATTACTCTTATATCTGCATAATCGAAGAAGAAATAGTCCTGACATACACATGGTGTGACTTAGAATGTCTAAATGAGGTCTTCTGCAGTTATAGTTTTTGTCCAAGATTCATTCTTACTGTCTGTTTCCTGAGAATAGCAGTTCTATGTCTGAGACATGCCAATGGCCTGAGCTGATGCATCTTCAGTTCAAAGTCATCTGGTTTAGTCTGACTCACCACAGGATTTTTTTAAAATATGTGAGTGGACTTGTCATTGAGGATGAGCAACATTCACAGTAAATAGTAAATGTGGCTTTGCTTTGCAAATTCAGGTGGACAGCTGGGGCAGTACTGTCTTAAATCACCACAACTAGATATGCAGGACCACACTACTCATGCCTAGAGCTCAAGTTCCCATAATACAACTGTCTATTGCTCATCCCTATTAGAATCAGACAGTGTTCAGTCTGATTGAAATTATAGGGGCTACTCACAAAAGCAACCTCTTCTATACATGTGTTTGTGTGCTGGATTTTCAAAACTGTTTTCTTGCTTTAATTAAAAATATAAATCTGCATTATGCTTCACAGGTGGACACTGGCAACATGAGTTTCTGTCATTTTCCTCTTCATGTAAAATATTGATGTCAGGCTCTGTGATGCAAAGTAGAAAAACACTGAGTGCAGAAGCCATACAGATCTCATTTGGATTCCCAAAGGAATTTGACCCTAGCAAGCACATTTTAGACTGATTATGTAGCTGTCAATTACATTGCTGCTTCGTGCACTGAGATTACTCGAACTGTATTCTTTATTACAGCGAAATTAAACCCACTGCACTGGATTGCTTTTTTCTCCACTAAACAAATGAATATTGAACATGCATAAGTAATCTTAAACACTGAATCTTTTTGCTCAGTTTTGTCAGTGACATATCCAGTAAATGTCCAAAGTTCGAAGCTCACAACAAAGGCACAGCTATAATTCTGCTTTGTGAGGTGAGGATGGTGACATTGTACAAACTTGGCTTTATGAGTTATGAGATGCAATACTCATTCTGTATATATTATAGGATTGCATGACATTAACAGCCTTGGTCTCCATGACAATACCAGCAGAAGATGTTGGATGAAAAAAATGGCTATGAAGAATATGATTTAAATAAATATCATAATACTTCCAAGCCTTGTTTACTTAGCAAAAGTTTTGAATACGTTGGAAATAACCAAACTATTCTTTTCCTTCTTTATCTAATTAGACAGACAGTTTTCTCAGACAGAGATTGACTTCTTGCTACATGTATGTAAAAGCCAAGGCTAACTACACCCTCACGAGTAATGGGTCGCATCTGATCAAGTGGTTTTAGTGAACCCTGGACTCCCTTTACGAAAAACTGGTACTCCAAAATGCAATGCCTCTAGTCATAAACAACTGACTATATCCCACCCTCAAAGTTTCTGTTTTTCCCTTTTCATTGCAAAGACAACCTCAGGTGACCAGGTCACACACAGACACACACTATAAAGGTAGGTGACAAGAATGTTAGCCACGCAGGCAGGCACAAGCTTGGTTGGGCAGCCCCTCTCTGGAAGCCATACACTTGTATTTGCATGGTGCTTGTCACACCACTAATAAGGTAGATCTTGAAGGGGCTCATATTTGTGTTATCAAGTGGACATGTGGGCATAAGTACGCTGGGACTTTGTATGGAGTTCATTAGCACCATTGCTATACAAACAAGTAATATCAATCATTTCACAGCAGGATCATTTCTCAGACATCTTTGTCTTTGAATTTCAATTCTTCTTTCTGGATCGACTCTTCATTTTCCCTTTCAGTACCACAGGATCTCTGAAAAACAAAATGTAACCTCTGTAACAAAAAAACAATCTAAAGCCAAATATAGCCATACAGAATGGTTAGTGAAGGCAGGACCATACAGTTTAAGATAAAGAAGTTTGAAAGGAGCCATTCAGATTATTTTAGGCTAACCATGGCTGTTTACACTTTAATAAATAAAACATCTAATTCTAGCCTTTATTTTTATCTATATGGATTGGTCACTGGGAGCATGACGTGGTATTGTCACTCCCTCAGTCACCTCACCCGTTCATATTTGCCAAATGATGCAATTGTAATTTTGGGGCAGTTTTAAATTCCTGTTATTAAGTTGGTATCTGAGCTCTTTTTAATCCTTAATATATACACTCTCCCAGTTCTCATATTAACCTTTGTGAGATAAAAAGTGCTATTATTCTGCCCATTTCTGGCATGTCAACTTGAGCAGAGATTACAGTTTGCACTATGTAACTCCTGCCTGGGAGCAGATGCTCCTTGTTCTATTACTTCTCAGCCCTCTTGCCTCACCTTTCACAAGAAATGATACCAAAAGGACCTCAGACTGTAAGACTCAGATTTTAAGACTTTATCTTTCTATAAGCACACTATTAATCAGAAAATTTTCTGTTCTGTTTTGCTCCCATACCTTTTGGACTTCCAAACACTGCCTAATTGCGAATAAAAATATCCTATATGAACCGCCTATTTAGGTGATCCATAATGTGAGAGGTATTTAAATGCTCTAGCTCAATATATTTTTATCAGCCAAGATGCCTAGATCCATCAATGTCTGTGCTGTGTATGTTGGGTAGCTAAACACTAAATTCATTCCTAGACCCAGTACACAGAATAAGCAGTCTTCTGCATTCCTCATAGCTGGTGCTCCTGGAGAAGTTTAGTCTGCTACAACATGACAGTGGTGTGGCCTTCCATGGCATCCTTCATCTAACAGTCCAGTAGTTCAAACATCAGTTTTCGTAAACACCACACTGAAGCTTCTGATGACCCTTTTTGTTTCCCTTTTGATGAAACTTTTAAAATTTGTTATTTAATTGAAGGTCTGCTTTTGGCACAGCATTATTAAAAAGTAGAACATTTCATATTTTGAAAATGTGTCCTTTAATATTTTTTCAAAGGCTCCGTTTATTAAAAATCAGCTTTTTTAATGAAAGGAATCCTAATCATCTTAGGAAAATAGCAGCTACAATTTATTCAGCAGGTGCTTCATTTACACCAAATATAAACCAAATACATGGAGACAATTTTTCTTTAAGAATAATGCATTTGAGGCACAACTATCATTTCAAAGTAGCCCTAGGGCATTGTTAGAAAACCCTGTTCCTGGATTTCATTAACCAAATAAAACCTTTTTCAGAAAGAGTAATTGCAATCATTCTATATTAATAACTGTATTAATAAAGATGAAGGTTCAACTTATCCTCAGATGATGATCCCCAGTAGGTACCCTTGCTACAGTGTCTATAATAATCTTTTCATATTTAGAGAAAATGCAAAGTGAGGTTATATTTTGAAAGCGTTGACAACAAGGCCCCTTCCTATCTCTCAGCTGGTCATGAACTCTTCAAAGTATCTTGGCGGTCTCTCTGATCTCAAACCAAAGTTAAGGGTTTGCTTGTTGCAACCAGCACTGAAACGTGGTAAAACACAGTAAATCAAATAGACAAGGAAACATTTTCTCTAATGTGTGGTAGGTGTAAAACTTCCAGTGAACAGTGAACTCAATATCATTTTCAAGTCAAACTCACTATTTTTATGTTTCATCAGCTGTGTGTTCTAGGAAGCCAAACAAATCAGGGTCAAATTGAAAACAGAATGCCAGGCAGTTGCAGAGGAAGATAAAAATCCATTACAAATGGAAATACAATCAGTCAGTTGTTTTTTTTTTTTTAAACGCGGGTATAGAACATGTAAAACATTTTGATCAGTGCACTTTTTAATGAATATCTGAGAGATTTCTGTTTTATTGCCATAACTGTGAAAAACATCTTTCACAAATGATTGTGATTTTTCTTTAGAAAAATGAATACCTGACATATTGTGTCAAAATATTACCATTTCCAGAAACACATTTTTCAGTACTTCAGTTTTTTTTGAGAAAACTAATATTTTCCTAAGGCTTCTTTTCTTTTCATAGTTTGTTTTTAAACTATCTTGGGAAAATTACAGCTACATTTCTCAAATTTTTGCTTATGGGCTCAAAGATATTTTGTAGTGCCTGTTCCTTCAACTTCACCTAAAATACAGCACATGCTATGTAACACACAGCAAAATTAAGGCTATGCTACCAATGTCCAAACAACTTATTAACTCTCCAGTGCATCAGATGAGGAATTTAGGTGTTATTAAACCTTTAGGAAATAATCCTTTTCCCCAGTTTCTACAACACCAAAGCTTCCTTGGGTTCAATTCATGTGGAAACATCAAGATTTGGAACTAGCTCTCCAGCTGCCTGGTATGTACATTATTCCAGTCTCCCACAGCTCTTCAGATGCAAACACACCAAAGACCCTCTCACAGCTCTCCCCTGCGCAAGGGTAGGTAGGCTCATAGGCTGCTTAACAAAGCAAGGAGCCATCTACATTAAACCCCTGTCTCCAAGCAGACTTAAAACTGAGTCATCTACTTCAGAAACTGCATAAAATATGCTGGAGGACATAAATAATTCGCACAGCTCCCAGAATTAGATTCTTTCTTAGCCTGTCTCCCCTACACAGAAAAGAACCCATCCTGCTCAGCAGCTACCCCCAACCTGGGCTCAGAATCCAGAGTTTTTACTTTTCCTAACATTCATTGATAGACAAGTAGCTGCCTGTCACTTACCTAATATAACCAGAAGCTGAAAAAGTAGACCTTGCTAATTTTATTCTAAAACAAGAATGGAAAAATGAAATCAAAACATAGGAGTTTGCATTTGCAGTGAATGTACTAAAGATTATATCCAAAATGTAAAATCCTGGGTCTGCATTCAAACATGTGTAAAAATCAACCAATATTTGTAAATCTGAATAAAAAAATTACTCTTTTAATCGCACGCATATACCAACACACATACAGGTAAGCCACTGGAGACAGGGAAGGTTCTGAGCTCACACCCCTACCCCAGTGGCTTGACATTTGCTCTCTCCTTACCCTTGTCTCTTTATCCCAAAGTCTTTTTCTCAGTCCCTGATCCAGCACTCACTTGTGATCAGTGGAAGTCTTTTCAATACTTTTAGGAGCATCAGACTGAGTACTTCATATTTTCCTGACTTCATCCTGCCTTCTCACTGCTGCAGTGCTTTTGCACTATTGTGGTGTAGCTTTTACTGTACAAGTTTCAATTCCAGCAACTACTGATGTCAGCAATCTTGAGTTTCAGCAGGCAATATGAACACATCATGTGGTGTTTATATATAACTATTCCCTGAAGCTGCATTAAAATAAAAATCTCCCTGCTACCTACAAATTTGCAAACTTATGTGTATCTATTTTTCTAGCACTAGCAGAATTAAATTAGTGGAGAACCTCACACTTTTTTATGTTAACATCTCAGACTTGTAAAGGAACATGAATTTGATGTGATGGCATTGTTATTTGCATCTAACTTTTCTGGGGACTCTTACCTATTTTCTCCCAAATGTCACTCTAATCCAAATTGACCCAGCAGAATACTGCAACTATCACTAATATCAAGGAGCAGACTCTGCTCTTAGCCTTCTCCACAGACAGTAAAATGTGTCAAAATTGTGAATGCCTATTTATCAGCAAAGACTGCATTTCATAGTGGAAATGCCACAGATAACTAGATGACAATGAAACTCACTATTGAAGAATATGAAAAAAAAGCTTGATAAATGGACAATGATATTTTCAATGCTTTCAGCAGCTAACTACTATATTTTCAAGTTGTCATAGGCCAAAATACTGTATAACCTAATGGCTTCACCCTGGAAATAGTTCTGTACATATGGTTTCTTATAGCACTTCCATGAATACATTTACGCAGCTTAGGGTGCTGAAGTTAAAAACTCATTGAAACAGGTATTTGATTAATATTTGAACTTACACATGGAGGAATTATCTTCAAGGAAATCTCAAGTTCAGTGTTCAGTAGAAATCCAAAGGTTTTGATGCCAACAAGGTTTATCTTCTAAATAAAATTTGAATAAAAATAATTCTTAATCATAAGATATACTTGCTTTCTTCAGTGTGTTAGAACTTCTATATATAAAATTTTTGTGACCTTTTCCTTCAAGAAAAGAAGTTAGTTAATCTAGAAAAAAACATTTGTTTTTTTCTACAATACAAGTTGCTGTGATTTAATTATTCTATTAGATGAGACAAATGTGTTTGACACATGTGCTAGGCAAAGCTTTGGATAGTGCATTCATGCATAGAAAGTGGACATATCCCTTGAGAACAAATGCATCATTCTGCCCCATTCCTGTTAAAAAAAAAAAGAATAGATTTTGCTGTGGCCTAATTAAGAGAAACAACAGCAGCAGTTACAGGAGTTGAACATTTCAGCACCTGCTCAGCTGCGGGAAACTGGTGAGAAAGGGTACATTGCTTCTTAAAATTTAGGGAGTAGACAAAGATGACAAAATGATAAAGAACCTAATCCAAAGTCAGAATGAACACTGAATTCATCAGGCTTTAAACCAGGCTCAAGGAAAGTGAATCGAGGAAGTACAAATGCATACAACACTTCAGCAACATTCAAATCTAAAAGTGATGTGTGCAGACACTTCATGCAGAAATGAACACTGTTTCATATATTCAGAAAAACTTATTTTGATATCATGTTACAATCTACTTTTCTTCTCCCAACTGTAATAAACAAATTATTCAACTTAATAAGCATGTGTTAGGATGGAAATATCTGCATATTCGTTTTAACTGGAAATGTTTCAGGAATAAATTAACATCACATGACATTATCAGTGTGTAGCATTAAAAACATCTGTTAAAAATTGCATTTGCAAACTCATGTTTGCATACAGGTTAGAATGGGAAAGTGCTCATGCAAAGACAGACATTGTAAAAGCCAAATACTTTTGAAAACTTATGTTAGGAGTAGGTACAACATGCAGAAAGGAAAATGTCTATTACAACTCAGGTATCTCTACTAAATGTAATTTTCCTGGTTTCTTCCGTAGCAGAACACCTCCCAGGTGAAGTATAAGTCTCATTTTCATGCAAAAGTTTAATTCTGAGCTTATGAAAAATTTCAGAATGAGAAGACATAAAAGATCCACAGAGTCTAAAATTAAGCGGCTACTAAACAGGGCTCCCAGGACCATATTTTAGAGTCTGGCATCTGGACCAATCTGCTCTCTTTATAATCTGCAGTTTATGGTTGATAGCAGATTTCTATATTCATTTTTGCATCTAAGAAAAACAACTTTCTCATAAAAGATGTTTTACAAGGTCTATTTTCTTCCCCTGAAGTAAACAGGCTCTTTCCTCATAAGTTCTTAGTCTTTTATCACTTGTGAATGCTAGCCAAGTATTTTACAGACTAACACTTGTAGTAAGTGTCTAATTTGCAAATAAAAGCTTATTTCTGTATGCTAATACTGCTTATATACATTTTGCAAATGAAATACTTTTGCAAAAGAAAATACTGCAGGAAGTTAGGCTATGTGTGTTAGGACTTTGCATACAATGCACTTCTGAATAATCAACTTGAGATTCATCTTTGGGTGACAGAAAGCAACTACTCCTTCTAATGTTTTTAATTTGCTTGAGTAGTTCATTTAAGTGCTAGAAAGTAAAATAATACATGTGTTATATTCTCCAAGCACCATGGCTGTAAAAAATAATTGCAGATGTATTTCAGGTCTCAGAAGAAGTCATAGATATGTTTGCAATGATCAAACACTAGAAGAATATGTTACGACTACCCTCAGCCACAGCTAGGTTTGGGATGCCTCCACTGTAGTCTTATATGCAGTATAAGAAAATCCCATTTGCTAGTTCTGTTTCTGTGTAATCTTTCCATAAACACAAATTTCATCGATATGAGATACACTGCAATATCCAGCTGCTCTGTTGGACCTTGAATTCTCCAGCATTTCCACCAGGACTGAAGTAATGCTGCCATTTAAACTAGCTTTATTAAAGGACTGTGAAAACTTTGGGACTGTAATGTGCATATTTCGGGTGGCTGCTCACTTCAATATGTAACTTCTAACCAGTTCAAGCATCTGAAAAAGGTATTTCAGAAATTCTGCTCACAAAGAAATCTAGCTGAAGGTAGGTATCTAACTGCAGGGGTGTGCATGTTAACTTCCGCACCTTTCTGGTCATCGGGAGTGGGAACCAAGGCTGCAATGGCAGTTTTTTTCCAGCTGCTCAGATTTCAAAACACTCTCCAGAGCAGAGTACTTACAAGAACTCTTTGGAAGAACTCATCTTCTACATTAGAGCCACAGGATTCCGCAGTGGTTCCCATGTCCTGCAAAACAACAGAAGAGCTCAAACACATTCAGGTGAAGAAAACTGAGCTCCTTTCTCCCAGGATAACTTACATATTTTTATATGAAGAGCTAGTTACTTTAAAAAAAAAAAAGTAGGTAATTCCAGGAACACGCCAGCACCTTTACTTATCAGACTGACTCTCTCAGGCAACACTACCATCACTTCCCTGGTGTTTGGATCCTAGTTCTGGAGCTAATCTGCCCAGACTGGAGGAGTTCTGATAATATGCCCACTTTTGGTTGCATCCTGCAAGATGCCATGGGTCACCATGCCAGCGTGCCATTTGCCAAGGAAGGAAACTCAATGGGGACTGAAGGGATTCAGTGCTTTGGGTCAGGGTTTTTAATCTATACATTTTTATGCAGAAGAACCAACTAGGATTGGCACCTTATGTCCATACAAACAGAACTTCCCTACATCCGAGAGCAGTGATACCCAGTCTTCCTTGGGCTATTTGTTCTTTTCTTTCTCCATGGATCTGTGTTGCACTCTGAGAGCATCATATAGTCTTCCCAGTGGCCTCTTGTGAGGTGTGGGGAGGCTGGGAGTGCCACAGGAGTACATGTGTCTGGGTTGCATTGCTAGGCAACTCAGAAGAAATAAATGCCCAGGCAGGTCGGCTACACACACACACCTGCCCGCAGCCCCTGCCCTGCCTGCTTAATTAACAACCAGCTCCGGCACCACGAAGCTCGGCCATGCGTCACTCCCAGCGATCAATTATGACTGCATTAAACAATTCACTCACCAGGTGCTTCCATTTAGTATTTCAATGAGCTGGAAACACGCAGCTCCTGAGCAGTGTTTACTTTGGTTGACTTAATGGGAGGTATCTCAGAGCAAAATATGGACTGATTCTTCTTGAAAGTTGCAGGACTTGAAAGCAAGCTGTCAGACCTGTCTCTCCCCATCATGAATGCACCTTAGGCAGAGCAGCTTGCATCCACACAGCAAATATAAATAATAACATAGTTTCCTCTGAAAATACACTTCAAGATCATTCTGTATTGACAGAGTTCAACTGGAGTGTTTTTTCTTTGTTTGCTGGAGAGATTGATGTATAGATACATTCAGGTGAAAAAACAAAGCAAATTTCTACAAAAACTGTAACAAGAGCTTGTTTGTTCTTCTTCCATTGCCTGCTAATGAATGCCTTCTGCTCATTGTAGGTATCATTGCGCTGATGTATTCTTTTCATATATTTCCAAATTCACTGAATCCATTGTAAGCAAAAGGCACTGGAACTAGATTTGTCAAAGCAAAACTCCCCTTTGGACCCAGCGAAGCTTTGACATTATTCTAGGATATGCCAAGTGCACTCATTTACTCAGAGCTCATTCTTGGATACTCCTCTCTAGGGAGCAACTATACATCAAACAAATGCTTTGCAAAAAGCTCTACTCATGGTTCTATGACAGATTCATTTTTAATATCTGTAAGGCACAACTTCTTAAGTAGGATTTCATGTACCAATAGATTTTACTAATTTCCAGGAGCATTGCTATGGTTGTGAATGATTTCTTAACTAGGACTGAGTGCACAAAATCATCAGCAGAAAAGCATGCTGTTACACATATGTTAGACCCTTTTCCCCTTGCCCTCTGAGAGGGTTTTATTGGTGTAGTCTAACCTGCCAGACTAAGTTGAAGAGCCTCACTGAAGAGTGTCAGATGGAATAGAAACAGAGTAAGAACAATTCAAGAATTATTTTTAAATCAGAGGCTGCCTCTTTTTACTTGTATGAGAATACAGCCCCTGTAAAGCTATTTAAGTTAATGAACGTTTCAGTGTGATACCAGAGTGAGATCAGAGTATTAGCAAAGATCTGTATAAATTCTTACTTTTAAAGGTAAAAATGAAGAAAGAAAGAAAAAAAAAAAAAGAATATCCATTTTCCAGGAAGTCCTTTTATTGATTTTACTGAAGAAAATTTGAATGTATACACAAGGTTCCACTTGTGTCACCTTTTCTAAACAAAATCTGAACTAGCTGTGTCTGAATATGCAGTTCTCCTCCAAAAGTAAGTGCTTGCCATATCTTAAAACTGAACTGAGCATTGTGTTTGCCTGTTAGTGAAGGTAATATAAAACAACTATGCAGTAGTGGAAAAAATAAGCCACAATGCAAAACCAGAATCTCCTCACTAACCTCTCCAAATTGTTTGGATGTATATGTAATGTATATTAGTAGTAAGCAAGTAGCAGCCAGAGGCCCCAATTAGTTCAGAGCCCTCACTGTGCTGATTATTGTATGAGCATAAACAGGAAACATTCCTTGCCTCAAAATCACTATGGTCTAGACAACAGCAACGCACACCGGGGCCTGCAGAAAGTGGTGTGGAAGAAGGATGCTGAACCTGAGGGCAAATAATTGAAACACAAGATTGCAAAAACCATTGGCTGAGCATTCAACTGGAAGCTTTAAAGATTTTTTTCATTCCATAAAACAGGTGGACAAGAGTTACAAATGAATCACTTGCAGCCTGCCTACTTAAGCACTCTCATTAAGCATGGGTATCATGGTGAAGATGGATCTTAAGACAGAAACAAAAAGAGACTGGGATAATGGTTGTGTCTAATGACTTGGTTGTAAAGGCACAGAATCTAATAAAGCACAAGTTAATAAGCTCTCACTATTAGAGAGCTTAACATGACAGAAAGGCATGGTGCTGACAGAATTTCTATAACCAGATTATATAAATAACTTGGGCTGGTAGGGAGAGCCATGGACAGAACTCTGCATTAGATATTAAGGACTTGCATTACCTGAGCTAAAGAATCCATCAAAGCAATCAGAAAATTGTTGCATATCCTTAATTTCTGTGGTTAAGCTATTAGAAGGGGAAACAAAAAGCAGTAAGCAAGAGTTCAATTCAAAAGTATTGACAGTGGCTGTGCTCTGTGACCATTCCCATGCTGCTGCTCTTCTGGTTATCTTTCTCAGTACACCAGGGGTTCTGAGCAGAGCCTAGCACTCCTGAATCATCCTTTCTGACAGGCAGGAGTTGTGTGAGACGAGATAGACTTATCATTACAAAGTCAATGACTCAAATTTTCCCAAGACTTCTAGTAAAAACAGAACATGGTAATGAAAATCTTTGGCTAGCCAGTCACAGTTCACTATCTTTTCTATAACGCCACCAGTGAGTAACCAACAATGGAAAACTGATCTGGGAAAATACTTGTATCCTTTCTCCAATGCCAATATTGTCTGCGAGAAGGAGACTGGTTTAAAGTTTGGAAAAAAAAAAAAGGGAAAAAAAGAAGAGCTGCTGGCAAAAGCAGAGCTTTATAGTGCATGTGTAAGCAAGGCAGTGGTCTGACATCAGGTCTGTCTTTTTAGCGCAGTAATTAATAAAAACACTTGCTATATTATTTCAGCTTCTGCATCCTATGATACATTTGCTGTTTCTGAGATTCAAAACATTGTATGAGTCACCTTCATAAATATACAGTATAATGCTTAATGACTTTTATCACATTTCAAAGATATTTTTTTTTTCTCTCCAAAGGCAAACTTTAATAAGTCAAAAGAGGTTATGAATCACTCAAGTTCAAGTTAGGACACTGATCTAAGCCTAGCCCAAAAAATATCTTGAGTGTAAATCCTAGTCCCAGTGAGGTAATTTAAAAAAAAAAAAAAAAAAAAGGTAAGGTAAGGTGGAGAAGAAGAAAAGAAGTAGAAACAGAAAAAAAGAGAAGATGAAGAAGAAATACAGTTTGGGAAATCTCCCATTTCAAAACTGTTCTTAAGTAAATTACTATGGCTTGGAAAAGAAACAGACAAAACATGTTTGTGTAGCCACCACTGCTGGAAAATTAGAAAAATAGAAAACAACACTTGTTAAAAGCAAGCTGACTTCCAGGGCAAGACAAAATGCTCCCCCACTATCTTGGCACTTCTGGGAGCTCTTCCCCCCCATCCACCCACCCTGACATTCCTCTTCTCCCTGCCCTCGGCTCCTCTTCCTTGCTCCTCACCTGCTGGTGACGGCAGATGGCTACAAGGAGCTGGGACAGGCTACGATGACTAGGTGTGTTACGGAGGAAAGGTACTCCAGGATGAGCTGCTGGAGGCGGGGAGACTATCCAAGGTTTCTGTCATTGCCGGGCAGCAGTACGGCTACCACAGCCACCCTTGGTCCTCCCGGGATCCTTGACAGGAAGCACTTTGGAAAGCGTCTCACTGTGAACAGGCCTGCTGAAGACAGAAAACAGAATAAACACAGCAGCGAGAAGTGATCACTCCATCTTTCCTCATTGTGCGTCTGACACATTCACATATACCTGACATGACAGTTGCCTGCAACTTGCAGAGCCCCACAGCCAAGGGGAAGGGGGAGGGAGGACAAAGTGGGATAAAAAATGATACATCCACAATAACAAGGCAGCAGTGTGGAAATTTGTCAAGAAATACATACTCCTGATAACAGGAAGAAAGCAAGGCCTGATCTTGCTGAAGTTAACACATTCTGCTACAGGAGAAATAAACCAGCTCCTTTCTGCAGGAGCAGAGGTGCCCCTCCATCTGCATAATAGCTGTGCACAGCTTGGGATCACTTGATCTTCCAGACCCCCCTCTTCTCCTCAGCTGGGTTGTTATCATCCTCTGTTATTATATTCATATTTCCCCTGGTTATTATCAGCATGTTACCTTTGCCTTTATGTTGACAATCTACCTGGCAATTTTCTCCTCTCCAGCTGGTTTCCCTGTTTCCTGGGTAAGAAAACTAATGTTCTTTGCTCCAAAGTGAGTGTCCTATTCATTATTCTCAATGTACGGTGACACAGCAACACTGAATATCAAAAGACTTTGGTAAATTCTCATCTATTGCTCAGTCGTATAGAACAATTAAGCAAACAGTTCAAATAGCAACCTGTCTTTTATGTTCCCTAATGAATTTAGATTTGACTATGCTTATATTTCACAATTGCCCAGACCTGTGATGTGAATGAACGTGCGAGTAAACACTGTTTAGTATTGCGCATTATGATGTGCCAGAGAGCACTTCCATTGTACCATGTTCTTGATGGTAACTTAAATAAATCACTTTTCGTGGCCAAACAGGCTAAAGCAGAATGCAGTTAGTGAAAAGAGTGACTGAAAGGAAACTCCTTACTGATATTGCTATCAGCTGTCTATATCCATGAGGATCACAGACTAGTGCGGAAGTGAGCTCTTGCCATGGGTTTGTCACTGACCCATCCTGTGCTCTCGGTCAGGTCTCTGCCTTGATGTTACAGTCTGAATATCGTGTTTTCCCCTGAGTGGTATTGAAAACTGCAGTCAGCAGCATCTCAAAAAAACAAGCGAAAGCATTAAAAAAGGTTGGCTTGGTCCAGAAGAAGTTACTGAGTACTTCATCATGCTTGACCATCACACTGAGGTACACACTAATAAGCTGGTCTTCTAGTCTTTCAGTTAAGTAAAGATTAAATCTCCTCTTGTCCTTTAAAATTTACCATCACTAGTCTTTCACCTTTTTTTATAAATGCATCAAACTCTGTAGACCTCAGCAAAGACACAGAAACAGTAGCCAACATTTCTTGTGATTAGAAACTTAAAGTTCTGCAACCTTTAGCAAAGTGCAGGTCAAGCTATCCGTAAAGTCAGAACACGTGACAATCAAGTTACAAAAACCTCAGATCAAAATCCAAATATGAAATATCTACCTAAAACTAGTAATTAAAACTAATAACTAAACCAACAATTAAGCCAGTATTATTTACCTTGCTTCTTCATTTAAAAACTACAAAATTCTAAGAATTTAAATGAAAATGTTGTTGTCAATTTCCATTTGAAAAGAATATATAAGGAGGGCTTAATGGTTTCAGTTTGTTAAAGTCATTTTGTACTCATGGTTAATTAAATGCACAAGGACTTCCACTGAGAATCAGGATGTTCTAAATAATATAATAATAACTTGTGTAACCAATTACTGTAAAATAAAACTGGATTATCCAATATGACCTGTCTGGCTTTGGTATTCATAATTTTAAATCTCATTTAATTAAATCCTCAGGGTACCATATTCAACATAAAAACAACCATGACCTTCTTCATAATATAAGTGTAGTAGCCATAGTGGGTCAGGAATGAATTTTGGTTCCACAACTGGGTGACTCATTCATCAGTAAATTTTCTGGGCTGTCATCATATTTAAACAACATTATGAGCCAGTCCCTCAGCTGGTGTAAACAGGCTATTGTAAATTGACTGTAATAGCACTAGAGCTTTATACCACTGCTCTTTATTTCTAAGCAACGGAGAAGAGAAGAAAGTGCACATGCATTTCTTGGTTCACTAACGAAGATGAGGTTTATTCTAAGAAAGATATATCACCTCTTCCCCCCATCCCCCCTTTTTTTTTCTTGTAGGGATTCTGGGGAGAGTTTGTTTCATTGTGGGTTTGGGTTTTAGTTTTTTTGTTAATTAGTGGTGTGCTTTCCAGAACAGCATCAAGGCCATGTGAGAACTTGTCATCTAAAGAGCATGACAATAAGCATATCAAATTGGGGAGTGATTTTTCTGTGATGTTAGCAATCTACCCACACATGGTATAATAGTCTTTCCCTTTTTCTGATTTTTTTTCTGCCTATTTTTAAACTAGCTGAACTATCTTTTCTGCACAGTGAAGACCTGCAATGTTGTCTTCTTATTGTTTCACTCTGTCTATTATATATGTAGCTGTTGCATGTATAAAACATATTTTCTCAAAATATAAATAGCCAGGACGTAAGTGCAGACACACACACACATGCTTAATACCCAGTCATGGAAAGTCTCCATCTCAAGCACTCAAGGCTCAATGTTGCACCACATAAGTTGCACCATTTGCAAATAAATACACAGAGTTGGATCAACCTGGTAGTGTGCAATTTCAGCAAATAGATAGATGTGTCTACTGTATGATCCATAGGCCAGATCCCTAGCGGGTGAATTCATCACATTTTACAAGTGACAGAGATGAACTTTTGAAGATAAAAATACACTGTAGTTAGTATAGGGGAAAGGTATTGCACATTAGATGAATAGATTGAACTTCATCTATACTACACTAACCTGAAATGAGAAAAAAGTAGGCAGGACCAAGTAATGATGAGAGCATGTCAGAAGGCTGATTATGCATATCTCATTACTCATTTTTATTTGTCATTGCCCTCCAGAAGATGCCTACAGAAGTTTAAATAATAACTTAAGGCTCTGACACTAAAAATGTAGCAGAATTATGTAAAAAGTTATTCAGATTTTTTATTTGTCTGCTGTTTTCA
The DNA here is from genome assembly GCF_047370975.1 of Nipponia nippon. Classification (NCBI taxonomy): domain Eukaryota; kingdom Metazoa; phylum Chordata; class Aves; order Pelecaniformes; family Threskiornithidae; genus Nipponia; species Nipponia nippon. The sequence continues at coordinate 11,281,862 of NW_028262347.1, forward strand.
TGTGAGGGCAAAGTATGTAAGGCGATCACTGATGAGGACAGATCAGTGAGTCCTGACCTCAGCACTGGGCAGGTACACAAAGCATTTATTGCCACACAGCTGTCATTCCATTCAGTTTCCACCTATTTGTAGACTGTCTCTTCAAATTGAATTTTTGCTAGTCAAAAATTGTCAACTATTTAACAAGATTTAAGACATTTTCTTTCACAAGGACACTTGATTCTTTCTTTATGGGCAACTAAGCAATCTATCTGATTAAATAGCCTTAGTCTTTATTATCCTATCAAGAAATTTTATTGTCTGAAGAATGTGGTCCCAGAATACATTCTGCCATACATTGCTTCTGTCATCAGAAAAAATGAATCTTTTTTCCTGCTCCTTTTAAAAACTAACCCACAAAAATCTCATTTTTAGTGGACCTCTTTTGGGATTGGAATGATAGAACTAGGGAAATTTGCAGTTAACTGTTACCTACTGCTGTGGACTGAGTGGAAATGCATGCTGCAATTATGAAATTTCAAATAGAAGACAGAAATCCATAAGGAGAAAAAAAATCATACTAAAAAAGACAAGGCTCAGTAACAGATGTGTTTTTATTTTTTTCATATTCAGTCCTTTATGTTAATATGAGAATAAGCACTCCGCATGCACATCATGTAATCAACTCATAGGGTGAGCAGTTTGTTTCATTAAATTAGGTCCTATTTTCATGCCCAGCACATTGATGAGGAGATGAACAAAGCACATGTCACTGATTTCTAATTCTTGGTTTCCAGTGGGGAATTGTCCAGAAGTATTAAATCAAGAGCCACTGAACCACCCTATTTCTAGTCATTATTGTTGAATAGACTTTATCTTTTTCCTTCTCACTTTCACAAGCTTTCTTAGTTTTTCTTCTCCATTAACAAGTTTTGTGTGTTAATTAGTAAACAAATATACATGTGTGTACAAACATATAAATATATGTATGGATTTTTTTTGCAGTGACACCAGGGAGCTTTGGACGATGTCCTAAATATATAAATGTAATATATACATGTGTGTATGTATTTGCACATATATATATGTGTGTGTGTGTGTGTGTGTTGTGCTCTATAAATTTTCTTTCTTGTGTTTACAGGATGGACATTACAAATTATCTGTGTGACCACCAAGTAGAGAATACTATAGATCTTAAAGGACATGTGATTTCTTCTCATCTTTTTTCTGTGTCTCCATCATTAATCCTTCCCTGGGTAATACCTTCCTCTTGTTGGGAAAATGAAACAAAACAAAATATCAGCCAAACCACAGGAAGCCTACTTTACCATTTGAAGGTCATAAAATATCACAGATACTTAGACACCTGACCATCTAAGTTCTTGCTGTACAGGTAAATTAAGCTGAATCTTCTTTCTTTACATTAGTGTTTGATTCTCTGGCTATTTTTAAAAATAAATTAGAACTGAAAACATTTCAATCATCCTGGTGTGTTACAGCTATTGTAAGCATCAGCTGCATAACTCTTTTCAACCACAGACAATCTCTGAGCCATCTTCAGAGATAGTCTTAGGTAGGTACTCAGACACAGATCTCATAAACCACTTTAACGGCAGTTTGGTGGCACTTTCTTTTTCACAGAGTCCTTTCTTCTGGTTGCTTTTAAGTGCCTCCTTGCACCACGAGGTAGAATGAAAACATTTGCTCATTCTAAGTACTTACTATTCTTAAAATAACCCCACTGTGTGGATAGTGCACTTTGTCCCCAATTAATTTACTAGGAGGAATTAGCACAAAAATATTACACTGATGACATTCCAAAATTTTACTTGCAAATTACAATCTCTACTATCCTCCACAGTTTTAGTCTTTTGGCTGAAAACATATGGGTGAATTATGATAAGAAAATAGACATCATTTATCAAGAAATTTATTAAAAACATGTCCTTCCACTGAAGATTTTCCAATCACTTCACAAAAAATTAGTAACTACAATTTCTTACATTGCTTTAGAAAATTTCCTTGTTGTTATTGTACATACAAAAGAGAATAAATTTCATAGCTACAATGTCAGTAGCAGAGCCAGCAGTAGACCCCCTACTACCTGTGTCTTAAGCCCCATTCTTTAACTTTAAGATTATTCTTGGAGTCTTTAATAATTAATGTTCCAATAATTCTCTTGTTTAAGGTCACATTGCAGCTTTTACCACAAGCTACCTTGTATGTGTAAGGTACATAGACATATGAGCACTTTCTAGGAAGGACAGTAGGATAATATCAGAGATTAATAACAATCTTTGATAAATAAATATAGAAGACTAATAATAATAGTATGAATCAAGCATGTTTTCCAGAATAGCATTTAGGTTAGATAATGTAACTTAGTTTAAGCTGGTCATGGATAGAAGGTACCATGTATGCTAGTCTGCCAAAAGTACATACTAAGCATCGGAAATCTGACAAAGGCAAAACAAGAAAAAAAATTAGATCACCACATTAATTTTATGTTTTAAGATATTAATACATTTATTAAGATGTTTTAAACCACGCATATTCAGGGGCTTTTATTTTTATTTGGTTGTTTGTAATGGTGAGAAAAGGAGTCTAAATATGCAAAAACCCAGGAAAACAGTTGCAATGAACTTTCACATTCATGATCTCCAAAGCACATATGCAGTTTTCATCATCACAGCTCATAATAACTGCCCACGTACAGTCACAAGTGCTTGGGGGTTACCAGAAACCAAACAGGCAGACGGATAATTCTTTGTATATGTGTCTACATAGTTTTACTCTTGCTGCATACCACTGATCATCCTCCCTCCGTCTGCAGACTGTCTCTTCAACTGCATGTTTGTCCTTTTTTAAGCCCATAGCAAGCTTTTAAAATAGGAGAACAGAAGTGTGGGATGAAACACAAAGATGTTCTGCATCTCTGTATGCACTTGACCCAGCTTCAATGGGAATGACACTGGAGATATATATATATGTTATCATATTAGTTTATTCTTTAATTCGTGCTTAGGTCCCAGCTCCTACATTCACCGCACTGCCTGCCTTTTGACATGCATTGAAATTCAGCTTTGGAATGTGTCAACTGGTATCCTGATAAGGAAACTTGGTTGAAAGGGAATATACGAATGTAAGAATATCCATATTAGGTCAGACCAACTGGGGTGTACTCCAGTAACCTTATTCTAACAACAGGCACAAGTTTGGAGGACATAATACAAACTAGAACAGTAAAAATTTATATTTCTCCTTATCATTTTCCTGTTCTCCAGCTATTTCCATTTCTGAGATCTGCTAAGCCAGATGAGGGGCTTATGTGTTTGGTAAACCTCAACAGATTTCTTCTGCATAAACTTGTCCAGTCTCCCCTTGAGTCCATGGAAATTTTTAGAATGCAAAATAGACTTCAACAAGAACTTGTTTACGTCTCCTGTCTTGTATAAGCAACTATCGCTTCTCACTTATCTTGAAGAAAAAAGAGGTGAGTTCTGTGAGTTTCATTTGACTCTCTCTTGTTCTTCAACTGGAAGAGACTGTGAACAATTTAATCTCCACCTACTGTCTTCATATCATTCAATTTTTTTTAAATTTCTAGCACATCCTTCCCCCATGTCATCTCTTTTCCAGACAGAAGACTCCTAGCTTACACAACGGTTCCCTGTATGAAAGCTGTTACAGACCTCTGATCTTTCTTGACACCTTTCTCTGCATTTTTTCTAGTTCTACTTCATGCATTTGAGATGAGAGGCTCAGGACTGCATAGAATATTCTAGGATATGACGAACCCATGACTTTCTATAATGGAACTATATAGCTCTGTTTTGCTCTCTATTACTTTCTTAATAATTCCTAACATTTGCTTTGTGATGGCCACTGAGCACCAGCTGACATTTCAGTGGAAATCTCTTTCTCAGCAACAAAACCTTGCTGCTGAGTAGCAATGGTTATCTCAGTGCACATCATTTGCATATGAAACTAGGATTGTCTTTTCTTCTTCTCATCATTTTGCATTTAGCTATGCAGAATTTCATCTGCCTTTTTTTTTTTTTTCCTCTTTCGCTTATGTCATACAATTCTTCTGCAATTTTTTGCGGTCAGATCTCATGCTACCCTGAATAATTTAGTATCATCATCCAACTTTCTTACATCACTGCTCACCCCGTTATACAGGTCACTGATAACCATATTAAGCAGAACAATCCCCTGCACATTTCCCTGTGGAATTCTACTGCTAACCTCCTTTCACGGGGAGAATTGACTATTTACTCCCACTCTCTGTTGCCTGTCTTGTAACCAATTATTTATCCAAGTTATGACCTTTCTATCTCTTATGCATGGCTGCTTAATATCTAAATCCAAATAGATTATATCAGTCAGATCAGCTTTATCCATATGCCTGCTGACCCTTTCGAAGATCTCTAATAAATTTTCAAGACAGTAGTTCCCTTTGCAAAAGCCATGTTGACTTTTCCAAGGTAAAGTACATCTATTCACATGTACACCAATTCCATCTTAAGAATAGACACCAGGTTTACAGGCCAGCAACTCTGCAAATGTCCTCCAGATTTTTTTTTTTTTTAACTGGTGTTATATTTGCCATTCCTCAGTCTTCAGTAAAGCAGTTTTAAATTAAAGGGTAGATATCAGTGTTAGTAATTCAGCTACTTCATCTCTGGGTATCTTTGGAAACTCTAAATAAACATTCCCTGCTCCTGGCAGGTTGTTACTCTTCATTTTGACAGTTAATACCATAACCTCTGCCACAGTCACTTGTGTCTTAAATATATCCTCTGGAAAGTCCTCTGCAAAGAAGAGAGACAATGAAGAATTTTATATGCAGACGTAAGAGTCAGAAAAGTTGATTACATTTGAGAAGAGGGAAGTATTACAATTCAGTAGAGTCCTCTAAAAGACAGAAAGCTCAAGGGGGTTTAATTTCCCTTTTTAGGTAGAAAGCTAAGATGTTTAGCTTTTCTATTCAGCTCAGACACTTACTGGTGATATAACTTCTATCTTTCTATCCAATTAAGATACCTACATATGATGTAGCCTGATGTGGCCAATGTGTTAAGGATTTTTTGGCATTTCAAGCTTAAGAGATGATGTTTTTGCTTGTCTTCCCCTTCTGTAGTTACCAGATATGTAAGCAGTTATATCTAGATAAGAAACAATTTTTTGTGTGCCATATGATACCTAGAGCTTGCTTTTAACATTCCTTCATCCTTTAAAATAGGTTATCTTAAAATACTGCTGCTAAATTCTGCTTGTTCCCCTTAGGCAGCAGAACATAGTACATCCTTATGCAAGCAACAAGTAACTCCAGAAAATGTAAACTTAAAATTATAAAGACGTGGTAACTTTATGATATATGGCAACATTGACAATATGGAAAGATAATTGCATGCACATGCAGCCTATGGAAGCACCTTTTAACCTTCCTGCAGTAACTACTTGTACACTCTCCTGCCATGAAAGTGGTTTAAAGTAAAGTCCGATGTTGCATTTGTAGTGGGCTAAGTGCTCAGCCAGTCAGTTACTACAGCTCAACTGAGATATCTTAATTCACTCAGTCTCAGTAACCCAATTATATTTGTATGCTTTGAAAAACTCTCTCTGATGAAAAGAATAGTTCATAACTGTTTCTACTCCAAGCTCTAATATATTGGAAAATGAGCCAAGTCTTGTTCTCTTAAGACCAGACTGCTTCATCAGCAGATGTTCTGCAAAGTGGAAGATGGACAATATACGGTGAAAGCCCATGTGTTGTTATAGCAGTCATTATCTTTCTTGTTACTTCATAGCTTTATGCACTCTGAGTTCTCCTCTCACTATAGTCTTTATCCTATTCAACTATAAACTCATTAGGCTCCATCAATATGGCAAGCTGTCCATTTTGCGTCTCTCAGCTATTTGGATCTTTGCTAATACTCGTCTTTTCTTATTTCACATCCTTAAGTCAGCATAAGTAATATATGACTTCAGCCATCTTGCATGTCACAGTAATTTGGCCATTGGCAACATGTGACAGTCTGTATTTTGATCATCTGGCTGAACCAATACATCTTCTTAAACTTTTTTTCCCTATGCATTGCTATTACACACCTTCAGTTAAACCACATGTAATTAAAATTGTGTCTCATTTTGAATAACACAAAAACACTCGTAACCTCTTGTTCGTTATAATTTCATAAACTTCACAAAATTGAATTGAAAATTGTTCTCACAAGTTCTTATAGTCTTACCTCCTCTACTATAATAACTAGATTTTAAGAGAAGTGATGTGGACTCTTTTCTCATAAGACAATGTCAAAGAATTTCTTTGGTTTAGCGTAGTGTGTACACAAATTATGACCATATGTATGGATTTATGCGGGCAATCCCAGCAATTTGTTATTCATAAACAGGAAAAACTAATGCTATGATTCCAAATGGGGAACCCGTTCACTATAAATTGGCCACCTGATTCTTTACTGACAAGGCAAGAATAAGAAAAATCACTTTTTTATTGATATCAAGAGGGATAACAATGGAACTGGAATGTTGCTTGTAGTTATATAAAAAAGACCTCAGGAACAAAAAATTGACTTGCTTTACAGATTGCATTTCAACTTGTTTTATTTTTAAATAAAAAAGAAGGTGGAGAAATTTGTCAGTAAGTTAAACCTATTTTTAATTTTTTAATGAGTAAATGCAGAATAGCTGGTTGTCACGAAGTTCCACTCCTCACCCCCCAACTATCTATGTTTAGTTTATTCTATATTTCCATAGACTAGTTACACAATTTAACCTTAAGATCTTGTACATACATTAGACCATTTTGAGTATCGTCAAAAAATCACCTCATGAAACCAGATACTTTAAATATTTTTTGTACCTTACAGATTTAAATAATCATAGAATCATAGAATCATTAAGGTTGGAAAAGACCCTTAAGATCAAAAATAAAAAACCTTTATTTATCAAAAATAAAACCTTTTAAAAATGTTGCTCACTCAATGCTGACTCAATCAATACACACAACACTAATTAATGTCATTTGGAGGACCTTACACCTTGCAGAAAGATATCATAAAGTGATTAAATCAATGTCTGTAAACTGTAAAACCAAAGAAGACCAAGAAGAATCCCCTCTTTAGGTAAGCCAACAACCTATAGCCTAGAATCTCCAGTCTCCACAAAGGAAAATGAAAAAAAGAATCAGACTCATTATGCCCGTTCTGGAATTTCACCAGTCTTTTCCAGCCACTGAAGGGGACCTGTAAAGAAGAAATGCTGTTTTCTGTTTGCACCTCAACTTCTATTCAAAGTCCAGAGAAACTGCAATAGCAGAAAACATTTTGAAAACATCATAAATGCTCACTATTTTATTTTCCAGGTTTTTCTCTTTTATCTTGCTAACTGAGAGACCCATCAGCCTTCTTATTTTATGGTGTGGAAATATGGCTGTGTACCTTGGTCTGTGACTGCATCTTTAAGAGCCACTGCAGGGAAAGTTAGGGAGGAAATGTTCCCTAATTCCAACAGTTTCATTAAAGTACAAGCCAAAATACATTCTGTAGAAGATATTTGTAATTACCATCTATAACTTTTAATAGAAAACAAGTAAACTTGGGTATTTATTGAGAATTGTCTCCTATAAATCCTGTATCTCAGTTCATGGAAGTAGGGGAATAGCTGCTGGGTGAAACCAAGTCTAAAAAAGGATCATAATTGGTTCTAAGCTGCAATTTAGTCATTAAGTAATAGTACGGCTTCAATAATAGAATTAAAAACATTTAGGTAAAATTCTTAATTAACTTGAGAAAAGTAATTTAGTTTAGTTTATAATCACATTAAGATCATTCTTTTCAGCACTCATAAGGGTTATTTATTTTTGATGTAAATTATTTTTGCTTAAGCACTATTCAAATTACTGAGGCTAAATTGTTAATTAGCTAATTTGATCTGGATTACATTGCTGTATTGTTGATTTTTACTTAAATATGAACCATGTCTTCTCATTGGTGACAGTTACAATTGATTTATTATTGCTCTTGTTCAAATGTTTTCATACAAATATAAAAAAGTGAGATAATTTTATGCGTGTCAGTAACCTTCTAGTAAGCTACATGGGCCAAGAAGGTTTAATAACCTGTAGAAGTGGATTGGTCTTTGTGTCTCCTATACCAAACACAATATTTTAAAGTTTAGAGTTTTAGTCAATAATTTGCTTCCTTTTGTTATACTGTCTCAAGAAGATATTTTATGGGAATTTGTACTGAAGCAGCCACAGTGTCTAGATATTAATTATAGAACTAGGAATTACATGATGTTTTGTTAGAAATGAATGATGGCCAAATTAGCCCTAGCCAGAATGTTGCATTTCCCACTTTTGGAGCACTTGGTTACTGAGTTATGACAGCTCAACTCACTAAGAGGACCCACCATTGGCCATAAAAAATGCTGAGTACCAAACTTAATGAAAGAGCCTGTTATTTAAGTTTGTTCCTCCCTAAGGTCTGAACATGTTACCAAGAGCTCCAAAGTGTGCGGGAATTCAATTTATACTTCCAAAATAGTACAGAACATCTCTGTGAACAGCTGCAACAGCTGTTTTCTGTGTTCCTACTGCTAACTTTGGTCATTCAGTTTAGGAACAGCAATGTCTAAACAGGCTGGCATGTTGTCCTGGCAGACTCTCTTGGGGATCCCAAGCTGAGCTCATGTGATGCCAGTGCAACCAATGAAGAGATGCCTTTGTCTTCAAAGAGTAATTCAGGGTACCTGAAATTTTGAATCTCCATCTTCCATGAAAGTTACATGGAAGCTGGTCATATCCAGAAAGTCGTTTGATATTTCTCTTCCCAGGAAACTTTCTGGAGCTACATAGCAGGAAACACTATCATAGAATCATAGAATGCTTTGGGATGGAAGGGACCTTTAAAGGTCATCTAGTCTATCCCCCCTGCAGTTGGCAGGGACATCTACAACTAGATCAGGTTGCTATCTTGCCTAACTTTCTGTGGAGCTTAGGAACGTGAATTTCAGTAGGACTTACATGCCACACTCATGGCTGCAGATTAATCACTTCTGCCCATCCGACATTCCAGACAGTGCGTCTTTACATAAGCGTTGATGCACCATGATGTTCATGAGGTCTTTGCCTATTTCAGCCACAGTGGTGATGCTGTCCATCATCTACATAGCAGTATCATAAGAATGACAAACCCAGGAAGCAAGACAGCTAATTCAGAAATCTCCTTAATTTTACGATGATCAAATTTTTATCAGGAAATGCACCAGTTAGCATGTTAGAGACCCTTATGATGACTTCTTCTGCCTCTTTTGTGAATAACAAACTGCTCTTTCACCTAGAATCATGCAAGATAGTGCATGCAACATATTTCACCACAGGAGTCTTACAAGAGGGTGCGTGACACTACTGATTGTTGATCAAATCACTGCCCTTTGAAAGAGAAACATGAGCAGTCCCTAAGCTGTGTTTTTTATCCAATAACTGACTAATGTAAAATGTGTAAACAGCCTGAAACAAGGGACTGGATAGAAGAACAGGTATTCTTTTATCTCCCTGTCTTTTCAAGCAGTGTTCCTTGGCAATGGAGAGTCAAAGCTGAACTGCCTGTAGGAAAAATTGAAAGCATGGCTCCAGCTCTGTGGGGAGCACTAATCACTTGTCACAAACAGCACCAGGTTCAACGCCCAAGAGAATTTTGTGACTTTAAGAATGTGTCCATTGCTTCTGGTTTTTGTGCTAAGTTTAATAGTGTCAGCACTGAAAGAACGTTCTGCACACACTTAAAAACCTAGGCCTTTCATAGAAATTCCTCTTACAGTTGACAGTAGAGCTGGGAAACAGAACTGCTAAAACAAACAAACAAATAAATAAATAACTTCATTTTTTCAAATATGTGAGATGAGATGCTCAAAAAATATGCATTGGGGTAAAAAATAGTTCTGAATATGATGCCTAAGTCTCAGTTTAGACGGACTGCATGTTATCTGAGTCTTGCCCTAGACTGTCTTCATCCTCAGTTCCTCAGGCATCCAGTCCACCCAGTTTACTGCATTGCTAAAGTTGCAATACTGCTCTCCAGAATTTTATACAATTAATTTTGGGGCTTAGCGTTGATAGGTATAGTGCTTACTTTACATGAACTCCTTTCATCTGCAAGACTGAAAATTAACCTTATGCTTTTTTTTTTTTTTTTTCAGTAATAAGATTTTTCTTTCTGGATACAATCACTTAACAAAAACCTGACAATATTCTGAATTCCACTTTCACATGGGCAATTCCACTGAATTCAATTAAGATGTCAGAACTCTAAATAAGTGCAGAATTTAATTCTTTCATTTCTAGATACCCAACATATGTCCCACAACAGGCATTCCACTAAACTTCTGTGCCTGGCAATATTTTTTTCTGTGAGTGCAGAATTAGTCAGGTAAGAAGAAATTGAAAGTCAGTCTGCACACAAAAGAAGAACATCATAGGGTACATCATAGATTCTGTGTTCAGGATCCACAGTCAGATTAGTATTCAGACTGTATACTCATCCTTGATATATCACTCAACCACATCAACAAAAGACAGGGATATGGTTATTGCACCCAGGAAAATGGATTTTTTTTCCCAATGATAAAGGAGAAAATGTTGTCAAATCATGGTACTTCATTAGGGTGAGGTCTATGGCAGCCAAGCTAAAGACTCAAAGACTTATTTTCTATTTTGTAAATACGAAAAAAAAAAAAAAGCCAAGATGAAAAAGGCAGTTAGAGTGCAACATGAAACCTTTTAGCAGCTCTTGAGCCAGTCAATATTCCTATGTTCCATGTTTTCTTTTACATCCCGTGTGTACTAATGACAGATTAACAAGCCACATAGGTAGAAGTGGGAGTTTGAAAGCCAATTAGATGCTGTGAATTTTCCCAAACGTGTCAAAATAAGAGAAGTGACTGTGCTAAATAACTCAGTGCTGGTACACTGTAGAAAATGAGTGATTAATAAACCTCAGTGCTTTTATTTGCCTCCTTGAGGCATGGTGGTGTGGCTGCTCCACACTGTGAAGCAGAGAAGTATGTGTACAATACAAGCAAGACCACGTAAATCTTCCAAATCGGTACTTTATTTTAAGGTAAACTTCCAGTCCTCTGCTTAACAATGAATATTGGTTCATGTATCATGCTAATAAGAGTGCCAGAGTTTTTTTCTCATTATTTTCTATTAGAGTAATGTTTTGAAGACACAGATGGAACCTGGATGGATGGCTTTTTTTAATAATTATTATTTGTCTGTAGAAAATTGTAGAAAATTGAGAATAAGTATCCAAGTAGGTACTTCTAGCTAAGCATCACAAGTCCCTGCTTCTCTAGTACCCAGTCCTGGAGAGAAATTGTGTGAATCAAATGCTTTGGCTTTATGTTTGACCTACAGCCTTCTTGGCTCCCTGACAGTCACCCTGAGGAGGCAGAAAAGGAAAGATGGGAAGGCAAATACTATTTGGCAGCCCATTTCTAAGTTAATGTCAATTTTAGTTTTGGCCTGAAGTGTGAAAATGAAACTGCCAAGAGCTTTTGGGGGAAGATACAGGAAGAAAAGACTTATTTTAGATTTTGTAAAATGGTGGATTTCTAGGACTGCCTTTTTACCAAAAAAAAAAAATCATCTTATTTCAAGCCCCCCAAATCATTTTGTAGGAGTGTTTTACTGATCTCTATTCCTATATCTGTGTGATACAGGTGGGTGTCTTTCTCAGTGGAAAAGCTTCTGTGGCTTGGATGGGGAGTGATTTCAGTTCAGTGACAATAATGCTGTAGAAAACCTAACCGTTATGGTTCACTTCTGCAAAACTAACACATACGTGAAAATTTGCTATTGATCTTTGTAGCGCTAGAAGTTCCCATGACAATGTCCTTTTGAAAGACAGAAAAGAGAGACTTGAAAGAAAGAAAAGTCAGACCACTCACTTTCCATATAAAGGTGATAGACTAACCCATTACGCAGACAGTACAAATATGTGTTCTATTTAGCCATGGTTCATGCTTTAAAGTAGCTCACCTGCTTGTAGATTCAGAAAGCATTTAGTAAATTTGTGGGAACTGTGTAAACAGCAACAAGGACTTCTCTTCAATCTTAACACGTCAGGGGGTGGAAATGTTCCAAACGTAGCCTTGAACCTCAGCAGGGTGGACTGGAGGAGGAGTGATGAGCTCCCACACTGCAATTTTAATTAGTAGGAAATCAAAGTTGTACATCAGACATGGGATTTTTCTCTCTAAATCAAAAGGACAGCAGCAAAACGATCAGCTTTGTGCTAGACGAGGAAAGGACTTTCCCTGAGGAATGCATGATCTAAGAATGCATTTTAAAATAACCATGACAGCAGCAGGAAAAAAAAACATCTGTGAGCTTGCAGCTTTCTCCTGTATTGATTTGGTGAAAGGTGAAAAGGAGCCGTACAGAATATTTCCAGCATTGCATCCATATAGTTTTCAGGTTGATACCATCTTCGGTATTAAATCCAATGTTGTAAGTTTGATGATGTTCCATAAGGAGAAAAGAGGACATCTTTTATAATGACTTTTGACTTTTTTACTAGACGAAGTGTCCTCATTTACGATCCCACTTAACTGAGACACTGTGTTAAAAGAAAGTTCTTAGATCAGAAACTTGATTTTGACACTGTTTAGAAACTTCAAAAACATAAATCTGCCTTTATAGGGCCAAGTCATAATAAAGCAAGCAACAGATTTATGCTTTATTCTTAATATGCCTTCATGTTAGAAAGGATAGAGGCATATAAAGGTCTTCAAAAACAACAGTAAATATGGTCTTAAAACTAGTAAAAGGAAATGTAAGGTGAGCCAACTGCTGTAAATGTCACATATTTATCTGCAAAGCTTTGCTGGCTATCATTCGCTTTCTTTACCCAGCAAATAAAAATGAGTATTCTTGATTGTCAGTGATCTCTGTGATGAAGAAATTTCACATATTATTGACAAAAAAATCATAATTTCACTCATATGGACCCCTCGCTGGCATGCCTATTTTTGAATGGAAATTTTCTTGTTTTCACTTTGACTTTTTTTTCCAGGTTATACCAAATGCATTCACATTTCTGAGAACAATTCAGTGATGTCTGCTGTTGGTTTCACAATTGGGAAGATGGTACAATCTCTCATGAGAAACCCTAAAAGAGTTAAGGATTGAAAAAAATTGTAATGTTTTCAGTTTCAAAAGCATTATGTCAGTGCTTTCTGTAGACTGAAAGCTCTTTAGCCGGAGTGTCCACCTTAGAATGATATCACACACCCCTGAGCTCACCTACCTTTGCCCCAATTAAGTGAAGAAGCGATTCCAGTAATATCACAAGCATTATACTGGTAGAACAGGTATGCCATTAGCATGCTTTTATGGCCACCTGTCCTTATGTAGAAGTCTGACCAGATGATTAAAATATGGCTGCCCAGAAGGAAGCACCATAACTCCTACTCACTCAGGAGTATACAAAGTAATTATCATCCAGTAATGACTATAAAATTAAGAAAATACATTGCTTTTTTGAGCCTCAGGCTAAGTTTACTTATTCATTGTCTGAGACTGAATCTGAAGAAGTCTCCAACATTGATACAGACATTTTAAATATTTTACTAGAGGCTAATTTTTAAATAACTGACTGACTAATTAGTAGCATCAAAGTGTGGAACTGTGCATCACCTTTGGTATTTACCTACTGCCATGAGTAAAACTCATCATATACTGTGACAGTATCTTCAGTGCTGAGTTGCTCTTGACTGCTTTTTGAGTGAAGGCAAAGGACAATTTTCAAAACTGATTGAAATTCTGTCTAAAAGGGCCATAGCAGATGTAGTCTGCAGACTGCCCAAGTCCCACTGGTTGAACAGTTGTCTTCTCTCACTCTGCTGAGCACAATAAAAGGTTATCCCTCTCCGGCCTGAGCTCTTGGAAACATGTGGAATTTCTCCTAAGGAAAAGGGAGTTGTATATACAGTCTCTGGCACCATCCTCTCTATTCCAAACACCTCTTCCCTTCTGTCATCACCTCATCTCACTTCCTAAGTTTTTTTTTTTATTCTCCCTGCCTCTGTTTATCTTTATTTTTGTCATAAGCTATTTTCTCTTCAAAGACTGTATTTGACTTCCCTACTCTGACAACTGTTTCTGGTAAGGCAAAAATAAATCAATGAGAAGTTAGGGTCAAACAAAACAAAACAAATAATCCATAGTGCTTCAGCATGTCTGAAAAATAGGAATGACTCCACAGTTTTAACTCCTAGCAAGCTGTTAGATCTGCAGTGTTCCTGTGTTATGCTGACAGTACAACATGGAATCTTCCTTCTTGCTCTCGGTCTCTCAAACCCTTTTGTTCTTTCTACCTGGGAGAGTGGAAAGCACAGCCGAGAGAAGGCAGACCACACTCTACCTTCTTTTCTTCTCTTTTGGCAATTCAAAAGTCTGTCTCTCAGACTTTGCCTCTAGGCCTTCAGTCCACTAAATTCTGCCTTGCATCATTGGGGTGCAAAGAAAAGACTGTTATTCGGTTGACTCCTACACCACATTGGCATAGCATCTTCTAGTTGCAAGAAAATAGCATTATTTTAGTAAAATTTAAACAAAACCAACAACCCTAGTGTCAGACTGCAGTATTTGGGATAGAGCCCAAGTCTGGATTGTAAAATCTAGGGTAGCCTGGCAAAAAAATAAATTGTTGGCAGATGCTTGAAGTTCAGGCCCTGAAAACACCACCACTAAGCCTCATTTATTCATCAGCAAAATACAAGAGAAGAATGCAATTAAATGTCTTCATTACATCATACTGCCAGACTAAACTCTGCACGGGAAAGCTTTAAGACTTTCTATATTATATGTTGAATTAAAGTGATGTATCAAATTAATATAACTAATTAACATAACTAAATATTCCAAGGATTTTCAACACTTTTATTAGCTTGGTATATGAGTATCTCACAGTCTTAAATGCATTTTCCTCCCAGTACCACTGTGAGATAGCAAAGTATTATAAATTCCATTTCATAGATGGGAAAGTGACTCAGACTGCTGAGATGGTGTTTGGCTGTGCAGTGACATTCAAGCATGGCAAGATCCATGGGTAATTAGTACACACGGCCTATAAAAATGTCAGGAAACTTCCAGGGTTCAAATTCACGTCTCTGAAAGCCTCAAAACACCAGCTCAGATAGAGCTAGCCTAGCACTTCTGTGGAATATTGCTTTGTACAGGTTTAGTGGCATTGCACAAATTGCACAAAAATAGGGGACTGAACTTGGGCTATGGAAATGAGAAGGCCAATGCCCTTGATGTTGGACCATCCTTCCCCTTTAGGTGTTGAATAATGTCAAGATCATGTAACAAAAGGCAGACACTTTGGAGCTGATCTTTGGTCTCATCACTACTAAAGAGTAATGGAAATGAAACAGTTGGAGTATGTTACAGAAATGCTATCTCCTTTATAAAACTAGCATAGAAATAGCATAAAACTTTAAATAGAATTTCTCAGTTAACCCTTGCTCTATGCATCCCCAAGTCATTTATACTAGTGAGAATGAAAAAAAACCCAGACCAGAACAATAACATTTTACACCCACTTTACACCAGTGTAACTGACGACAGAAGTCAGAAGGAGAAAGCAAATTAGACCCCCTGTGTGTGTTATATTATTTTCCATACTTGAATGCTAATAGCTTTCACATTTAGTTACTTCACAATGAGCAGGCACACAAAATACCCTGACGTGTAATTTGCCCTACACAGTCAGTTATATTCCAAATAAAATGGTCTGTAGATTTTTTTCAGTGAAATTTGGGCCACATTATTTTATTGATTTTTCCAGCAGACAGTCTAGTGAAATCAATGGGCAACTCTTCTTAGTAATCAATGGTACTATCTGGCTATTAGCTAGTATTAGAAGAGAGATCCGAACATCTGATAGACGTAGCTAATAGCATACACATCTCATTACTGCTGTGCAGATCAAACCACAAAAGTGATGGCAACTTTACCTCCGCATGGAAATGCTACTAATAGAAAAGAAAATAACAGCAGAAAAAAATGTTGCTATCACATCATCTCTTAAAGAAGCCAAATCATTAGAAAGCAAGTCGCCAATGTTTTCAGTAAAGAGTAAGCATCATTAAACAGTCACACCAAAATCTGCAGCATTTGAAATTAACAGTTGCTGTTGAAAATCTTACCCATTTCTGTCAGCAAGAGGAATCTGTGGGTGAAACCTTGAACCCATTAAGCCCCAATTCTTAGCAACTTAATTTTGTGCACTTTTTACTTTCAGTTAATACTAAGAAATAGAGCTAACAGAGTTCAGTAACCTTAAGAACAGTCGATTCACCAGATGGACTTTGAAGTCACACCTTGCAGAGTCAAATGTATGTGTTTTCAGGACTTGTGATATTTTTAGCTATGCTGCTTCCCTTGATCTGTGCTGAGTTTTGAATTGTTCAGACATCATTTGATCAAGCTGAAAAAAAAAAAAAAAGAGTGCATATGTGTGCTACAGTGAATTCAAGTAGAAACACAGATAATTCAACCTGCATGGAAGATAGAGACTTCCTGCACAACATTTCAGATGTAATGCTCCATAAGGCAAGACTTTACAAGGAGCTGTCTAAAGCATTTAGACACCTGCTGGAACTGAAGCAAGATGTTTAAAGCTATCATCTCAGCTGTCTTTATTCTATATTGTATTAATTTCTGCGTGGGTATGCCTGGGTGTCACTATGACACTGGTATAAAAATAGCTGCTTTTTTGGACAGAATTTTACTTAATTAATGCTTTCATTTTTTTGTTGATTCATTAATGCTATTTACTACAGTGCCAAGAGCGTTGGGTGCCCATAGTCCCACCAGAACATTAAAATGGTGAGCTTGGCTCAATGGAGCCACATGATGAGCTGATTCTAGGATTTTATGGGGTGGGAGAGCTTTAAGATCTACCCTTTGTCTACCCCCAAACATTCAGTAGTACATTTAAGAAAATGAAAGACCCTATTGGCATCTAGATGTCTGCCCTTGGCCATGCACTGATCCATTAATTACTGACAGCCCCAAGAGCTATTTTGAAACCTTTAGTAGAATTCACAAACAAAATCTATCCCAGTCAGCACACAACAAGAAAGAAACATCAGTGACTCACATCTCATCTTGTACAACAGAGAGTAAAACAATAGCAACATGCCATTTATACCTAGAAGAGTATCAGTCTGAGCAAACAAGGCCTACCAGGGAGCACAGGAAAAAATTCTTGTTTTATTTGATTTCTACCTTCTTGAAGAGTGCCACGAGCACTGGTCTTGAGGTGTGCTACTCTGAATCTTGTTTTTTAAGCATAATTATGTACTCACTGGAAAAGGGATTGCAATCTGGGCATCCAAGGTAACTGCCCTAACATTCTCATTCTCTGTTCCAATGAATAATTATTTTCATGGTACTAATTATATTATGCAAAGTGGAAGAGCTTCTCTGAACTAAAGAACTGGATCTCCATTTGGTCAAAATTGCAAAATATAAAAAGGGTAAAAGAAAAAGAAAATTCTATAGATATGTCACTCTCCTTTTCTAAAGTTTAATTTTCACGACACATAGGTATGGTCTTTCAGAGTGCACCTAAGACTGGGAGAAACAGACTGTTCAATGTTAAACTGTGTGATTAGAGGCTAGTCACCACAAAACCAGAGCTCAGAGGAACAATGCCAGGGCAAACAAGGCACACTGAATAAGCTACTCTGAGGGCTACTCAAGAAGAACACTCAGACCATCATCTTTGGTGTGAAACCCGATAAAGTGGTTGAATCAAAGAAACTCCCTTACCAAAATAACTTGCAGAATGAAGAGGGTTATTGCCTATAGGGATATAGGACTCCTCGTGGGAAGCAGGGTAAGAGTATTTGGAGGTTGCATGAAATTTATCTTATAAGGTATTTTAAGGGGATTGTGAGAATATGCAAGAATTATTGAGATGTTTAGGGGAAGAATCAAAGGGAAGGAAAGGCAGAGGTCAGGGTGGATTGGGGGCAACAAGCATGAGAAAAGAGAGCAGAAAGGGGATAAAGAGGCTTGCTGAGAGTAAATAGGTTGCTGGTCTGTAGGCTTGTCTGGCCTAGCCCTGTGCCTGATCACCACATAGGATTATTAAATCCTATTCCTGCATTCAATGTGATCTCACATGCAGTTCTGTGTATATGTGTGTTTGCCAGCAACTGGAGAAGGGACTGCAGGTCACAGGGACCAGTAGGTCTGGATGCCAGCAACCAGCGTGACCTGAGTGTATGTTTCCCTAAGGAATTGCAGGACTGCATATGTGAGTGTAATCTGCTGGCAAACTTCAAGCCAGAGTAGCTGGTGAGCAGGATAAGAGGTCTGGGAGGCAGCTACCAAGGAGCTGGGGCTCCAGATACTGGGCTGACTGGGGGGTCTGAGAGATGGCAGCTTGGGATACCATAGGTCTGGACCAACTCCAGATAGACCTGTTTGTGTGTGTGTGTGTATTGAGAAGAGGTTTGCATCCCAACATCTACACTGGGGTTGTGGGCACTGGGGACCAGGGGTCTGGGGCCAGCCACTGGGTAGACTGAGTGTCTGAGGCCAGTTACTGAGGGATCCTTATTGTCTTCATATATGTACAGACTTCCACCCTGATCAGCAGAAGAGGAGGACCAGCATCAGGCCATCCACGCTGGTTATGTTTGTGTGGGTGCTGTGTGCATGTCTGTGAGTGCTGGTAAGGCACTGTGTGCAGTGCGTGGGTATGTCCCTTGGGAATAAAAGCTCAGCCTCTCTACCCGTTGGACCAAGACACATGGAGCCATAGCAACCTTCTGTCCATTAGGGTACCAGATTCACATATCTCTGGCAATCTGATTTCTTGTTTGCTCTTCATCTTGCCTTGAAAGCCTGAATAGTTTCCTCTACCCCCTCCTCCTCCTTTTTCCAGGGCCCAGCTCTATAAAACTTTACATTGCCTTTAATGTCTTCTCTTCTGCTTTGCAAAACAGCTATGTCTCTAGGAGTGAGGATCAAAAACATCCTTTTTGTGGATACACCCCAGGCTACTGTGTTGTGGTACTGTTGGGATATCCTTTATTGGGATCATCGTACTCCTGGCTGAGTCCCTTAGCAGCCCTTTTTGCAAGTGACGCAACTGCAAATAAGCTACTGTAAAGCCAGAAAACCAGGTACCATATCCTTTAAAACAATGTATATTTTCAGGTTTGTCACAGTGAGCACAAAATATGATGCAAGTGTTGACTACTAATCATAAATCTGTATAGCACATCTGATTTATTTGCACCTATGATGAAAAATAATCACAGCATAACCATAAATGAGGTGAAAAAACAGAGACAGTATCTTAGCTGGTGAAATTTAGTTTAATTATATAAAGCTGTGGCAATTTACAGCACAAGGTTTGACCCACCAAGCCAACTTTGGACTTACAATTGCATTTGTCACAATATACTCAAGATCTGTTAGTTGTACAGTATCACTCACTGCCTATTTATCATTTGTTTGAAAAGTAAAAGGCTGAAAGCAACATTATGCTCATGAAGTTTGCTATTCTTCACAGCAACGGGAAGCAGTATGATTTTTCCCAAAAATGTGGTTTATTGAAATTGAACTTAAGCACATATTTTAAAGATTTATTTAGTTTTTATTTTGAAAAAAAAAGTCAAGCAATGAATAATTTATGAAATGATGGTAAATTTATGAAACAAGCTGACAATCTCTTCCAAAGTTTAACTTTCATCTTCATTAAAAATGTATAACTTTTTCAGTTCATATAATAACTATATTTAACATGTAGTCTTTTCCCCAAATGAGTAAATATCACTTGATATAGCTGAAAAAATGGCATGTATGTTCTGCTTATTTACTGTATTGTGCATGTTAGAGACCAGCTAATGAATCTGTCTGAGAACTGTGTCTGCTTAGGAAAAAAATCTCATCAATTCTCTGCATAAGAGGCCAATGTAGGAGTTTCATTAATGTCTCTTTAACTGTTTTCTAATTAGCAATTATAGCGCTTTCCTATGATTTTTCAAAAGCTAATACACAAATGTAACAAAATGTTTTTAAAAAAGAATAACAGTGCTTTAGCAAGAAAATTCCCTTGTGCAATAAATAAGATCCTGAGAAATAATTGCCAGCTGGATTTTTTAATGCTTATTTTCTACAGAAGAGATGATGACAGCTATATTGACTCCAAGGAGACCGAACCAGTACAGAACTCCATTGGGTCTTTTTCTCTCAGACTCCTTTTTCATGCTGGTCCTTTTTCTTGTATCCCTTTTGAATCTGTCAGACTACCACAGACAATTATTAATGTATATCATGTGCTTTGTTCACTGAGGAAGCTTAAAACGCCTGTTACAGCATTGCAAAGCCAATCTGCTGTACATGAAGGGCGAGGGAATATAACTTTAACAGTGACTCAGTTAGCCCTTCTTTGAATTAGTGTGCTCATGAGAGCTGAAAATTAATGCAAGCACATTTGCAGAACCTCCTTTGAACGTGTGAGCAAGCTTGGCAACTGATAATTGTAGCCTCTGAAACACAGGGTAGATGCCCTTTACATAATTGGCCCCAAGAGAGAAACTGCAAAATGTAGCTTGAGGGTTTTCCTCTAGGAATAAAGAAAACATCCACCCTGAGAGGGTCATTCTTAGCAAAAAAAAATAAATATATGTATATCCAAGTCCAGCCTAAATCTTTCCTAATTCAGTTTTATAAAAGGTTAGAAAAGTTTGGAAATAAATAATATAAAGAAAAAAATAGCCACACTACTGAATTTCAGAGATATTTTGCCATATTTCAGTTAGAGTTTTGAACAGTCTGGTCCTTTGTTTTCCCTCTACCGAACAACCACTTATGGTTTCTTAGCAAACAATGCATTAATCATTTTCTAACAAGAACAGAAAATTCACCTACTGCTAAGCCAGAGTTACCATGAGAATACAGTTCTAGGAATGTATTTGTCCACAGGCCAGGCATGAAGACAACCTTAGGTACATAAATAAAGCTTGCATCACTTTAACCAACTAAATCCAAAATTCCCACCTAGAAAAACAAAATGGCTGGTACTCATTGTCTTCCTGATATACAAGGAGACTAAACTGACTGCTTTTATTTGACTCAATGATTTCATTAGTATCTTCATGTTTATCTTCAGTATATAACCAGAGCTGTGCTGTGAACAGCCAGGGAAGTAGGTCCCATCCAAACCCACCTAGCTAAAATCTAGGTGAAATAACCATTCAGTTCTCTAAAAGATCAGACCTAGTAAGCACATTTGGATGACCACCATGCACACTAAATGGGACATCTTTACTATTAAAGCAGTAGCACAAGCTGTGAGTATGCAATGAGACATAGTATTTAATTGCTAAAAATGCACACTGTTGAGGCACAGTGCAGTCAGTCAATGGCATAACCCTTGCAGTGCTCCTAACAAGTAGCATGGATGAAATTGCCATGATCTAGGAGGGGAAGAGAATTTTGCCATATGGACACAAGTCATGTTACGCTACTTTCCAACAGGTTGACAGGACAGGGTCTAGCCTGTTTGGTTTATAACAATTGTTGTGACTAAAATATTAAAGGAAATACAAGTTATAGCACCCAGAGCCACCTTCATTCAAATAGGAGCAAAATGAATCAGTAGTGCCAACAATCTGTATTAGGTATTAGACGTTAGTGCCTCAGACTCCTATTTATCTTCAGCTTAAGAGATTCAAATGCATGTAATTAACATCCCCCCAAAAGTCTTAACCACCATATGGCTTCAGTGTGCCACCTTCCACCCCTCCTGCTGAAATTTGACCTATTGACTAGCAAAGAAAGTAAGACTCATAGGAACAGAATGAAAAGAAGAAGAAAAAAAAGGAAAAAAACCACTCTGTACAGAAGGCCTAATGTAGCCTTTAGGTCAGCAAGAGAGTCCTGAACTCTGGTAACTGTTCCCATCATTGTTTATAGATTTTATATTAGTTAGTCATTGGCTAAAAGCAAAAATAATTCTGAGAGCAAGAATCTGGAATTCAGGCTTCCCGTCACCTCCTTGATGAATATCTTAGCAACTAGGCTGTTCATTTTTAAAATTACTCCAATCCCTAACTTAGCTGGAGTAGAATACTTTGTGTACAATGTACTCCTGCAATGTTCTCTTGGCCAAACAACAAAAACCAGTCTTTAGTCATCAATCAAATTATTCATTTCATACCACGAGGTATTAATTTTGTCAATTCACTTCTCATGCTCTTTTCTCTCCCAGGCAAGTAACCAAAATCAAGGCTCCTTGCGTGGTCCTAGACATTCCTTAGAACATCACAGGTGCTATAATAAGTAGAGGTACCAAACTGTTTTAGTGATGGGGACTGTAATAACAAGTCACTGAAGTGAAAGGCTGCTAGGCTGTTTACTTAAGGAAGAAGGAGAAAAACACCGTTAGGGAAAAAATAAAGAAGATTCAAAACATTGGCAATGTTATGCTGAAGAAAAACCTGCCAGTTCATTGTGTGTCCATTAAGATGATGGCATCAGCTACATGTATTTTTGTGTATGCTTTTCATCCTGTTTAAATATGCTTCTCAATGAGTCCTTGCATTCAAGCTAAAATGAAAAAATTTTACAGGCAATCTCATTCTACCTGCCAAATGACAAATCATTGCAAAGATGTTCAGATACAGAGTGGCCTCCTTCACCTACTCCTTCTCTTCAGTCCACTTAAGAAATTATTTTCTTCCTTCTCCTCCCCACAATGCTCTTCTTTTAATATCTTTCCTTTTATTTTCTGTAATGTTCCTCCTTTGTTCATCTGCAGTGGTTCTGAATGCTAATGAGTTCACTTCTGATTTAGCATTTTGTGAGGTCAGTTTGTGAGGAGACGAGAGCAGACATTGTATTTTGAATCCCAGATTAATTAAAGAAGTCTTGAACTCAAGGTCAGTTATTGGGGTAGAGAAAAAAAGAAAATATAGGTTCAAAAACTTTTAACCATCAAATGACATTAGGATGAAGGTAGTGACAAAAATGCTGCAGACAGTTCAGAGCCTACAACTTAGGGAGAATAACTTCAATGCTCATTAGTGTTTGCAAGGTACACACAGATTGTGGTGACAGGGCAGTCATGTAAGTACCTATGAGTAGATATTTCCAGAGATATTGTCTAAATGCAAGCTTGGTCGGAATCACAACCAATTCTCTGTATTTAATGAAATGCTTTATTTTTTCTCTATTTAAAAATAACAAATGCATAGTAAAGATTTTAAACTCCTGGTCATATCCATTAGTCATATAACCTCTTTTATTTTTAGTTTGGATTTTAACAGTCTGATCTACTCTGCTTTACAAATAGTTTACTACTTCGAATTTTGTCTCAGACTCTTTCAATCTCAGTACTGAACATGTGTCTTCAACCATACGTACTTAGCATGAAAAAAAATTATTTTGAGGACTCCTCTCAGGGTATGTACATGTTTTACACATGTTGAAAATAACAAATGAATCTCTAGCTACTTACCCCAGCAAAAATATTCCTTCTGATCCAGAAGAGGCTTATTTCCTTGTATCCATGGTCATATCACCATGACTTGATAACAAGCTCCTTTTCATCACAGTCAATTAATAATAGCTTGCAAGCGCATCATTCTGTCAAGGATAGGTATTACCTCAGTATGATAATGTCTAAAGAAGCCTGCGCTTTAGCATAGAAATAGTATTACCAGAGAAATAGCATTACATAAAAGCGATGTATGTGTAAAAGCAGACCTTTGCATGCACAGGGGAACCTCTGCGTCTAGCCCAGGCTGTCTGGGAAGAAAGAAGAGGCTGTCTTTCTTCCCCTTTTAGTTCCAGGGCTGTAGTTGAGTTGCCTACAGAATATAAGGCAGAGAAAATTAGAAAATAACTGTAAAGCCTAGTGTGGTGTGGTAATTAGAAAAGTACAAGCAGAATACTCCATATATGCTTACCTAACATGCAAATGTTCCTGATTCGATCTATTCCTTCATATAGAAGACTCTGAAACATCTCTCCTAAAAATACTTCACCATCATCCTGTTGAGCATATTCTTCTGTGTCTGATTCCTCCTATTGAGGCTGTTCTGTTTTGCATGAAATACTTATTTACTGTGTCCTAGTTCAATTATCATGGCTTGAGAGTTAGATGCCGGTGTTCTTGCCTCTCTACCCTCCTTTCCAAGAACTCCCCTGTGAACATCCTCCTTCCAGAGACAGCCTGATCTAGACTCAAATTTAGAGTCTAATCAGACTTGTACAAAGTTCTGTGTGTCTTTTATGATGTGAGGCAATGTGAAAGAACAGATTAAAACTCCACCCTAGAATATCCCATGGTAATTTGAATAATCTCCAGAAAGATGTGATTTAGTCATATCTTTTCAGGTAGAGGGAATTAGACAGTAGAAACTATCTTTTCTATCCTGATTAAGTCTTCTATCTACTTTGTAACTGTATAAAAAGATGAATGTTCATACTCACAATGAGTGTAATCCTACCACACACACACAAAAAAAAAACCCCACAACCCCCAAACTAACCAACCAACAAACCAAAAAAAACCCAAACCCCCTAAACTTTACCCCAAACTTAATTTTTTTTTTATTTTTTTTATTTTTTTTTATTTTTTTAATTTTTTTTTTTCTGGCTACAGAAGCTTTGAGTGTCTTTCACAGATGTATTGTCAGGGCAAGGCATGTTTGGGAGGTTAGGAGGGAAGAAAAGCCACACTCTAGGAATAATGTGAGCATCTGCCCATATAATGACAAGTCTGTTCATGGTGTCCTCCCATCACATTCTCACAAGATGGAATGTCCCCAAAATTATATTTTTGTCACCATTTAAAATAGTGGCATTTACTAGTTGCTGCCACAGGGTAATATTGATGCTTGCTTTTATTAGGATAGGAAATAACTTCAGATGAAGTACATCAGAAGCCACCAGTGTAGCTGCTATCTAATACTGACTTTTCAGTTCTCATAGATAAATTTAGGTCCTTAGTCCTAAACTTTTAATTGTCTGTCTTCTCAGTAAAGGCAAAGGAGAGAAACAGGTGTCTTTGGAGGCCTCCAGAGGGGGAGGATATACACCTTATTACACTAGATTTTTCACTGGAAGTATTTGTGGGACCTTAACTTTTAAATACCTTTTAAAAAATGTTTTTATATTAAGTATTTCTTTGAAAGAATATTGCATTAGATACATAAAATTTAGGCACAAATTAAATGTCCAATGTTGATGGATTTGCATGTGGCCCTGTATCTACATGAATGATATCAAAGCCAAAGGGCTCACAGATATTCTATTAGCATAAATGAGGATGAAGAAGGATTTCAGAACTTTCAGGTTAATCAAATATTGATGTGCAATTAACAACCACGGTGATTTGGACATTAATTTCAGAAATGGAGCCAATCAGTATATCCAACTATCTAATCAATACACATTTTTTGAAACCCTGTTCATTTATGCTTTATCCTCAGACTGTAATAAAGCGATAACAAATCTTTTGCAGATATAAAGCCTATAAATACTTTTAATCTGAAGTTTCTACCAGGATACACTGGGTCTCTATTGTCTTTCAGTGTGAAATTATTCCTCTGTACAGAATGCCAGCTTACGCTTGAATTGGTTAGAAATGCCTTGGCATTACTGCAAGTAATATCAGCTTTACAACAGCAACAGAGTGATTTTAAGCCTCTCTTCTTTATAAAACTTTTCAGTTTCAGGTTTTTTTTTTAAATATTATATTTTTGTCAATGCTATGTAGCATGAAGTATTATACCACGAAAAAAAGGCAATAGAAAGGAATGTTAACATGGGATACACAGTATGTTCAATATAAGCAATACAGCTCTCAGGTTGTGCTGCAGTGTGCATGTATCAAAGATGCTGCTTTAAGAAATCTTGATAGCTAAACAAGACAGTGTTCAAGTTACACAGTTGCCTCTTTCAGTGTTATTCACATCTATTTTATGTGTTTAAGTCGGGTGTGAAATGTGTGGGAAATTTTAGGCATGTAATGAAGTAGTATGTGCCTACCTTCTTCTGCAGCCAGTGGAGAAAGATTTAGATACAGATTACCATTAGATCAACTCAATCTCTCCCTGGGATCCCTCAAAAATGAGGAAACTCATATTTCTATTTTGCCTTTATAGACATTGATCTCTTCAGAGGAACAGTTGTGCTGGTTGATATTGGTGGTTGAACAGTTCTCCTTTGGACTTCATCCTATGACAAATTTAGGACTCTCTAATCTTTTTTATGTATCTGTGAATAAATGAAGAGAACATAAGAAGCTCCCTAAACCATATCTGATAGCATGGAGTCCATGGAGAATCAGAGTAGCTATAAGTGCTGCTGCTTTTCTTTCCTTTAAAGGGAAGATAGGGTTGGTAATCTGTGCCAGGAAGGGCGATATAACTCCCTCAGAACAAAACACTGTGTCCAGCCATGAAAAAATAAATCCAGTAATCAACAAATTCATTCATCAAGCAGACATCTTACAACCACAAGTGCAGTTGTTTCACAATTGGTATGTGTCCATGAAACCCTCTTGCCTACGATCAAAGAAACCAAAGAACCAAACACAAGACACACAAAGCACCCTTACACAGTGAAGAGAGAAGAGAAGCAGGTAATTTCAAATATTCACAGATAAAAATAAAGCAAAGTGTGGTTCCACCTGGACAGCCAAGTCTCATGAATAGGAATTTGTGCTTTCTACAAGCAGTAGCCAGCGGCTTCACAGCACCCTCATTTCTGAGTCACAACAGCAATCACTTCAAATCTGCTTCTGTGAAACTGAAATTGCTTACACTACTGGCGATTGCTGCAGTCATTCACTTGATTTTATTGATTCTTATTGTCATTGCAAATTTGCAGCAGTCTCCACCATATTCTCTCGGACTACGGGACCCAAGACCAGTCTTGGGAAACAGATAAACAGACACTTCACTTTGCTCCAAATTTCATTTGACTAAGAGAAATCAGAAGAACTTTAGTTTGACCTGACATTTGGGAGGATGGAGAGAAATAAAGAACAATCTTCTCAATAGAAACAAATAAATTGAAAAGCATTATCCAATACATCCTTACTAACCACCAGCCTACTTCCCATACTTTGATATAATACACAGATATCATTCCCTTAGTCTAAGGACCATCCTTGTAAAATGTCCATAAAATGTCCAGAAGTGTCCACAAAATATCCACTGAGTTCATTTAGTCCATGACTTAATGCTCCATCTGTTATGGTGGTCACTCAGGACAGGAGAGGTGCTGTGTTGCTTGGAGTTACCGGGCACCAAAGCCAGCTCAGGTCGGGTCATTGCTGCACTTGCACTGCTTCTTGTAAGGCTGTCCTCCATTGATTCAGGTGATTCCTGCTATAGTAATTCCTATAACATGCAACTCAAATCATGGGTTACAAAAATTTAAAGGTATAGCCATTACAATCTCCACCCCTAGTCCCTTTCGGCCAGGCAATAGGGTTTAACATCGCAATGAACCCCTCCCCTTGCCCCTGGTCCAGCTTGGACTTATCCACAGACTGCAGTCCCTTAGGGCTGTACCTGCTCCAAGTGGAGCCTTATCTATGTGCCGCAGTCTCTTCAGGGGTATACCTGCTGCAGCATAGTCTTATCCACAGCCACAGTTGCTTTGAGGTGCACCTATTCCAGTGTGGCTTTATCCATGGGCCACAGTGCCTTCAGAGATATGCCTGCTCCAGCGTGGCCTTACCCACAGCCACAGTCCCTTCAGAAATAAACCTTCTGAGGGCTGCAGTCCCTCCAGGGGAGTACCTGCTCTGTCGTGGACTTATCCATGGCCACACACTTCGAGGTGCTCCAGCATGACCTCATGCACAGCCAGTGATGCTTCAAGGTGTACCTGCTGCAGCAAGGACTTATCCACAGACACAGATGTTTCGAGGTGTACCTTCTCCAGCATGGACTTATCCTTGGTCCACAATCCCTTCAGAGGTATATCTGCTGTGGCACAGACATAACCATGGCCACAGATGCTTTGAGATGTACCTGCTCTGGTGTGGACTTATGCACGGCCACAGATGCTTCGGGGTGTCCTGCTCCTGCATGGACTCATCTGCAGGTCACAGTCCCTTCCACTCGAGCTGACACTGGAGTTCAAGCCTGTCAGTACAGCAGCACAGAAACAGCAGTGATGCCCTGGCCATCTGCCAGCCCAGGCGCATGGCCATTGCTGTTATTAAAGTGTTCCCAGGCACAGCAGAGTAAGATGATCAGCAGTACAGCAAGAAGCAAAAGCAAAAAGCAGCCACTAACGAGCACTAGACTCTAACATACGATAAGGCAAGCAAGCTCCATGGCAAGCACAGGGGACTGCCAAATAATAGCTAAACAGCAATAACAGCTATTAATTTGTTCTAGCATATTCCAATCAAACCTGTTGTTACTTCGAACCCTTCAAGCCCCACGTTGGTCGCCAAAAAGGACTGTCATGGTTTAACTCCAGCTGGCAACTAAGCCCCGCACAGCCACTCATTCATTCCTCCCCCAGTGGGATGGGGGAGAGAATTGGAAGGGTAAAAGTGAGAAAACTCATGGGTTGAGGTAAAGACCGCTTAATAGGTAAAGCAAAAGTCACACATACAAGCAAAGCAAAACAAGGAATTAATTCAGTACTTCCCATCGGCACACAGATGTTCAGCCACCTCCAGGAAAGCAGGGCTCCATCGTGTGTAACGGTTACCTGGGAAGACTAACACCATCACTCTGAATGTGTGTGTCCCCCCTTCCTTCTTCTTTCCCCAGCTTTATATGCTGACTATGATGTCATAGGGCATGGAATATCCCTTTGGTCAGTTGGGGTCAGCTGTCCCGGCTGTGTGTCCTCCCAACTTCTTGTGCACCCCCAGCCTTCTCACTGGTGGGGTGG